>NC_067458.1:12071881-13271881 GCF_025434085.1 Hippocampus zosterae | reverse complement strand
TGGAGCAACAACACTTCAGTCCGTTCAACGTGAAGGGCGGAAGCTTCAAGATGAAAGCAACGTAGGACATGACTCTATCTTAAATTGCGCTAACAGTGAACCTCGCTCGACCATGCTGAACTGCATCTATCCTGCAGGAAGGAATTACTGCTGCTCGATGTGAGAGACACACCTTCTCCCGTTACCGGCACATATGGGCCAATGGAAAATAGAGGCAACATTGTTTACAAGTTTGTTGAAGTAGGACCACATCTTCCCATCGTCATGCAGAGCTTGGATGATGCGGTACCAAAGGTAATTCAATCGAATGTAAATGCAGCGGGAATAGAAATCACCCGTGTAGAAACACTGAGTGAAGCATTGCATTTGCTTTCACGTTTCATTTCATGCTATCGTTCCATGAAAATCAAACGTGATACACACCGAGTATGGACCGACATAATGAAATGTTTCTCCCCATCCACAGGCTGTTGAGTTGATCAAGCATTTGGCTCAGGTCAATAGCTACCAAATTGAGAGTGCCACAACTGAGGATGTGATGAAACTGTATCAACTCCTGCGATTGGTGCCATACGAAGGATTAGAAGTGATGTGGAAGCAGCTTGCGGCACATGACGAGTACAGGTGGAGTATCTGAAACTTTCGGTTGCACAGGATTAAAATATGGTTAATTGACAGAATTGTCTACTCTTTTTCCTCAAGAATATTCAAGTGATATATGTTAGTTTAACACATTTGTCGGAAATAAGTACATTGAATGGAATCAAGGGGGTTTTGTTTTCTGTGTAGCAAGAAAGAGATGGACTGACCCTGCAAATTGCATATTGTTAAAGATTTGTGTTGCCACATCAAAATAACATGTCGGCTGATCGTTTTCACAGTGAACATGATGTCAAAATCAGATCCACTTGAACAGAATGAGTAATGACTGAATATTTAATCCTCGTTCAGTTTAAAACATCTTCAGTCTGACACTTTATCTGATGAAAGATGCATTGTCATGTCGGTTTGATTAAAGAAAGGTTAATGTAAAAAGCAGCTCTCCATTAAGACAAAGGAAAACATTGACATTTAATATTTTATTAAAAGCCACCCTTGACCTTCATTTCTACAACACAATTTAATTTAATTAGTTTAAGGATAATCTTTGACGTGAAAGATTAGAAGCGCTTAATCAATTTCCTCTGACTTTGCCCTCATTAGACGGTGGTTTTTGGACACGGTTGTGGAAGTCAACGATGCCAGAATCCTTAAGTTCCTCCAAATGAGGTTCCAGAAAGGAGATATAACTGTTTCTGAGGCCTTCCAAACACTCTTATTGGCCTTCGAACATCTTGAGCCTCTTCCTGAACTGGTTGAGATGGCTAAAGTGAGGATGGGGGAAAAAAGTGACAAAAAGCTTTTTTGAACAAAGATGACACTTGTGTTCCATGATGATGTTGCTGCCTTTTCTCCTCAGGGGTTCCTAAGCCTGCCCTACAGTCGATCTAATGTCTTTATATGGCAAACTGTGGCACTTTCTTATGGCTCACTGGTGTACAAGCACTGCACCTACTACACACCTTGTCCAGTGTCTGCTGTTCAGGTAAAGAAAAGAAACAATAATGCATGCATTGCATTTGAATTTGGGATAATCTTTCACTACTACTTGAAATTGTTATCTAGTTTTGATGAGGTCACGCCAGTCGACTCCAAGTCTACTTTCAGACAGGCAAATTTTCAAACCGCTCTTCTATAAAGAGCTTTGTTCGGATTATAATTTGTTCAGCTAGCTCTTTATTTGGCGAGGAATATCATTAGGATGAGACGTGATTCCTCCTCGTAAAGTAGCAAAACAATAATATTAAACGTAATTTGATAAATGTAATTATATTACATTTCAAAAGTCTAGAAAAAAATACATGGATTAAGAAGTCATGCAGTCCAATCATTTACTTGCGCTATCTTTTCTTTTCAAACCGTTTTTTTTTTCCAATCCGTGCCCTCTTAAATTTACAAAGAACTTCCACTTATCAGGAGGAAACACTTCTCGACACACGAGCCTGAAAAACAGCCCATTTGGGAGGGAAAAAAAAAATTTATTCCAGTTTTAGGGCTCCCACAACATAAAAAACATTTTGATTTATTATTACACACTTTTAAAGTATTCCTTTAGCACCTGTTCTCATTCTCCTGTTGACAAGCAATGGTCATAGTTGTCCAAATAATGGACAAAGAATGCTTGCTTCAATCCCTTTATATATATCACAGCCAGTTGAAGTTGACTTCAACAAAAAGAGAATTAACCATTGCATATTTAACCATTGCATGTTCAACACAACCCAGATAATAACCAAAGGCAGCTAGCATAATACTAACGTGTTCCATAATGCAAAATGTCTCGATTGGCTTACAAAAATGATAATTATTTTATATTATAATTATTTTATATTATAATAATATATTATATTATAACTATAAATAATTATAAGCCGTTGAACAATTGCTACTTTAACGTACGCGGAGCAGCCTCACATTTGATTCACAGCAAAAGTGAATGAAATATTCTATATCTTAACAACAAAATGTTAAACGAAGTCTTACTCTCAAGCATTTCTACTTTCTGGCATGTGGGCTTAGTAGGGCACCTTCTTGACTACTTCTTCTCTTTTCCTAACTATGCTGCATTTTAGTATGCTGCAGCACAACGGGGGCACCCACAGCGGCTCCTCTTGTTGTGAGAGGGAATACAATTATCTGTGTTGTATGTTGCACGTACAGCACATTTGAAAATAAAGTTGTACTTGATCCTCGATACCAAAGACACTTTGCCGTGTCGTCATTAAAGTTCTGCATGGAAAAACGATACATTATACGAAGATGTCAAACTATGATGAGATTGACTTTGACAACAATTTCATTCCTTCACCTAGCCGCTGCTGAACTTTGCCATGGACAGTGTGAAGAATAACAATGAGAAAGACATGGTTTTGGCTCTGAAAGCTCTGGGCAACGCGGGTCATCCAGGCAGCATTAAAACTATCATGCGTTTCCTCCCCGGAGTCTCTGCCAACCCAGTTGATCTCCCTCCTCGTGTGAAGAGTGCTGCTGTCCAGTCATTGAGACTCATTGCTGCACGAGACCCACACAGTGTAAGAACTCAAAACATGGAGGGTGATGATATCAGATGTTGTTACTTTTGTTTCCGTAGTCTTACTCTGAAAACTCATTATCATGATAATTTTCGACTTTCCAGGTCCGAGACATCACTATGACTCTTTACCTGCAAAAAGATCTTCCGGCTGAGTTGCGCATGTTGGCCTTGATGATCTTATTTGACACAAAGCCACCGATGGCGCTGGTGTCCACTGTGACTGCACATCTGCAGGACGAGAAAGACCTTCATGTCATCAGTTTTACTTACTCATATTTAAGAAGTATGGCCAGATCCAGAACTCCCGACAATGTATTCCTGTGGGTATTCCGTTTAAAAATCTAGTGCTTGAGTTAGCGATACTGTTCAGCACTTTAGAGTTGTTGTTTTTTTTTTTTGCTTCTTTCTTTCTTTGTGGTGTATGTGTCAGGTCCACTGCCTGTAACGTAGCAGTGAAAATCCTGGCCCCCAAATTTGGTCGCCTCACCTATCGCTTCAGCAAGGCAATGCGCGTGGACTGGTTTAGTGGTAGGTTTGCTTTTGCTTTTGCTTGAAGACACTTTCTGACATATCCATTTCCCCACTGCAGATGATTTACTGCTTGGCACAGCTGCAGAGTTCTTCATGCTAAGAAATGCAACAGAAATCATCCCCACTGAAATTATGATGAAAGGAAAATTGTATGCCATCGGTAGAATTCTGCAGCTTTTGGAGGTATAGTATGTTGAAATGCATTCAAATACTGATTGAAGCCAAACTTCCCACATCATGAATGAAAATGAGATGTTGGTCTTTTCAAGATTGGCATTCGTGTTGACGGAATGAAGGAATTTCTTGGCTATATCGTCTCTGAATTCAAAGGAGAATTGAATGACTTCCAGGCCATTTACCGGCAGGTTGGCGCAATGTTTTGTATTTATAAGTGAAATATCAAGATGAATCGCATCTCTGACAAATATTGTGTGATCTTTCAGCTTCGGAACTTGGAAACTCACGCCAGTGACAAACCTCTTCTCCATTTTTATTCTCGCGCTTCTGGACAAGAGTGGTTCTTTGCAGATATCAACAGAGAATTTATTCGCAATATCATTAATGTGAGAGCATAAAGCACATTAGACAGAGCAAAGAATAATCTCTCTGTAGTTTGTACTAACCAATGACTTTGTATTTACAGATTGCCAGTCCTTCTGCAGGCAAAGGCAGCCCTGTGTGGACGGTCATTGAGAATTTACAGAAGGGAATTTCATGGCATCGAACAAAGGCCTTCTTAATTTTTGAGACTCGATACTTCCAAGCAACCACTCTCGGCCTACCACTGGAGATCAGCAAATATTATCAGACACTTAGTGGCATCACTGTGAATGGTGACAGTCTTTTTATATCCCTACTTCATGAAAACCTTTGGATTCAATTTAAAGCTACATGTTGACCTTGTTGTTCTTTTTAGCTAAAGCTGCAATCAATCCGCCACTGACGGACCACCTTGGACAACTCTTGACCTCAGATATTTCACTGGAGACTGATGGCTTTGTTGGGTAAATAACATGGTCAACACTGGCCATAAAATATTCATACCACTTCATCTCTTGAATTCAACTCCTTTTTTTTTTTTTTACAGTTGCACAAAGGATATTTGGATGTCCTATGGTATCAACACAGAGCTGTTCCACAGTGGCGTTGAATTTAAGAGCAAAATACCATATTCCATCCCGTGGAAGCTATCCGCCAAGCTTAACATCAAAGAAAGGAAATTTGAACTCGACATCCCTTTGAACAAAAAGGAAGTCGAACTCATCACAGTCAGGTATAATTTGAGAGTGGTGAAGAAAAAAAACTGTATCCTAACTTATGTTTTATTTAGATTTATAGGTGTTTGTGAAAGCAGGCCAAACACCCACACCACCCTCAAAATACAAAAAAAAAAGCCCCCTAGCAATGATGTTCGGGCCTTCATGGCCAAATCCGCCAATGGGAAACAACTCTGTAAGAAAGAAAATGGCTTGAACAGGCTTCATTACGCCATAGACATTCACTAACAAATATATTTTGCTTCAACTGTAAACAGAAAATTTTTCACAGGGACTTCGGGGAACAATGAGCACAACACCAACGATCTGTTCCAAAGTGGCATCAACAAGCTAATCAGCTAAATAACTCGTAGGCAGGAATGTGTGATACCTCACTGATTAATTGCTTGTTTGGTGGCTTTTCAACAGGCCAAGGTGTGTGTACATGGGTTGAGTTGCTCACAGCCTTTGGCACTAACGCCATGCCACAGCTGTTGGTTGCTAACGGTTTGGCTGAGTCAAGTCTGTTTTTATTATCTTTCAAACGTTTGAGTAGAAATTCAAGTATGATGTGTGTAAAAGCCAGAACTTGGCATCAAATGAAGAATATTTTTGCTGAGTGATCCTCACGGTAACTCCCATCACCAATGTTGTCTGGAGGAGTGTGACCTCCCGAAGCTAACAGGATAATAAATAATTGGGGAAAGGGAAAACCACCTCTAAATACAGAATGAACATTTGTCTTGTTCTTTTTCCCAACCACTAGTTCTGAAGTATATGCAGTCTCAAGGAACATCGAACTGCCAACTTTGCCTAAAATGACCCCCATGATGCCCAGAGCTATCGATTCTAATCGTGAAATTATCCGTGAGGATCCGACAGTTGTCAAGCTTGAAACTGAAGAACAGGTGCCGTATAATCAACTCCTTTGGTAGAATTAATTACAACTGAAACCCATAAAAGTCTAAGTCTGTTCTACTTTTGCCCATGCAGAAGCCCAACAACTGGCATCAAAGGAACAAATGGTGCACCGAGAATAATATTTATGGAGCAGTTTTCTGCATTGAATCTGAGCTGAGACGAGCGTATTACCACGAGGAGTACCCGTTGTATTACCTCCTGGGATACACTAATGTGGCATTTAAAGCAGTCCCGCGTAAGCTTCACAACTCAGAAAAATGACATTGTGCTGTGCTGAAAACCATAGTCCAATGCATCTAACACAACTGTCCTCTTTTTCAAGTCCAGACAAACAAAGCTGTTGACAAGATTCAAATTGAAGTCAATGTTGCTCCAAGCCAAGACCCTGCCAGCACCCAAGAACGCCTTGAAACTCCAAGGAGCCCCCAAAAGGTGTTGAGCTATTGGGGCAACTTTATTACACTTTATTTGGGGCATTAAAATTATTGCCCTGCTTGTTATTTTTTTTATTGTCCTCTGATTCAAACTTAAGTGAAATGAAACTTAATCTGAGCCCTTCTGGCATGGTCATGGAAAAAGAACGCACACTATCCCCTGAAAGTGGCTAAAAATTAATCCCACTTTACACGATAATGAATTTAAATGAGATTGTCAAATTTGTCTTGGCTCATTTTCAATAATGCCTCCAAATCCCATCTTGTGGAATTCCATAATTAGCCGCACACCGTATACATTATTGTCATGATTTGGATAAACAACACAAAAACGTTGTTTTTGGTTCCACAGGTCTTCAACTCGACACCTGAAGCTATTTTCAACATCAGAGCTCTTGCAGTGAGCGGTAATCATAAGCCTGAAGGTTACGAAACAGTTGTGTACTACACACCCATGAGCAACCTTAGGAACACCCAACTCATTGTGTCCCAAGTGGGAGACAATACCAACTGGAAAATGTGTATGGAAACTGTGCTGGATGGCCGTGCGGAAGCACAGGTAGACCTCCAACACGCACACATTTCCAACTTTCATCCGTCCTTCCATTACTAATATCACTGATTCTGTTAAGGGTTGTGAGGAGCTGACACAACCATTCACAGTCCTATTTGCACTATTACTGAGTCTTATCATGCATGCAGGCATGTATTCTTAAAAATATGGGCGTGCCTGTAGAATTCTTAGATCCCAAGGATAAAAAAAACTGAGTTGGACAAGTACCTATTTTATGGTGAAATCTAACATACCACATAAAAATGTATGCAATCATAGTCATCTATTAATGTTATTTTGCATGTTCTGTGCATGCGATGCTGGAAAATAGTAAAAAATATATATATACCGTATGTATAAATGTTTGACTTTCAATGCTAGTTCTTGTGTAATATGTAATTATTAAAATTGCCTTTGATTGTTCCATAGGGATACTGAATACCGAGATATGAGATGGATACCGGACGTGAACATGATTAACAGTCAGCAGCACCATTTTCAAATTAGGAATCAAGTTTGCACAGGGGTTGAAGTTGCCAGAATGTTTAATTTTTGTATTTGGCATTTGACACTGTGGCGCCACAGCCAAGTGTCATGTGTCAAACTTGGCGCATGTCCTGTGTTTGGTCCAGGCACACCTTAGATGGGGAGCTGAATGTCAGTCCTTTGAAATGTTACTGAGAGCCAATACTGCGCGTCTGCCTGGTTCCAAACCAACGCTAAGGGCCAAAGTCCAATGGACTAGAATCCCAGAAACCATGGCAGAGTTTTTCACAGGGTGAGAACACAAGAAAAAGAGAATGTGACTTTCGACTCACTAAATGTTGTTTCTCTTAAAAAAAAAAAGCACATTTCTCAAACTGACTGGTGAGTAAAGAGGTGCTCTTTACCCTTCCCAGTATTAAGGCCTATATCCCAGGCATGGCTTTGCTTCTTGGCTTCAACCAGCAGTACGAGAGAAATCCAACCCAGGAACTTTCTGCTTCATTTGTTGCTGCCTCGGCAGACAGCATCGATGTGAGGATTCAATTCCCAGAGGTGCATACTCCAACAAAGCTGCAACGTGTGTATCCCGTTTTAAACTTAAGTATTTACTCCGATGTGTCATTTCCTCTGTGTTTTCATCAGTATACAGTCTACCGTCAGTCTATCCCAGTTCCTCTGCCACGTGGCAGTCTTCAGGAATTCCAATACTACACGAGAAACACAACAATGTAAACCCATGGATAACGCCAAGTGAGTGTCAAACCACCACAATGATGTATTTGATGTTTCATGAACAAAGATTTGAAAAATGGGCTCTTTTTGTATTTGCCTTGCAGAGAGTGAGACAAGGAACATTCCAAATGGAAGAGGTCTCTCCTTTTCGTTGTAAAGAAAAAAATGAACACATTTTCGCCACTGTGATAAAAGGCAATGTCAGGAATGCCTAAAATGTCACCAGTTTGGAAATAACTTGTCAAACGCCCTGATTTATTGGTTTAAGACCATGCCAATATTTGAACAACCACCTCTGGAGGAAAGTTCCTGTTTGTTTCCCAAAGCCTTTGATGCTCATCAAAGTGAAATGACAAAATACCTTTTTTCACTCGGATTTAATTCACTAAGTTCTGATAAAATATTATACAAAATTTGAATGCAACCACTGTGTTCAATTTGTGCTTGTCCAATATGGGGTCCAAATGATGAGGACAATACCAAAGTTCAGTTCTTTTGTTAAAGAGGCAATGTTTTTTTATGCTATCTTTTTAGTTGACAAAATTATGAGAGCTGAAGAGCAAATTGTCTGTGGCCTCCTAGTGCTCTAAACTCTTAGAAATAAGCGCACAGGACGATAACCTCCCTTTGGGGGTGGTTTCGACTAAGATCCAGATATTTACAAGGTCTGGATGACCTGTTCTGTTTGATAACCCACTAGTACTGTTTGCAGATACCGCAATACAATGTCATCATCCATGCTATTAAAGTAGGCCGCTCTGCCCTTTGGGAAAACAGCTCATTACATATTATATAACCTTGTCCCCATGCTTGCAACCCCCCCCCCCCCAAAAAAAAACAATAACTGGCACTAATTACAGAATTGAAAAAACAAATACAAACAAATACAGCATTCTCTGACAGAACCATTTCTTTTCATGTTTTTATTTTACTATTGTACAGTTTGAGTTATGTTAATAGATTAACACATAATTCCTTACAAAAATACATGGGTGTTAAATGTTTGTAGTTATATACACATATATGAACACACACATACACACACACAAAATTCTACATTCATAACAGTGGTCACCAACATAGTGCCACAGGCCTGTTTGAAAAAAAATAGCTCACCAGTGAGGTGGGGATTTACATCAACAATTAAACATTCATCGCGGAGTCCAGTGAAGCTTTCCTTTGAACATATGAAAGGGCTTTTACAATGAAATTCTTGCATAATTCATATTTAAGTTTCTAGTGTGTGTAATACAGCCCTGTGCAACTCACAGCATTTTTGTACAATGATAAGGGGACTAAATCTCAACTAGGCATGACAATAAATTGTATGTGTCACTGCCAGGGATAATCGGTGCCTCCTCTAAAACAAGGACTGGCTGTCCTCAATACGTATGGCACCGCATCTCCTGCCCACATTGATTTAGCCAGATGGTGTTCGACTGTAGAGAGTAGACATTGCGGTAAGAGCACAATTCTAATGGTGTCATTATGTTTCATTTAAATCTGTAATGTGCTGTGGGCTGTCAAGAGACATTTGACTGTCTGAATTTGAATGTCAAAATCAAGATCCATGCTTGTTCTTGTTGTTGTGCCTACACGGACTGACATTGACATGCCCTTCAGCTGAATGAACTCAACTGATATTTAAAAAAAAAAAAGCTGATATAAGTATTCCGTGAATGACCGATCAGGTCGTTTGGAGGAGGTGCAATCAACACTTCCCACCTACTTTGCTGGTTTTCGAGAGATGGCGATGAGCCTCATTAGGCAGCGTATAGAGCCATCAAAGGGGAGCTGACAACAGCAATGGCCACAGATATACCGTAGTCATCCAAATGCACTATTGTGTGTTTGTGCAATGAGAGGACTAAGGATAATTAAAGCTGGATTTACACTGCATGGTTCAAGTGGTAGAAGACAAAATGTATATATATATTTTTTGCGACTAAATTACCGAATCATATTTTATGTAACGGCAGCAAAAAGAGATTAAAATGCATGGAATCTGATATCTCCGGAATGGAATCGAAGCTGCCAAATAATTGATCATAATCTAATATGTATTTCATAGCTGCCCATATGACTGCAGTGTTACCCCAACAATCGAATATATCCAGTGGTGAATGGTCAGGGCCAGAAACACCTTCTATAGTGGCCTAAACATCATCTAATGTACAAAATTCCAACCAGATTAAATATTTTTGACAGACTTTCATTTTTAGGAAATGTCAATGCTACGATCGGGGATGTGCGCCTCCATCACTATCCCCTACCCTGTCAGTGAAATGAAGATTTACTCAAATTATGAGTGAATATTTGCCCACTGATCACATGACCAAACCCATAAAACAGGGTAGCAGAGTTCCCACATATCCCGCAATAACTAGCAAGACAACAAATTGATGACATGATTGTTTAAAGTTTGCTAAATTAAAAATATTAATGGCTTGTGTCTTGGGATGAGCGTAAAATACATGAATGTCATTCATTCATTCATTCATCTTCCCAACCGCTTGATCCCCACTAGGGTCGCGGGGGGTGCTGGAGCCTATCCCACCCGTCTCCGGGCAGTAGGCGGGGGACACCCTGAATCGGTTGCCAGCCAATCGCAGGGGACACAGAGACGAACAACCATCCACGCTCACACTCACACCTAGGGACAATTTAGAGTGTTCAATCAGCCTGCCATGCATATTTTTGGAATGTGGGAGGAAACCGGAGCACCCGGAGAAAACCCACGCAGGCCCGGGGAGAACATGCAAACTCCACACAGGGAGGCCGAAGCTGGAATCGAACCCGGTACCTCTGCACTGTGAAACCGACGTGCTAACCACTGGACTACCGGGCCGCCTTTTATTGATACAAATTACCGTATATATGGAAACAAGACAAAAAAGAAAAAGAAAAAAGTTGTCATCTTTGGTGGCTCTGTGATGTCAAAAAAAACATGTTAAAGTTCACCTGAGTGATGTGTTCAAGAATTAGGCGACATGCTAACATGCATATACTGAAGACGTGATGAGTGAATGAACATTTTCATCTATTTATTAGCTAGAGTTGCATCACCGCGGCATGCTGTTTGGTATCAGCATGACTCAAGTGTTCGACAGCAGGATCAGATCCAGGTTTTATTGCTTTCTCAACATATCCTAACCAAACAAAACACGGCAAGATTGTTTGGTTGATTTTAGTCAGTGCTGTTTGGTTAAGCAGGGTTTATGGGGATTCATTTCGAAAGAACACACGACAGCATGAAAATCATCGCGTGAGCTGACTGTTGAGTGAGTGTGTGTGTTGTATTTGCCTCAATGTCATATTGTCTCAATCTGTACAGTTCTTAGTTTGACTCTGTTCACACCTGACCAAACAAATAATGCTGTACTTGTCCTACTTTGTACGACTTATATCAGCACACCTGTGCTCTGCACAAGCATCCCTAAACACACACAAAATAAGAAACAGTCATGAAAGGCTTGTGAAGTGCCTTGAATTGAATCTTCTTGATGGCAGAGTGAACATTTTTATGATAGTTTGTGAAAATGGAGGTCGTGCGTGTGTGTTTTTCTTTCGTGTAGTCATAATAGAAATGGTTTTTGGTGTTGGGTTTTTTTTTTGCCGCAGCAAAGTGGACATTTACAGCACTGCTACTGCATCCAGCATTAGGTCAAAATATAAACTTGCAATCAATCAGGTAATGGGTAATTAGAAGACCTGGCATGCATCTCATGCCGTTTTCAATAGTTTTATACGAGTCCATGTGATTGGAGAACACGTTAATATAAGTGCCTGTGCGTGATACGTTTCAAAAACCCATGAAAAAAAACATACCCAATTTTTCCTAATGGTCATCATGTAAAACCTGAGAGGAAATTGAATAGCTATTTGGCTGTAAAAACAAATGTGTGTTTGTGTTGCGCACTAGAGGACAGTATTTACCAGATATGAAAATATGCCTGGCAGCGGTGTGCAGTTCACAGAGAGGACTGTGCAGCATATATTGAAACCCTTTGGGGAAAGATAAATGCATGTTTTGGCCGTCAACTCTCTGGCATGTGAAAGAGGGGACACAAAATATTAAATGAAAAACAACACTTGGCAGATGAGTGCGGCAGTGAATGATCCATATAGTGGCGGGCCATAAAAAGGACACATCAGCTCACGTAATTGCTTTTGTTGGTGTGGGGGAAAAAAAACATTGGTTGATTTTCAGTGGGAATATGGACATGGTTGTCAACAGTTCCCAGGAGCTCAGGATATGACATCATGCCTGCAGCTGTCAAAATTAACCCGATATCACACACCATCGAAACCTGTGAAAATAAGCGTATTTTACTATTCATTGACAAGCGGGTAAAATATGGTTGACATCTCTCGCCTGTGTTTCATGCTACAACACGATAGGATACTTCGACTCCTGTCTTCACACTCACGCCACATTAGGAAGGAATCATTAACTAATGAATCGATTTTTGCTTTTGAAGGTAAATACGTCAAACTCACTTCCATCCCATTCAAGGCATTAGATCACGAAGAATGTGTGATTCAGTTTGTGTAAAAGTTTAATTCACTGGAGTATTATGATATTGCTCCATTCCCATTTGGTGTCAAATTGAATGACACTATGGGTGTATGTAATCTTCCAGCCAAGAGGGGGCACTGTTCCTCCTAGCAGTGACGTGAGACTTAGGTTGAAGGGTCTCACACACAGTGCGCCCAGCATGTGTCGGGGTACCATTTTTTTTTTCTATACATACTGTAAACACCTCATAAAAATAGGCCTCCATTCCTATGTCTCAGACTAAAAGTAATTCCTGATACTTTTCCGTTTTAAAGAACTCAGTGTGACATTTTGCGAGGTGGTTGGTGGAGGACCCCAGAAAGCAGCAGGGGGATTAGGGTGGACTGAGCAAAATACATTTAACAAAAATACAAACAAGAGTACGCTGGAAAAACAAACAAACAATCAAACAAAAAACTGAAGTACCCAAACAAAGTCCTTAAAACCACAGGAAATCAAAGTAACAAAAACCTATGCCAGAAACAAAACATGACAGTGGCACACAGACACACGATCTAGCGTAGACTGACAGAACCCAGGGAACTAAATACAAGCAAGGTGATGAGACAACAAGAAACACCTGGACAAGACACAAAAGGGATGAAGGAGCCGATTGGTTAACAGAAGGGACCCTGAGGATGAGAACAAGTGACGACAAAAAAGGGCATGAGGGAACAAAACCAAATCTATTCTCAACAAAAACACTCAAAGAGCAAACTGCCCATTTTTCCTTGTTCAGAAGTGATCTTTTGAATAACTGAAGGATTAGGGAAAAAAATAATAAGTAACGGATCAAACTTTGTGCCTGTCTTTCTGCTCGCAGAAACAGAATGTCAAATCAAAGAGCTTTTTGAAAAGCCAGCAAAGGCTTTTTAAGCGATCCTGGCCAAGAATATGGCAACAATTGATGTGTAGCCTTAAAGTCGAAGTATCACCCTCAAAAGAGGGCCGCTGAACCTCACCATCTGAGAAATTGAGTCGCCTTGGCAACCACCGTTTATCAAGATTGCACGCTCTAAAGAGAAGCTGTTTTCAGCACACACTTAACTTAGCACACCATGCAAGCACACACAGCCACAAAATCATAGTTAAGTATTGTTCGTCTGTGTGAAAGCATAAAAAACTTTGGCATTCATTTATTGTTTTTAAATGCGTTAGAGGAGATGTGGTGAGGCTGAGATTTTTCTTTTGACCTTTCACACCGCAACAGAAGTCAAGGCATAATTATAGGCAGTTTGCCAACACATACACACGGCGCACACATACTGTACACTAGTATGCAGGTGGCAGGGTAATTAGAGATTAGCTGCATGACTGGTGGCTTGTAGGTCTGATGGAGAAATTGCACTTTGTAAGTAATGTGGCAAATAAACCACATCTCAGTGACATTCACACTGGTTGCAGGACTGGTCATCGCGAAAATGTGTCACCGTTTACATGTACCGCATGTCTTACCAGTGTTGATGGAAACCTGTCAATAAATCAGTAGATGTCTCCCAAAGTTAACTATTCTGAATCTGTGACATTGTGGCTGTTGGTTTGAGAATTATGTGACGACATTGCATCGTATACTAGTTATGATGCCAGTAAAAAGTTAATGATTCATCATCGATATCATCATTCACCACCTCTTGTTGAAGCATTTTCAACAAAAGGTACTCAAGTGGAATTTATGGATGTTCCCTCAAGAGATGTTGACTTTGCGGTGACTTGAAAAATCATGACTGTTGTTATGTTGAATACGTATTAATCAAGTCCATCTCTCTCTGTCCCCAGTCTTTAATATTGGTGGAAATACAGAAAATGTTTTTTTTTTAATGTGTCATTTAAGCAAATATAATTTTGTGCACATTCTGTATGTCACTGATCCATGTATGTATTTAAATGTCCTCTAGCTCACATTGACGGGTTATACATCTGATATGCGCGTTTATGCCGCCGCACATGCTTTAATACACATCGCATTTGTAATCCACATTTGGAAGTGGCCTGATTCTGATCTGATCCTATCTGATTCTATTTTTTTCTCCCTTTTCATACGACCAGGACCGATGTCAAAATTGAGTCACTTGAGAGCAGTACAATACCACAACACTTTCACTTCAACCATGAAATACATATTGCGTCTAGAAAGGTGCAAGTATTACTGTTGAGAGTTGTGTGCCAACATTGTCTGCTAAAAAAGGATCCGTTGATTGTTGTAGTCCACCGGGGCTACATTAAACTCGAAGTTGCCCATAGAGATTTATTTTACCCAGACCACAGGGCACTGTTTTATTGAGATGTTTGGAGCAGTACTCATTCACAATATGTTGTCACTGTCTTTGATTTTGATCAAGTAATGGCATTGAATGTAATTTGAAAGACATTTTCAGAGCACCTGTTTTGTTGTGTTCAAGATGTCTATGATACGTGTACAAATAAATATTGTGCGCTGTAGTGTGGGAAGCATTTTGGTGTCCCATATTTACAGTTTTGTATTTTCAACCTTTTTGCTGAGTCCGATATACAGTATAGGCATTTTAAGTTGATCCGCACAGTATACGGCTGAGGCAGTGCATTCAGGAGACTTCTCTCATATTGCCTGCTGACGCCAACAGAAACACAATCATTCTGAATGTCACTGTGGGCAATGCTTGCTGTACGTTTTGCCCATTTCGACACCTGAAAAAAAGGCTCAATGCTTGAAAGTTTGATCATTTTCCGCCACAAGTGTGCTTGAGATGAATGGAAAAGACAACCGAGGAGCCACAAAGAAGAGGACAGACGACACTTTAGACTCTAAAGAGGAATGAAGGTGTTGTCGCCGAATGCAGCACTTCAAAGTAAGAGAAGCTCCACTAAGTACTACTACAGTACGTCATGTACTACACATCTGAACTTTCGACTTTTATTGACTTCAAACCCGCCTCTTCAAAATGACTGACTAGACTATAAACAGTCTCTAGAGCAGTGGTTCTTAACCTGGGTTCGATCGAACCCTTGGGGTTTGACGGACGGAGCCTCTGCCATGGAGTGTATGACACACCCGACTCAGCATGTCAATTAGTTATGACATGCCTGCTTGGCCAACACTAGCTGCAGATTATCACATGACATACAGTAGCTTGTCCAATAACTGCTGTGGGAAATTTAGTTCGCTTAGTAGTCAACGAGTGACTGTCGTGATAGCATATTGTACTAATTTTTAAAAAAAAGTCTACTTATCTCTTGAAATTTCATTTCCCTTTTTCAGTTTTTAATAAATGTGTTTTTTTTAATATCTTGAATTAATATACATATATTTCCCACTCATGAAGGGTTCAGTGAATGTGCAATATTTACTGGTTTGGTTCAGTACCTCTAAAAAGGTTAAGAACCACTGCTCGAGACCTTATTAAAATTATACCCACACTGACTAAGATGAAAAAAAAAATCACAAACAAAAAGAATCACAAGGTTATTGAGGTGTAGGCAATTTTTCCAGGCGGATGGATGTTGGTAATATGAATCTCTTGCTAAATGATGAAGTAGTGCTTTGCTTGCCTGACTTGCAGGGGTGAATTCACAAGCAAAATGTCCTGGGTCTAGTCTGCCTTTAGTCCTATGAGATCGATGATAGGCTATATAGTTCCATGAAACCTTGAACAGAATAGGCCTAAACATTAGAGTAAATAGTTTGGATATTGCTTAGCTTCAGACCAAGTGACGATAAGGGAAACTTAGCAGATGTAGTCAGGCAGGAGCCATATATGTATAGTTAGATGTCTGTTGAGAACCAAAGATGACGATGCATAAGCAGTTTTATCAGACGGTCTGAAAGGAAATGGTGACTTTTCTTCTTGTAATTTTTAAGGGGAGCAATTGCAACTTGTCTACATACATACGGGGCAAAAAGTCGGTTTGTCCTCCCATCAAAAGTATGTAGGTTAGCTTGTGTGCACAATAATTATTTCTTCTCATCTCCCTTGACCTTATAATGCATTTTAAAAAGCTGATTATTGTCTTCCAATTCCCATAGCACGCTTCCTCTGTAGGTTATCGGGTGAACTGGAGTCTATCCCAGCTGATTTGGGGTGAAATGTGAAATACAGTACACCATGCACTGGTCACCAGCAAATCACATACACATACAGACAAACTACCAAACTACCGCTTACAATCATACAAAACAATGGATTTTAATGAGTCGGGTTGAAACTCGCTCAATATGTTACTGGACCTCTAACAGCCTGTTCAGATCAGGCAATTTCTTTGTTACTCATCAACTTTATTGCCATATAGAGTCAAAGAAACTCTCTTGCCTTAAGTGACAGTTTGAGCTACCCTGCTGCCCGTTGCTATGCAACCAACCCCGCCTCAGAGAGTGAACTTCCCTGATGGAGCTTCATGGAAAGCCGACTTCTTATCTCAGCAGTCTTGCCACCTCAAAGGGAGTGCTCCTCTGCTCTCAAGAGGAGGAAGAAATGGGATCTCTTACAACACATAACGGCTCAGAGAAAGTTGACTTTTTTTTATTTTTTAACACAGCACAAAGTAAAGTCACCACTTTCAGTCAACTTAGAATGGGTTTGACAAACATGCTTACATGAATTTGATGTCAATACGTATATTTGTCTTTGTTAATGTGAATTAATAGTTTTGTTTTACTGTTTGTATATCCCCTGCTCTTTAATTGCCTATCCGTGGTTCAAAGCACTTTTCATTTGCCCTGACAATGCGTCAACATCATTGGATACACTGTTAATGAGAAACGTCGTCCTAAATTAGAATGTCAAAACGTTTCCTAATTGAGAGCATTTCAATTTTGCAGCTAGTAAACAGTTTTAGACACGTTCAAAGCACAGCCTGGTGGTTTTTGACATGTTTCTCGGCAGATCTGCTGGCACGTCTCCTTGTCACGTGGAATGATTAAAGTCGAAGCAAGGCAACGCTTTGTTGTGACAAGCCCACTGTTGCTGGATTTCCTCGCACATAGTGCGACACGGATTTCAACTGAAAACATACGATTCTTGATGGATTTCATAATTTAGAATGAGTACTGTATCATTTTCTTCTTGTAATTTTTAAGGGGAGCAATTGCAACTTCTCTACATACATACGGGGCAAAAAGTCGGTTTGTCCTCCCATCAAAAGCATGTAGGTGAGCTTTCCCCAGTGTGGGACAAATAAAAATAAATATCAAATAAATACAAATAAATAAATACAAATAAAGGATATCTTATCTTAAACTCTACATTTTTACAACAATGGCTTGCTCATTGTTCCCAGACAGATTGAACATCAGAAAGAACACATGGTGGTGGTGTTCTTGTCTTCCAAAAATATTGAAGACTTACTCAGATAATTATGTGTGTGTGTGAATATATACAGTATATATATGTGTGTGTGTGTGTGTGTACAGTCTGATAATGAGAGTCAACAATATGTGATGCATCCATTGTCTAAAGAATTGATCTTGTTCTGTCAGATTTGTATTTATTTATTTATTTATTTATTTATGGCTGGAAAGATACCAAGGTAATGCGCTTAAGCACTGTCCTTGAAAATTAACCAAAGCCTCACCCCTGTGTTTAAATCACTCGTTTGATTCATTTGTTGTACTTGATGTTGGAATAAGTTCAGGTATTTAATATTTTACATCCAAACTCCGAGCCTCTACAGTTGCTGACATTGTCTCAGTGGACCGAAAGAGTGAACAGATGGAGCTTTCCAAAGAGGAGTCTGTGGACAGTCTGTTGGGAATACTGGGAAGAGGAGCTTTGACTTTTCTCTTTTCATAAACATTAAATGTACAAGTATAGCAAACACTTTTTGTTACAGTTTGATAACCTCAAAAATGAAATGGAACTTATTCAATTAAGGATGAGATACAGCTGTTGCGGGTTTCACAAATCACTGAAGAAATTGTGTTACATTTCAAACAGTGCTAATTGCATCCAATCCATCCATCTGTTTTCCATATTTCTTGTCCTCATTCGGGTCATAGGCGAGACTATGCAATCTGATTTTGAAAGATTGCGGTTATAAGATGCGGGTGGTGGTGGACCCACATGCGGGAAGTCAAGGCAGGAGTGCAGGATTAACACAAAATAAAATGTATGTATTTTACAAAATAAAACAAAAAAGGCAAGCAAGTCTTGTGAAATCAAAAACCATTCAATCAATAGAAGTAAAAAAAAAATAGACTAAAAGAACAAACTCAAAATACGGGAATGGAAGCTGAAACTGGAACATGAACAGACGCAGTCATTTGCCACAGACAGAAAGGAAGCAGGGAAGAAAATGCTAGCAAACTGATTGGACAATGAGGATGCCCTCCGGGCCAGTCATTGACATAACAGAACTCAGCTGGTCAAAATAAGGCACATGCCATGATGACATTTTCATCCAATGTCGTGATTGGTCAAAAGAAGTTTCGTCGGATTGCACAAGCTACCGGATCACCCAAACAGTGCTTAGTATTATACTGAATGTTCCGCCTTTCCCAAGCAAGTGACGTTTTTAGATTTTGGAGAACCGCCCATGATAGGAAAGATGATTTGGAAAGCGTTATTTCATACTCAGCTTTGACTGACTTAAATTTTCTCACTGGTCCAAACGACACACCATTTTGGTGAGTCGGAAAATTCTACGTTTGCCATACTCTTCTTAAGAATATCAGTAAGTGTTCAAGGCCTTTCCTATCTGGCCTGCAAGAAATTACAGTTCTGTCTTTCAATCCCTCATTGTACAGGTCAAGGATGCCCAAAGTTATTTGACTGTAGATCTACTTTTCGATCAACCCAATCTCCCGCGATCACCCCATTACCGCGCACGTACATACGCACGCACTTCACACGCATGTCATGATGAGCAAGAGCCTGATGTGGATGCATGCGACGCACTTTTGCAGCCTGTTAACTATCGTAGCTCGCACTTACCGTTTTAAAATGCTTCTCTTGGCCCTTCAGACTCTCATTCTTTGCCCTTGCCCTTTGTGAATTGTACACGAAGCAAACTCTGAATGAGAATCATGATAACGATAAAAGATAACAATCTGCAATTGCAGACTGCTGAGCGCTAACAACTTCCGGTGACACAAGTCACGCACCACCGTAGGTTAAAGATGACCTGCTTTATTATATTTTATTTATTTAATACTTTTTTGTGAAAGTAAGACCGGGAGTATGATTAGGGTGCAGTGTGCATTAACACAAAACATTTGGCCGAACATACACAGAGACACACAGATGTATGTTTGCTTCTTTTTTGTTTTCCTCTACACCCCTGGCGATCGATTTGGGAACAGTCCGCAAACTACCAATCGATCACGATCGACGTAATGGGGACCCTTGGTTGAGGTCGATGAATCGAACTAATGCTACATTGCTTATTGTGCGCCATCCTGCAAAACTGTCATGTCAGCACAAACAATTGTTCCTCATTTTGAATCATGTTTCTCAGTCACACATTTTACTGCTTAGAAAAGAGTTCAAAGTCTCGCCCACGAGCCGGGAAACCTCTGTGAGCGAGCAGCAGGTCTCTGACGGTATAAGTAATAAGGGCCGTATTGAAGTGTTATTTCTTTAAAGAGCATGTCTATGTGGCTGCTAAGGTAAAATAAGGCCAGAAGAATTATGATTAGATTAGATGCATGTACTGGTGCTTCTTCAAATGTATGTGGTGGATTTATGGAGAATATTGAAATTCCCTTGTGTAAAAATATTTGCACATGACTTTAAAAAAAAAAGAGTTTTCTTGAAGAGCTAACCTCTTCATAGCGGCTGCTAAATAAGAGAGACTTCACAACATGTTCAAAGATGAATTTGAGAGGCAGGGAAAGATCAAAAGCTGAATACAAGGGAGGAATTCCATTTTGTGCTTGCCAGTTGCTTAGCAAATAGGCACATTTCAAGCCAGGAGCAGCTTGTGTTGTCTTAACCTTTGCACTGCACTTCAACTCCGTTCTTTCCCTTCAAGAGATAGTGAAGCTGAGGTCAAAAATCATTTGACCGTTTCTTTTGAGGCCGTGCAAGATCTCATCAATTCAAAAGCAGAGTTTCAGAGTTCCAGACCTTTCACTTTTTGTCACATATCCACCATCTCTTTCTTCTTTCCAAATACAAATTCCCAACCAGTCTGGAGAGGCTAATTTTAAAGAGTACCCGGCTTTGATCTGATTATTTTCCATTATGATGCAACTTGGGAATTTCTGTGCAACCTTTAAGATGTGAGCCGATTTCATACATGGTATATCTTGGAGGCAGCAGACAAATGTAATTATTTCAGCCAATTTAGAGTTTGATGCATGCAGAACTACATGTGGGCCAAATAGAAAAAAAAGAGCAAAGCGGGCTTTCACCGTGGGCAGCGCTTCACAATGTAATTCTTGGTTATTGATGAAAAGAATAACACGTTTGATAATGAAATACTGTCACATGAATTTAATTAATATATCTGTGTGGCAATAGCGAATGTGTGTGTGTGTGTGTTTTTTTAAACTTCTGCATACTGTACATTCTATTGTTGAAGTGTAAATATGCCAACAAGTACCGCACATATGCAGCATTTTATCCAAAATAGTGAGAATACAATTTAATTCCACTTGTTGCCATTCAAAGTCCACTTGCATTAGCTATCTGATAGAAGTTCACCAGGCTTGGAGTGGAACAATGTTGACTTGTACAACAAGCTTTCATACACACCCGCTAATGATTGTTTGGCCTTCACAGAGATCTGTGCTCCAATCATATTTATTTTTTTTTAAGCACGACACAAAAACAACATTGTAATGAAACCTATCAGTGTCATCTCATGATTGTCAAGTACCGGTCATAACCGTGAACTGTAATACTAGCACAGTTTCTATTGCCAGCACTTGTGAGTGTGCCCTGGCTGGTTTTATCACAGACACTAGAAGTAGGAGAGGTCACTGTGGTTATGAGGTTCGAATTTCCTGATTATAAGCCAGTGTTCTATCAAAACGATTTTGAAACAGTTATTTTAAGGTCAAATTCTTAGACACTCTTGCCCAAGGCTTCACAATAAAAAGCTTATTCCAGTGGTCATTACTTGCATGACCTTGATTCTGCTCAGATCTGCAGCTAGCCAACCTTCTCCTCGCCACAAAGGGGAGAGTAAATCAGCTTATGTCACGTAGCGTACAGTGCATGTCATATTAAATGTCCATTGAGCTCCCTTTCACCAGGGGTTAGTTAATATTTGGGGATATTACTCAATTATTGTGGTCATTTTCCATTTTCTATATAACAGCATCGCGAAGCGCCGGAACATTTCGCTGCATCCCCACCCGAAGCCTCCCACCGTTCCATCCATCTGCCGTGTTATGGTGCTACTTCGCCAGCTCACAGGATCAAAATATAAATCCCTGCAGTGGCATAAAGCACCACATATAAAGGTGAGGTTTTCGGGTCACATGCAGAGACGAGACGGAGAGGTTAAAATGGCTTGACAGCAGCTTTGACGACCACCTGTGTCTGAGTTCAGGTTTTTCATTTGAAGAAAACGATGACAAGCCATCCACTTCGCTCGGATACATACTGATAGGAAGTTAAGGCAGGAGTGAAGAATTGTAGTTATTACACACAACAACACATATCAGAATGATTGATTAATTGATTTTGGTCCTTATCTCATTACCGTGGTGACTGCGGTTATACGATTCACTCAGAACTGCGACAAAGGCAGCTAGTGTTGCAATTGTGATATGCTGACTGACAAACAAAACCACCCGTATTCATAAAGGTGTGCAAAACGACTGAAAATACTGTCAAATGCACGCTGGGCCAGGAGTTGGTGTTACTGTTATGTGAAGAAATTTGATAGCCAGCACTTTTTGTGGAACTCCTGGTACTAAATGCCAACCAGTCAGTGGCAAAGAATTACTGGCTAATGACATCCATTCACACCGATTGGTTAGCCCCTTATCCCGATGCTTCCATCACTGCTCTGTATTTAATATGATATTATATATTGCAATACACATTACAAATAAAGAAAAATTGCCCATTGCCCCTAATACCAAGCGCTGCTGCGTACGCGTGAAAGCATGGCGAGACTTGCTGTATCTTTAATGGGGGCTCTCAAGCAAAGGGTGAAAATCTTTTTCAGGGCAATGTCCTCCCGCCTCGTGAGGCTTGTCAGTCACACATCTTTTTTCTTTGTGTGCCCTGCTTTACCACTTTTTCTCCGCTTTTTACAAGGCTTTTCTTCGGTCTCCCTCCAGTGAGGATGTTGCAGTCCGTTCAAGTCAAGTGCTCCTCGTACTGACCTGGATTGAGAGCAGAGCGCCCGGCAATGTGACCAATGTAGAATGAATTCAGCACAGCAAAGCCTTGTCATGCTCCACAGCCATACAAAATTCTCAGAGGAGCACACTCACTACTTTGCCAACCATTAGGTTTCCCTCTATTTGACAGAAAGGGGTGACGTTAAATACGTCAAATCTATGACTTCTGATAGAATTTTGCCAAAAGGGATTTATTGGGACAGGTAATTGCTGTATGGCAGGAAGCTTAGGAGGGGCAGGTGCTCAACAAAGGGGTCACATGAAAGAAGAGTTAGAAATACTCTTCAACATACGTGACTATGTAACTCATTGTACTCTATGTAGTATTTTGTACAAAGCTGAATGATTTGTGTGACGAGTGTGTTCCTGCTGTGCCTCTTGTGGACTTATTACGTAGAATAGGAGATGTGCACAGGAGCCTCAGACATGAATGGGGAAAAACAATTCAATATGGCCTTCAAGTGGCAATAATGTGCATACCAAATGCTCATTTGTGGTCCTGCAAAACTCATTTGTGGCCACGAACTCGATATAATATATGGATGAAACACACATTTGTGGCCGTAACGTAATTATGGCTCTGTACTGGACAGTCAGGTAAGCAAAGGAAGAGCTCCTTCCCTAGAAACAATGAATTGGAAGTAGAGGCTAAAGGCAGTGGACAGGGATATCGAAGTATACTCCCAATTCCAAAATAATAAAAAAAATCAGGGGGGAGCAACTCCCCCTTCCCCCCATCCCCTTTTTTCTCTTTTTTTTTAACACTTTCAAACACTGCTATGTTGACCTTTTGTGTTCCCTAATGCCAAGCATTCCTGTAGCACACGGATATCAACACAACGGACCCCCAAAATTACCGGTATGTTCAATCGCAAATTGAATACATAACAATACATACTCACCACCACCGCCTATATTACATCAACTTCCTAAACTCTTTCTTAAATATTTTAGAGCCATGAGTGAGCCAACAAATAAAACATTGAGCCTATTAAACCCGCGTACAGCATTTAGCAGACATGAATCTACATACTCATCTCATCCCATGTGGCGATAAAACAAACAAAAAAAGCTTAAAAAATGCACCTGACCTCACTATTGCTTTCATGTTATTATAAGAAATAAGAATGTCATATTATAAGAAAATCCTGACTTTCAATATAGTAAGCAGGCTTTTTTGTGAAGCAGCCAAGAACACTTACACTTAGTATCGGGATGTGGGTTGGTCTTCTGCCCTCTGCAGATTTCGATCTAAATGTGGGCGAGGTAAAATCTGCAACAACAAAAAAAACTTTAAAAAGATGCCTAAACTTACTATTGAGTCTATTTTTTTCATCTCTAGACGTTTTTGAATCCGCACCAATATTAAATGCAGCAAAAAGAACCTCTAAGTGCAAAGAGCTATTTTACAGACAGGTGAAGAATGAAAACCATCATTCCTCGCGGTCCATGGCAGCTGCTGCAACAACTTGCAACAGTACTTGATGATCACCCACTTTTAAGACGCATACTTCTGACTGAATCCTCACTTACTGAACATTTCATAGAGACACAAAGAAACCATTCAGAAAGTGTTTATTTTTCTTTTGGGTTGCACTGCATTCTAGGGTTGAGAGGCCGCAAATGTGCTTTCACACGCACGCATGCAACCATTCCATTTTCAAGTTGAGTTTCGTAATGTGATTTTTGCAGCAAGTAAGCTGCCATTGTTTCACGGTGCGTGTATCGTAGTGATTGACACTTAACAGTTGAGCAAAGCTTTGTTTTAGCACATTCAGCAGACATGCTCACTGTATTTAAGGGTTGGAGAGAGGGCCATGATTTTTCAGCATTTTCAAGCGTCATTTGATATAGTTGCACTCTTGTTAATAGCACTCTTCTCAGCAGTGTGTGGCATTTATAAACCAGTTATTTTTGCATGACAGTGTCTTAAAACACAAAGCCTTCTTGCTGTGAGGTGACAATGTGGCGAGTTTGTGCGTGCTATTGTGGAGAAATGGCAAACTAGCAGAAAGTAGATGCTTGTGTAAGAGGCTTTCTTTCTTACATAGAAGACTGATGTCTTTCATTTGTCCTTAGAAATTGAAAAAGGGGTTGTCATATCATCTCTATACAATAAATATATCATAATGCAGAATGCTAACTTACAAAATGATGTGCATAGAATGTCTCCTCTCTGCAGCTTTCTTGTGGTGATTTAAAAAAAATGTAAATAGTCATTAGCTATATTGAAATCTTTGTGAAACTGCCTACTATTGATTGCCTACTCTTCCCATCAAAGTGGGGTGGCAGCGTTGCCTGAAAGTCATCAGGTGGGTGTGTCCTGAGGTGGTTTGGATGAGTGTCTGAGCTATATCTGCTGCAAAAATGTTGGCACGCATTCTGCTGGAGAATCGAACACTGTTGTTTGGCCATTGGCTTCAACCCACTCCTGCAGGGCATAAATACCTTGTTTTCTAACAATTGCATTGCTATTTTGGAGAAGATCCTTGTTCTTGTTCCTTTTAGACTGTATTTAAACTACTAGGTTTTAGTCATGCAATTGTTCCTTTTTTTTGTGATCGGATTTGGCCCATTTTGCATTGATGTAGTGGCATTGTGAAAATGTGTCGGCAATGCATGCAATATGATTTGATTCCACGGTGATGAGATCTTGCGTTTGAATCAATATTACACCTTCACACCCAGAGTAAATGAAGCCTGAGCTGATCGTGGTGCATCCATGGGTGCATTTTAACAAACAGTCAGGGCTGGAGATGTGAGTTTAGTGGATCAATCCAATGGGTGCACGGTTATACAGGTTTTAAAAATGCATATTTTTCCCCTCATTATTTACTGTTAAACATGACCTACTAATACACTGAAAATGATAAACATCATGTTGCTTGAATATATTAACTTTTTTTTTAAACAGCATCAAAAGCTACACAGCCCACATGGCTACATCTGACATTACTTACATCGGCAGCTTGCATATGTTAATCAAGCCTAATTAAAGACTAGGCGCTAACAATGCTCTTAGTGCTTTTCTTGTCGCGCTGCATCACTTAATGTGGATGTGCCTGATTAATCTATGAAAAAGAATCAATGAAAAAGGCTTTAAAAGCTTCGGGACTGTGATTAACACCTATGGCAGCCAAAGGCAGCCTCTAATTATGAAAATTTCACTTATGAATGGTTGAAATATTTTTAATAGATATGCATACACCGATGATGTCAGAAGGAAGGAACAAAGTTAGGATTTTTTTTTTTTTTTTGTACTTGGACATCAACATTGAGTCAGGCATGAATGGCATGGTCCTTGAGACGGATAAAATTGTCCCCGAGTCTTTCCATTTTGGTGAAATCTCTGAATACATAAATTATGGAGAAATTAGCTTCAATGTAGCAACTCACAGTCACTTTGTTACCCAGACTTAACAACATTGGCTAGAATTGAGGAAAAACTATCGTTGTAGATTTGTCTTCCAAATAAACAATTATTGAATGTGATTCTGTTAAGATATGTTTTGAAAGACTGATTTTTTAAAATGTTGCAATTCCTTTTTTTAGCCTCACAAATATGACTGTAATATACTACCGCAATCTTCTGTATGACTTGATTATTTTAAATAAAGAAATAAGTGTTTTTCTTGCCTGGTTCTTCAACTGTTTTAAACTGGTCACTTGAATCAATGTGCTTCCCACCCACCCGAGTGTTCAACCCAGATGTGTTAGTCAGGAGTATTTTATGCTTGTTTTTAGCTTCCACTGCTGCATCAAGTGAACTCAAAGACTTTTTCTCTGTACACAACTGGCTCATTTGAATATTAGTCACAAGGGAAGCTCAACAATATACGACATCTCAGGTATAATCCCATAGTTGTTCATAGTTGAAGATGAAGATTATGGATTACTAATAACTATGCTAGCAGCACCAACGTGTCAAAATTCTGCAGTAGTATTTATATCTGTGTGATTATGATTATTTTTACCGTAATATCTGCACTATAAGGTGCACCTAAAAGCATTCCATTTTCTCAAAAGCTGACAGTCCTCTTTATGATCCGATGTGCCTTATACATGTAGCAACGTTCTCATTTCTTGGATGTAGTATTTTAAATGTTCTGTAAAGCGCTTTGTTACAGCTGCAGTGGTTGTGAAAGTTCTCTATAAAAACAGCTGTATTGTATTGTATTCCATTTAGCGTAGGTCCTTCTAGTGCATGCATAACGCCACTATTGTAGCTTCTATTCTATGCACTTTATAATGCCACCATAAATATGAAAACCGTTTAAAAATAGGTCATTCATTGAAAGTGTGCCTTACACTCCGAAGTGCCTTATAGTGCAGAAAATACGGTACATATTATATATTATTTGCTCACAGCCAGTCTAAAGGTTTGAGTTAATAATACCACTGATCTGGCACATCACACACAAGTGAGAGAGATTTGTAAGAAAGACCTATATGTGGAGCAATAAAAGAACTAACTTGGGAAATACATTTGTTGCAGCCTTATTCATCATTACTGGGAACTCGCAGGGATAAAGTATGTGGGAGGTTCAATATTCAAAAAGATTTTTATATTGATGAACTTCTGATTTATGATTCAATATCTGACCATTTTTTCTGCAAAAAAAAAATGCCAACAAAGCACAAAAGCTCACAAAATTTCGTGAGAAGCTTTTTGACAATTGCAACATGAACTTAAAAAGATGTGCCATCATTAATGATGCTACATAAGACATCAGCAGTTCACATTATGTGGCAGCCATGGGAGACAAGCCACCTGAGAGACTACGATGTCAAATTATCTGTATACTGGGTCTTTTATTAATGGTCAAAATGCATTCAATGTTATTAAATATGTTGCATTGGCTAATAACAATGTCACTCTGCGATGCATTTCACTCGGTGATACTTAATCATGGTTCTACAATGGTACCATGTTGGCCTTGAAACACTTTTAATTTTTGTTTTTCTTACATGCTATGTGAATAATTGTTTCAAAATGGTAACAAATTGGATCTTGATTGTTCAGCATCCCAGAACAGATGTTCAACCTAGCCGTCCAGTCAGAGCTGCATTTGATTTAAAAACACAATCGGACCCAAGTGGTTTCTTTTGCTTTATGCTTGAGAAGTATTCTTTCATCAAGCGGTTTCCTCTACCTATTGCATGTCCAACATGAGCACGATTCCCCATCAGCCAGTTTTACAATGCCAACTTTGAGCTTTTCAAGCTTGACGCAGTTTGATTTAACGAGTCAACACTCCCCAGCATGTTGAGCTGTTGACGAGAGGCGAGCACATATTCCGACCACCCGCCGGGTGGCCCTGATCCTCTCTGCTCACTCTGGGTCACTCTCATAGCTCAGTGCTTTGTTTTCCCCTGCCAGACAGCTAACCTCAGCAGCACTGGAAATATGACATTATCATATTATTTATGAGGTCTGGCCATCGGAGGTGCTGCTCAAGCAGGAATATCAATTGAGTTCTGGTGACGCCCCGCTCCAGGGCCTGCCTCTTGGCCTGATTGCTTGCATCATGGTCTGAATGTCATCTTCCATTTGAAGCTTAGTTATTCTCTATTTAAACAGCCTGAAGATGCCCGCGGCAGGGACCCTATTTTTGCAGGTCGTACCATCATTTTGGTCCAGTTGAGTTTAGTGCTGTGGCAATGGCAAAAGAAACATGCCATAAGGCTTACTTATTGTTGATCCATGAACAAGGAGCCCAAATAACTTTGAATATTATTTTGGTTGGTTTGTGTTCTTCCCATTTCATTCCCATTGAAACTTGACAGTGAGGGTTCTAAACCATACCACACCCTGTGGTTGGTTCCCCGTTGGAAGCGTGCCAGAAAGTGACTGAGTGATGAGAAGACACAGACATTTATGTTTCAGATAGTCTCAGATATCCATATCCCTTGTCAATTTCAGTTAATTTGAGGATTTGGTTGAAAAAACAGCCCTCCCCTCTGCCCATGGTAAAACAAGAGACTGATCTTCTGTTTTAGCTTCGAGTCAAGCCAACAATCTGTTCATTGGCATGTAAAATGGGCAATTTGCCAGTTTCGGGACAGACTTATTTAGACTGTTCGTAGGAAAACATTATTTTGTCAAGGCAAACTAATCAACAGCTGGCACCCAAATTGCAGACCTCGAGATATCCTGGATAAGAAACACAGGGACCATTTGTCTCTTGCAGGAAGGCTTTGGAATTCTTTGTTGGGGGGTCTCAGACTGCAGGATGTCTCTAGAAAACACCATTAGCGTTCTTATATAACTACTGAAGTTGGTCACATGAAAAAAAACCCTCAAGAAATTTGCATATGTGTTAAAAAGATTGGCTACCCTCATTACTCTCAGCGGAGGAGATTGCCGATATTTATTTATCAACATGTGGCAGCTAGCTAGGGTAAAGAGGAGGAAACTGAGGGCATACTGCAACAAAATGATGGCTATGCAGTTTCATATTTTGCCGTGTCCAGAGCAAAGAGACTTCAACAGTTAACTAATGTCACTTATATTGTGTTGACTCTGCAGGCCTGGTAGCTTGGTAGATACTTGGTTTTGCCAATGGAATGGCCTTGCCAATACAGTGGAAAGGGGGGCAACCATAAAAAGTATTCCAGCAAAGGCCAAGTAGTGAGGAAAATGGTGGGCTTCACCCAGTGGTGCAACATTTAACTGTATCAAAATTTCGGCTTTGTAAAATATTTCATTCTGAGTTCCTGCTCATTAAACCAAGAGTCCTTTTCTTTATCTTGAATATGAATACCACCATCTACTTTGAAAATGGTCTCTCCCTTTTGGAGACATTGTGTGAAATTAACCGACCCATTGTGCCATAGAGCCAATCAGTAAAAGAAGAGACATTTTAACACAGTACGTTTCCTTAAATAAACCATCTGAATTTAATTTCTCTGAATCAATCAGCTTTTCTCCCGCTCTGTTGGAATTGTATGGCATAATTACTCATTCTTCTGCCGAAAATGACTTCTCTTGATTTCTTTGCATGACGGAGAGTCTTGCGAATCTGAAACATTTACTCGGTTGGACAGTTCGAATAAATGGACATTTTGTTTCATATTTCATATTCTTTATTGTGTAAACTCATGAGGTCGGGTGAACAATATATAGATATATATTTTTTATGTGAATTGCAAAGCTCAAAGATATGTCAATTGTAGCACCAAATGGAGTTAACAATGACAGAAGTGTAAGAGTGAAGCTAATGATTTCACCAATCTTCCCGCACTCCTGTTCCTCAACCTAATCGTATCGAGCACCTGGGCTGCGGGCATGCCACCCATGACTGATAAATGCGTTGCAGAAACATGCCTGAAATTGCCTCATGCTACTGAGATTTCTCTCTCTACTGTTCTTGCCCGGGAAACACGGGAACCAAAAAGATTGCGGGGTGGCGAGCGGAGTCAGGGGAACACACTGGCCTTGGCAGCATGACTCCTTTCATGCTTCATTCCTTCACTTTATCACCTCATTAGGAGAATGTGAAGGTTTGGAGGGAGAAGCCTTGTCACTCTGAGACAGAGGGGGAGGAGTCGCACACTCCATCTTCTCCACTCTGACCGAACTCTCGCCTCGGTTGGGAGACTGGTTGGGTGCGTGTGTGAAAAATCACAGCACTCGACAGAGGGTCAGGCCGCCATGTGAGCGCACATCATCAAGAGAGAGACTGAATGCACCGTTTCGTCACAACAAGGTAGCAGGTAGGGGGAACGATGGAGATAAAACAAAATTCACTTACCATTTCTGTATTTTGTCATTAAACATGACAAATGTCTCCCATGTCTAATGCACCAGGGCTTATTGAAACCTGCTATTATATTTCATGCCTCCAAGACACGTATTCATTAAGTGTGATTTATCACACTCGGTTATTTAATGTAGATTAATGTACAATTTCTGTCTCATTCAATTTCTTCTGCACATTCATGGATTTCACTCAAAATGTTCTGATCTGTAATGATCTAATATAACAATCTAGTACATGGAATGATTGAATGATTCCGAAAACAGCCATTAACCTCAGTCAGGCTCGGTGTGCCTATGTTGGAGTGAATTAATTAACTGGTGACATTTGTTTGTGTTGTTCTTGTTTGCTGTTGTGTTGTGGACGGGATGTGTTTCCTTATGAAGTATTGATTGATTGACCAGCTTGATCCTTTGCTTGTCTGCTTCTGGAAAAATTTAATTACTTGGAATACTACTCGACCAAATGAGGTATGAGGGTGTAGTGGTACACAAGCCTGAGTACAACTACTATTGAAAATGTGAATGGCTCTATGTATGACACACTCATACAAATACATAGCAAAAGCAAAGCACAAGGTTTAGTCATTGGATGAAACGTGAAGTGAGGTCTTTTGCTCTTCTTTTGCTAGAAAGGTTCTATGAAATCTCAATTGAATGATTTACCGCGCCTTCAAGGTTCCCTATGTACATAGTATAAACTTTGTCGAGTACTTGAGATTGTTGTTGTTTATTATTATTATTATTATTTTTTTTTTAATGTAAGTGAACTGAATAGATCAGATTGTGCACAAGTCTGTTTTGGTAGTCATTTGCACCCTCCACACTGCTTCTCCCTCCTCTGCTGTCACAGCAGAGTGGAAAAAATAGCAACGCTTTGGATCATACAGCGAGGATAAATTAGACCTACTCACGGTTTTACACGGCAGCGTCGGTCGGCGCTGCCCCGAATACATAAGCCATGATGAAAGCTTGTGACAGCGCATACATGCGCACACACACTGCAGACCAGTAACAGCTACGATTTTTCATTTCGCAGGAAAACTAAGTAAATTGTGGTCACATGTGATATTAATCATAACAAGCATCTGCTGATTTAAAAAAAAGGTCAGAGGGGCAAAGCTTATGTTCAGCGTCTGCACAGGATACAAATGGAGTGTTTGATTTCACATGTCAGCCTCTCTCACAGTTAGGAGAGTCAGCAGTGAAGTGTTCCACTTTTGAGGAGATCCATCATCATACCCTGATTTCTTTATTGATCTCCCTCAGGCTCCCTTTGTCTCCAGTCACTTCTCTATTACGTCACTGGAAATGGTTTGTATTTCAGTTTTATATTTTAAGGCACTTTGCCCATTTTATGAAAAGTATGCTTTTGAAAAAAATAAACATGTAAATGTACCTAAATTAACATCACTCTTATTTACAATTGTCGTCCCTTGGCAGGTGACAAGAAATACACAGCATGGAATTAGAATTTACACAACAATAACAGACCGCAACAATGAGTCGATAATGTGTATAGCGACGGATATACGGTGCCAGTTTGCACAGGGCATGGTTGCTTGATTAGTGCGTAGGTTTGAGGTATTATACAAATAAAGCTGAAAACCCAATTGAATCGATTTAGTTCTGTCCACTGGGAAGTCATTTAGGGTTTAATCGTGAGCATGTGATTGTACAAGAAAACCAAATGTTCAGTTGAACAAATGAACTAGGCAGAAAGTAATAAGGGCATGAAATACAAAAATAAAATTAGAGCCAAATAAAAGGGTTTCAATCAATATATACAGTCTGTTACCACATCAATGCAATTAGAAGCAGGAAGTACAAAGCTGGTTTGATTTGAGTCCATTTTTGAGGAGCAATTTTGTTGTGCTACAACCGGTTCAGGGTGTGGAACCCTTGCGCTAAAGAATGACAACCACACTCCCCTTTTTATTGATGCACCCACAAACATAAGTTCAAAAATGAATACATTAATCTGATTAAATTAATTATGTTGGATTCATTTCATACAGAAGTAAAACACATGCCCTCCTTCAAAGAGCAGTGTGTTCGGCAAAGCGGTGTGCCCATCCCATGACACATCCGCGTTGAAACGTATTTTTAGATTGCAAATGTGCTATATTTTCCACATAGATTTCTAAGACTTGCACAGAACAGAATGCGGCCCTTTATGACTGTTGATATAAATAGCGGCATTTCCAGAAAAAAAAAGACTTGCAACGATGTCAAAAGCAATTCATGTTGGCAACATTTCCACATGGTGGGATGAAGAGGGCCACTGCTAATCATTTATCAGAAAATAGATCCAGACGAGACATGTATCTTTATGTTTTTATGTACGTTGAATAGTGATAATGCTTCTTATGTGAACAATTGTTATTGTAAAGATAACTGAACAGTGTATGAAACTATTAATCTATTACTGTATACCTGCAGATGCGGTCATCACATGTATTACATTTAGCTTTAGTTCTTGAATATCAAATGATTTACCCTTTTCAATTTCCCATTTTTCCATCCTCTTGTCTAAATTTTCTCAACACACACGCACAGCTTTATTGTATTTCTACTGTTTTTTTTAATTCTAATTTTGCTAGTTACTGCAATGTTAGCCGTTAATGTTTTCTGACTGACTTGTGATGACTAATGTACAGTAGTTCTCAATTGTTGCCTGAACTCGACATACCTGAACGTGGGAGCTGTTGGCCAAGACTGAAATAACAAGATCCCAGATTGCACTTAGCCCGAAATGAGTTTCATTCGCAGGTTATCCATTCTCTCACTTAGAGATAGGGTGAGAAGCTGAGTCATCCAGCAGGGGAACAGAAGAGAGCCGCTGTTTCTTCACATCAAAAGAAGAGACATGAGGTGGCACAGGCATCTGGTTTGATTGCCTCATGGAAGGCACAGGTAGGAAGCCCCAGAGTTGACCAAGGACTCGCTGCAAAGACTGTCTCCCAGCAGTTCTTCACAAGACTTATGCATCGTTCTTTTTTCCTGGCTTTTGAGAGGTGCTACTTGAGGTTGTGGATTTCCACCCGATACAATAGTCTTTTTCTGCTTGGGATACGCTTTGCTGCAAATTGTCACAATTATTCTGAATATTTATCGATTTGTCATGTATCTTCATGGATTTTGTATGAATTACTGAAGTTAGCAATGTGTGAAATGAGGCCAAAGTCAACTGTGTGAAGAGTTGTTATACTGCTTTCTCTTCCACTTGAAAAACAACATCAAACACTTGCAAAATCATAGCATTAAATATTCCAATTATTGATACTGAAAAGTGCTCATTATTTGTTTGGACACATCCCAAAAATTTACATTCACTGCATTTTAGATTGTCTGGACAAAAACCACGGCCAGATTCAAGTTTTATGTAAATGACTTTGCTCGAAATATGATATCGATTTATATTCTGCGCAATCTTGTATGATGAGGAAAAAGGTGTCCAATTAAACACTGAACAGGTTCAATTAAAGATATACTAGCTCCAGGTGGACAGAAAAGGCTGACACAGTAAATTGTATCAGAACAATTTGAAGTTCAGAAGAAAGAGGCTTGTCATTTTAAGATGTGAACTCAGACAGCAAAATCCCTCCAGTACACTTATCGCCTGATAACAAAAGAGCCCGTGGTATAAAATATCACATCATGAAACGCTTGGAAAAAAAGGTTCTTGTTAGATACGATTTTATCATCCTAATTAAAAGCCGTTGATTGAAAAAAAAAGTTGTTAGCCTATAGTTAGTTTACACTAAATTAGTGCCAAAAATGTGTCTATATTTCACATTAGTCAAAAGGCTGAATTTCAAAAATGGGACTTTGAAAATGCGCACACATGCCTTTGGAAATGGACCCTTTAAAAAAAATGTGCGTGACTGCACACAGAATGTGTGAATGAGTCCGTCATTTGCAATTAAGAACAAGTATCATGTTCGCTGCCACTTAGGAGGTCTTAATTTCATCACATATCATAAAATGAGTCAGACAACGGTCATTTGGTAGATACATTTATTTTACAACGGTGAATTCAACTGTGGCCGACCTGAGATAACTCCCTTTTGACCAGAGCAGCACGCCTCAAGAGGAAACAGAGATTAGAGGATTTAATCCAGAATCGGATTTCCAATGGTGAGATAACAAATCGGAAGGCGATTAAAAGATCTTTTATTGAAGCCCTAGCTTTTGTTATAAGGCCTTGCGTGGAGCAGTGCAGGGAGCTATCTTTGGCAGAGTTAGCATCTTCAACTTTCTGTAGAATTGGCTAAGGAAAACAGACACAAGAAGGCACTTTTAGCCCCCATCCCCAAGATATCGCAAATGAGCGACTTTGTCTGCATCAGTGGCTAACGCGAGTTACTTTTGCTTTCTTTCACGAAGCATTCAGCCAACAAGGCCACGGCATTTGAGAGCGGAAACAATACCTTTGCTTTTTTCTCCATTTTGAATCCTCTTATCGTTAACAACAGTGTTTTCTGTGGCGTGTCAAATTTACAAGACACTTTAAATTTTTATTTCCCGGGGACTTGAACTAAAAAAAATACATTGTACTACATTGCTGGGTTGTAGGAATTTTGAGATCATTTCGATTTTAGCAATTACAGTTGTTGTTTTAATTATATGTGCACAATAATAAAGGAAGACAAGCACACGCAATGTTACATCTTTACACTAACTACATTTCAAAACAACTTCAAAATGGAGATGATTCGTCAATCCGATGAAAACGGCACCTAATAGTCCCCTCAGCAGGCGTGATGATTTCAAACAGTTACCAAGCTCATTAGATCTCAGCGTATCCTCTAATGGAGCTTGACATTCATTTTCAGACCCTCCTAAGCAGAGTACAAAAACGATGATCACGCAGGATGCCTCAATCACACTCGTGACGGAAATAATCCACATCCACAATCAGTGATCGGGGTTTCGTGATTCTTAAACACGTTTTGCCAGCCTTCTCCAATGTGCTTCCTCCATTTCACCGACCAGTCAAATATTAGTGTTTGCACACAGTGTGCTCCACAAATCCATGTACACTGCTATGTTATTTCTCCTTGAGTGGTGTGCCGCGGTGCAGGGACCTCCCTCCGGAAATAGAGAGCATTTCATTTCACACTGACATGTTCACCTCTATCCTCATCATCCCGCCGAGGCTTGCTGGGCCTGTCAACTGAGAGGAAATATAAAAATATATACATATAAATAAATAACTCAAGCTTTGCCAGAGTCAAAACATGAAAAGTACATTTGTGGCCACAGAGCAGAGCGCTGGAGCAAAATCATATGGATCTTTCAAGTTGGAAAATGTGTTGTTGTTGTTGTCATCCCTGTTGCTTCTCCCCATTCAGATTTGCAGCAAAATAGCCCGGGGACTTTTATCACCCAAATGGATCAACACATTGCCAATAAAAGACATGTTTTGTGATATTGGAGAAACTGTGACCTCGCGAACCTTTGAGATGGAGGCAATTGTCTGGACTTTATACAGATGTTTAGTTTTTTTTTTTCTTTTTTGGAGAGGGGGGTTCTTTTTTTTTTTTTGGCTTCTCAGATCAAGGTCGGAATTCCAAAAAAGCACCCAGTCAAATATAGTTCAGCTGATCACCGAGGTTTGAATTGAATACCAATACAGCACATAGGAAATAATGTAAGTAATTCAACCATTACACGTTCGAACTGTCACCTTTGTAATACTGGATTTAAAGCGCAAGTATTGTTTTAAGTCACTTCAACCAGGAAGTATCCCAAGAAGTAAACTTCATTTTCAAGGGAGCCCTGGTCATATAGTATGACATACTAGGGGAGTTCCAGCTTGAGGCTCAGAGGCGAGACTCTTCACAAAGAATTTGTGGTGAGCATTCTGTTCTTTTACTTTCATAATTACTGTTAATACTGTATAGACATTTTTTTTTCTGAACAGTCTTATCAGAATCAAGTATCGGGAGAACGCTTTCCGAGATTACGTATTGCAAAATTCCAGTCCTAGGAGTTCATCCATTCACAATAAGCGTTGCAATATGCCAAAGAAAAAAAGCAAAAACCCCACTCGTTGTTAATCCGGCTCATGCCCTCTGAAATGGAGTATAACGAGGTGAACTCATATCACGCTTGTAATATGATAATTATTCGGTGCGAATATGATGGTTGAAACTTCAGTTGAGTTGAGTCCCCTTCGCTGCCATTTATGAGCTATTGTCTGCCTTCTTCAAAAGGACACAGTTCTGTCCGATATGAGATTATCGACATATGTTTACAGGCATCAACATGTGATCAATGATCAAATGTTTATTTTACCCCACACAGAGCACATGGGTAGAGAAACTAAGGATGGACAATAGACGCAATGTGATTTTTACTATGCGGACAGTGATACATGGACTAAGGAAACGGAGAGTTCCTGAAGTGCGGTAGGATAATCTATTTTTCGTGGCGAAAGGTCGCCATGCAGATTCCACTCCATGACAACTGCAGGGGAGCGCAACTCGAAATCAGAACTCTCAATGAGATGTAAAATTAACTTCCTGTATTTGGTGTGAAGGTCATACTTTGCTAACCGTGGAAGGCTTTCTAATTTCCACGAATACATTTGTTAAGGTTGACATTCAGCTTCGTGAAAGTGATGGCCAAAGTCAAACCAGCGATCTTTACATTTGCGTAGTCGCACTGTTAATCCTCTCACAATCACTTATCATTTTTAAAAATGCACGTGTACTGTAAACATACTGAATTAATCGAGTCTGGAATCGAGAATGAGTTACCAAAGACTCTTCTATGCAAACACGCTGCATGATTTCTTTCCTCCTATTGAAACCATTGCACGACAATGGCTCCCTGTTTTTTCACTGGAATAATCACATCAATTCAATTTACACCCCAGCTGTGTAATATATCGTCCTTAATGTAAAAATAGTGTCTAATTATGATTGTTGAGTTTTACTGAAATTGCTGTAACTTTAGGCATGATCTTCATTAGCCTTTGCTTTTGTTTGGGAACCTTTTAAAGGTCGAAGCAATCTGTTTTACGACCTTAATTACAGAAATTATAGTTGCATCTGACATTTTATGATGTTTTATTGTACAATATGATTTTTCCACCAAATAAGGTTTTTGGAAAGACAATTTAAGATTAATCATTGTTTGCGGGAGCTATAATCTGCATAACAAAGCATGAATTACACAAGCCGTTGAGGGGGGGAAAAGTAAGAATATTGCAGAATAAAAAAGATTCATTGTTACCATTTGTCACACAGGATTTCAAAAGAAAACATGAAGTAAAGCTTTCCAGTTCCAATTTTTTAAAAAAGATGCATGCACCCCCCCCCCCCGCTCCTCCGCCTCTATAAAATGTGTATAATGCTGCATTTTATTATTATTACTTTTTTTTATACATCTTAATCCTTCCTCCAGGATAAACATGGAAGCGCAAAAGAGAGAGCGGGATATATATTTTTTCAGTGTTCGACCACTCAGACAAAGCCCTAACGTCATCACTTCTATTAAATATAACAGTTGGCGACTCTTGTATGGAAGGAGCACTCCAGAGTTTATTGACATCAATTGAGAGATGGTGTAGAGCAGAAATCAATAAGGCACAGCAAGATATAGGACACTTTCTTTGGGGTGGCTGAAGAAGGTTGAAACCTTTTCCTCCCTAGGTTTGCCAACCACGCTTTTCTGCTCAAGAAAGCATCATCGAAAGACCACTTTTGTTTTTCAAAGAAATAAATCAAACGTGTCAAGTGGAGTTTTTTTGATTCATTGTGTCAGCCCTTTATGGGTCTCTTATGAATTTGAAACAATCTTGCGTATTCATGCGAAAACACACAGAGGTGGCAGAGCTCGACTTGAGTGTGACACGCATGATGGAGAACTCACATTTTCTTGATGGACGGTGTGAATTGGCCACAGAAGATGAGCTATAGCCAACCACAGCACTGTATATGCCTCCTTCAAATGAGATGTTTTGAAATGACCGTCAATACTGCATGCAGTAACCAGGATGGTATGGCCAAGCCCCAATGGTTGAATTGAATGAATGGGAAAAAAGTGGAGAGTGTAATTTCTGGTTTGATTAGTGACATGTTTGGTGGTTAGCCAAATATTTCCTGGTTCATGGAACGCCCCCCCCCCCCACTTTATTATTATTTTTTACTCTAGATTCTCACCAAACTGAAGCTGGGTCTTGGTTTTGTTTGAGTTCATGTGTCGAGGGTGTGTAACTGAATGTGAGCCCATCCTGCTTAACATGGTGTTTAAGTCACATAGGCGTCAAACTCAGGTCCTGGAGGGCCGCTGTCCTGCATGTTTTCCCAGTCTCTCTGTTGCAACACACCTGATTCAAATGATCAGATCATCCGCAAGCTCTGCGCAAGTTTGACACCTGTGGTTTAAGTCTTGCGACAGCACACCCGCATAATTGCCCTGGGCGAGGACGGAAGGAGGACAAGAGTGCTTTGTCATAGGTTATACTGATTACCATGACTCCTTCATGAGATTTGGTCCAATCGGCGCTTAGATAATTTTGAAGCTTCAAAATTGCAATGCGGAAAATATATTCAGCAATAATAACAGTATTTTTGGATTTGGCATTTTAAAAAAATGTTAATATGAGTGAAAAAGATCCATTCTATGCATCGCCTTATTTCGCATGGGCCTCTTGCTCCCAACAATAACTGCAGCCATCATTCTGAATGGCTCTACCGGCTGCGGTGTAAAAAGACTCAAAATCAGCCTCTGCGATTCATCTCAAGTTTGATGAATCACTTGTACATGCTACATATATACTGTATGTTGATTTACTCCTCACATTATTATGCTTGTTAAGATAGAAACGACCGATACTGCATATTCTTTCCGGCAAATTGTGCTGCCATTTTGCTCATTTGGCAGACACACTTCTGAGTGCACCCGATGAGTAAACCAGCTTCCACATCTGTTTGCATACACCACCCATTAGCAAATCAGTCTCGTGCTGTCTTCAAGAGGTATCAATTATCAATAATTTGGCTCTGACAACACAATTGTTTCATCGTGTGTTGACTCAATGCATCTCCATACTGATAATCGTCAAATCTCAGCAAGGTTCCAAACCTCACTCTCCTCACTCTCGTGTAAAAAGAGGGTGTTATGTGGTGTAACTACGATTGCACAGGAATTCACAGGCTGTCTCGCCTCAAGAAGCTCCTGCAGTCACCTCCCCCCTACCACCTACCACAATATGCTTGTGATGTTGACATTGTGTTGAAGCCAAGACACAATTTGACTCATTTCATTGTGAGTTGTAAAGGGCAAGGTGACTTCTTTGCAAAGACAACAGTTGAATGTTTAAAATCCTGGCAAAGAAAATAAACATTTACTTAGATGCAACATGAACTGCTTGGCAGACACGGGGGTTGCAGTGTGAGCTCACGCAATCAAAGAAATCACACTGGCTCTGTTGCTTTGCCTGTGGCTGGGTCATTGTAAGAAAAAAAATTGAGTGCACAAAAGATCACGATACACTTTACATACAAAAGGCATTCAGAAAATGTATGCAGAAAACATCTTTTGTTCATCACAGTAAACCGCAGGGAACATTGTCTCAGAAAGAACTACGGCAGTCAAGTAGACAAGTGAAGTGGGTATTTAATATAACAGAACGCATACACAAATAAGCACTCAGAGCACATACTTCTATCAAGATAGTGAGTAAATTGACTCAGCAGAGAAATATGGTCATGTGAAGTTCAGATGTTTAGAGGAGAGAAATCCTACACCCGCTGCTCGACAAACAGACAGACTCAGAATACCTACCCAGTCGGGCAGACAACAACCAGGTAAATTTCCCCAGGTTGGCATTGCAAATGTGAATCTGGTCTCAATTGACATTCCTGTATGAAGAAAAGTTTAAAAAAATAATAAAATAAATACACAGAAGTTATGAAAGTAATATTTCAGTATTTCTCTGCATTACATACTATATGTTAATTTTCAAAGTGCTTCTGGCCATTTGTTACTTTAGCCAACTCATGAATAAATTATAGACCTTGATTCAATACATTTATAATGTATAATTGAAATTCATACATTAATTGGAATTTTTTTTAAATTCACCAATAATGTCACTTTAATTTGATTTGATACAGCTCAACTTTTTGCGTGGGAATCCAGTACCAATTAACTGCTTTAGCATACTGCATTGGCTTTGCAACAATAAACTCTATAATCAAGACCAATTTCTACTATTACTATAGCAACGACTACAACTACTACTACTCAAAAACAATAAAATACCACAAAAGCATACTGCCTCTATTAGCTCAATCATTTCTATCTTGGATTTGGATTTATTTTATGAATTTTGGGAGTCTTACTTTCCTCCATTCTGATTACCTAACTGAACAGACAGCACTGAAACAGTGCTCAACTTTTCGGGACCCAAAAGGTTATTGCGTAAAGTATCAGCGCTTTAGCATTTAAAAAGCCAGATGGTACTCTCGAGGGTCAGTGGAGACCAAAATAGAAAATTGAAATAAGCGAGAACTGTGTATGTGCCGGACGATTATGCATCAGGGATTGGTTTGTGAGCACATATGGCTCACCCCATATCATCTTCAACATTTATTATTGTGTATTTTCAGGTTGATCTAATGTCGCCAAATGGCCAAAAATGATGATAATAACAACTTCAAAATGATTTCCAACTTCAGATAAACAGAGGAAAGGCAAATGGACTTTTGGTTTAAATTCTGCAATGAATCAAGTTAACTATGATCCTATGAGTGAACTCTCCAATCTGAACCTACAGTACACTGGTGAAAACTCTATGTGACTGTTCAGGCGACTCAGACTCTAGATTTGTTTTAATTTAGGTTCTACACATGTACTGGATCATGTTATATTTAAATAAGCTGATTCTAATACAGTACTGTTCTAGCATTTTGTAATAACACTAACAAAAGTTCTAACTGAGATGTTTGCTGTCAAAGGTTTCATCAACAATTTCATCTTGTGTCGTCTCCCCGAGCCTCATTATCACGTCGCCTGAAGCAAACTCGCTACACGGCAGAACACTCAGCCTGCTGTCAACCGGCCACTCAACTGTTCGAGACAGCTGCTCCACATTTAAGCAATTAGAACGAACAAGAAACTCAACACCATCCTATATATGTCGGTGATATCTCAGCATTTTCTACTATAATTGTGATTTGTGATAACCTGAACTTTGATTTCCCTCCCTTCGCTTTTTAATTTCACTTGCTCGGCAGTGCAGAAAGTTCATGCTCACGACCCCTCTCGGGACCCGAAGATTTTGCTTGATATGTTTAATGACTCGTGAGAGCTCTTTGAACCCTCCTCTGTGGATAAAATGTGGTAGGTGCTCCCTGGAAGCACAAATCTCTTATAACTTATAAGCACTGTAGGTTTTGTTCCACATGGGCCATGCAGTTGAGACAAAGCGAAGAAAAGGCTTCAAATCACTGCTGCAGGGCTACATATATCACGTTCATTCAAACTGTGTTTTGTTCATTGCATCTGTGATATAAATGTGCATCGCGACCTCGACAGCTAGAAAAGGTTGAGAAATGTAATACATTAGTGGAACTCGGACAAGCGGGGGTTGTTGAATTGGAATATAATGGAATTTCTTTTGGAAGGCAAAGGCATTATGTTTTCTTGTTTTGTATTTCCAAGGAAGTCAAGCTAAATTAATGCTGAAATGGGGGCATTTCTGTCAAGGCAATGGGGACCTTTGGTATGGTTTATTAACTTGTAATCTCAAAACCCAACACTCACTTGTATTCTTTGGCGTTCGACTCAGCATGACTTGGATTTGTTCTTGATTTTACTGTCTGGTGCTTTTTACCGCCTTTATTACCGATTTGTCTTACTGTTTATTGTGCATGTTAAATTGCTCCATGTACAGCACTTTGTATGCAGCGATGGCTGTTTGAAAGTGCTCTATAAATACTGTTGACTTGACTTGACTTAATAATCTGACGTTCTTTATTTTAGTCTGATATGTTCCTCAAAATTACCACCCCCCCCCAAAAAAAAAGAAAGAAATACATTGGATGCTCACTACACCGAAAAAAAAGTACAGTATTTTCCGCACTATAAGGCACTTTGGAGCATTAGGAACACTTTCAATGAATGGCCTATTTTTAAAACTGCTTTCATATATCGGGCGCACCACATTTATAAGCTGCATTGAAGCTACAATAGTGGCTGCAGTTGTTTTATGCATCCACTAGATGGAGTTATGCTTTAGGTAATACAATACAATTCAGCTTTATTTTTAGAGAACTTTCACAAACGCTGCAGCTGTAACAAAGCACTTTCCAGACCGTTCAAAATATTATGTTGAAGAAATCAGAATATTAATCCGTATATAAGGCACATCGGATGACAGGGCGCACTGTTGGCTTTTGAGAAAATCAAATCCTTTTAGGTGTGCCTTATAGTAAAATACATTAGGTGGAATGTTTGTGATTTGGGGGCCATGGGGTTGGCCCCATGTAACCCATCAAGGGTTATATAGCCTAATGGTGTTTTCAGACCGATGGTTTACTTCCTCTGGTCCAAATCAATAGATTGGCCTATAAACAATTATCCATGTACCCCCTCATTGGTTTGTGTTCACACATTAAAAATTAAAGGACCAAAGTGTGTCACCACAAATCATGAGGCTTGCCACTCATTAAACGTATTTGCCACAAGAATGTAAACTGGAACAAGCTTTGCTATCAGGACTAACAGAGGATGAATCAGTGGTCACTCCCCAAGCTTTTTTTCTGCTAAGGATCTGTTCAGGCAAGTACACGCTTTGCGTGGGCCATCACCCATTCGCTGACGAAGGTCCCCAGGGACATGTTATGAACTAATTTGTTATTGTTATATAACTTTAATTTTTTTTTGTAATTGACAATTTTTAAATTTTGAATCCCAGTGTGGGACAAATAAAGGGTATCTTATCTTATCTTATCTTAAAGTAATGTTATTGTAACTTAAGGACTTCACTATTTTCAGAACATCTGAAATATTTTTTTTTAAAACAAAATGAAAATCATGATTTTTTTCATTCATTTCATTTTTTGCAATTCAACAGTACAACAAATGTAGAACAATATAAAATAACAGTCAAATACTAAACACACACACCTCTGAGATAATGATTACAGTTTAAATTAAAATGAAAAGACAACATGTTTTATGTTTTTTAAGTGTTTTTAAGTTATGATTTGTAATCCGACATCAATCATCATTTCTACTTTAAAATGTGCATGATAAAAATATGACACGACTAATTGCCGGTTCAGTCCATCGACTTCGCAGTTAAGTAGCGAACAGCTAAACTGCTCTTGCCACGGTGGCAGGCTGGGTCAACTCCGCTCGCAATTGGACTGAATCTTGAGAGAAATACGCGATGAGTGGGTGGGGTCTGCTTGCTGACAGACTTGTGTTACATCTCACCCAGTCCAAGACATAGAACAGTATTTATCTGGTAGTATGACTGTGTGGCCGTTGTGAATGACAAAAAAAAAAAAAAGATGTGTAGTTTGTGAAGGTGCTTTTGCTATTTTCTGTCCAGCTGAAAATGACCTCACAGTCGTTCAGGCCCTCGGTAATGACTAATCATAGGCAGAAAATAGGTGAGCCTTGATTGGTCCATCAGAATGCTGTATTTACACAAGTGAAGGAGCATAGAGCATATTATTGTCAAGAACATTTTGGAGTTGACTTCCCCTTTAGCATTTTTTGCACAATGTAGCAGGTTACAACACTTCACAAATAGCAGAGTGCACTGTCAACCACATTATACTGTGTGTGGAAAAGATGTTTCCATCACACACAAAACAATGTAGCAAATATTGAGCACATGTGGTTGACAGCTGCAAACATGCTGAAGCAAATGTGCCTGTTAAGTCAACTGTCTCATTAGTTTACATTCCTCATGTCGTTACAATAGGTAAACATCATAATTTTTGAGGCGCGTTCATATCCATGTACCCAACTGACCTCAGATGGTTTTAACATGACGTGCGAACCGTGTGTGTGCGTACGATGTGTTTGAAACAGAGCACCACTTGCAGGAGGTCTCGGACCTTTAAACTGATTTGTATTCATATGTACCCAAATGAACCACACCAACGGAGTACACAAATTTGTGTTCGATGAAAACAGATTAAAGGGTGTTTGTGTACGAGGTACCGAAAGCTCATGTGAGGGGGTTCAGTTGAACGTGTTGACGAAGGGAGAGCGTACTCTGTGACCAACATGGGCACCTAGGAGACACGATGGAAAAACATGATTATGTTTTAATCAGTTCACTTAGCTCCATTATCTTCCCTTCTCATATTCCTGTGCAATGAAGGTAGCCCACCTGAAGTCTTTCAGTATGTATTTGCAAAGGCTTTTCAACAGGAATATGCTTGCTAGAGTGCAAAATTAGACAAGCAGTTATTGTCGTTGATAAAAAGCTGTGAAAAGGCTCTTGAGCCTTCCAAAATGTGAACATTGGTGGGAATCACAGGAGAAGATGGTGGTTCACTTTGGTCCGTTCAGATTTATTTGTAGAGCACTGGTTCACAACAAAGGTTACCGGTAACTCAATCCTATAAGGCATTCCAAACTTGAACTATTAAAAAAAGAGAGGCAAATTCTGTCTCTTTGTGTGTCCAAACTGTATGTTATCAGCCCACTTCCTGCTTCACAGTGAATGATGCAAAAAAAGAAGGCTTTTCCCATCTTTTAGTCTGGGGTGAGGGAAATATTACCATTGTACACTAACATAATGGATTCTGTGCAATAACCATTTTATTTTATTGCCATGCTTGTATTTTAACGGTCAGGCATTACTAGCCACAGGATACGGTGCCAATGTTGTCCGAGTGTTGTCAATTGAACCAGAAGGATTGTCGTTGCCTTGTGCCGTTATCAGAATTTTTTTTTTGCCTTGAGTCATTAATAGAAATACACATTGCAGATCTGACGAGATTTACCTCTGCCTTTGGTGTTGGCACGAGATCACAATTATAATGGTTAAATATTCTATAATGATGCATTATACCATACTGCACAGGTGTCAAACTCAGGTCCTGGAGAACCGCTGTCCTGCATGTTTTCCAAGTCTCCCTGTTGCAACACACCTGATTCAAATGAACAGGTTCAATGTCAGGCTTGCGCAGAGCTTGCTGATGATCTTATCATTTGAATCAGGTGTGTTGCAACAGGGAGACTTGGAAAACATGCAGGACAGCGGCCCTACAGGACCTGACTTTGACATATTGCAACTGCAACCCCCCCCCCACAATCTATTCTTTTTCTTTAGTTTCCGTCCTATTTTCTGAGGAATAACAATTAAAAGTGAGAATATTCTGGAGTATGATCATTGCAGGGTTTCCTCATGGAAAAAAATTGAGAGTGAGCTCAATGGTCGATACATATATCCCACCACAGATGGGGCTGCAGGGATCCATTTAACCAAGCTGTTGTGTTTGTTGTGATCAACTGGCCCATTTCTATGCTGGATGTCATCCATTATCATAATGGCAGGCTCAATCATTATTAGAGAGGGAAAAATACTCATTCATTTAAGTACTACAGAAAACAATGGCTTTCATTGTGCAATGCAAAATATGTCGTATTAACCGTACAGAGGAAGACATTAGAGGTACATGATGGTGGGATGGTATAGTGGCCTGATTTCTGTGCAAGGAGTGTCGGTTCAGTACCCCCTCAGTGACAGTAAAGTCATCTGTCTCTATATGTGCCTTACGAATGACTGGTGACCAGTTCAGGGTAGAGTCCGCTTTTTGCCGAGATTAGGCTCCAGCTCTCCCCAAGCCTTAACAGCATAATTGCTATAGAAAATGGATGGACATATCGATGATGACATTGTGTTAAGTCTAAAAATACCCGAACAAAACATGGTGCAGTAAACAGCTTTGTTTATGCTTTGTGTTCTCATTCAGTGTCATTAGGCAAAATAAGGCAGCATGTGGTTCACTATTTGCCACATAATCAACATACAATTAAGCCAACAATTACCCTTTTAAAGTGTGCAGCGCTAAAAAAAATAATTAAATAATATGTTTACACACCAACAACAAAACAGAATTTTCACATATATAGAACAAATAACCCCGCTTTAGACGCATGCAAATACCTTTTTTGGTCGATATGTGATTTGCTTCCCGGAACACAGTAGTGTCAATGCTGAAAAGGTAAACTTTGCTCGAGAAGCATTGTGAGCATAAATGCTACAAGATCTCTGTGTTCCTCCAATGTTGTTTCCATTAATGATGCCCTCGTGCACTTAATATGCTCTCCATTTTAATCAAGTTGTGTTGGAAGAATTTAGACAAAAATGATATTGTCATTGTTTTCAAAAACTCCAAGCCGAGGCCTATTTTTAAATATTTGCGATTTGATACTCCAGAAATTGTCATCGCATAAGTGGATTGGGCAAAATTAGTTTGTTTTAACCATTTTTCGTTGTTCTACTGCATCTGGTTTATTCTTGGCTTGTCGGGATGTAACATTGTGAGGACATTTCAGTGAAACATGAGCCGTAGAGAAAATTTGAGGTACAATTTTACTCTACCTTTGAATACATTATACTTTTTTCCAATTATCAGTAGTGTACATCCATTACTGTGAACACCTAAGCCGTAGGTCTTACGGTGTTTATATCATTTGGTCTCCTTTTTCTTATACAGAGTTTTTTTTTCTCTTTCCCCTCCAGTCTAAAAACAGCACACAGTGTCGGTTTAATTATTCTGAATATTTGCATGCATGACGATGAGGTGTGTTGAGCTGATTTGAAAAGTCTACAAGGAAACCAGAGCAAACAAACAAAAAATACATTTCTAATGACAAGCACCCAATGACAACTCACAAACCCAGAAGAAACTGTTAAGTCTCTTATTTGTGGCAATGCCACTGTCGAAAGAGCCTCATTTATGCAAATGTGAACTGTGTTTTGAAAGCCTGAACTTTTCATTCCTCCTCTTCAGTGCTGTTTGCTTGACACTATTTGTTGAGTCAATCCCGACATGATGAATGTCCTTTGTAACCTTTGGAGGAACAGTTTCCAATGCAGGCCGCCCTCTCACTGCAGACCCGCAAATAAAAATTAACATAAACAGTGGACATCATCAGATAAATAATTACCTAAAATGGAGTAAGAATGCTCCCCACCAAAATATTTAGAGGATGAACGCCCTTGAATAGCAAAATACCCTCCTCTTCTTTCACTGCAATTGCTCCCAACAGTGAGAACTGCAGTCTTTGCTCAGTCGTCTTTGAGATACAATTTAAAGATAGCATAACTCTACATTGGTATGCTTGGGAAAATTAAGAATAATGTTTAAAAAAAAGTGGGGTAAAATGTTATAGGATTTAGAACAAATGATGTACAACAAAATGGCTATGGTTGTGTGAAAGCAAAGACATTTTAGTAAAGCATGAACAAATAAGCAAATGGTGTTTGAGGACAATGAAATCATTACATCATTACAAAATCCAGATACTTTCTTGACTGCGTCGTAATTGATTGTCCAACTTTTCTCCCTTAGCCAGTTTTGGCATGTTTTGTTCCCCACAAAATTCTGTCATCTGAGGTCATTCATAGGCTTGATGCCAACATGTCACATCTGAGAAATGTATGCCATTTCCATGGTTACGCTTGTTCAGCCTGTAAGGAATTATATTGACTAAGTCGAAAGGCTTACAGCAACATAATGCAGGGGGCTACTGCTGTAAAACAAACTTTGCTAAGTCCCTAGTGTGTGTGCGTATGTGAGCATATGAATGTGTAGGTGGGAGCTTTCAAGAACAGACATAAATACCTTAATAAATCACTTCAAAGCCCAATGGGATGTTTTTTCTTCTTTTTTTAATGACTGTGTATTTTAGACCCATGCAAAGTGTTTACATTTCTTTTCAAATGACATATGCACACAGTAAAGATATCATATAAAAACAAATAAAATATTGGGTAGTTTTTAAAGCCAGTTTACATTATTGGAATGGAACTATGGAATTTACAAATTGAATACATCGATAACACGTTGAACTAATTTTTGTGTATAAAAAGCGCGTCCTAATTGTAGAAAAACATGGAGAATGGTTGAGTTTCATCAATTAGTTGACTTTGCACTTGTTCCTCAATTTGGGTTGGCAGAGTACCCTGAGACGGTTCAACATGACTGTCCTCAGGTTTCTCTCTCTCTCTCTCTCTCTCTCTCTCTCTCTCTCTCTCTCTCTCTCTCTCTCTCGCTCTTTCTTTTTTTAAAAGACCCTGTAGCCACGTTGAGTTTGTCTGCCAGGTACTATTGAGATATTTCTTGACTGAGCCAGGATGCATTCCTGTCATAAATATGTTAAAATAATTTTTAGTTTTCAAAATATTTATTTATAATATCAATAACCATCCTTGAGCATTTTACAGTGCAGCAAACATTTTTTCGAACATCATCAAGAAGCCGCAGCACTGCCAAATGTTAAATATTCACCTCGCCAATGCTTGAATAATTAAAGACGCCTAAGATGAAATCATCATTGAAACATCACATTTTATTGGGATTACACAGAAATGAATTGCCCGAAAGAACTCAATATAGTCTTTGTCATTTCAGGTCAGACTGTCGGGATGCATGATACCAGTATCGATATCAGCTGTGATATTTTACCCTGTACTTGTAGAAATGCTGACACCAATACCATTTTACCAACTTGATATATACTATTATGCTCTTTCGTAACCTCTCGTGTGCAATTTGTAAGATCGGGAACAGGTCTTAATTGTCCAAAACACAAAATTTTGTCGAAATGTCTGCTGGCTGAAAGCAAACACATAATGTGAAACACCATCAACAGGGTAAAAAAAAATGTGGTCTACACCTTTATATACTGACATATTAGAACACAGGAAGACAATCAATATGCACAAAAATGTTTTTTTGTTCTATTTGCCCCTTCACTCAGTGTGTGACGTGTCTAGTAAAGAGAAAAAGTAGCACTGAAAAGTGTCTGTACCAGAGACGTACTGAGTTTACTCTGCGGCTTTGTTTGACCCACCATGACAAGCAATGATCTGTTCAATTGGTGTTCCGAATGGCCACCACACCTTTGCCCTGTACAGTCAATGGTTTAAGGGTGACAACTATATTTTAGTCCATACTTCCGATGGGAACAAATTATTTCAAGTAATCAGAAGTTGACCATCTTTATGAAAAAGATGGCTTGTTCCATTGTACTGCACTGTATTTATATTTTCTTTTAGACATATGATAGTCGTCCCACTGTAATTGCTGTTATTTTAGTGGTGTTTTATCCAGCAATTATTTATTTGAGTAAATTTGTTATGATACAGTTCTTACTTAAACATTTTCTCTCATTTTTTGTAGCAAGTGGGCTCAATACAAGCTAAACAATTACAATATGTATTGCAGGGGTCACCAAACCTTTTGAGAGTGAGAGCTACTTTATGTGTCCTGATTGTGTGAAGGGCTACCAAATTGATACACGTCTAAAATAACATTTGTACAAATGACATTTAATAATATTAGAACATTAGCTAGCTAGATGTATACTGTAGCTAGCTAGTTAGATAGCTAAATAGGTAGCTATAGAATCTATAATACTGGCCATGTTTGCATTTTTAAATCATAATTTCTACGAGCAAATCACAATCCTAGCACTGGCGGGCTACTGGTGTGGTCCTCACGGGCTACCTGGTGCTCGCGGGCACCACGTTGGAGACCCCTGATGGATTGCATTGTAAAATCATTTTTCTTATAGTTCATCTGCATATCACCAGAAGATAGCAACTCCATTTCACACCAAAAGCTCACCTCACTTTTTTTCCCCTAATAGCAATAAATAATAAGGTTGGTTCTCAAGTCGATATCTTTAATTGCTCCTGGGTTGTATCAATACCAGGCGGTCTCGCTGCTCCATCGTCAGCCACTGGGAACGGGGTTGCCCGGGAAACGGCCGCATGGCAACAGGATCGGAGCTTGGGGGTTGTCTGCTTCTAGCTCCGCTCCCATTTTAAACCGCCTTTCCTCGCTAGATGGTGTGCAAGCCACTGGAGAGTACACTTCCCCGCACAGTGGACTCACAGCATCGAACGAACCCGGGACAACTCAACACTCGTCCGTAGTCGGTTGCGTGGAGCGTGGAAATAAAGACTTTCTCTTCATATTCGCTCCGAATTTTCGCAAGACTTGGGCAAGAGCGGCGGCTACGTCCAGTTGTGACGGACACGATGATTGCGCTGTCGGATGCTTGTTTCTCTGGTCAGTGGCTAAGTGCGATCCTCCTCATCTTGGGCTGCCTCCTATCGCCCTGCTTGCCCGCCGGACAAACTGTGGACTATTCCTCCGTGGAAAGTGTGGTCAGCAGGCAAGGCGATACGGCTCTCCTCAGGTACAAAATAACATTGAATTCAAAGAACAACAACAACAACCAAACTTCACTTTTTCCTGCTCACACGAGTTCGACACCCACTTCAACGGGGTGCTTGTAAACAGCCGAAAAGAGGACACAATGAGGGGGGCTATTTCCCCCTCTTGCAAGTCTATGTCGTGGGGGTGCGACACTGCCGAGTATGTTGCTAACAAGACGCTTTGAGCCCGCTACAAATGCAAGCTAGCTCGGCTCGTTAGTACCACTGAAGTTTTGACGCACGTTTAGATGATACCTGCATTTGATGTGATTGTTTCTATAGTTTCTCATTGCACCGTTGGACGTGTTAGGTGTCCGTCCGTTGCAGAGCGTCGCCTCTTGCATCATTGAATGTTTATGATAGGTTTAATGAAGGTATCTAATGAGTCTTGCATCTGTTAAGTGAATAAAATACAGTACAGTAATGGGTTTGCATGCCAACTTTGGCGATAGTACAGTGTGATGTCGCAGCATTAAATGTAAGGCACAAGAATGGTTGTGTGGTCATGACTCGCTGTCTCCGCCTCCCTCCTCTTCTCCATCCCGTGTTCGCCCTCTTCCATCATTTGGGCAAAATGCCAGTTTTACAGGAAGCTGTCCTTATGGTTTAAATAATAAATTTTGCGATGGGTGAGGTGTGTAATGTGTATGTAATAAATAACTATTAAAGATGCAACAAATATGTAAACTTTGTCACTAGACTAGGAAAGAGTTCAATCAGTTTGGAGCTGACATGGATGCTCTGGGTTAATATCTCGACCTCACAGTGCAGAGGTGCAGGGATTGATTCTGGCTATTGCCTTCCGGTATGGAGTTTGCATGTTCTCCCCATGCCCGAGTGGGTTTTCTCCGAATGCTCCGGTTTCCTCCCACATTCCAAAAACATGCTGGAAGGTTGATTGGCCGCTCCAAAGTGTGATTGTGCGCGCGAAAGGTTGTTTGTCTATGTGTGCCCTGCAATTGGCAGTACCCCGCCTCCTGCCCGAAGACAGCTGGGATAGGCTATGGCACGCCCGCGACCCTAATGGGGATTAGCGGATTAGAAAATTGATGTATGGGTGGATGGATGCTCTGTACTGGAACATTTATCCCAGGAGGCTTTAAGAGCTTTGATTTATTTGAATATGAATTAATATTCCGCACAGAGGGTACTTACTACCCATAAGAGAATATTTATGTGATTTCATAAACGCTCTTAATTGTAAAAAAAAACAAAAAATGCAAAAACATGTTTTGCATTTTTTTCGGAAGCCTTACATGTATATTACAAGCGTTGTTTTTGAACCCCCCCCTGTCCCTCCAAAAAAGAATAATTAAGAGGAAAACTGCAGGTTGAGTTCGATGTGCTGATGTATTTAATTGCAACACACTTTTCAATGAAAGTTTAATTTGAATTCTGACAGATTGAACCTCTAAAACCTGGTTTTGATTGTTTACATTATAGGAAACATGCAGCAGAACTATGGATCATTGGTTAGCTTTTTTTGACTCTCCAAGAAAGTATTGGGGTTCAGTATGTATCCGCTTGGGCCTTTCTGTGAATTGCTGTCTGTCTGTAAGTGTTCACCAAGTAACTGACAGGTGATCGGTCCAGGGTGTGCCCCACCCTGTCAGATGGGTCGATTCCAGCCTCCCTTTTATCCCGAACATGATAAATTGTACTGAAAATGGGCACATGAAAATAATACTGTTCCACTTGCTGCAGCAGGTTATTATAAAAGGGTGCACACTTGAAATTTCAAAGTACCTCCAGTTTGGCTGATTCACACACCATACACACGCACACAAATATGCACAATCTAAGACTAGCCTCGATGATATCTTTTTGTACCAATATCAAATATCCGCTTTGATGGCTCAGAGGATGTGAAGGATGCGGAGGGCAAAGGCTGCCCCATTTCAGTGAATTCTCTAGATGTAGACACGAAGTGCTGCTGGGTGTGGACCTGAATACAGATCAGTTGAACTGTTGAAAGTTCCACTCAGGGTCGCTTGTCGTCACTGATGTCTCACATGGCCCGCTGAATAGAGGAGTTGTTTGTGTTGTGAGGTTATCGTGAGTGTGCAGCAATGCATGCAATGCTATCACGGGGCTTAAGATAATTTCGAATTTCATGATTTGCTTGGTTCCTCGTCTTACTTTTTGCTCTCCGACTTCTAAAGCCAAACATCATCCGTTCAAGAGATCTACTCCCCGGGCTGTGCCTTGGGAGAAGCTTTCAAACTCCCTGGTGTCAGTCTGAGGAGGCCAAAGCTTTGCCTGAATCGTGATTGTGTTTTGCTCCCGAGATACAGTAAGCTCGATGCTGTGAATCAGCTCGGTTGCCTCCCACCTTCAGAGGAAGTCTCAGCATGTAAATCCCTCCAGCAAGGACCACCTAAAAATGTAAGAAACGGGAGAAATCGGCTTAAAATAGCAAGGTTTCTTATATTTTGAAAGTCACCCTATTCTCTTCAGTATGCCCGCTTTGCTTGCACCTGCTACACTAAAACACTATACCTTCTGAATCGTCGAGGAGCCTCTTTCCTCTCTGGCTTGCCTCGTTCCATTTTGACCAGAGTAACGATAAAAGTATTTTTTTTCTCTCTCTTTAACCACATGGGTTCTTTGCTTTTTTATTCCTCACATCTTTTCATTGGTCCAAAGCATCTGCTTAAACAAATGTGGATTTGTATTTATTGTTTACTTTTGGGAGTGTAGGGGACTGGCCATCATTGCCAAAAGAACCCCTTGAACATTTAGCAGGTGCCTAGAAGCTGAATGCCGGCTAAAGAAAATGTGATCTCTCTCTCAAACTGACAATGCCTGAAGCATGCAATTAGTCACTGCCACTGGATTATGGAGTTGATCCCGTGAGGTGCAAGCTCTGTCACATATTCATTTCCCTCACCTTATTCAATTCCGAGCACCGCACTACTGCTGCCTTGACTCATGTTGGACCACACCCAATTAAATTGTTTTGGGCTTCTTGAAGTTGAGGAATGGTCCACATGTGTATCATCACCCTTTTAAAGCATGTTTGATGACCCAAAAGCTCAGCCTCCAATAAAAGGCCTTGTTGTTTTAATGGCTTGTGCTGATTACACAGCATTCCACCATGCGTGAGTGTATCCAAGTTCGGCCCATATGCTGTTTTTTTCTCCGTCTTCTTCCCCTTCAACATACTCTCGTTTGAGACTTAGTGGTTTTTCGTACTTTAGTTACAACATCCTTTCCTTTACCCTTCACAGACTTCGTGTCAATTTGGATACAGCTGACTAAACCTTGACTCTTACTAGTAATTGACTCATCTGGCTACAAATTAGATGGTATACAGCCAGATGAAGAGCGCCCTCAACCACACTGTTGTCAGCAAACGCTCAGTATCAGTAGCATCCTCTTCCACATGGATAAGCAGCTTGGCTGTCAAAAGTCTGTCAATTTAGGCCAACTTCACTAAAATGTGAAGTAGGAGATGAGTCGTCCACAAACAGTGACAACATTGAGACGATTTCCAATGATATTTTTTTGTACTGCTATCACCTCCCATCAAGAAAAAAACTATTAATATTGTTATTGTATTGTTATAGGGATATCTGCCAAAAATATTGAGATATTAAATTTTAGCCATATCGCAGAGGCCGAATAGGAACGTAGATCGACCAGTAACTCAGCTCAACAGATGGATAAAGAGTTACAGCACACGCTTCACTGATGCTCATCTTAGAATCTGACAGGTCATGAAATGCCAAACTCCTATTGTCTATTTTATGCACCATATTTATTAATGTGAGCAGTGTTGCTGTGAACAATGTTGCTGGGTTTCCCAGTCCATATGCTCGTTGTCTTCACAACTTGCATCTATTGTGTGAATAGCCATCTGACCTCATGTTTTGGCAAGTGATGTGTGAAAAAGCTTTTTAAACAGACTAGCTAGCTGTATTGTTAGCATCATGGTCTGTTTCTCTGTTTCTCTTCTTGTGAAAGTGATTCCTGGAGTATTCATCACATGTCTTACTTTTTAAATAACCAGTTGTGTTTGATGTGCCTTTTGCAAATCACTCCACAAATTGCCGCTAATACCCATATGCAGTGTGTTTCCCTAAAACCTAGGGTTCTATTTTCATTGACAGTGTTAATTTTGTATTGCCATGCTTTCAGAAGATTGTCATCGTCATTGAGGTCGCATGTGCATTTGTAGGGTATCTGTTAGGTTTGATGGTATTTATTGAATAGATAGTCATCCATCTACTTCTTCCATCTGAAGATGTCACTACCCAACTAAAATTCAATAAATTAACTTCATTTCTCATTAACATGTGTTTGAAATGTCTCCACATGGACCATAAAGTGATTGGAGCTGCATCATCATCAAGAACAAAAGAGGCCTTGGCATCTCAGCATTTTTCTACAAAATAATCATAGGTGTCAAACTCCGGTCCTGGAGGGCCGCTGTCCTGCATGTTTTCCAAGTCTCGCTGTTGCAACACACCTGATTCAAATGATCAGATTATCAGCAAGCTCTGCGCAAGCCTGATATTGAAACTGTTCATTTGAATCAGGTGTGTTGCAATAGGGAGACTTGGAAAACATGCAGGACAGCGGCTCTCCAGGACCCGAGTTTGACACCTATGCATAATAGCAGTGGAGGCATAACAGGAATTAAACCTGAATAATGAGAAACTGGGGGCTCAGTATCTTACTCTACATTCTACATTCTCTACTCTCATACTCTACATCGAAAGATGTTTGTTTTTTTTTTGTCTTTCTACATACATTCTTGCTGCTGGAGGCTGTAAATTTCCCCAGTGTGGGGCGAATAAAGGATATCTTATCTTATCTTACTTTGTTCAATCTGATGGGGAACTGGGACTGACATCAGCAATCTGAAAAATTACTTTTATTTTATTTTTTACTGCTGTGCTTTACAATCATAGCTATAACATAATGATCAGAAATTGTTTCAGAGCTAAAAAAAATTTCAGTCTTTTTAAAAAATATACTCAAAACTAATACCAAAGTCAGCTTCCTAAAAGATAACCTCACAATTGTCAGTAAAATGCATTTTTTTCTTCAACTGATTCAGAAAATCTCAATTTATGTATATTATCGGGAAGTTAGTTAAGGAAATACTTTGGGATGCTGCCCGAGGCGTTTATTTTTATATCGTGATGCTGATATACTATACATAAAAAGGGACATAGTGCATTTCTTGACTACATATAGGTTCATCGGGGGAGTAACTTTCATGACTCACTCTAAAAATCCACATACAGTCATTGAAGTCTTGCCATGGTACTATTTTAAGTATATGTTTTTGGGAGGGATAAGAAGTTATGTTTTTGCCAAGGTCAGGTTCCGCATTCCAATTAGTTGTGCTTCTCCCTCACAATATTACAGAACCTCAGCTGAAAATATTCAGTCAATCCAAGTTACAGAATAGAAGCAACTCTTAGTATGCCTCTCATGTCAGCAAATTAATGGAACATGCTGACTTGCAAACATGCTGACTTGTAGAGGTGGTTGTTTTTTGAGTGGTATGCTCATCATGGATGGTCTAAACCTTTGATAAGATTCAGAGAAATCTTACATTACTTCACAGGTAGGCCTTAATACTCTACACGGTTCGATGTCAGAAGGAGAACATGCTATGGCAGCACAGTGCTATTTTTAGTTCGATATCCTATCCAGATGGAACATTGGTTGTGTTATTCCCAGCAAAATAAATAAATAAATAAATAAATCTGAATAAGTTTTATTATTTAGAGAACCGTATGTATTTCAGAACTGCGATTGGCTGGTGACCAGCTCAGGGTGCAGCCCGCCCACTGCCCAAAGACGGCTTCGAGAGGCTCCAGCACGCCAGCGACCCTTGTGAGGGAGAAGCGGATTAGAAAATGGATGGATGGATGTTTATCAGAAATGACACGAATTGTATATATGTTACTTTGACTTTGGTATTTTAACTTATTTTTCATGGATGTGATATCACTGTTACAACGTTTCTGTCATTTCACTAATTAGTCACCAAAGTCACGGGGGATGAGTACTGGGTTGTTGGAAATAAATAATGATAAAACAAACTGGCTTTGAAACAGTAACTCAGAGGGTAGAAAGTGTTTCTATTCAATTTCCTTTTTGTGTTTATTTATTTTTTTTACTGGTTTGAAGACACCTGATAATAAAATGATTATATTGGCAAGCACTACTTACTGCAAGATTAAGTTACATGGTTCGCAGGGCTCAAAATGTTTTCCATCGCCATAACCTCAGCTTCATGGCAGAACGGCTAACATCATTGCCACGGCCGCCGTATACTGGGCAGGGACGGTGGGGGAGAGAGCGTGTGAGATAAGCAGCCGAAGCTGATCACCCTGCCACAATACTAGCCCATAAACATTGAGAGTATTCAAGTAGTTAAAAGAAACTCAAACCAGGAACCGAAAATCCGTCATGACTTACCGTATATATGCTCCATTATGCCGAGTAAGTAGTCGTCATAGGCTATGTTCATAAAACATGTCACAATGCTCAATTTGAATTCTTAGTGAAATCAATTTTTTTTTAATGTATTTGTCCACATTACAAAAACTAATGCGCACGTAACATGTTTGTGATGTGACACGGATGCGCACAAAGCATGACGTCAGGTGACGTGCAGGAACAAAAAAAAAAAAATGACATCACTGGCGCAGTGTTTACGGAAGTAAATATAGTCCTACATGTAGTTGCCTCATATCGCCTGAGTAGCGAGGCGGGAGGATGTAGAAATATTTGGGGGATATGAAGCAACACTCTTCTATCTTCTCATTTGACGGAGACATCAACTAAAATTTATCTTAAGTCTTTGCCGTGTGTAATCTATGAACCGTTTGTGTGTCTGAAATACTACGATCACCATAAATGCCCACTTAATGCCTGGTGTTTCAAGTAGGATTATATTAACGTCAAATGTCAAGACAACTGCTACCCTTAACTTCTGGCTGTGTTCCCAGGACTATATTCACATATCTTTTTTTGTTAATTGAAACTAGGTGACGCAGTATATGGTCAAAAGTCGATAAAACAGGCCCTTAATTTACCAGGTAAATATATGTTGGAATAACAGTGGTATAATGTGTGTATTGAAGTTGGGATTTTTGTAATCATTTCCATATCTCCATCCATCTATTTTCTGATCCGCGTATCCTCACAAGGGCCGTGGGGGCATACTGGCACCTATCCCAGCTGTATTTGGCGGGAGGCACCCTGAATCCGTTGCCAGCCAATCGCAGGGCACACAAAGATGAGCAAAAACTCACACTTGCACCTTGGGACAATTTAGAGTATTCCATTAACCTGCCATGTATGCTTTTGGAAAATGTGGGAGGAAACCGGAGTACCCGGAGAAAACCCATGTAGGCACGAGGAGAACATGCAAACTCCACACAGGAATCAAACCCTGCACCTTCGCACTTCGAGGCCTACGCATTAACCAGTCGTACACCGGGCCGCCCCGATTTTTGTAATCCTTCTTGAAAATGAAACGTGGGATTACATATCTTTGTAAATCGTAAAACAGATACTGTTTTGGAAAGATAAATTAATTTTTTGATAACAAGTTAAATGTAGCAACAGTCTGTTTTATCTATCTGCAATCTGTGTGACAGTCAGTCAGGTGCACAGTCAAAATTCTCTGAGGCATGCAATCGCTTTCCAGTTTGCACAGAATCTTCCGCCTTCTCTAAACCAGCCAGTTGTCTTTGGTTGAAATGTGCCGGCCAAGTCTCTACAAACCGAAATCCAGGCACTGCCTTTGATTTGAACACAATGCCCCCGCTGGCTTATTCTCTACACCCTGTGAGCGAAACTTTGATTATTAATATTTTTTCTTTTTTTCAAACATTCACATGTATTCTTGCCAACATACTTGGTAATGTAGTCCTGTAGTCTTCACAATGTGAATTTTGTAAGCCTGTCAACTCTGTTTCATGGCCATCATTAGAGCAATCCAATTAGTACGCCCTGAACACACATGCACACACACACAAACAAAAGCCTCAAACTGCAGTACAGTTTCAGTATGTTTTTCATATTATCAAATACAGTACAAAAATTATTTTCCCAATAGGGTAAACATGATTTAACTTTTTTCCATCAATGGATTTAGATTTATTGATTTGGTCCATAATATGTCACCAAATATGGAAAACTGTTGATCATTGTTCTACAAAATAAAGCAGATGTTTACAAATGTCTTATTTTGTTTTCACATGGAAAGAATCAGTCTGCTTTCCTGAAGGACTAAAGAAATCAGAATATTTACTGTTGAGAAAGGAGTTGATTACACACCTTATGGAAAGGTCACCTAATTGTCAGCTGGACATGATGAAATTACCTAAATGGCCTAACAACAAAATCACTTTAACGGGGTTACAAGTATTTTAAAAGTGTTTTGGGAGACGTTAACGTTTTAAAAATGTCAACTGTATAGCACACGGCATGTAGAGTCTAAACCAGTTTTGTCATTGTTTTCATTTATGAGATTCTTTCATATTCCCAAATTAACTGTATTGCCAGGGTGAACCCCAGTCAAGCCACAACATGTCTGAGCAGATGTTGATTTGCAATTTGTCCTGAAAAATTGAGTCACACTGTTGGGTCTTTGAACTCTCAGGCATCAGCAAAAATATTTTTTGGTACATAAAGAATAAGGAAAGTCATTTTAAAAAAGTGGCTACTATTACCATGTACTTTATCGGAAATTCTGTCAAACAAGGGAGATGACACAGTAATTCTCATGAATGTTAAATTTGGGGCAGTGACAGATAATAGTTTAGGAACGTTATGTGAATTACTCGCTCGTATTTTGGTATGAAGCCATCTGGGTCCCCAACTCCTCTGCTGAGTTCATCAGGACACCAAGATTTTGTTATTGCAGATAAAAAAAAGAAATCTTAAACTTTATAAATGTCAGATGTAAGATACTCTGATTTTCTGTTCATTCTGTACTTGAGTGTTTGAGTTCATGCTAAGTAAATTGAGCCACATGGCGGTATTGTAAGATTCTGCAGGCATACTGTACCTAAAGTAAATATTTTGATGGGTTACCCTTCATATTAAAAACACCGTTGTGGAAATGACTCTTCAGGGGACTTCAAACAGAGGCTTTTATTTTTATTTTTCAGTCAGTTCAAATGCATTAGTCGTTGTTCTCCTTATCTGCTGGTTTGCTGGCAGTGTTTTTTTTTTTGACAGCTATATACTTATATCAGTTTATGATTAATAATGGGATTGTGTATAGCTGCATGAATTATTCATGCGTGCATTGCTTTGTAGAGATTTAGGACGGAATAAGAATATTTTGGATTAAAAGCAAAGCAAAGCAGTGAGAGGCTAATGAACAAGCAAAGGAAGGACAGCTGAGTTCTGACTGAGGTTGTCCTCAAGAGAGCCTGTTCAAACCCAGAAGAGAGCCAAAAAGTGTCTGTACATATGCTCCTCGATGGAAATTGTTGAGATTTTACTTTGTTTATCTCAAGCCGAAGACTATCCTAGTATTCTTTGCGACTGGTGACATGCCAGGTACCAATGATTCAGCCCGGAGACTCTGAGATAGCAATAGCAGCAGCAGAAAATACTTTGAGAAAGCCAAGCGTGATAACGAAACCAGTTTGCAAAATTTGCTGGCCGTTCATTGAAATGGTGGCTATCCAAATGGCACTCATGGTTCATTCAACTTCGCTCAATGCCTTAATCAGACTTAGGAGTAATCATCATGGAAGGCTATTCAGCGTTCTTTGGCCTACTCTGGCATCCCTTCACTGGCTCCCCATTAATTTTAGAGTTATTTTCAAGATCCTCCTCTTTGTTTTCAAATCTCTGAATAATATCGCGCCACCTTACCTCTCTGAGCTCATCCGCTCCTACACCCCTGCCTGGCGCCTCAGGTCTGTGGACCAGACATTATTAGAAGTACCAAGAACTAAACTGAGGCTCAGAGGGCATCGAGCCTTTTCTGTTGCTGGTCCCTCACTCTGGAATGACCTCCCACTGAACATTCGGCAATCCTCCTCGCTGCCCATCTTCAAAGCCCTCCTCAAAACTCACTTGTATTCTTTGGCATTCGACTCAGCATGACTTAGATTTGTTCTTGGTTTTACTGTTTGGTGCTTTCTACCGCCTTTATTACCGGTTTGTCTTACTGTTTATTGTGCATGTTAAATTGCTCCATGTACAGCACTTTGTATGCAGCGATGGCTGTTTGAAAGTGCTCTATAAATACTGTTGACTTGACTACATTCACAAATTGTGCCGATCAGTCGTGCCTCAGTGCACAGCAACAATTTCCGAACCTTTGACCTTCATTTTAAACCGAAAACATCCACCACAGATATGGGAAGACTTTCCAACCATATTCTGTGCAACATTTGTAAGCGCCTGCATTTGCAGTGCTTTGCTGCGTGGATTCATTCATGATGCGAACATGGTGTGTTGTTCATCAAAGAGTTTGAAAGGATACAGGCCTTGTGTTTGCTCTGCAGCAACCCTCCAAGCCCTTAATGGATTAAAGATCCCAAGGTTGTCAGTTCAAATGTGGGAAGAGTGGCGCCCGCTGATGTGTCCTTGAGCGAGACATTAAATCAAAATTGTGTCTGTTACTATCTGTTGTTATAAGCATTACATACATATCATAGGTTATATTTGAGTCACCTTCAATGAAGACAGGAGAAACAAACAAAGTAATCCACAGATAGCACTGTGAACCGTAGCACAGTCCTATGGGATACCACACAGCTTTTGTCTGGACTGTTGTTGTTGTTTACAAACTTTGCTGTAATGTATTCTGTACGTGCGCTGAAAATTGATAGTTATAGTGCTTCAAAGATATTTGTGGCGCATGCTGCCCACCTTGTTTCTCACCTAATGTGCACGACATGATGAACAGAACCGCCCCCCGTGTGGCTGACATGTTCGCATGCTTGTGAGTAGAGCTTAATCAGAAGAGTGTAGCTCACACACGTCTGCGTGGGTGGTTTGCTTGGAGCTGGACCTCGCATACGCAGGGTAGGGAATTTGTGGGGTTGCCCAATTAGTTCTGAAGTGTGAAGCAGTGTGAGAGTACATCAGCAGTGACGAGTGTGCCAGAGGCCGACGTGTCATCAATCATAACACCAGCTCCCTGCTAGCACCAACCATGTTATTCCACAAGGAGGAGCCAATTTAGATAACGTTTGAACTGACCTAGCTCGAGACAGTGACTGCTTATTAATTATCCTATTTCATATATATGTTGGATCAATGCTGCAGTATTATTAACAGTAATTGGCTATACCTTCACCAAGTGCAACCTAAATTATGTGTTGATCGTAATTATATTTATTCATAGACTAGTGAACAGGGTTTTGCTCAAACCTCTTATCAGGTTGTCATCAAACTAGTAATTAAACCTTTTAATGCTGTGGGGCTTTGTTGTCTGGACCTGTACCGGACATTCAAGTTTGATCGATGTAGTTCTCTTAACGATCATATATTTCTTGATTTATTCCTTTTATTCACAGCCCAACAGTCAGCACACAATACGCTACAGTGTCCATTAAAGAGTCGGACTTCTTTGTGTCTTTTCTACTTTCCGTCATGTGGGTTCATCCCAGTGTTCAGATTGAGTCACCAAAGCTTGTGATGAAACTTACTAAATGGTAGACCTAAAGGTTCCTTGAAGTACTGTTGTGTTGAATTTAATTTTTTGCACCACATAGAGCCAGTGCTGGTTCTGGCAGGGCCGGCCGCTACAGTTTGGCTCGTTGTGGCCCAAAAAGGCTTAAGGTAGAACCATGGTATTTAAAATATAAATTTCCTCTCTAGTATGAATTATTTGGGTCATGATTGGCCATATGCTCTGCATCCTGGATACGGCCATGTGTAACGTACTGTAAGGTAATATCTCCCTCGGGAGTCATACATTAATATAATCAGGAATGGCCACAGAAGCTGCCCTGACAATGGGGCACCAGCTCGGACTGCAAGGATTTTGTGTGATGATTATGCTTTTGCACTGCAGTTATTTCTTAATATGACCTTTAGCGCACACGCATGGGCAGTAATGTCAGAACCAGGTATGCAAACACAATGACTCTTGATTCACTGTCCAACTGACAGACATCCACCCACCATAAAACAGTCATCAACATTAGCTGAATAGTGTGATTAGGTTTTTTTCTCCTCCATTAGAGCGATATTGCATCACATACAAATCATCCTCAACAACATTATCTTGATGTTTGTATCCATATGGCATTTGTGGCTACATTGGTCACCAAGTGCTATTGCTTCCGCGTAGATGTTCCTATTGGGGCGGTATTGCATTAACTGACAATATTTTCCAAAGCTGAAAATGTTTCTATGTCAGAAGTTCAGCAATTAGTAACTGCTTCCTCAAAATACATCAGCTTTGTGCATTCTGATAAGAACCGTGGACCACTAGAATGGTAGAACTCAGATTGACCATAAACTGACTTGGAGGACTGTTCCCATACATGTTCAAACCAACAATATTGGCAACGACATAAACCCGATCATTCTGTATCAACACTCTTCAAACAGGAATGTAGTAACTGTTGTCAAGAAAGTACCGACATTTCCAAAAAGTCACTACAAACTTCCTTTTACCGATATCATATCAGGTATTATTGTTTATTTTTTTGTATGTTGGTTTGTTTGTTTATCTAACACATGAACAGACAGCAGAAATTTGGTAGCGAGTAAAAGGGAAGTACAAATAACTTAAAAAAAGAAAAACAACACAAAACAGTAATTTAGCACAGTTTACATGTTCACAGGAAGTAGGAAGAAGGGAAAATATATATATATACAGTATGTCTCACCCTACTCCTTTTTCTTTGTGAATTTTAACTTGTTTGATATAAATATAATAATAGCTCAATCATGTACAGTATATCCCAAACGAAAAGATTATTTGGATAGACGTGAGGCCATCAGCATTAAACCGTTGAATTTTTGTAACCTTGCCCATGGTTCACCAATTGAGAATGGAGAAGTTGTACAAAATTGCCATGGGAAGTTGATTGGAACAGGACCTATTCCTGACAGATCACACAGTTGGAAGGCCTGCTTGTACTACCACTGAAGGAAAATGTGGAACTTGTAGATCTGGTGCAAAGCTGGGGAAAAGCTTTCCGGAGTGCTTCAGTGGGAGATGTCACAAAAGCTTGATTCAGCTGAGGCTTCAGAGTGTGATGTAGCAATACCTGTACAGACTTCATGTTATCCAAATCCTTCAAGCAAAAAAGTGTAAATAACACTGAAGTCTATCAAAATGACAACTGGAACTTAGGGGGTGTGAGGGAGGTAGGGGTAAACCGGAGTGACTTTTGTGACACCATACATATTAAAGTGATACAGCTGAAATCAGGGGTAAGATTTGTATTTTGAAGAGGAGCTAATTTTAGCCCATGTTTTTAGTGGACAAGGTTATGAGAGAACCTTTGTTTCATGTGAATTTATTTGTCAGGGTAATGTAAGATGAGTTTGGTTTCTCAGTGTTTGGTATATTGGTTGAAGCGGAACTCAGGTCTGTAATTTTCTTTGCAATACGTTTTGGTATCACAGTGGTTGTCTGTTAAGCAGATTCATCTCACACTATTGAGGGTGTGTGCTCAAATCCGGGTTTATGCTTTCCTCTGTGGAGTTTGCGTATTCTACCAATGCCTGTGTGGGTTTTCTCTGGATACTCTGGTTGCTTGGCACATTCCAAAACATTATAGGGTAAGTTAACTGAAGACTAAACTGTCCATAAGTCTCAATGTGTGTCCCAGTGGTTGTTTGTCTGTATTTATTTTATTTTATGATATGTTATATTATTTTGCCTTTGGCTGCCAACCAGTTCTGGGTGTGCCCTGGTTCTCACCCCAAAGTAGCTGGGATAGGTTACAGCACACCTACAACTCTGGTGAGAATAAGCAGTACAGAAAATGGATGGGTGGACAACATGTTCCAAGTGCCCCCACCCATCAAAACATTTAGATTCATTTTGCATTGGTGGACAATGAATTAAGCAGAATAGTCGACCCATTTTCATCTATTTTAGGGGGCAACCTTTTTGACGTTCTACCGCCTTCTGTTGTCAGCTGAAATTGACATCAAAGTGCCCTGGGGCTTGCACTGTGAATGTCATGGCTGAGCTGTCTTCTGAGTTTGGTCACTTCGACATTGATAATCCATCCATTCATCCATCCATCCATTTTCTCTTCTACTTATCGTCGCATGTGTCATGGGCTTTCTGTAGCCGGTTCCAGCTGTCTTCGGGCAGTAGGCGGGGGAGACCCTGAATCGGTTGCCAACCAATTGCAGGGCACACAAAGATGAACAAACACGAACACTCGCACCTAGGGACAATTTCGAGTGTTTGTTCTATTAACCTGCCATGCATATTTTTGTAATGTGGGCGGAAACCCACGCAGGTACGAGGAGAATTGCAAACTCCGCACATGGAGGCCGGAGCCGGAATCCAAGCCTGTACCTTTGCACTGTGAGGTGGACGTGCTAACCATTTGACTACCATGCCACCGATATCTTGATATATATATATATATATATATATATATATATATATATATATATATACATATATATACATATACATATACATATATGCACACAGGTATATATGTAGACAGACAAGACCCAAGGTGTAGGTTGTGCAAAGAGACACCTGAGACGATCCAACACGTACTGTAACTGCAGGGTGTAAGATGCTGGCAGGGAAAGCCTACATGGAACGCCATAACCAGGTGGCTGACATAGTCTACCGAAACATCTGTGCGGAGTATGGACTGGAAACCCCAAAGTAAAAATGGGAAACGCCTCCAAAGGTGGTGGAGAATGACAGAGCGAAGATCCTGTGGGACTTCCAGATCCAGACTGACAAGATGGTAATGACGAACCAACCACATCTCGTGATCATAGATAAAGGGCAGAGGAAAGCCGTTGTAGTGGATGTAGCGGTCCCAAGTAATGTAAACATCAGAAAGAAGGAACACGAGAAACTTGAGAAATACAAGGGCTCAGAGAGGAACTGGAGAGAGCCTGGAAGGTAAAGGTGACAGTCGTGCCCGTGGTGGTCGGAGCACTCGTGGCAGTGACCCCCAAACTAGATGAGTGGTTGCAACAGATCCCGGGAACAACATCGGGCATCTCAGTCCAGAAATGTGCAGTGCTGGGAACAGCAAGGATACTGCGCAGAACCCTCAAGCTTTTATATATATATATATATATATATATATGTGTGTGTGTGTGCGCGTGTAAGATTAAATGTAACATACATAATGTTTTAGTAAATTCACAAGGTTGACACACTTTTATAAGCTTCATAACCACTGACCTTGACATGATGATAGGACAGCCTCCATCCAAGAAGGTGAGCTCTGTAACCGTATCATCCATCATAGACGCACTGAAGCAAAGCCTCAGCTAAGGCCTCCAGCTGCAAGAGAATCCTCCCCATCTCATGGTGTATCGTGGACACTGGACACACATATACCAGCGAGAAGCTAAATCCTAGCCTTGAAAAGATACAGCGGGATGTTCATTTTTGTCAATGATTAACGATGTATGGATCTCCTTCGTGTTGCGGGAATTAGGTCTGTCAGTCAAGCACCTCCCTCCCACATAAACACACAGAATAACGTCCATGTCACCAACCCACAAGTGCATTACACAAGCAGTGTGGTTTGACAGACATGAGATAAGTCATGCTGGGCCCATAACCTGGGAGCTTGCTCTCTCTGTAGATTTCCTGTATTCCTTTCTTTTTTTTTAATAGGCTTTGCTGAAAAAGACTGCGGCTTCAACGGATCACCAGCTAACAGAAAAGACCTCAATTCCTCACCAGTACACACTAACAATAGAGCAAGAGTACCCCTTACAGCATGTAGGTCAGCCGTGCCTTTCATGCATACTGGTTACAAGAAGAGGTTGCAAGGGAAAGGTTCCAAACTCGGTTGTCTTTCGGGGCACTGACCGACTTTTAGCTGTACTTGACAAATACTTGCTCATGTCAAATCTGATTTTGTTACCTTTGAGTGCATCTTTGCATGAGGCATAAAGCAAGACAGAACAAGATTATGTCATCCCAACAGCTTGTTCGAATGTTAGGTCAAAGCTAAGCCATGTGTGGCCCGAATTAAATATGTAGGCATCTGCAATTATACATGCGGTTCTATTTGAGATCAAAAATCCTCCAGTGAATCTTTTTAGAATCATTTTTTTAAGCGAAGAGTCAAACACAAACCTTCCAGTGAAAACCGTGCAAATGCTTTATAATGTGTATGCTAACACAAAGTGAATGCTGTATCCTCCTCCATGTTTCTGGCAAGTGACATGTTTTGAAGGACCAATCTGTTTTATTGCCATAGGCTTTTACCATGTTTATTTCATTGATAATGAAGGTTTCTTCCAATCAATTCTTAAAATACTCTCCTGTGCAGCTCTTTTAACTCGGTTTGGAGGAATTCTAAAACACATTCAAGACAAGAACAACTATTTGTTAGACCACACCTGGTGACACGGTCAAACAAACGACGACAGTTGGTGGCTATCACCTGCACAACTGGCGATTGATCCTCGCATATATACTAACCCGCTGTAAGAGAAAAATATGTGACTGTTGCTGACGTTCTCATCAGGAAAATGTTTGGCGACGCCACACATGATCAAGCTTCGTGATGGAGTTGCCGACATCATGGCCCCCGCTATGACGAGTATGAATGGCAAGGGAGAGAGGAAATGAGAAAGAGCGCAGGATTACTTTGTTGAAGAGCCGACTTTTCCTACTCAGGAAACTGAGGTCTTTTGGGGTTCAGGGGTTGCTCCTTAAGACTTTCTATAACTTGGTGGTGGCCTCGGCCACCATTATGGCATTGTCTGCTGCTCAGGCAGCATCTCAGCCAGGGACAGAAAGAGACTGGAGCGACTGGTCAGGTAGGCCAGTTCTCTCCTGGGCTGCTCCCTTGACACTCTGGAGGAGGTGGGCAACAGAAGGATGCTAACTAAGCTAAAAGCTATGATGGACAGTCCCTCCCACCCTCTCCAGCCCGCCCTGACAGCACTCGGTAGCTCCTTCAGCCAGAGACTGTTACTCCCGCGCTGCAAGAAGGAGAGATACCGACACTCGTTCCTACCGACTGCTGTCAGGCTGCTGAATAAAAATAATAACAACAATAATAATAATAATTAAATGATGGGAAAAACAATTGTAAATAGCACTGCGATTTATCCATTTTGTATTTACATTGCAATTAATTGAATTGTGTTTGTTTGTTTTTTCTCCTTTCTTCTTTCTACCCACATTCTTGCTGCTGTACGCTGTAAATTTCTACTCAAAAGAACCATGCATATCTAATGATCTTTCATGAGCCTTTGCGAGTTGATAGCAGATACAGTATTAACACGATTCATGAGACTTTAGTTAAGTGAGCATCTGTACGCAGCACAAGCAGGACGCTAAGGATAGCCATATCACTTGTCCACATCTGGGTTGCGGTTGAGCTGAAGCAAATGGGTGAGCTCCTTTACACCCTGGGCCTGTCATCAAGTAACTGTGGACTGCGGATAGTACTGAACACAAATTTACTTGCAGCCATAGAACCAGCTATACAGTAAATATTCCCATCCCCAGAATTCTATGGAAAGGAATATCCTTCACCCGGAATAAAAACCTATGCATTAACATTTTGACTACGATATTACGTGTTACCAGAACTTGCGTAAGCGGAAATTCCGCTACCCGTAACCCGGATGAAGGTGTAATGCCGCGGGAGCTTAAATACACGCAACGCCCACCCGATGTGATGGAAAAAACACAATGTTGAAACAAGTTTTCACTTCGCGTTTTTCGATCATCAGATTTTAAACGACGAAGTGTAAGTGAGTTTTTATTGCCGTGCGTTTTACTGTAATTGTGAATTATTTTAACTTTATTCACTTACGTCCTGGAGAACGCGGCACTAGCTTAAAAGCACCACCCACTCGACATGACCGAAGAAACGTATTCGCTCCGCCGTTTTCATTCATCAGATTCGAAACGAAGGCGTGTAAGCGACTTTTTATTGGCGTGTGTTTTACTGTAATTCCGAAAGATTTTAACTTTATTCACTTACGTCGTGTAGATCATCGCATCGAAACGTAGAATAACTGTAACAACTGGAGCGGAGCGAGTGAAATGCATCCGTTTGAGCAAGGCTGGACACAAAGTTAAAAAGATCCAGCAGACACTTCGAGTCGGAAAGACGCAAATCTACGAAACTTTAAAAAACAATGCATCGATTCAACTCCTGATGACAAGCCACCATCCAGCAAGGAAGCGATGCAAATGGCAACAAAAATCCTTCAGTATGCACAAGAATTACCAGACATCGGTGATCAACGGGACAGTTACTTGCAACTCGCAAGAAAACTGTATGACACGCAGCCAAACATTGTCATAAACCAAATAAATCATCCAACAAAATACAGTGCACTCCGCTTAATAGAACACCGGTTAATAGAGTAATCCGCTTAATAATCCGCAATTTCCTATAAAGATACTCCGCTTAGTAGAACAGATCTCCGCTTAATAGAACAGGCCGTAAGCAATGAACATTGTAAACTAGTGGTTTTCGAAGTGTAGCTATCGCGATACTGTACCACTATCGCGAGAAAACGCGGTAGTTCTAGCCGTATACAGTAACAGGTAGCACGCGTCACTCCACACATAGACACATGCACGTCACAATGGCTTCAACTTCATTCAAGAGACGAGGGCTATCACCTGCGGATAAGAAGGACATACTTAGACGATACGATGCATTGCCGGATTCTCAGAAGGTACGCCCGCGGTTTCCAGGACTTCCCTCTTATCCAGCGCATTGAGAGGGAAGTCAACCGCAAAATTACGAACTCCTGTTTCCAGACAAAAGTAACGAAATTTTTCTCGTGATTTGAGATGTTTGACTGAAGTTGATTAAAGATATGGACGTCCACAGTCGAAATATCTCTTCTAACTCGTCAGCAGGGGTTTTTCTGCGTGCATAACTTGGTCGTCGACGTGTCTGAAGGTGTACCTAATAAAGTGTCTCCGGTTAATAGAAACTCCGCTTAGTAGAACAGAAGCGCTTCGGCCCAATGGTGTTCTATTAAGCGGAGTGCACTGTAATCCAAAATACACATTTTTTCCCCCCCAAGACAGAAAAAAATAAACATTAAATACTGTCCGTATTTTACTGTTGTGCTTTTTTGGGGATACACCTGTATTGCAGGTTTTGTTATATAAAGAGTTTTTGGACAGTATATTTTTGTATTTTATTGATTGTGTTGTTACACGTGCCTTTTGTCAACCTACTTGCAGGTTCATAAAGGACATGTACCATGCTCATTTCCCAAATCAGGAATTTCTGTTATCAGGACAAATTGGACAGCGCAAACACAAGTCCGTATTAGAGAATATTTACTGTATATGTTATTTTGAAAACAGAATTGACATTCAGTCATTGCGGCGATTTAGCTATATTCCCGTGCAGCAATCGGTTATCTAAACCATAGGTGTCAAACTCAGATCCTGGAGAGCCGCTGTCCTGCATGTTTTCCAAGTCTCCCTGTTGCAAAACACCTGATTCAAATGAACAGGTTCAATGACAGGCTTGCACAGAGCTTGCTGATGATCTGATCATGTGAATCAGGTGTGTTGCAACTTGGAAAACATGCAGGACAGCGGCCCTCCAGGACCTGAGTTTGACACCTATGATTAAACGGTCACTGTCATTTGTCATCACACTTGAGAATGAGTACATAATGTTTTTAAGTTTTATTCTCGACAGTTGTTTATTTCTTTTCACACTGAGTGAATGAGTTATAATTATTTTCACAATTTCTCGGCCACGCAATTAACATATAATGATGGTACCAATGTGAATCTGAAACTGATTAAATTGATTGAAGTTATTTCACAAAGGGAAACATTGTTTCCTAGACTGAATAAATTGCATATCGAACAATATACAGGAATGGATATTGTGCACCTTTGATGCTCGACTTTACATGAACGAGGCAAATACTAGCTTGCTTTTGGATTAATTGTGACAGAAGTTGAGGTTGGGGAATTAGCCTCCTCCATTCGTCCATGGGCGGTTGATAAGAGTTTGCAAGGCTTTAATGCTAAAAACAGCCTTATCATGAGCTCAGCAGAAATGAGCATATACTGTCGCTTGGCCCGCCGAATCTAATTTGTCTTCCACATTCTTGATAAAAAAAAAAAAGACTGTTATGAGATCAAAGCAGTTTCAAACATTTTCCATCCATTCAGTAACGGCAGAGGAAAATCTGCATCCGTCCTGATGGTAGGATGATATTATCTTTCTGTCATACATTTATGCTCATCAATACACACAGCGTGGTCTGTGCCTGGATAAATTATAGAGAAATCTCTGTCTTTGATTTTTGGTACTAGTTCAACTCCCCTGTCACAATCAGATAAAAACATCCAATTAGTCTGTTAATTGGAACAATGTAAGCTATCTTTCAACCGTCTACATCCGAAGCTGTTTACCTATGGAGCATGAGGACACACTGGGACATGAGGCAGTTAACAACATTAGTCCAAATGTCTCATTTCCTTCTTTGCTATGTAACCGAACCCCTCACAAGATGGACACAAAAAGCATCTCTACATTAGACACACAACCCTACTTTTATTAAATAGATTGCATGAAGCTCACATTTTCACTGAGTGGATACAGTTTGACAAATAATTATCTACTAAACCGTTTCAACTCCTCTGTTCCATATTTTCTCCAACCCCCCAAAAAGATAGCATGCCGGCCGGCTCTGATAATGCATACCTTTATTTCCTGTTAAATGTATGATGTGTATGAAATTAGAATTTTATTTTCTGCCATTTTGATTGTATTTGTCCAGTGTGCAGTAAATGCATTCTATCTATCTCAAAGAGTTGAAGATCTGAAATTGGAGCAAGAAACCCATTCACTGACATCACAGAGAGAGCATGTCAAAGGAAAAACCCATTACGTTTGCCTTCAGGCACTTTCCAATTTAACACTGTTCTCTTTTAATGTGGTTATTCAGCAAACCTTGCAGCCATATTCATCTAATTGCATGTTTTATAAATTGATAAAGAAAAATTAGTACAGGCTTAAGCCTAACCCCCCCACAAACTATTTATATTATTGCAATACAGTATCCATCCCAATTGAGGATCTAATCTGGTTTATCAGCCATTTTGGCCTCAGCTGAAATAACCAAGTAAACTGTGTTCATTCTCTTGAATGCCTTAAAGCTTGTAAAATGTTGGCATCTCAACATTTACAAAAAATAAATAAAAAATAAACATGCCTTGAAGTTTGCATCGCTTCAGGACACCGCGAGCTAACATGGCGACTCACTAGATCTAATTTCAGACAGCATTCAATGATTAACTCGGCCTGTGTTTTGCCTTTTCATTTTGACCGGTTGCAGTACCACTTTACCATGCAATGGAAAAGCTCCATTAGTCCTTTAGCGCTCTGATTTAGAAGCAATTGTGGGCCTGACTTCCTGTAAGACAACAGCAGGAGCAGTCAGATATTTGCTGCAATGGCTTTCGTTACCTAGAGTGGTTTCTTTAAACATTTTTTTGCTTTGTTTTGTTTGTTTCCTTTTTTAATGATCATAAGCATAGCATTCAAAAATGTCTTGCAAACCTTGGGATCTTGTTGGTTATTGTACTGACAACCGTGAGAATTTGAACCTTCGGAGACGAAGACCAATGTTTTGAACATGTACCCAGGATAAAGAGCGAGAGTGACAGCCCGAGTTGACAAATAACTAGATACTTTATGCTTATTTTGAGCTGCATGTCTACAGTCATTTCCTGGGACTGTCACCCCTGCTAACAAGGCCCTTGCATATGTCCATGTGTTGCCTTTGATGGGAAAGTCATCGCTGCCCACATGGCCACCACATCGTCATTTCCTTCAGCCTGTAGTATGTCTGTGACAACAGCAGCACAAATAGATGTGCCAGTCTCTGTCAGTTGATTGCACCATACTTTTATAGAAACAAGAGTGGCAAATCTGTTGACAACTGCTGTTCAAAGGGGTGTTTTGAGTGTACATGACCTGTTAAATTGAGGTTCCACTATACCTGGGGTCGGCAACCCATGGCCGACCCCAGGTAGCCGCATGCGGCTCTTTAGCGCTGCCCTTGTGGCTCCCTGAAGCTTTTTTGAAAAATGTTTGAATATGGAAGAAGACGGGTGAGTGAAAATATACATATTTTTTGAATATGGTTTCTTTAGGACCACAAACAATCCTAACATTTTCCAATGCTTCAAAAAATGTGTTGAATAAATATTCCAGTTCAACATTTATGTTGTCATGGAATTATTCCTCTCTGTTAGTTAGATTTGAAAGAAACAAAGAATGTAGTGTTAAGTTTCTTCCTCTTGAGTGATTAATAGCCCCCAAGTGTCTTCTTTCGCTCCCCCATCTCGGCAAAGTCCTTGAAGGCTGTCAAGAAAGGAACTCTTATCTTGAGATTTATGTACAGCAGGGGAAGTCTGGACTTTGTCATCAAGCCAAGATCGAATTGCATCAACCTTTCTTTGTTTCTGGGATTTGCATGGAGACGTAACTCCCCATCTCTCATGATCATATTGTCTCTATATATTCTCATGACTGTGTTTTTTCTACCATTCCTGACTGAAATCTGAGACCCTCAGGAGCCAGAATTGATTCGTAAACTGCAGTAAAATTAATTAAAGCCTTTGAAGGTAATGTTCAAAAGTCCCCAGCCTGTATTTGGATAACCAACATCCTCACCGTCCGAAATTCAACGAACACGTGGATGAAGAGAAAGGCTGCTCTTCCCCCAACACTGCCAAGGAAGATTTGCGTCACAGCCTGCAACACGTTTCTATTAGCAGGGCAGGATGCCAGGCAGGTGGCTGTTGTAAAAAGAAACGGTGTTTCATGTCCAATTCACCGAGCGAACTGGCAAAGAATGGCAATCTGAAGGCCCGAGAGAAACATTTTAAAACGGTACACGTCAGCTACGAAAGTTAACACGCCGCAAAAGTGTGTGCCATGCCTCGTTCATCTCCGGGGCCATTGTGGCTGTTGCTCATTGTGGCATGCATGTGTAAGTGAGTGTGGATGTGTGCGTGTGCGGTCACGGGTCGATCGCGGGAGGCTGGTTGTTCGAAAAGTAGATATAGTAGGTACAGTCTTAGTTCAAAAAAGCTTGGGTGCCCCTGCTCTACAGGATGCACTGCAGGGAAAAAAAATGAATGAGGAAGGCTCATTGTGTATTTGTAGCCATTTTAGGCATTTTGATAATAGGCTAATATAGCCTTCTTTCCAAGACTTTTAATTTGTTGCGGCTCCAGACATAAAGTATTTGTGTTTTTTTTTGGTGCAATATGGCTCTTTCAACATTTTTGGGTTGCCGGCCCCTTCTCTATACACTAAACATCTTTGACCATGGCCAAGTGTGCTCTGCCAATAATGAGCATGGCCTGTTGGTAATAATGCCCAGGGAAGGCATGAGAGGGACTTCTCTCAGTTGGGTGTCTTCACGACATTTCGATGCTGTAGCTTTTCGCGGAACGAATGAACGTGTTTGTGTAGTGATTCTCTGCCTATTTCCCTTTCTTGCTGGCATGTTGGATTCAAATCCTGGCCAAATCCTGGCCTTGTATAACGCCATCTTAATTGTAAATATTTTGGTGCCAATCAATTACCGGTCTTTGGTGCTGTGCCGTTGAATGCTCATTTGAACGACTTAATGCAATTGGTTAGATCACTTGGAAGAGTTTTCTGACATTTTGGTCATTTTAATTTCAATAAGATAGTGATAAATTCAACACAATTTGAACTGATTTTCTTTTCATTAATTTATTTATAATTATTATTTCCACCCTGAACTGGTCGTCAGTCAGTCTCAGGGCACATATAGACAAACGACCATTAACTCCCACATCCACACCGTCACTGAGTGGGAACCGATTTCATGCTCCCCACACACATCAGGCGAGTGTACCACTACACATTCAGCATCGTTACAAACTATTTTGTTTCGATGAATGTTTAAGAGGTGCAACCCAGGCCCTTTTTTCATTCATGCATATTTTGTCAACTTGATGTTAACATTTTCATGTTTTTTTTTTTTTTTTGACAACAGAATACAAAAATATTTTTCCTGGTCTAATTGGCCAACAAGCATGCCTGACTAGTCGTACAAGCGGAAATTCATACAACAATTACCAGGCAAAGACGCAAAAACACAAGTCTAGAGAAATGTATCAAACTCAAAATTATTAGGTGTCCCCCTACCTGAATTGCTTGGTCAAGTCTGCTTTGTTTGCCTCCCGTTTTAAAACTGAATGGGTCTGTTGACAATCCTTGTGAAATTGGATGTATTTATTTATTTATTTATTTATTTATTTATTTCAACCTCACTGACATCCCCTCAAGTGTGTTAAGGGCACCACATTCTGTGCCTGGCTGAATTGAGGTAAATGTCTCTTTGTTGTGCACACAGTTGGCTGTCAAGAAGAAATGGTTTGCTGACTCCCGTTGGTCCTCAGGTTAACCCACCAAGAATCCACCGACTCGCATGTCTATTAAATGCACCTGAATTGAAAACTATATATTGAAAACTGAAAACTGAATTGGCTGATGTTTTCACTATTTAGACCGGGGATTAAGTGATTCTCAAAAGATAGTCTGTTCCTTACCATTTACTTTCTCAATTCTTTGTTAGGAGTTGGAGACCCTGCCCATAGGACCAACCTTAAACTGAACATTATGCCTGCCAAATAGACAGGCAATTAGCGCAATTCAAGACTTTTTGGTCTCTGCCAGTACACAGGATCTGCATTTTAAGCAGTGCGGCATAAATTGAATGTCTGTATTCATCCAACCCACTATCACTTCTTTCCATAAAAGTATGCACACATCATTACATTAAAAAAAAAAACATCCAAATAATGAAAGTGGCAAAGAAGAGTAGCATATAAAACTAGACTGTTTTACATTTTGGGGGATTGAGGCGTAAATTCCCTCATCATAATTATCTTTTGCAGTCAGTGTCTCAAACAGTTGTATTTATTTCTTTTTTTACAATTACAGCGGATCTTAAACCAATTGCAAAACCAATCATCACCATCAGCATTTTGTTTTTCCATTTGTTAGACTCTGGCTGTCACTATCACAAAACCTTTATTGACAACATGCAATTTTACAGAATATTATGTTAACATTACATAAAGTAAACATTGACAATAAAGTTGTATCCAATCCAATCCAAATAATACTAATACCCTTTGAAGATGCCTGACTGACACAATAGGGAGGTACACCATGAAATGTGTTCAGTGAGTGAGCATGTGTTGAACTGAATAAGCCTTGTTGCGTAGTGCATGATAACCATACTTTCATTTGCATCTTATTTGGGAAACTTGCTCAATAAATAAAGTTCCATTGACCCTTTTGTGTAATAAAAACAGCAATAAAAAAACAAACACACTTGGGGATTTCATCATCTAAATGCTGTGTAAGTAAGTGATTTCCATTATGGGACTTTCGACTTTCAAGGTTTCGTACTTACTCTTCCTCTTTAATTAATTTATTTTTTCCTTCTCACTTTTTGTCTTAATAGAGGGAATTGCTCTGAGACAAGCGCATCTGGAATGTTGCGCCACCCAGAAGCGCCTCATGCCTCTGCGCAAAGTATTTATTCCAATATTTGTAGATGACTGAACCTAGTTAACTTCTGTGGCAATTGCTTACTTTCTTTGTCAGAATGATGAATGTGGTCATACCTATCGGACTGTGCCGGAGTTCCAATGTCCTTTGACAATGAAGGATTGTCCATTTATGCCATGAGCAGAGCACATCAGGAGAATGAATAAGCCCCGCAGGAAAGCAATAACAAAACACCCTTTTTGTTACTGGCACGTTTCAAAAATCATCGCATTCAAGACCAGTGGCACACGACCTTTCCTTTCACTTGATAGCCATTCAACAACAATATATTGTAATAGGTTAAAACAACAGGTTCTGTTTTTTTTAATGCTTTAAACAGCTGTCATTGACTGAATGCCAAACTCTGACAATTTATGTAATCTCAAGAGTCCTGTGTAAGCATTATACAAACGTGTTTTCCCCACCTTCCTTCAGATTGAAACTCTTACGAAGCGGAACAAACTAATCTGTAAGTACTTAGCGCTCCTGGCAAGCAGGCAGTGAATGTCCCTACCCAACACCCAGCCTTGACCCCCACTTCACATCCCTCGCACTCCTTGGCCTACTGCCAAGTCTGACCTGTCACCTGGGTAGTGAATGGTGGGAGTAAACTCGGCAGCAGCATAATATCCAACCAGGCTGGGGCAAAAATATCATCCTTTAACCAATGACCCAATATTCACATTTGTCTTTTTAATTACACTTCAAGCTCAGAGATTTAACTGTATGACATTTGCATAGAACGCAGCAAAGGTGTAACATTGCCCAACTTATGCAATTTTAATAATATTACCCCTAATGCAGGATTTTGGTTTCCATCTACAAGTGAAGTCGCCATGCAGTTTTTGGCAGTGTATCCGGTGTCTGCATTTTGTGTTCATATGTTTACCTGTTTGAAATACTGCATGTGAAAATAACATATTAGAAAGAGAAGACAGCGAAAGCAAAGTGAGAAAGGTTGACAGCAGGAGGAGGATTAGGTGGACCTGTGCACAGATGGCTGCAGGAAGCAGATGTCCCAGTTGAGCTGTTCGGGGTGGTCCCTGCCAGATCCGAAACAGTGACAGAAGTATGCAGAGAAAAAAAGGCCTCATCAGAACTGATGGCAAGATTTGGGCAAGCAGATGCTGAAACACACGGTCAGAAATGTCACTGGGAGCATTGCAACAGAGCAAAACCACACCTCTCCTACGCAAGTACATTTGGAATACTACCGCCATTTGCAAATAAGAAAAAAAAGTATGTGATGCAATTGCCTTAAATTGCTGAAGAAATGTAATGTATTTTCTTTATTCAGGGAAATCAAAAGGTTGTGGCATATGCTTCTACAGCAATGAAGAATGGTGAACTGATGTCTCATCCACCTTGTGATACTTAGCATTGAAACCAATGTCACTGTCCGGCAAGTATTTAGTTCTTTACATCAAACCAGTACTTGGCATCTAATTATTGAATAAATACTATTGGCCATACTTCACTTATTCCCTCTTTCAAAGTTACCTTACGTGATTGCACACTTCCGTTTCAATCCACTTGTAGGGGTGAATTTGCACAGACGTGCATTGACAGTTAATGTCAAAAGCCAGTCAGTCATTACGATTTCACAATTGCTCCATTGACAAGACATTTTAAGCCTTGGAAACACTGAAAACCTCTTTGTTCGCAGTTTTTAGGATGACTCAAATTTGCCTTGGTTGGAGACAATTTTCAGGGTTATACACAGATATGCCATCATCAGTTTGAAAGGACACAATAAATGCGATTTGGGGATGTATTGTTGCCATGACAGAATGGCATACAGTTAGGGTTGTAGCTACCACCTGTTGCTTTGTCTTACACGTATGAACCCACAAATGCGTCTGTGTGGGTATGTCTAATTTTGAAAAACACGATTATTTGTGGACAGGCATGTTTCTGACCTCGGAATAAAATACCTGTATGTACAGTATATGGCCATAGCCCAAGACAACGGGGGAAAGAGTTGTTGTTGTTGTTGTATTTAATAGATGTTAAATTGAAATGACTGGAGTGACTTATAGACCAAAAAATACATTATGCTGATTATAGGAGATGTGATACACTATGAAATTGGTCCATTGGGATTGAAGCCATTGGTATCACATTGGATGAGTAGTTAGCCTGTCTGATTCAGTATTCTGTGGTTGAGGTTCAAATCTCGGCAAAAGCAGAGCTGTCTGGAGTTTGCATATTTCACGTTTTCTCACACAAAAGCATGCATTTGGTCAATTGAAGACTGTCACAATTGGCAATAGGTGGTTGTTCCTCTATGTCTACTGCGGATGACTGGCAAGAAGTATGGGGGTTGTGTATCCCACCTCTCACTCAAAATCACGACCCACCGCACATTTTTCTGTCAAATCGTTAGTTGTCTTTTTTTTTCTTTAATTAAGGGCCTTGGTATTGTTGCTCTTATTGGACTCAAGTGACTGATGATTGCGCATTGAATTTGATATGGTGGAATATTATTGAGGTGGCGTTAAATTATGAATTTGTTTGCTATATTTCAAAGTGACAAATAATGCCGTTCAAATATTGAGCTAGATGAAAAGAAAGATTATCAATGCTAAAAGCCCGCATCTGTTGTGACCAAGCTAACATGATGCTAACATGAGATAAATTGCTGCTCATGTCCTTGTTCTGAAATGTTGATTAATGAATAGTGCTTGAACTTTTAATGTGGATGTATTATGAGCAATACTTTCACATAATTATGTGAAGAAATTGCCAATTGTTAGAAAAATTGCTCATATTCCTTATGGCGAAGGCCAGTTTTAATTCTCTCATATTTTTCAACTGTAGATTTGTGAGGTCCACTCATCTTTGTAGACTTCATTTTTCTTTTCCGGGAATTTCATTCTCCTAGTTTGCATTGACCCATTGACTTCTCAGGCGCAACTCGTGAGATTTTGTTCTGTACATCTTTCACATTTTTCCATTTGGTGTTTTTCACCTATTCACACACACACCAACAAAATCAAGCGACGACTAGAAAAGCAAAATTCACCAGCACTCACTGAAGTTATGTCTTGTGAGTGCTGCTCACTTCGCACGTGACTTTTTGAGGCTTATTATTTCCAGAAAATGTAGGTTCAACTCCAAACTGTTCCGCTTTCAGAATGTTTGTCATCGGATGTTTCTTTGAATTCATACAGATGTAAGGTCAACATCTTGGCAAAATATTCAGTTGCAATTGCATTAATTAGAAACTAGCAATTGTCATGATAACAAACCACTAATCAGTAAAATTATGGCAAGATACAAAGTCATATTAAAGGTAGAAATTTGACTGGCTACAGTGAATGGGGTCCCGGTTTCATCTGTCAAAAATAGCCCTATTTGACACGTATTTGTCAGGAGGTGTCCAAATACAAGTATCAGTAGACACCTTGGTAAGGGATTACAAAGGCAGAGATAACAGTAATCATTTCTGGAGGACTAGTGCAAAGACATTGAATACTGATAAGCAGATGGTGAATGAACATCAAGGACAAGTCAATCAAGATGAAGGAAAAAGTAGAGATTCTGTCTCTGGGTAAAATGTGCTCGGGCCTAAAATCCATGCTTTTGTCATGATGATTTACAGCAAATGTATACATGGAAGTTGGGCTGCATATTCTTTTTTGTTTTTTTTATATTCTTTTAGATTCCTGTTTTGTTTTTCTTTTGATAATTTGAGTAAAAATACATCTTCACTATACTGGCGACCACAGCAGCCCCGAAAACGGGACGGTTGTTAGACAACGCGGGAGACAGGATGGATGACTGAGACAGACTGTGATTGCTGTGGTTGCCTGTTGAGATATCTCACTTGTCAAAACATTGTTCACAGCAGTCGTGGTGTGGATGAGAAACCTATTTGGCTTACATAAAAGGGATGAATTCAACAAAACCTGACAGCACGTGCTGCCATGGGGTGTAACACAACTTGCAAGAGTTGACTCGTAAAGCCGTGTGTTTAATTTACCAACAGTGGCCACCATGGCATACTTGTGCTGAATGCTTAAAGTCAAACGTGTGTGTGTGTGTGTGGGGGGGGGGGGGGGGGGGGGGAGAAACAGACGGAAGAGGTAGAGGGAATGGTACGCTCGCTGAGCGTGTCAGGACACTGTGCAGTGTGTATGCGATCAATGGGCTCTTGCATGCTCTGGTACAAGAGATGGATTAGTGAATTTGTTGCTGGAAGAAACTAATATCAAACACTTCATGTGGCCCTCCACGCTGACGCCGAGTCAGGAGCCAGACCAGGCTTCATTGGACTCAGCCACAAATGTCTTCCAAAGCGACCTGGCATCCATGTTTCAGCCGTCAAAAGCCTTGACGATTTGCGACAACCATAAGGAACCCCATCACAATGTTCTTCCACTTCCACAAATCTGACCCAAGTGTTTTTTGTTCCTACAGGTGCTACCTGTTGGATGGGATCTCAAAAGGAGCTTGGCTGAACCGCTCAAGCATCATTTTTGCAGGAAATGACCAGTGGTCCGCAGACCCGCGTGTGTCTATTGTGTCCAGCGTTGGAGACAAGCACGAGTACAGCCTTCAGATTCAGAAGGTGGATGTATCAGACGATGGCCAGTACACGTGCTCAATTCAAAGCGAGCGCAACCCACGGCCTAAACTTCTCAACCTCATTGTAAAAGGTATGTACATCTTATCTGTTTGTCAGAGGGTTTTTTTCCTGTTGAGGTGGTTTTAATTGGGCACAGCTATTTGAAGTTTATGTGATTTAAAAACATGTAATCAAAGAACCATACATCGGAACAAACAGTTTAGTATTCACATTGCTGGCCCCTGATGATCTGAACCAGTGACAAAGACCACACGGAATGTCAATCACATTAAAGCATCATTAAATAAAACACTTTTGCAGTGCTTGATAACAGTAACAGAGTAAATAACATCCAGTCATTTTTAAGACTGGGTACTTTTTCTACATGGGGGGCTAGCAATGGTTTATAGCCTTTTGATGTGTTCAAATAGAGGTCCTACTCAAGTCAGTGTTTCAAGTCACTCAATGCCATAATCACAACTCCTGTATATCTGCCACCATATGTGGTGCTTGCTTCTCATCTTAGTCGGAGTGGAAGAGCGAGTGCTTTGGAAATTTATTCGACAGAGTGACAGAAATCTTCCACAGGCATTCTTTGGTGGATGTGAACCAACTCTGTGGGCTATATTTTGGGCTGAATGCTGTGCAGCACAAAATAGAGGCTTGGTTAACTAAGGCTGCTTTAATTTGGTCTCTTTGGTTTATCATAGGAGGAAAAAAATGCAATTATTTTGAGTCTGAAATGAATTGCATGGTAGCAGTCTGTATGGGATTCCTAATTGAAGAGCAGGTCTTGAAATATACAGAGGTAGCTTTCAATATCATGAACATGCAATATAGATCCTTCGAGGTCAAAATGGAATCAAATTTTTATACATCTCTGTAACAAGGTCAAAGACAAGTCAAAATATTAAAAGGCTGTGAGCACAAGGAAAGTATTCACTGAAGTCTTGGTTGAGCTGTGTCATCAAACGGTTGCGTGTCAGCTATCGCTAAAATCTATCTTCCCTAAACCATGTTGTATTTCTTTATTGCCGTAAAACAGAGGTTCATAACTCTTGGGTTAGAAATATTTATGAGGAACTTATCAGTCAAGCTGTCAGAAGAGTTAATGCTTTCAATGTTTTAAATTCACAACAGGGCAATGGCTTGTGATGAGCCACAGGCTGGAAAATGACTGCATTTAGTTGACATGGCCTGATTGGGACATTTAATGTCTCTTTAAATGTTTCGGGATCACTGAATTAATCATTAACTACATCTCCCTCATGTAAAGTGGGCTGTGTGTGTGTGCGCGTGCGTGCGTGCGTCCGTGCGTGTGTGTGTGTGTGTAAATGGAAATATTTATGTATCTGATTTTTGGTGACACTGACATGGTAATTATAGCAAATAGTGAGTAACAACATGTATTATGTTGAATCATACCATGTCAGTAATGAAAGGAAGCAGAAGTCAGAATTTTCTTTAAACTCATTCTGTACACTGCAATCACATTTGAGATTGTTCTCTCTGCTACCGCTATATAAAAATACTTACTGATAATGTGCAATGAGATGAAATAAAACTACATGATATATCTAATGCAGAATTGAACATAATAATAAGTTAATATAATTAAGAGCAGGGGTCCCCAACCTTTTTTGCCCCACCGACCGGTTTATGTCAAACAATAATTTTAGGGACCGGCATTTAAGGTGTGGCGGAAATAATACAACAAAATAATATGGTATGAGCTGCATGAAAACTGTGGTGTTTTCAAAATATAATAATAAACACAAGGAGCGTCTAATATGGTCGCAACACTGATCGCTATGGTGATGTTTACTGCCTTCAAAATACGATACAACGCAAATTCACAGTGCATGAAAATGACCACTCACCACAGCCCCGAGCTTGATTTTCTACAACCAGACGCTCCCACCTCAGGGTAATAGGAGACAATGACACCTCAAGTGTGTGGTTTATGTCCAGTCTACTTCATAATTTTGTTTTAGTCGCCGTTTCTGCAGAAAATCCCCCACTTAAGATGTCGGAAATAGCAACAGTGCTATTGTGGCGATCTCAGAGTATTCAGCCATAACTTTAATCCATCGAACGTACTTTTAAGGCCGCCATCATTTGAGATCTTCAGCAATTTTTTTTAACTCATTTTGCAAGCTCCGGCGTTTTATTTTTAGTGTAATCGGTCACGTGACGGAGAAGCGTGGCTTGACGTGTGTCAAGCATGAGACAGACGAATGTAACGGAGAATCCAGTATTTTTTCTAAATGAAACATCTTTCGTATTCCTAAATAAATAAAACAGAATTAAGGCAAGTTCTTTCTGTGTGGCCTGGCAACAAATGGCCTGCGGACCGGTATCGGTCTGCGGACCGGCAATTGGGGACCCCTGGGTAAGACTATATTAAATGCGGATTGTAGGTTACGGTAAATACATCATTTTACTCAGAAGTTGTACACACGCAGTTGATGTCCGCGTATTATTGGACTTATCTGGTGATGAAGTGTCACTTTGCATTGCTGCCCTTGTTCTAATCCGTGGTCCCGCTACCACTGGCAGGAAACTAATCTTAGACGTATGTCGATTGGGGCCCTGAAATTCACACTGGACACAAGGCTAACCCTTATTCATGCTCATTTGCTTTTAATGCGTGGGTCATGTTAGTATTAGTCCCCCCCCCCCCCCCCCCCCCCAACACAACAGCCTGTTTGATCAAAAGTATGAAGCATAATTGTGTGGGCAACCAAAAATATGAAATTGTTTAAAAATCTGTAAATTTATTGCTTGAAGGGGGGAAATTCAACATTTAAGAGCAGTCTGGAGCCCTGGTAAAGGTACAATGTGTGTCTGTGCTGCCGTAAATTAAAATTGAACTCACAGTACAGTGATCCCTCACTATTTTGCGGTTCATTTATCACGGATTCGATGCATCGCGGATTTTTTTCAAACTTATTCATAAAAAAAAAAAAAAATCATATACATGGAGTACAGTAGTGTATACGTTGCTCGATGTGACTCGCAGTTGTTTTGCAGCTTCTCACGGACTGTTTGCAGACTTAAAAAATAAAATAGATTTTTGTACCTATATATGTCAATTGGTCGCTACTTCGCGAATTTTCGTTTATTGCGGGTGGTTTTTGTCCCCATTAACCGCAATAAACGAAGGATTACTGTAATGATAAATATATCATCAATCACACAATTACCGGTACATTGCATCCTCCTCCATGAGAACACCTACTGTGGGTTTTGCCTTTTTTTCTTTTTTTTGTATGCGCTGCATGAAGAAGGTGTGTGGATGTGGAGGCTAATTCACAATTCACTGTAGCACATTAATTAGATCACATCATGGAGAACAAGGATATAGATGCACATCAGGCACAGATATCAGTACTGGTGATGAGAACAATTTTGTTTGCACAAAGAAGCCTGTAAAATTGCAATTACTGTTAAATGTCATCCGACATGCTCAAAAAGCAATGCTGTCGACAAATATTGTCATATAATACTGAGGACATTTTATCCAACCATAATTTATACCAGTTAAAAACCCATCGCCTACCATTAACATGAGCTCAGAATTTGCAGTGCTCTCACACTGTGTTGTTTTTACATATTTTCCAAGCTGTTATATCCCAACATCCATCTGCTTGCTCTGCTCTTTAAACGCTAGTGGGTATGAAGTGGAGCTGTGGTTGGTATGAATATGCCGTAAGTGTCTTTTTAACAATTGTGCTCGCTTGTGTAGTTGTCCATTACACTGGGAGCCAAGAGGCTTTTCAGGAGAATCTCACGTTTACCCCCTTTTAGTTAAGGGTTACTCACTGAGGGCTGTGAATTTAAATCAGATCTAATATGTACCCAGGACAATGACATTGGTACCCTGTTAGACTTGACAGTGCTTACGTTTTCATCCTATTTTAGTCAGCGGTACCTTAACTCACCCAACTTCCAAATTTTCAAATTATGAGTTGTCACTTGGTTTATTTTTCATGTTTTATTTTTGGGGGTTTGTGTTATCAGCCAAAATTTGACCAACACCCCGCTTGAGTGAAGTGAAAATATGACATCCGTTTGCTGATGCCTTGGGAGCTTTTTTAGTGATTTTCAAAGCCTGGAACAGATTAATGGAATTTCAATTAATTTCAGTAGGGAATATTGATTTCAAAGTAAATTGAGTTATGCGCTTGGTCACAAAACAAATGCAACTCATAATTCAAGGTACCGCTTTATATGGCAATAAAGTATTGCCATGTAAAGTATTTCCAATGACATCACCATTATGCAATAGTGTGAAAGTCAATGCATCGGAGAAAGTGCATGCTCAAAAACAGATGAGTTGAAGCGATTGTTTTCATATGTGACATGTAAAAACAGATAATTAACCCCATCCGACCTTAGACTATGAATTACTATGAATTAACAGACAGAAATGCAAATCAAAGTCAAATAAATTTAATGCCAAGGAAGATGCTCATCGAGCCTTATCAACTACAAAGATGCTCAACAAGGTCTAACCCCTCCAAAATGACTCCTTGTTCATCGACTGCAAATATATCCGATTCACGCCAAGACTCCAAAAATCATGTGATCTACTGGAGTCACCTGCTTGGTGGGCAGAAATGATCACGACAGGGCCATCATGTTATTGTAGGTGTTGGCTTTCTGTACAGCAGTCTGGAATGGGAATCTTAGCGCGGGCGTTCCAGGTCAGAGGAGCTCCTCACAACTGGCCATATGGCTCAAGCCAGCTGAAGCCACTGTGCCAGTTTTCAGCGGTGTGATTTACTCATGGATGGAACTACAGAATGTGTGTAAGGCCCGCCATACACCTAGCGAAGCAGCCAATTTCGACTGAACTGCCATGTGTGTAGGGGTGTGCGTCTCACCAATAAAATACAATTTGTGACATCTAAATACATTGACTCTGATACGTTTTTAAAAATTGTACATTTTCAAATAGAAGTATTTGTTTTAGTTTGATTCGTCTGTAGCTTCTGTCATGTTAATTCAATACCTTATGTGTCAATTTGTAAAGGCCCTGCAAAGACCAAACTATTCAAGTCCATTACCGTATTTTTCGGATTATACGTCGCTCCGGATTATAAATCTCACCAGCCAAAAAATATTGTATTGTATTAAATGTATTAAAAATGCAATTGATTAGATATTTTATTCAGATTTTCTTCTATTGTATTCAGCGTTTATTAAAGTTTTTTGTTTTTTTTAACCTCTTTTAATACACTTCTACATGGGCAACAATTGCACGAAGGACATCGACTCGATTTCTTGCCATTTTCGCTGTAGCATAGCCTCATGGCATCAGTAATCCTTTGCTTTAGGTGTGTAATGTCCCTTATCTTTGCTCGATACACACTATCTTTAACATAGCCCCATAGAAAGAAGTCCAGGGGAGTGATATTTGGTGAACGTGGCGGCCAAGGAATTTTTCCATCCCTTCCAATCCACCGGTCTGGAAATGTTTGATTGAGGAACCCATGAACATTCAGCCCCCAATGTGGTGGTGCACCATCTTGCTGAAAAATGATGGTTGGTTGAAGGTCATTCAGTTGTAGTGCCACATATTCAGTTAAAAGGTCAAGGTAAACTTTGCAGAAATTTTGTAGGGGTTCATTCAACATCACCTCTTTTAAAAACAGGATCCCTGAAATACACAAATGCAGTGTGACAAAAAACTTTAATACAATAGAACACATCTGAACAAAACATCTAATCAATTACCATTTTTTAAATATATTAAAAATGCAAAGAGGCTTTATGGACACCCCATAGCTCTGCTGGTTGCAGCCAAGGAGCACACTCCAATTTGCCTCAAAGCACCATTAATGAACAATCAATTTTACACAATCAACTGAATTATTAACAAATAAATCAATATGCCCATTTCACCCATAGTTACAGCTCAAGCAATATTTTTTATTGTTACATGGCCTAATATAGAAATTGTCTGATTTACTTTAAAAGCAAGAGGGTTCGATATGGCTGCTGCCTCATATCTTCAAATCTCTCAGTCTCTGATTTTAACAATAATATTTGTCTTCACAATTGTCTGTATTATTAACAGCGCATTAACGGTATTCTAATTGGTCCTTTTTTTTTTAAAGAAAAACACCCAAACAAAAAATACTAGAACTACTAGTGATTTTCTTTCTTCATCTATTCATGGAAATGTCCCGATCACATTGTTTTGCACCCAAGTTAGAGTCATCCGATATTGACGATCTGCCGATACAGAGTCCCGATCTAACATTTCAGCAATGCATGAAAGAGAAAAAAAACATCTTAAATCTTTTTTTTCTTTTACATGCAAAATACTCCATTTATATTAATAAACTTACATATTATCATTGTTGCATGACACCAGCCTCACATTAGCTCCCTGCGAAAACGACCTCAACCTTCTCAGAAGATCAGAAAGGTAGAAAATGCAAAATTTAAATTTGTATTGCAGAAAGCAATCAAATTATTTTTGAGGAATTTTTCCAAGACGGTTAACAAAATTGTTAAGGGCGTATCAATACTGCATGTTTTAAAAATTCTGCCCCAGGGCCAGTTTAGTATTGGGGCTCGGTGCCCATCTCGAGGTGAAACAGCTGATTTTTCTCCATTAGATCACTTTATTTTCGCTCCGTGTAGCAATTTGAAGGTGCCTTTTGCTGATGTTTGAAAATGTAAAGATTATGTTGACAAGAAACTTTCCAAATTTGGCTAACGCATAAAAAACATCAAGGTCATTGTGATTTGCTGAATTATTGAAATGTAATATATTTCTTAGCAAGATTTTACACATGCTGACCCAATTATAGAGTCCTTCTGACCATTTTCTCATCTTGTAGCGAGGAACGAGAGGTTGTTATCATTCCAAGCACACCAGCCAGCCACCATCCCTCTCTGTTAATTAAGATTGTAGATGTGTTAATGCATTAAATATGCATCCTGTCTAAGAATATCTTGTCACAGTGAACGAGGGCGGGGGGCTGTTGAGGAGTTTCCCTCTTTTGGCCCTTGGTAGTCTGTCTAACCACAACACAAGCCTTTGTTTGGGCCAAGCTGTTGAAATGCATTCACACATTTCACTAAGACAATGTATGAGACATGTTTATTTAAATCATTAAAAAAATATGATTCATGCAATGTATACGGACCGATACAGGATTATAATATGAATGTGGTATTTCACACTTTTCGTTTTTTAATTTTGTCACATGAGGCAGTCCTGGAAAGGGTTAACAGTTCTCCAAATGTCAAGACATAATCCGCCATATGATGAAAAAGCTCACAGACATTAATATGGATCAAAGCAGATCTGGCAAAAAAACGCACCGCCCGCCCCTGTAGAATGACTCACAGGAACATGTGGTGCCTTGAAGCTCCAGGTTTTTCGATCCATTCACTTTGTCAGAAAAGACAATGGGCATAATTAAATAACATGGCCAAGGTAATCACATCTGATTTATAATATGCAATAAATCTGTCACTCTCATAAATAATGAGCAGGTGTACTTGAAATAGATTTTTGCATGACCTAGTTCAAATACCGCACTTGAAAGCAAACGCCTGCACTTTCAATGAATGTGTACATCTCATATACAATATGAGATAAATGCTCTGCATTTCAATACCACCCCAACTTCAGGTCTTTGTTGAAAGGCAGCAAACCACACCTATCCAGATTGGTTGCATTAAGGTCACCAGAAGCGTGCCAAGCAATGTATAAATTAGTAGGGCTAACCAAGAACTATTGGAGAACAAAGTATCACTCACCGGAATTAGAAAAAGGATGGAACAGCACAAGCAGTCGGTGCATGGATGGGGTACAGCATGCAAATTACAGCGTCATTAGAGCATGTAGACATTTGAAAATATTCTCATAATGGAACCTTTCACGTAACAAAAACTATTGTCTGCACTAGATTGTTCTTGTGGAACTGTATCTTCAGACAATCCCATGCTTCCTGTTTTGTGGGAACCATTTTGGGAAGGCCATCTACTTTTCTAGCTGGGCTGTGCCTCAGTGAACACACTTAAATGAATCTGGTGTCTACTGTGTGTATGAAAGCACAGTCCACAATCTTCAGGCTTTTGTTCATCATACAATTCATCACAATTAGAATTGAAAATGACACGGATCTTCAGGGGGTGAAGCATTGTCAGACACCTATTCTACGAGAAACACTGGCCTTGATGAGGCAGATCAATATCACAGTCTGTGCTCCCTATCACTCCAGCACTACTGCATGCCTCACACTGAATGCAAACCGACCACCAGCAGTGGAGGATATCCACCTGTCTCATCCCTCAAATTCATCTGTTGGCCAGAATGCTAATCAAGTCCATGCCTTGTCAACTATTAGTTCTACTACTTCACATCATTGCCGAAACATGGCAAACGGCATGAATCCAAAGACGCGGACAAATCACTGAAGTGACATATTTAACAGGAATCATCAGATTTCCGGACGTTCTGTATGAATACCTTCATTTGAAGAATCGGTGAACAAGCAGTCCAAATGGGAGAGTCTAAACAAACAAAGTTGGCTGACATCTGTATTCTGCAAAGCACAAGAACAGGGTTTTTCATAATGACCCATTTATTGAATATTCATGACTTTGGCCTTTCCAAACTCCTCAGTGGGACCGGCTTGCTCTGTCGTCCATGTGCGTTGTTCAAACACGATGGTGTCCCACCACCGTGTGGTCGATATTGAGTGCCATCAGAGAATGAATGTGGCAGCTGACACCGAACTGAAAGTATCCAAGGGTACTTGTGAAGTCCTTGTACATGTACGGTGTAGCGTGTGCAGCCATAGCCGCAGTATTTCTTATGGAGTACTTCATGACTCATCACTATGTAACATGAGTCAGGGCAGGAACAGTGCAGCCAAAGAAAATTAGTGTTTAAACATTGAAAATGAGGACTTCATCACAACCCAAGGATCTAATTAGAGATCGACATGAATATTTTAAGGAAATGGCTTAATGTCATTACCAGTGGATGATGAACGACATATTCACTCATGGCCTTGATGGTGATGGCTACAAGAAACACATGTGAGATTTGCATTTTATTATTTTCCATACTACTTGTTATATTGTACACGCGAAAAGCATTTTAGGTTTGAAAGTTGAGAGTTCCTCAAAGTCTTTCAAATATCACCATCCCTCAGCAAATATGGATTTCCAATTAAACATTACCGAGTATGCAGATTCATGGATACATGGCTTTGTATGGATGGGAGAAAAATGTAATGGATATTTGGATAGTTATGTTTTTGGTTTTGTTTTGTTTTTTACAGCACCAATCAATCAGTTTTAATCGTAATTGATCCATTTAAATTTCACAGCACAAATCCAACTTACATTGAGGAATAACAGACATTTTCATTTTTTGGTTTAATAAGCAATTCAGGCTGAAAAAAAGTGGGGATGTTCAAGGGTAAGCTTGAATAGAATTTTTTTTTTTTGGGGGGGGGGCAATTCAGGACATGTGCCCCATGTGCAATAACAGGAGTGAGTGAGACTTACAACACGCACAATTGATCAAAAATAACATTCATTCATTCATTTTGACAAGTGTTGTCTTTAATCAGAGCATGCATCTATGATTGGAATAGTCAGACTGCACACCCAACTGACTGTCTGAATTTGTTTGTTTGTTTGTTTTATTGGTCAAAAATGCCCTTGAGATCTGACAAATATCTTTTCATGTATTAATCGATGTTTATTGACAAATGTCATTTCATCTTAGTTATTTTCCGTGTCAAGTTAAATAAATGTTTTTAAAAGTATCACTGTATTTGTGGCCATTGCGTCAGACAATAAATACGGTTCTCCATAGTAACCAAGTTATTCTAACCACAAAAAGTGCCATCATGGCACTAACGGATAACAGTTGCCAGGTTCACCTAATCTAAGATACTTGTGTCAATGTTTTTTTTAATGAATGTTTCAATCAAAGCATAATTTTTCAGGGCTAACAAATAATTTCTTTGGCGACTTTTATAACATCAGCAACGGTTTCTGGGGTTGGAGTTGTGGGCATAATTCCACTACAAGAATCACACCCTAGAGTCTGAATGGAAGAGATCTACTTTGGAGAGTTGTGTGTTATGACAGCATGAAGCAAGCTGGCAAAAGCTCCCTCCACATTCATCATGACCAGGACTTTAAAATGTTGAACTCTGACCTTTCACGCTGCATTCCGCTCTGTGACTGATGAGGATGAAGCTTTTGTCCTCCCAACAGATCATTGATTTTTTTTACACGCGTGTGTGCACACACTCAGGCAAAGGTTTCAAGAGAGGATCACTTCCAGCTATTGCTGTTTGGACACAGGCTGAAATTTGTGTTGTGAATTGAAGAAGCACAACTTAAGGCTTATTGAAATCATCTTTAAAAGTAAACTAATCTCACACCCATCTTGACATCCTGATGATTGAAAATGACCAGTGATCTTGTGAAGAAGTATTGCCCAAGCATGATTCTGAGCCTGAAAGATTAGCGTGAATGGATTACAAAGTAATGTGATGTTACTAAGTGGGTGATAGGGTAGTTTTGAATTGCATGCTCAACTCTGCTAATCCATTGAAATTTGCCACCCATATCTCAAAATATTAATTTACATCAGTTTATTACCTTCATGATTTCTCATTGCACAATTCATGACACAGTATGATGCAAAACATTTGGAATATACAAATGGAAAATAGCATTTTTAAAAATTTATTTTAAAAAATGCTATAACAGCAAACAAAAAAATATTTCATTTCTGCATGAATGACTAGGCGGCATGGTGGTCAACTAGTTTGCACGTCCGCCTCACAGTGCAGAGGTGCAGGGTTTGATTCCATCCACAGCCTTCCTTTGTGGACTTTGCATGTTCTCCCCGTGTCCACCTGGGATTTCTCCGGGTATGCCGATTTATACCCACATTTCAAAAACATGCATGGTGCGTTAATAATCAATCACTCTATATTGTGATTGAGATGCGAATGGTTGTTTGTCTATGAGTGCCATGCAATTATAACCATTTTACGGTGTCTCCCACCTACTGCCCGAAGATGGCTGGGATAGGCTCCAGCACACCCGTGACCCTCATCAGATAATGGATGGATGGATGAAGTGATTTGTTTTTTGCACATCAGCTTTTTTTAATGTTTGTGTTCATCGGGCCGATCGATTATCTGCCATAGCAAATTCACTTGCTGTTAATAAATAAAGGACATAAAGCAAGTACATTGTGTGAACTCAAAAACGTTCGTACTCTGTGGGACTATAAAGAATAAAATCAGCATCTATTCGCAGTGCAAATGCCCGTGTGTTGCAAGAGATGCGAATTTCTGTAGCGTAAACGAACAGTTACCAGACACATTGAATGATGCATTAGAACAGAAGCTTACGTGTCTGCTGACATACTTGATATCCCACTGTACCACACCATCACACACAATCATCACCCCCTCAGGCTAATTTCTGTGGAACATTAGGAGGGTGAATCGCTGAATTCATCTTTGATAATGATTCCATTATGGAGTTATGCTCATAAGCCAGTGTGCACTGGCTTGGAATGTATTTGTGTCTTAAGTCATTTGCTCTCTGCCACCATTCCTTACATCTCCATTTTTTATTCATGTAGCCAACGTCTTAGCCACAAGCAGGAGGAATATGAGGGGATGCCAAGCAGACAACAAAAAAGGCTGATAAGGGTTATATCTTGGCTTCTGCCACTCCGCACGACCACTCTCACATTTAGTCTGCCCAAATTGCTGCCAGGCCCACTTCAATGGGAGCAGAAAAAAACAAAACAAAACATACTTCTTAGTCATACCATGCATTCCCATATTCCTTTTTATTGTTACTTTATGGCCTAGCACGTTTTTCTCTCAGAGTGATGTGAGTGGTAAGCACCTATTGTATACATGTGAATGAATAGACAGACAGCATATACTATGAGGAATTTTTTTCCCCAAACCATCTAAAAAAAAACCTACAGTATAGAAAAGCCTCATTGTAATTGCACTTCCACTAGTTTCAACATGTTCGTGATAACTGAGTGGCATAAATGAAATTCCCATTTAATGGACTTGTGATTTAAGGAACAGGTCACTCAAAACGCCTCATTGTTCAGGACAGTAATTGTCAAAGTGTGTTAGTTCCAGATTTGGCCACTGTAGCCATGTTGACACAGGCAACGTTCCTGTTTAAGGCTGTGAAAAGCATACACTTTTGTTTCGCCGTAAACACATAGCTCAAAGAGGGTGTGTCGTATCTACCTATTTATATCTATGGCTGTTGTTTACTCGGTTGCTTGTTGTTTCCGTTTTTGAATATTTTTTGGTACGATATATAGTTGGTTTTTTGCCAAGCCCTTCTTGGCGGCATCTAATCATAACACAAGTGAAAAAAGGAATAGTGCTAATCTCACAGCGCATGAAGCAACTGCATCACTCCAAAGCAACAGCGAGATAAGTTAAGATTAATTTTTCAAAAGGTTTCAAGCTTTAAAAAATATATATATATATAGATAGATATACTGGTATAATTATTTACAATAATTCTGTACTGTATTTGGTGTTTTTAGGCCATGAAAAAAAGTGCTTCAATTTAACTTACACATCTTTAAGTCAAGAGTATTTATAGAGCACTTTCAAACAGCCATCGCTGCATACAAAGTGCTGTACATGGTACATGTACATGCTTTAACTGGTGATTATCCCCTCCCCCTATTCATCGAGGTTCTACTATATAAATTATATATTTAGTAGGGCAAAAATATGTAATTTGCCTGAATTTCCTTGGTTGGATTAGGGACATTTTTAATAATTACAATCTTCTGTTTCACACAAGGCAGTCCATGATGTACCCTGCTCGGACAGGCCCGAGCTCACCCACCCATAAGTATAAAATTGTAAATTCATGCTTAAGTCATTGACATTATGAAGAAATATTGATGGAATTGTTTGGTTAAAAAATGTTAATCTAACTTCAACATGTTTTATGATTTAGATTCTTCAATGTAGACACCTTTTGCTCAGATAACGGACTCGGACATGTCAGGGTTTTCTCTATCAACTTTATGATGCTTTATGACCTGGAATGACTTGCAGTTCACAGCTGTGCATTATCAAGAATTAATACCTTGGTTTCCTTGACCTTAAAACTATAATGACTAATTTTAACGATTTAGCCCATTCTGTGTTTAGTGAATGGCATTTGTCGCAGATGGACTTAGTCGTTCAGTGAGAAGTTGTGTCACTCTGGCCACCCCGCTAAAAAAAATTCTGGGTAAACCCCTACTGCTTCTGTTGATGTTCCTGTTTGTGACTCCATTCCTAGATCTTCGGTTTGCTACTGTACTTTTTTTTTTTTAATTGGACTTTCATAAATTCAGTGTGTTTGATTCCACGTCTGTTTTCCTTGTTTTGTTAGTGAGTTTGCAAGTACATCCTGCAATCCCACCTTGCTTCCATGCTTCACAGCTCTTGGGTCTACCTTTTTGTCCCCACCACCACCACAACAACGCACAATGTTTAATAAATATTGACTCTCTCTCTGTCTCTCTCTCTTTCTCTTGCCTTGAATGGAAGAACTACCAATGAGGCCTACAAGGCCAACAAATATGGCTGATCCCTTGGTGTAACATAATCTGTCAGTGTATATGTTTACTTTCACGACAGGCTACCTAATTAACAAGTTAGAAGTTGGTCCTTTGTGCTGCAGTGTTGGCAGAAAAAAAACCTTTAGGAATAGCTGTCTCATTAGTGAGGCATAGTTTACAACCGGCACACAGTGGTATAGTTTACAGGTATGTTATAATTCAGAGTTTCCATCAATGTCTGATTGAACAAAGCTTTGGAGCAGTGTCTAATTAGCTGGGTTTACAGGTAAGAGACTAATCTCTCCCCAAGCTTCTATTTTAGTGCCGAATATTGTTGATTAAAAAAAAAAAAAGATCTTCTTTCAAATCAGTTTATCATGACTATTAAACTCCATCATATTTAGCATGGCTCAGAACCAAGGACAGCCAAAGCAGCACTTTCTTTATTGTTCTGGTTCAAAATGTGAATCACAACTCCTCTCCTCCTTGCACTCACTCTGTGGTCAATTAGACCAAGTGGCCAGTTCCTTCCTTCACTCTAATTAGAAAATTGGACGGTGGTAGGTTTAGTCAGTAATGGTGTGTTGTATTTGGTGGCGAAAAGTCGGAATGGTGGTGTCCTGTCAGAATTCAGAGAGTCTCAGTTGCGTGTATCCTACTTTGCAGCTCCAGAAGAACAACTGGTGCATTTTTGAGAGTGCAGCTGTAAGCATTGCTGTAATTCAAGGTGGCATCATTAGATGCTTATTTTTTTTCACCCGCTGTGTCTAACTGAAGAGAGAAACGATGCTGCCTGGATCAGCGTTGGCACCTCACTCTCTGCACCTCCCACAGGGCAAGAGGAGGGGAAATTAGAGGAGAATGACAATCATTGTGTTGTTAATGAATTAGCATGCTAAGAAAACAAGTGGTGCATGCAGGTGAAAATGAAGGGTTACATTATTCTGTTGTTTAGTGGAAATATCATTTGTTGATGTTGTATGAGTATGAATAAAAGAGCCTGTACACTGGAAAGAGCTGACTGGGATTTTGGAGTTATACGAGGAATGTTTTGTAAACTGCTCAAATAATTGACCCAAAACGTCCCACTTTTTATGTGGCCCAGTCACAATGGTGCGATTCCATTGGATCAATTCTGTTCCAACGGAATTAATTAAATATCAAGGTGGGGAAAAAAAGACTTAAAAAATAGTACCAATTATTATAGGTGATTTTGAGCCGTTTCCCTTGACATGTATGGTCAACACTGAGCCAGGTTGTCTACAGGTTTTTCCTTAGTTGCCACAAAAAATTACCTCCTTCGAAATATCCGTGTTTCCATTACTAGTTTGCGATTGTACTATTTGCATTTTGTGCATTTCTGAGGACAATGGAAACCCAACTACTGTGACCAATACTAAACAGTTATCTTTTAGTCAGTTTTGGGACATTGCATCGTCTTTGTTGACACAAAGTGAACCAAACCAAATTAGCCGAGATGCCTTCATAGTCAGGAGCTTAAACACTCGTCATCAGAATATTTGAAAAACCAAGTCCTCGCGAAGAAGTGATAGAATCAGGAGATAACTACAACATTTTCAATTTTGTTTTATCGGACACAGAGGGGACGTGTCAACAGTCGAGTCCCACAGCAAGCAAACAAAGAATCAGACAAGTAATAACCAAGATTCAACACACACACACACAAAAGAAAAAAAGTACTGATAACTTAGGCTGGAGTCTTTGATTTTATGTTTTATCCCGACACCAGATGCCTGCCCCCCCCCCACTCCCCCATCAATCATGGTGCCATGTATTGATTATTTTAATGATGAGTCATCCAGAAGGTTCAAAAAGTAAAACTAAAGGCTCCAAGTATGTCTTGGCTGTTTAGTGAAAGGGGAACTCTGTGAAAAGTGTTGAGTCATCTTCACATTGCATTAGAATGCATAACGGGGATTTCTAAGGGTGAAATACTTTACAGTACAATCAACTGTGGTACAACTCACTTATAAAATCAAAGCGTACGATACGAAAAAAAAAAAGTCTCATCAGCATTTACTGCTATGGACTCTTTGTGTACGCACATGGCTTATTTAAATTCGCTCAAATGTCATGGCCGGTGGCTGCATTTGTGTCTGTGGGTGTCTCTAGTTGATAAAACCCCAAGACAGATAACAACCTCGACAATTATGATTTGATTCCCACCAGTAATTGACAATCTTCACTTTTCTTGTAGTAATGTTTTATTATCACCTTAAGTGCTTGGTTCAGACCTTGGAGCCTCTGTCTCCATCTTATTTTTTACAATGCAGTATACTGTGGAGTAAATCTTATTTTGTTCTTGTAAATGTCGTTTTGACAAACCACTAATCCTATACATTTTTGGAGTGGGTTCAATTCAGGGCTCAAAGCACTGCAGGCCTGTAAAATATTAGACACAATTATTGTGCTCCACATGGTCTCACAAAAAAACAACTAAACAGATGTCTGTAAACTCAGTGTTTTGAAAGATTCCTTTTTTATCTTACACTAGACAAGCACACACACTGCATCCAGAGTACAGATAACGTACTTGATGACGAACACCGCAGAGCCTCTAAGATAACACTGCTCGTTATTAGATCTGATTTGATCAGATTTTGCAGTGCCTTCTGATGAAGCTGGTTCTGAATAAGTGCTGCATGTTAAAAAAAACACAAACACTTGCAGTCAGTCCTTTCATTCTTGCAAGACATCACGCATGACTTCAAACGCTGAAGCATATTTACCGAAATCGTCGGTCCTGTTCCAAACAATTGTATGACCTCAGGGGCCGTGATGGCTGGATCCATGATAGATCCTACTTTTTGAGGAAGGAAAAGCAAAGTTTGCAGTCTTGTATCTGCAAGCAAGATTTGAATGAACGTATCGGATAGGGATGCTTTTTTCCAAATATTTTAATAAGATTCTCCTATCAGGTGATACAAACAGTATTCACATAGACCGCAAATTCATCTTGAATAGTACTATACAGCATGTTGATACACAGTGACACTTAACACAGAACTTTCATCAATTCCTGTATCAACATACTGACAACATTTTTTGAGGGGCAGTCCATATCCGTATCGTACCCATGAATCATGCCAGTACAATGAGAAAGTTGACACTATCTGTTCAAATGAGTTGCCTTCAGAAATTAGTCGCACGTAGAGTGCTAAAGCTTGGGACTGAAAATGTTTGACTTTTATGGGATGGGAACATTGAAGCAGAACTTGGAATTAGATTGGAAGTTGGTGGTGTGATGTGTTTTTTTGTGGGGAAAACCAAATACTGTTAAGCCTGGAATTACCTTATTTCCCGTCATCCACATTTTTTGCCTGGGAAATATAATCTATTGCATATCTTGTATGGAGCAAGTAGATCTATTAGTATGCAAACTCTGTACTCATTCTCCATTCAAGCATCGTCAATGCCGTCATTTTATAGTTGATTAGAATGTTGTAGATATGTCGATATCATCAATGTGAATGCATCCAACCATTCCTTTTGTATAAGCCGTACAATCAATACAAACGCAATACGGCACAGAATGAATGAATTGATATCTACTCAACGACTCAATCACTCTGCCGTCCATCTTGATACCCAGGGTCTATTCATTATATCCGGTCTTATACATAGCCATGTCAATTAAGGAACCGACATTCACTCTTGTGGGTGGTTGAGTGCCCTTCTGAACGTAAACGCTCATTTAATTCTGTCGTCAGCCTCCTTCAATAACCCTGAACAACTACCTCGACGTTTCTTTCCTTTCAAATGTCTTATTGCATACTATATTTTATACATGTTTAAAATCTTTTCACCCATATATATTTTTTCCTCCTTTATCTAACAGTTCCTCCCAAGATACATGATATTTCCTCTGACATCACGGTAAACGAGGGCAGCAACGTGTCGCTCGTCTGCATGGCCAGCGGGAAACCTGAGCCAGCCATTTCCTGGAGACACATAACCCCATTAGGTGAGTTCACGTCACCTCACACATACTCATGCTAATGAATGGGTGGATGCACCTACAGAGGAAATGAGGAAGCATGGTTGGGATCAATAGGTGAAAGAGTGAGGAGAGATGGTTGTGCATTGAGACATAGAATGGGGAGGGGGGGCCGAGATGAAGGATGTGGTCGGCTGGCTCCATGAGTGAAGGGGTGGGGGCGGCAGTAGATGTAAAAATAATTGAGCACAACACATCATGCAGAAAGACATGCAGTCATATTGCTGTCCATATAAGGCATACACAGTTAAAAAAATAGCAAGGTCTTTCTCATTACATATAATTACAGTATGCAATTATCCTCATGAGTTATTACATTTGGACAGTTTCCACTCATTTCTACCTAGCTTCACATTTGTTTTTTTTTTTTTTAATCTGGGCGTGTGCACACTTTATTATTATTATCATTATGTATTTTGAGTTAGTGTGCACTATATCAATCTCACATCCACTCAAAAAAAAAAAGTACCGGTATGTCAAACTTTGCTACTTGTCGCACAGGGACGAAACAGCCCCTACTCGAGTATCCGATACACGGTTGAACGCATGAACGCAGAGACTCTAGACTGTTTCGGCGAACACCCATGCACCCTCAAGGACCCTACCAAGGTTGTAGAATCAGTCTATGGTGCACCGCCAGGAGGAAAACGACGCTACTCCTCCTGAATCTAAGATTCAACTTGGGCAAAGATGGCTGGAGGCATGCTGGAATTGGAATTGACCTTTAAAGTCAGTTTTTGTCAAATATGGTCAACATCTGTCTGCTTTTACAAAGCGAAAGGCCAAGAGGAAAGGCAAATATCATCTTTATAAATTTGTGGATTTTTTTTTTTTTTTTAGACGTGCAAGTAAAGTTTGAGACTGTGAGAACACAGTGCTGTGACTTTGCTTTTGGATACCGGTATATATGCCATGATGATGATGATTATTTTTTTTTGGATCACATCCTTCCATTTAGGTGGAAATAGAGAATGCTTTAAAAGTGTAACTATAAGACCAACAATAGACCTCCAACTCACCTACTTTTCTCCCGTCTAATTTTCATATTAATGGATTACACCTGGCCGTGCCAATGTGTTAGCTGCGTCGATGCCCGCATTTATCTTTTGGCTGTCAACTCATCCTGCGTGGTGCGCCTGGCTGATTGTGTTCCCAGAGTTTTCCGAAGATGATCAAAAGAACCATCCTCCGAGTCCGAGTGGCAGTCATTCATCCCGCTTTGAAGTGTCCACTCTTTGAAGTCCGCCTAGGGAAGAAAATGATATGCTGGTCGAATGAAAGGGTGCGGGCCTGAATGTAATCACAGGCTGTCTCCAAGCACATCAGAAACGAAGCCATTAGCCATTGGATCTATGAGGTGACTATTGTAACTGTGTCGATTTGTCCAAGGGATGCAAGACCACTGAAAGGTTATAATGGCCTAATGCCATAAAATCCGTTGCCTATGTAAAGCATTTTCCTTTGGCAAGTTCATACAGTCTAGGACATAGGTATCAAACTCAGGTACTGGAGGGCCGCTGTCCTGCATGTTTTCCAAGTCTCCCTGTTGCAACACACCTGATTCAAATGATCAGATCATTAGCAAGCTCTGCGGAAGGCTGATATTGAACCATTTGAATCATGTGTGTTGCAGCAGGGAGACTTGGAAAACATGCAGGACAGCGGCCCTCCAGGACCTGAGTTTGACACCTATGCTCTAGGAGACTTGAATGTGCAATCAGTGTGAAAGGAAATATTCGTGTCAGGTACAAGTGCCCGTTGTAAAAAGTGTCAGACTTGAAGCCACAAGTTAAACTACTTGTCATTGTCTGCAAGTGTCAATTTGAAGGATAAATCCATCCACTTCCCTATCGTACTGATTGCTGTCAAATGAGTCACATTATCGTAGCAAAGGTCATTGTCCTCGAGCCAGACGTCAAGCCACATTGGCCATTTCTATCACTTTTATAACTGAAAGTTGCTGAAAGCATTTTTTTTCTACAGCCACAAACATGTCCACATGTGGCTAGCATTATTTTCTGGCTTGAACACTGAAGCATTATCAGTGGAAGTGGGTTTGTTTCACACTCGAGATAGTTCTCCTGCACCATTCAGTGAAGTTTGACAGAATGATAAATTGGCCTGACTTGCTGTCATATTCCTATTCCCCCCACGTTTATTTAGACTTTTGCATGTTTTTCTCATTTACATGACATACATTTTTAGCATACACTGAAGTGTGATCATCGACTATTTATTGAGAGATGAATATTCTTCAAAAATGAAGACGTTTTTTGTCTTTCACAGATGCAATGTAAAATGTTTCACAAGCAACGCCCCCCCCCCCCCAACCCACCTCATGAGACAAAGCCTGGTCGTTAAACGCTGAATGGAAGAACAACAGCGCCAGAATATGTCTGGAAGAATCACAGCCTTTTGTGTAACAGCTTAATTAACCATTCTTGACAATCCAATTCTCAGACATTTGAAGGGATTTGAATCTCGGCTCAGGACGATGTAGATAATCTCCTAGTAGTTTTGCTTTTTCCCATATTCCAAAGCCATTTTTTTACATCACTTGGAGACTAAATTGCCCCTGAATGTGCGTGTAAATGTTTGTTAGTATGTTCGCTGTGAGTAACTAATGTTCGGTTGAGGGTGTAACCCGGCCCAAAGTCAGCTATGCTAGACTCCGGCTTACCAGTGACCCTGACAGGATAAACAGTAGAACATGAGGATGTAAATATTTATTCTTGAGCTTCATGTGTTGCTTGTCAGCTAATCACCAACAGTAGTTGTGATTAATTGAATAATTGGATCATATAAACCCGGTCTTATCGCATCCGCAAGCAGGTACTCTTATGTAACAATCATCAGATTATACCTAGAATTATTTATGGTCTGTACAAATCAATATCAATAATGTTTAGTGCATTTTTAAATGGAACCAAAAACTATGCACTATTCAGAATTGCACTAATATTGTACTATGAAACTATCTAAATACAACAACCAAAAAAATACGTATATGCATTTTTCACTTTCCTTGGGCACAACAGGTTTTTTTTTTGTTTTTGTTTTTTTAAACGTAGAAAGTAATGAAATCAGATCAATAAAAATAGTACAATGTGTTGTTCTAAATCAAACCAAAATAAACACTTTTGGTGTTGGTATTCGTTTTTAATTTTCTTTTTCATATATTTTTTTTCCAAAGCATTTTCATTTCCTTCATTAGGATTCACAATTAGAAAATAGTGAATTGATTTACAGAATCAAAATATGCCTTGCAGCTGAGTGGGGAAAAAAAAAGATTAGGAGGAATGTATTTAGTATGTTAGTATAATGTAACGGACTAGGTTATGTGTTATTTTGTTATGTATTGCTGTTGAGGGATTGGGGCAAACACATCATGTTGTGTTACTCTGAGTGCTGCAATGTCCAAGTTCATACATGTAGAACGGTAGCAACTGACCAGAATGGTACTGCGTGTGCTTTTTCTGTTCACTGTCAACAACGGGCATACTCAAACAGTGTTTTAGGTTGTTAATGAATGTGGGAGTTCACGGTCTAATGCCTTATTTATCCATCCATGGTAGACACGACAATATGTTTGCCTACCACAACAGGACATCGCATTAAATCAAACACGTGGTAAACTGTGCATGCTAATGCTAGCTTCCAGACATGAAAGACATGTCAGAAATTAAATCGGGCATCAGCCGCGATGTGCTTCCTTATTAGGTGCTTGTTTATCACTGTGCTGCAATAAAAGGGTGATTTGTATCCTATTAGGTATTTTTGGTGAAATGTGCCCAAATATGTGGATTTTGTTGTTCACACAGGTTAGCAACGACACCCCATTACCCACAATGCTTCTGTTTCTGTCACGGATTACCACTGCTGCGCATTTATGTCACAGACAAAGCATACAGCCAGTAGAAGAAGTGCAAGACAAGGCAGTTTCAAAGATAAACAAAGTGCCAAATTAATAATATATAAATAAATGAATGGTGGTTAATTGTAGACAATTTTGAAAGTCAATGGTGCCGTGACTGGGCGACTAACCTCGGCAGTCCTTTGGCTAATGCTCCCTTTTCCAAACATAAAGTTCATGTTTTGGGTCTCTGAATTTAAAATGTGTTCTGAATCAACTTGTAGTGTTAAATTAAAACTGAATATCAATGAGAAACGCCATTAGCAGAAGTGCATTGGTAAGTTTCCCAGAAGCCACTCTCGTGTGATAAATCTACCACTTGACATACCTACTTACAATATGCTGAAAGCTTTAAAGAGCTAGAAGGACTTGATGGTATTGCCTCCACTACAGAGTACTTAGCTAGAGTGAGGTAACTTCTAATAAACACATTTTGGGGTGGCTGAATTGCTGATCAAAAGACCTTTGAGATTTAAAATTCCAAACATAATTATTTTGTACTATTCTGAAGGTAGCTTCAAAGTGCATGACTTAAGGATTGCCAAATGCTACACTGCTGGTGCAGAGAAGATATGCACAGTCTTATTTGTGGATGTGTAAATACAAATGGCACTCTTTTCGATTATTCTTTGACAGTGCCACAGCCCCTTACGCATACAACCCAAAACATTGCCTCTTTGTTTCCTCGGAAGATGAAGCATATCGTCCACAAAACATGCCACTTGGAAAAAGCAGTGGCCGACCGTTGTTTGCTGGAACAAATGTCCTGAGAGTCAGTAATGTGGTCAGCCTTGACATTGCCACAGTACACTGACTGATGCCAATGCCTGTTTTGACAAATATTGCTGGATGCCAAATGGGTTGACAGTAGCTGATGGGAAAATCTTGATATATCTTCGAAATTACCCTGGAGATTATGTTACACATCACGAGGGATGGGTACCTAGCTCTGGTACTAAACTCGTTCCGGTGTTGAATTTTTAAAAACTGCATTATTGATAAACTCTACCCTTCACAGTTCTGTCAACGGTTTTGGAGAAATTACAAAAAATCATTTGTGATTGATATATACTATATAAATATTTAGGACCTTTTATCTCTCTGATATTGTTGCAAACTAACAATAAAATAAATATGTTTGTCTCAGATCCATGTTCACAATCGGAAGCGAGCCTTCTCATCCCAGTGCTGTGTGCAAAATGATAGCAATATTTCCACAATTCCAAGATCGTACAATAGCAACTTGTTGGTGTTTTGATTGAAGAGTATTTTGGTTGTGAGTAATTCACGTAATGTCACGTTTCGTGAGGCATCACAATTTTCCTGAAATCGAATTAAATGTTTTTACAAAACTCATGAGAGAGCCTGAAAACGTTGATAGGTAAATGAGTGGGACTTGCGCCCTTGCCAAATCCACGCATGGGATTCAACCCGGATGATCACCCTCCACTGTCACTCCCGCCCCAGTGTTAGTTCTTATATGTTTATGTTTGTGTCTTTTCTAAATAAAAAAGTACAGCTAAGAATACTGTGAAGGCACAGGTACAATAAGTAGTCCCGTTAAAAGCAGTAGTTTCATTAAAATCTTCTCAGTACCCTTCCCTACGCCCACATCAGATGGCTTGTCTGTACAAACTACATTGATTCACTCCCAAATATCTGCAGAAGTTACCCAAGAGTTTCCAAAGGTGACCAGAGGCAGAAGTGAAATGAAAGGAAAATGGTGAAGTTACCAAAAAAAAAAATTGTTATGGAAAATACCTCTCGCTGCCTGAGGAACTCGTGGGAAAAAAAAAGAAAGAAAAATTGGTTTATCTCTTGGCTCAAGAATAGTTGGTTTTCCCTACACACACAAACATGAATATGTTTGCTTATGAATACTAAACACATTTATTATATAAGATTGTTGGCCCTGACCGGTTTTGGAACTTCTTATAGAGACATATCCACTCTGAGTACACCCCAGACCGAAGGACTATCTTTCAACTGATGGCAAGCTTAAAACCTGGAAACTCTTTTATTGTCCGTGTGAATGACAAAGTGGGTAGATCAATCGTGCCATGTAACAGGCAGGTGCTTGTAATTGAATATTTGTCAAATTATTTGTCATCCACACAACATGTGTTGTTCATCTATAAAATTGAGATGGAGGGTGCGTCCATAGCTACGACTGCCTGCAGGTGTGACTCGGCCACCTCCGCCTGCCAGCAATAACCAAGGAAGTTAATTGCAAGAAAGGAGATGAAGAGCAATAAAACAGGGAACATGACATTATCTGCATCTTAAGCTAGGCCCACACAAGAAACATTTTTTTTTCATCATCCCTACTGTTTACTATTTTTTGAAATCCAAATACATCCCATGGAAAATGTCATTAAATCAGCACATCTTATGGTGGACTAAGAAATACATTATATTATATACATTCGTGCATTTTCTGATCCGCTTATCCTTACAAGGGTCGCGGGGCGTGCTGGAGCCTATCCCAGCTGTCTTGGGGCACTATCACAGGGCACACATAGATGAACAACAATCCATGCTCACACTCACACCAAGGGTAAATTTAGATGTTACATTAACCTGCCATCCATGTTGTTGGAATGTGGGCAGAAACCGGAATACCCAGAGAAAACCCACACGGGCACGGGCAGAACATGCAAACTCCACACAGAAAGGCCGGAGCCAGAATTGAACCCTGCACCTCCTCACTGCGAAGCCAAGGTGCTAACCAGTCAACCACCATGCCGTATTGCTGGAAAATGATTTCGAAATTTTCCTTAACCACCCTGTCTTATCTGAAATTATCTCTCACACTTTCTAACCCGATGACCAGAAACTTTATTTGCTTGCACACTACTGTCCTTTTGATCGAATGTATGATATCTAATAACTCAGGTGGGTGGGGGTGAGTAGTTTTACAGGTTTACAGCTAAACCACAAGCAATCAGTCATGCTTTAATGATCCTTTGGCACACTACCACTCCAGATTGAAGCTGTCTCACATGGTCAACCAGGTTACACAACAGTAAAATAACACACAGTTTCCTTAAAATGTCTTCTGGCCCACACTTCGTGTTAGGGCCGGGAGGCACCTTAAGCCAGTGGAACAGTGTGGGCTGCCATCCCCTTTTAAGAGGTACCCTCGGTGGTGTAATGAAATCCTCAGCAATGCCTTTACTATCTGGGCATTGCAGCCCTGGAGGAAGTGTACATCTCTACTTCACAATGTGGGAAATTGCTAACTGCTTCCACTGAATTTAAGATTATCCTCGCTACGATTTCTTTAGCTTTGCTTGGAGTGACACTTGTGTCTGGTTAGTGTCTCGAAAAAGGTGTATCCAAGGTTTCACACGCAGCGGGTTTTCTGCTGCTTTAATATTACAAGTGTGAAGACTTATTTTTGTTTTTCATTCCCTGTAGCGTATTTATTTATTTTTTCATGAGGTAATGTTATGTCTGTTTTGTTTACTGCTTTGTATTAGTATATTTTTGTTTTGCTCATAAGCCTTGTAGTTCAAAGGTGATATGTAAACAAGAAATAAAGCAAGGCAGCGATTTTTGTTCAGTGGCTTTTTTTACCTTGTGAACCCACTGTAGACATGATCATTTGAAATGATGTTTGCTGCCTTGGCAGAATAATTAATCTTAATTTCACAAACAATAATTAATCAAGATGCACACACATGTTATTGGATTCCATTAAAATCGAAAAAATAAATCTGTAACCAAGTGTAAAACGGACAACAAAAATCCAATCGTAAAGTAAAATCAATATGCCATATGTTATTTGGAACAGTGAAACAACAACGTATCTATTATCTATTGAAGATAATATTAAAAATTTGAGTACATTTAGTCGGTTTTATTTTGCCTCTATGTTTTGCATTACACTCTGCAACATTTATTCAGCTACAACGGGGTCTAAGTGGGACTGTCGATGTCTTTATTACAGCTAAGCAAAATAAATTTGACTGGGAAAATTAATTTGGCAGTCAAGGTTTAGAAGCAGGGATTAAGACATTTCTGCAATGCCCTCGCCAATCATAATCAAAATTCCTCAGTGGGCAGACTTGCCTCCAATGCTCCACCGTACCTGCCTACATACCGAGCTTGATTGACTTGTGCTTGGCAATGGTGTCGGATATAGCTGTATATACTCGTAGCTCAATGTGCATTATCCATATTGTCTTCCTCAGTGGTTCCTCCTTTGATGGCTTTAACACACTCACCTAAAATGCATTTACATAAAATTCTAAAATGTGTTACAAGAAATTGTATCGTTTAATTCCCAATAGTCTATTCTCTTCAATCAATAGCATCTCTCTGGCAGCACTGCTTCCATTACGTGTGTGTGGCTGATGTTTCTGTCCTATCAGATTTTACCCCATGGTGCCAAATCAATGTGATCTGCCCTAGGCTTTCAGAATTAGTACTGCTGATTTATGTCACTTACATCCACTGCAAAGTGAAATCAGATATTTCTTTCATGTTTGAAGATAATTGCTGAAAACAGGTGCAACAATGACAATTGTTTTTCACCATTTCAGTTTTCATGACTTTTTGGGCATGGCTTAAATGATGTCTAACAACACATGTTTAACGTGAGTCGTCCCTACTCCACTATATAAGAACTGATTGCCTTTCTGCTGGCAATAACAACAACAACAAAAACTCTGCCCAGGGAAGTCAAGCTACGTCAATGCCACAATTACTATTCATGCTAAGCATTGCAGTAGCACACCGCCATGCTCTGCGAGGGCCAACTTCAAAATCAAAGCCTTCCGAGGCATTGATGTCAACATACTATTTGGTAGACCTTTATTTTGAAGTCGGCCTTCACGTCACATTGTCATCATGCTACCGTAATGCATTGTATGAACCAACGTGTTGTGTCTGTCTTAACCAGTCTTTCGAATGGTGCACACTAACTAAACGGTTAAAAGAAGAACTCAAATTACTTGAGGACTCGTTTCACCAACAAATTCCATTTATGTTGGACTTTACCCTGTTTATTTTTATGGGATTTCTGTTATGTCATTAAAAGTGTGATTAGCTAAGAAATCCTGGTCAAAAGCCAATGTTGCATTATTTTCTTGTTATTTAAAACCATTGAGAGCCCACGGGGTCAAATTTGACCCCTATAAATTCTGCTACTCAAATGCTACCCTTAAATCTCAAAGGGTCAAATTTGGCCCTTATCCTAAAGCATTAAATATTTGAAAAAACATATATTTTGGTGTTCAATGAACATATAGCAGTCAATTAATGTAAAAGTCATCATTTTCCAAAGAAGAAAAAGGTTCTTGGGTTAAACGGTTGCATTAATTTTACCTGTAAGGTGCACAGCGGGTGGAACACTGCACTTGTACACACAATGATGCACAGGAGCACCCAAATGCGAAAGAGATGAACAGCAACACCCTGATGTGGAAGATGTGTGCACAACTGTTCACTGTGGTTTTATTTTTTTATTTTTTTGATAACAAGATAAAGAATTGTAAAATGGGCACTCACAATACCTACAGCTATCCGTGCTGTTAGAATGATAAGTGCATGTTTTACTTATTTATACACAAATGGGCCACAGCAACGTTGAGCTGATTTCAAATATGCTGACGCAGCACTTGGACGGGGTACTTATTTATAAGTACTTTCATAAACACAGTAACGTACAAGCATGCATTAAAGTTGTTGTGAATAATAAATCCCCTGCTCCATATTGGATTTCCAATGCTGCAGAGATATATTTAAAAAAAAAAAAATCTAGAGCGGAGAATATATGCCCTATATGTACGTTGTCGCCACATCAGGAATGGAACTGATGGTTGCCGCTATATGAAATATCAGTCGGACCATGAACCGGTCCGTGGCGGAAAAAAGAATGTGGACCACTGCCCAACAATATCCCCTTGCTCCTGCCCGCACACACCAACACCTACACACTGCCCCAACCTGCATCTGCTGCACTCTCACTAAAACTACTAATTGAGATATGAATCAATGTATAAGTATATATTTATTTTTTTATATGCTTTCAACTATGAACACTTTGAACACTAGAACAAAATCACAGAAAAGCTTTTTTTGTGTCACCATTGCAGACCCGGAACTGAATAGTATGCTCAGTGATCCGCACCCCAGGGAAAGCTGTGTGGGTGGGTGCTGCGGTGGTATTAGCTTGGTTGGCACCTTTTATCTGGACCAATTTAAGTCCTACTTCGATATGAAGAGGGTTGATGTTGTTGTCCAAAACATGTGATATACACAGTAGTGCCTTGAAGAATAGAGAAAAGGGGATGTTATATTTGGCCAGCTTGGTTTAATATGCAAGTTCAAAAAATGTGTTTGGCAATTAAATACTTACATGTGTATGGAATAATTAATGAGCAGCCATTTGCAGTAACAACATCAATTCTTCATGTTAAGATTTTGTTCAAAACAACTTTTAGCCTTTACCAGAACGTTACAGAAGAGATACATCATATCTTTCTATTCCAAACACAAATTGGTACCAGTTTAGACAGAAACATTTGGGTCACAATCAATTTAAGTGTTTGACAGCAAATGCATTACTTTGCTGATAAAGGAGAAATGATCATTGTCAGAAAACGATTAACTTCTTGCAGCATGGCTAATCAGAGAACATAAAGCTTCAGTGTAAACAAATTAAAACAGCTACCGTATATATTGCTTTGTCTCATCTGCAGGCCTGCTATTTTATGTGAGCGAGTAACGTGCAGTCAACATTGTGATATTCTGACAAATTGGCAGCACGGCATTTCTTACTCATATTTCTTTCTCACACATAAATACACATATACCATCACAATAATTACCAAGTCTTTGTCTTTGTTCTTTTCTTTACCCTCATTTTTTGTTTGTTTTTTGCATGCCCAGATCGATACTTTTGCTTCATTTTGATGTGCTACAATATTTCCACACACCTGCGAATAGCTGGCTCTTTGACGCCTAACATGTCATTAAAATGACTTTTTAGACTTGCGTGGTTGATGCAGACCATTCTGTTCGAGGTGGGACCCACCTTCCAGCGCCGTCCTCCACACAACCAGCCGTGAAAGCAAAGGACGCAGCCGTCCACCGCTGCGACATATTAATAACTGAACGGCATTTTTTTTTCCTCCACTCCAGCCATCCCTGGCTCGCGACTCACCCGATGGTCAGTCCGCACCTGATACTGAGGCATAGCTAATCCATTCTGGGGCACGTGCCCCAGTAAAATGGGTCTCTCACGATGCGTTTGCCTCAGATGTTTTTCAGGATAGAGATTTTAGATAATAATCTAAGATAGCAATGCAGTACAATGGATGATTCATGCAAACGAAAAGGGAAGAGAGCATGGTCATTTTTAGGAAACCGTTTCACACAGGTGTCAAACTCTAGGCCCGGGGACCAGATCCGGCCCACCACGTCAAAACAAATCATGTGTGTTCAACTTCCATGATCCTTGCTAAAATCTGTACCGACATGTAAAATTGTTATGTATAAAAAATAACGGTGACATTTTGCAATAATGTTGTTGGTCTGTTTACACTCATTTGAGCATCAATGAACCAACAACAAACAAATAGTTGACTTGATTTTTTTTAAACTAGTAATCCATCAATTTGTTGTATACAAGTAATAATACGATGAGAAGATTAAACCTTTATTCGGTTCCCTCGGAATGGCCCTCCGAGGGAAGATGTAACACCAAAGTGGCCGGCGACAAAAAATGAGTTTGGCACCCCTGCCGTATCATATTGCGCTTCAATTTGGGAAACATTTCAGGGAGAGTGAAGAAACATTTCTGGTTTGGGGGGAAAAAAAATTCTCCTGGCACACATTCCTCAATGCCCAGATGTAGTGGTGAAAAACAGCAAAGAAAAATAACTGTTTCAACGAGCGCCTGCCTGAGTTGCTGAGTTTTACAACGCACAGACAATACTTTACTACAACTACAATGTTTTGTGGCTGGTAAACTCTTCAAATTGCGTGTAGTTATTATTTATTGCCTGGATGTTCAGTAAAGCGAATGCAACTCCAGTGGAAAATAAAAAGTGATGGCTTATGTTTTGAAGCCACTCAAAATGTCCCCATGTGAAATCACCTACTTTTGATTGAGCTTCTTGGCTAAGTGTTATTGGACACATCCAGCATACTCAGCACCATGGCTCAGTTCTTTTCCTTTTATTGCATTGGTAAGACACAAGTGTGCAGTGCGGATGTCCACACACCCGGCTTCACAATTCCTCATGAGAGTGACACACAGTTGAGTTGTGCATTCGGGCCATCGTAGAGGCCAATTAAGTTTCTCAACCACTCAGAGTGAGATGCATGGGATTTGCAGCGAAAGACCGTTTTGTGAAATGTGCATTTTAGTTTATTAGAACATTCCTTTTATTAAACCACACAATAAAAAAAAGGATCCTGATAAAATACACTGAAACAGTAAAATGCATGTAGGATGAAATGACATTGTCTACACTCTACAACAAAAGTGAAGATGCCATTCCTTGATTCACATCCATCCACCATTTATCCATACTACCATATAAAGCAAAGACCCATATGTCTCTTATTTCACTCTAAAAATCTTTTACAGACTGGATTGTTTGAAGAGAGTTTTGAGCATTTAAAGAGGTGTGCATATTTTGCTGAATAACCCTATGACAACCAGATTTACTCGAAAGATTAGAATTGAGGGCGCAACGTGTGGAATAAAAGAGGCTCTATTATGCGAATGTCACATTTTTCCTGAAGCCACCTGTTGTGATTATTGTCTGGCTACCTTGTTGAATGTTTTTCCGCCTTGATTTTTTGCTCACTGAAAGAAACTGGTACGGGTGTTCAACTCAAAACTGAAATTACTCGTCAATGCTGAGTCATGTTTTAGGTGAAATGTGAGTGGCAAATAAACAAGTAACAAGGGCAGTAGGGCAGCATTTATCACAACTTACAGTATGTGCTGTATGTTTTTCCCTCATCGTGAATATGGGCATTTACTTCCATAACTGCAGAAAGAAGTAGGTATTTATTTGCAGGGAGTCCTTTATTTGTATGAATGCACGCGTAAGAGTAAAGCCAGACTCGCTATAATCCAGTGACTGGTCGGCAGTGGATTGTTGCTTCGGTGAATGAGAATAGAATTAGTCACTGGCAAACATTAGCACGGAAGTGTGTGGTATCTAGCAAAATGATATTATGTTTGTACTTGGTGGAAACCTTTCTGCATATTAAATAAAACTTCAACTGTAACTGGTGGCACCACCTGTTTTAGTTAGGGTAGAGCAGCAATTAACATTTCAAAACTATTTCTTTGGAGCTGAATCCGAATCTGCCCTCTTTTTTCCCCCCTATCACAGTTTTAATAATAATGGTAATCATCATCATAATAAATATTATAAATGTAATATATTTAGTAGGGCGAGTAGTTAGCACGTCGGCCTCACAGTGCAGAGCTACCGGGTTCGATTCCTGCATGTTCTCCCCATGCCTGCGTGGGTTTTCTCCGGGCACACCGGTTTCCTCCCACATCCCAAAAACATGCATGGCATGCTGATTGAACACTCTAAAATTTAGATCTCGAGACAATTTAGACTCTAAATTGTCCCGAGATATGAGTGTGACTGTGGATGGTTGTTTGTTTCTGTGTGCCCTGCGATTGGCTGGCAACGGCATAGCTATAAATAACAAAGCATGGTAAAATAGCAGTTGAAGCTGTAGTTCACACACTCTTTCAGAAAATCACGTGCAAAATCTATGTTAGCCCTCATTTCTTTGTCACGAATAGCTTCCCTGTCACATGCTTAGCACCCCTTACTGACATTGACTGCCTCCGCTCCTCTGCAAAGCTGAACAACTTGCCCTGTGTTAAAGAACCAAATCAATGTTCTTTTATCCCCCATTGTGCCTCCTTTTAAATGAGGAGGTCATTTTTCCCCTCATCTAATACGGGTTTATAAACCAGCCATTTGAACATGTTCTAGCTTTTGCTTTTATTTGTTGCCGCTATAAATGAAGACCAATGTTGCCACGGCAACCATGTGAGGAAAATGGAAAGCTAATTATTGATAGTGCCTCAAGTTATAAGTTGCGCAACTGTACCTAGCTGAAAAAAGTCAATGAAAAAAAATAGCTTGGTATACTGTATATCACACCGCAATATCTGTACCACTAAAAGATGGTCTGTGTTTGAGAGCTTTTTTTACTAACGGGTTGAGCAAGTGAAGATGAACGTCGATTTTAACCTGCATCTAAACAAAAACTGAGCAATCACACAATTTACTACACAAAGTGAGCATGATAAATGGAGAAAAACAACCCGATTATAAACAACAATGACAAAGGTTTGACATTAACACTAGTAGAATAAGAAACTAACTCAGAGGTGGAAGACCCATAGTGAGTAAGAGACACAAATAACAGAAGTATATTGAAACTACACAGGAATAGAAGTGCGAGAAAACCATAAATCACAGAAGTACTTACATATACACTGTGCAATGACAGTAAAGATTCCAATTAATCAACGGACGAACAACCAGCAATGCAATGAATGATTCAGCTTCTTCTTTCAGCTTCTGCTGCACCTAAAAATCCATCTGATTGTTGATGTTAGCTGTTGGGACACAGGAGTCTTCGCACACCAATTACACTGGGGAAACGGAAACTAAACGGCAGACACACAGGCAGAGAAACCAGAATTTGAGACCATCCTTTCCAAGGGCAGTTCGTCACAGGTTTTTCAATTTCTTCTTCTAGGTGTTCTCGAGAAAGGTAATCAAAGCTAATGACAACGGACAAAATTACGAAAACTAGATTTGGTGGACAAACCCCTGCTCCCTCTTGACACAAAAAATAAATAAATAAATAAAAAACATGGAGTTACTGCTTGAAAACAGATGACTCATCATCATCTGTTTTAGAGGGCTTCTAAGGCAGTTTCATATATGTTCACGCAGTGCTAAAAAAAATTCTGTTTACCAAATGAATTAAATGTGGTTTCTCTTCATATTTGGCAATTCATTTCACATATAGGCTTTTTGTGGGGAGTGCTCAATGTGTTTATTTTGGCTCAGCTGATTTTACGATTGCTGTCTAGCCCCATGGCAGTTGTAACAGTCGTTTGGGGTCAGTTTGATTCGAGCCAAATTCTTACTCCTTTTTTTATATTCCCTCCATCCAGATTTCTCAAAGAGGCGTGATTTATGGAGAGCTGAGCCTGACTTCCAACCATAGAAGCATGCATTTTTCTTGAGACTTGTGCCATTTAAATATGTATCAAAAATGATACAAATATAAATAGTGGTTCAGATAATGGATGGATTGATAAATGGAGGCTAAAAAATAGCTTACACTGTACTTTATAGCTTATACTGTATATGCATATATATGCCAGTTGGGACATGCAGACCGCTCTGGCATCAGACTTCAAAGGAGAGCAAGTTATTCTAATGTATGAAATAAATCCAATCAATTTAATGTAACCAGAATATTGTGCTTCAAAATGAATGTATGTTTGGAGGTCCAAAGCGGGTGTGCCCCCCAAGGTAGATCAGCAGTCCCCAACCCTTTTTTTTCTTCATTGCCTTGGATTGGTTTCATGTATACATATTTGGATATGTTATATATACCGGTACACACGATTCACCATTACGTATTTCCATGCAATGTAGTCATTGTAGTTAGTGGGTGTCGTGCGCTTGTTCTCTTGAACAAGCTCGTCCCATTAAAAAATTGAAGAAAAAAATATAGATAGATAGATAGATCTATCTATCTATCTATCTATCTATCTATCTATCTATCTATCTATCTATCTATCTATCTATCTATCTATCTATCTATCTATCTATCTATCTATCTATCTATCTATCTATCTATCTATCTATCTATCTATCTATCTATCTATCTATCTATCTATCTATCTATCTATCTATCTATCTATCTATCTATCTATCTATCTATCTATCTATCTATCTATCTATCTATCTATCTATCTATCTATCTATCTATCTAATAAACTTTTTTTTAATGCCAGTCAGGAATATGAAGAAAAATCACTTTTTTTTCAGTTTTAGCTGAGCATCGTAAAACAATAACTATCCATCTAGCACTAATTAAACTCAGTTTTTGCTTTAAAACACCTGCACACTGACCGTGGCACACACAAGCCAGGTCACATAAACGGCCATAGAAATGGTACACACACACAAATTACATCTCGCTTCTCGTCCATGTCCCACACACCAGCCCGAGTCCAATCTTCCTTGCAATCGCCATCACCAAACATCTGCTCCACAGGGATCATCTGTCTGAAGGGTCCTTGGAGCTAAGCGCAATTTCTTGTCATATCATCCCACTTCAGATCTCCATTTGTAACGGAAGTCTGATAAGCATTGCTGCACCCACTACCCGCATCCTCCAGTTTGAAAGAACTGCACACTCACCAGACAAAGAAAACGAAGTCCTATCGCAATACCTGTACCTGTATAGTGCTTACCCATTCGAAGAGTCTGTCACACAGGGGTCACCTTTTCCAATGGTCCTTTTAGCTCTGTGCCCCGTCGTTGGCTTCACTTACCTTCATTCAACTCATCTTTATTTATAGAGCACTTTAAACAACCACAGATGAAACACAGTGCTCAACATAACTACAGTTGAACAGAAAACATAAAACACAAATGCTAATAAACATTCTAAGAGGCAAAAAAGGGAGCAGCAATTCAGAGTTGGAAGTGAAGCATCATAAATAAGAGGGAAAGGGACTCTCGGGTCTTCTCTAACAGGCTGCTGAATCTCACCGCCCGGAAGTGACTACCTTCACAGCTAACCTGTCACATTCTGTCTGAGTAATGCCCCCCCCACCACCACCACCACCCCACCCCTGTCAGTTGGTGCTCCCCCCGTTTCTCTTAGCGTATGTTCAGAAATTCACTTTGACGCCCTGACACCATCCTGAGATTGGGGAGGCATGCTCGACTCCCATTAATTTTTGAACGCAGCCTGTGTGATAAACCACTCAGCAGCTTGTGCTTGGAATTTTTCCACCTGTAGTGCCCGACACACTGGACATAAAGTTTCCCCAGATGGAGTGGCTAGACCACGTTATGGCACCCGTTTTTTTGGTGCACAATGAATTACCAAACAGCCCACTTGAACAACGCTAAGTTTTCGTCTGGTCGGCGTGAGCTTGTATGTGCTCGGAGCGTATTTCCAAATGTGCCCTTATTTTCCCCTGGTTGGCTCAGGGAAGCGTACACCTGGGAGCAGCCATTAGCCCTACGACCACGCCAGGCAGATGACAAAGGATGACTTTATACTTTGTTGTTTATTGTATGCAACCTGTCTCGCATTGATATTGGATTCTGCTTTTGTTCGATGTTAATTCATTGATTTATTTATTTTGCTCCGTGTTTTCTGGCAGTAAATTCTGGTGATTTTCTGGTCATACTCTTTTGCTTTACTCCTTACTCATTTGTAGCTGTTTGTTTGTACTTCTCCTACTTATTCGTCTCACTTTATTTTTAAGTCTGTTGGCTTGGTGCTTTTCTAATTACTATTTGTTCTTCTTATCCATCTCTTTATTGATTTTGTTTTGCTTTTCCTACTAATTAGCCTTATGTTACCAGTGATTTTTGTTTGTTTGTTTTTTGGGGAGAATCTTCTGTGATCTACTCAACAGGACAGTTGCCTTTTATCTTCAAAACTTATTAGGGAATAAAGACTCAAGGGCAATGTCCTCCATGCTCTCCTTGTGGGCTGGGTCAAAGCTCATAGTTGTTGTAGCATTGCCGACAACTGATATTCTCCACAATAGAAATAAAGAGCACGATGAAAACTCTCTTGCCGTGTCAATGATTTAGCATGATGCAAAATGAATAAAGGATGTAAATTAAGCATAATGTGAACAGAGAGATTGAAACAGACTGTGGACTCAAAGGCATCTCTCATACTCATGTCTCAGAATGAGCTGCATCGGTGAAACCTAATTATGTTAATGAGCTCATAACTAATTGACTAGTAACCTGTCAAGGGTTCAGTCTACTTTCCCTTCATGCTCCATCCAGCCGCTAAAGCACCGGTGTCAAACTCGAGACATGGGGACATATCCCTCCATCATTTTATGCGACCAGAAATCATGTGCGTAGACTTCCCGATTCTTGAAAATTGTCTTCACTTTTAACAACACTGAGATATGACATATTGCAAGCATTTTTTGTAGTATATGTGATAATGTAGTGGAAGACGATCATACATATATATGGGCTCACGGTCATAACGGCCCTCATAACTATGATGTGACATGCGACAAAGATGAGTTATGCACCCCTGCTCTAAAGGATCACGGATTAGAAAAGAAGCATTGTGCTGTTATTATTATTTTTTTCTTTTCCTGCTTGCAATGTATCAGCACAAAGTGATCTTCTCTTTTCCACTTTTGATTGCAGCAGACACCTTTGGTTCAACTGCGACTTTTTTGTTACTCGACTGCCTTGCCTTCATGCCCGTCGTGGTGTTCTGTGCATCTGACATTCTCGGCTGAAGCAGTGACATGTGCTTGCTCTTTGTCCTTGGTGCTGTGGAAGCTCTGAATGCATTTCCTGCCTTAGAGTTAATCATAAGCAAATTAGTGGTGGAGATGTCAACATTTAATTTCCAACCACAACATCTATATGAGTGCATGAGTGCACTGCTCATCAGCTGCTATTTTATGATGAAAGGAAGGTCACCAAGAGTTTATTACAACACTTTATTGAATTGCTTCCCCAGACTTCCTCACATAAACCACGGCTAACCGTAAGATGATGGCTGGACTATATTGAGTATACAGAGTGTGTGCATGGGTATAAGTGGTCTTTGTAGACATGCAGTCAGTGCCTTCGCATCTCTCTTTACAGCCAGGAAGTATGACAGCGGTGAATATCTCAACATCACTGGCATCACAAGGGACCAAGCTGGAGACTATGAATGCAGCGCTTTAAATGACATCGCCTCTCCTGACACCAAAACAGTAAAAGTCACAGTCAACTGTAAGTACACCCATTCATTCTCAGCGTGCTTCACACTGGCCTTTCAACCTCACGAAAGGCGCAGGCGCAGGCACAGCCTTCGATGATAGCAGTGCCACTTCCCTGATGATGCACCTCCACAAAGTGCACCCTCCAAATGTTGCCGGCGAAAAGGAATACTTAGCATTTCTTAATATTTAATGTTATAAGTCCCTTTTTGTCTGTGCATATAGGTGATTAATTCACGCTAAGGGAAGGTCTGACTGTTCCAAGCGCTATTCCATTATGCAGTTAATGAGTCTTCCAAAAGTGTGAGGAGACAGTAATGAGGAGCCTTGACATTAATGAATGATACTGGGCTTTAGCTGCTGTGGCCGCAGAAAAAAATAAAATAAAAAATAATAAGCACACTAAGAGGCGTGAGAGGGAATGAAACCATTGTCTTTCTTTGTAAAAGTGCTCCTCCTTTTTATTCTTATGGGCTTCTGCATAGATACCCTGTGCGCAATCTCACTTTTATCAAAAATGGAATGGGGCCTTTGCCATTTTCTAAGTGCGGGCAAGATTTGACTGTAACCTCATTTCACTAATCCCTTTGGCCGTCTGGTATCTGACCAAAGTTGTGCCCTTTACTAACATGCACATGCAGCAGATGTGCACTGTCTGCAACATGCACTGTCAAATAGAAAAGCCTAAAAAAGCCATCGTTTTAATGTTGGCAGCTTGACTTATTCGTAATGGAGTGTTACTATGATGCTAAATGTTATTGGTTTGAGGTTTTATTTTATTGCACGTTCCAAACAGTTCAAAATCTGAAGAAATCAGCTAAAATGTTGCTAATTGCATGTGGTCTCTGAATCCGCGGCTGCCTGACAAGTGGGGAACAACATGATTTTTTTTTTCTTCAAAAATTGCCAACCCCTCTTGTAAGGCAGTGTAAAAGCCAGAAGCAAGGCAGAGTTAAAAAACAACAACAACACTCCTTTTCGATGAGTTAACAAGATTTGTAACTTGGGTTTTGAGAAATAATGCACTCACCCATTCTATAGTTTTCATGATTACCACAATGTTGAGGGCTGCAATGTATGCACACAACGTTTCCCAGCTCATTGTTATGGACGCTTTGGCTCTGGCTTCATTATGAAATTAAGTCTTGTGGCCATTATTTCTATGTAACGCCTGGCGCTAATGAGCTGGGTCTGAGTGGGATTTTATATGCCAGTTATTTATATCTCTGCTGAGACACGGGTTCAAGAATGAAAAGTGGTTTGAGAACCATTATGCTATCCCCCCCAAAAAAGAAATTCACCATTTCAAATAAAGCATGTCAGCGTCTGAGGATACATTTTCATGCGAGTAGCATATGACTTTTCCATTCAAGATGAGTGAACCGATGAAAGACCCCACTGTCTGACAATGTCACTACTTCTTGAGCACCAGAGACATATTCTGAGTGGGAGTAAACTGTCATTCCTTAAGTGTTACGACAGTGTTTCCTGCCCTGAGTTATCAGGCGATGACAGATCGTCAGAGCGTTCCTGTCACTGAGCAATTGTTCATTCTTTTTTATTGATTCCTGACATAGTGGAAAATTGTCCAGACCTTGTGGTTTTCCTCCTTTTGGTGATTTGTAAATGAGCCCTTGAGAAATGATGCTTCGGGCGCTTTTTATATTCACCATTCACTCACACCACGTTGTTTACAGATCCAGGATAAAGTAATGAAAAAAAAAATATGTTTGCATATTTTGAGAGGTTATTTGAGAATCGCATCCAGGGTCCTTGGAGTGAAGTATAAGGTTTTCAGCACAATATTAATGTGTTGTTGACATTAGGTTTCCCGACCGTACTAATACAAATCACCCATTTTACATTTACATACTAGCAAACAAATATGAGTACTGAAAAAATATGGTGTAGTCCAATTTACTCTAAAATTGACTTGCTCAGTGAGACATATAGTGCTGTTTAATTGAACTCAAAGCTATATACTTAACAGCATTATGGCATGCCTTTCTGTGAATGAATGGCAACACGTGGACACACAGTTGTGTTGTATTTATGTTTATTGTACATAAAAGGAAGAGTATGACATTGCTCTGCCGCCCAAGGTTTACAATGGAGTGTAAATTTTCATGATCACATTCTTTTGACATTAATATTTATGATTCCTGACATCCTGAGTCATAGTCAATGCGATTCTACCTGCACTTGCTTCAAAAAGCACTCAGAAGGTCATTTGATTTAAAACAAACCCCTGCCTAAACAAGCTTCTGTTTTTTGCCAAGCACCTTTGCTCATGTGCAAGGTTTTTTCTTTTTTTTGTTACACAGTTACATGATATATGCACAAAGCGGAGGGAGTAAAGCCTGACCACAGTTGATGTGTCAATCCAGATGGTAAACACTCCTCACTGTCTTGTTTTCACCATGGTCCGACTGTTCTTCTGCAAGGAAATATTTGGACCTTGTCCCAGTCTTTGTGACTCATGCTAGGAAAGGGCTAAGTGCATGAATAGATCTTCAAACAGCCGAGTCTGTCACTGCCTCTTCCAAAATCCAAGATGGCAAATCAAATGCCAGAAAAACACCATTGAATATACAAGCGGACACACTTGTATATATGTAGTAGAAAAACACCAACCTTATCACACGCTGCCTCTTACAATAAGAGGGGGCAAAAACTTGAACATACCTATCCGCCTACCTACAAACCTATCTGCCCCCCTTCAAAATAAAGATTGTAAAATAAATAAAGCTGTACTTTCTTTTTGACAAATCTCACATGAAACCTTTACATTATTAGAGTGGATTTGGAAATTATTTGCTTCCCTCCATTGAAAATGTAAATTAGAATAGCGTCCACCCAATTATACAGAGGCTTACCACCTCTAGTTTGTGCCAGTTTGTGTGTGCGCGCGTGTGTATGTGTGTGTGTGTGTGTGTGTTTTTTTTTTTCTGAAAGTAAGAATAACCAGATACAGATTGGTACATGTACCCAAACATTGGGCTCCTAATCACAATGATCAAATGAGGTGACTTATAACTGACATTGAATAAGAAGAACCCAACATTGACAGTGTTAACGTAGGACATTTTGCATTGTGCTCTGAAGCTGAATGACAAAATGGACAATCGCTGAATCAGAGGAAACCTCTGATGATATTTCATCTACGGTTATGCATTGTGTCTTTCATATATGGTCAAATACATAGCAGCTTTCAGGAATTGATATCACAGTGAACACTATAATGCATTTTGGTGCAACTAGTAATGGTTAATGCTCACAAGGAAGGTAAAGTGTATTTGCGTGTTGCTACTCACGTTGTCAGAAAGGTATTACACACCATATTTCACCGACAGAGTCTTACCTGGACTGCTACTCAGCCACTATGATGTTACTGCCTATGCATTGGACCAGTCAGATAACAAATATACGAATGAACCCAAAAGTAATAAATGGTATGAGCATTTAAAATCATACAATTGAACACATTTTCCATCACAATGAACGACTGGGGCTGTTTCTAAAGGCTGTCGTTGGCATGGAGACAGTTAAGGAATAACACTTTGGTAGCTGCCTGTTGAATACCTATGCTCTAAAATGTCCATGGTTGGAATGTAAGGGTAAATGGCTGTTTTGTCTAAATGTGCTCTATGATTAACTGGCAACTCGACCAGTGTTAGGCTGCCCTTGCCGAAGTCTGCTCGGGTAGGTTCCACATCACCGGCGACCATAATGAGCATAAAAAAGTATATGAAATATTTCCAAGGTTGAATGGATTACATGACCAAAGGGAAACGTTGACTTTTGGGCACTACAAGAAGTTAAACCCTTTGGGTCAAATCATGTCACTCACTTATTTTTCACAGTTTTATCACAATATGTGCCCAGTATTACGAATAAATAGACCACGGATGGATAAAATTGTATCATGGTGACAGGAGGGGGAAATCTTCTCAAAACTAGTTCATTCAAATGAAGTCGTAAAAATCAGTCAATCCTGATTGTTTTTTCTTTTTGTTCTACCGTTATAATATCGTATAATCCATGTCATTTAACGGGTTAATCGCCTCATTAAATATGTGGCTCGACAGTTTCTCTCCAATTTCAAAACAATTCATTTTTGGAGGGCATAACAGTGCTGTTAACCTCGGGGCTAATTACAGATTAAGGCCACTAATTGAAATAACCAAGTAATAAAAACAAACTTAAGCCCCAGCACGCAGCTATGGTAAAACCCGCTAACACTAAGCCATCCGTTTGGCTTTTTTGGATGCGGAGCGTTAGAAATTGAGATTGAGGCATCTACATTGGGTTCACTGTTAAAGCTCTGTTTGAATTTCTTAAGGTTTTACAAGGCTGTCATGAGCTGACCACATTAATTAAATTACTGGCTGCCTTTGCTTCTTGCCGTTGTACAGTCTGCTGTTTTGTTTTAGTTTTTTTTTTTTTTTTTTTAAATCAGATAAGCATGAAAGGTGGCAGTCATCCAGAGGCTCACACTTTTGTTCAGATTGCTGAAAATCCCTGCTTGGCTTAAATGATAAGAGTTTTTCTATTTCTTAAAAGCGTGATCTCTGACCTCCTTTTCAAATTTACATAATTCATCCTCGCCGCAGGTTACTGGCTCGTGATCTGCCGACACAGACTCAAAAGCATAAATCTACAGGAGGTGAATGAGTCTCTGGGATGGATGAGTCAGGGCCCACCATGAAATCTCCCTATGAGACACTGTTTCATTAATGAATGAATTCACCTCACAGACCCGCCATGCCCATTACTAGTTGAATTCAGATGAAGCTATCACAAAACATGGCTTCCTGTCCATGTTAAGGAATCAAAGGTTTTTGACCGTCCTTTCTGCTTTCGAAAGCACTCTGCAGTGTGAGTACAGTGTTCTCACTCCTTATATTTAAGGGGCACTCTGAAGTTTGAATAGCACCATGTTGCAAAATGTAATTTGACAGTTTGCAGAAGCTTTCGCCACGTCTGCACGGAAGCAACCAACTGTCTTCTCGTCTAATTTATTTGTTGTCCGCCCTTTGAATGCATTCGGCTGCAACTGCTTGAGGGTACTCCAGCTGTTCATATTTCAAAATCACACCAACAAGCCCCTTTGCAGGAGTGCAACGTAGACAGGCAGTGTCACGTGTGGCTTTTGTGCAAAGTTCGTTACATGCTTCTCTTCCTATATCGTGTTCTTATCTTTCCTTTTCCAGTCAAATGTCCCAATTACAATTGAACTGATTTGTTTTTGATTTATTTGATTTATTTCTCCGAGGTCTCCAGAGGGTCCTACATTGACTATCAATGATAGCAAAGGGAATAGGTCTGAAGAGGAAAAAACATCCGATAATATCCCGTATTTATCATCTTGTAGGCCTATTCCAGATGACTGTGATTGAAAAGTGGACTGTTCCCTTGACTTTTTGCCAGTGAGTCACAGCCACCATTAAGCAGGAGCAAGACCCCCACTGCCTACACAGGAATAGAGCCAAGTGAACTGCGGTGGTTCGAGAATGATCAACTTCATTTGGTTTATTCCATATAGGAATATTTTTATTGTAAGGTTACTCTACCCCAAGAACATTCATCTGTGCTTCCAAGTTTGTCTGCCATCTTTGCTTCCTTCCTCCCCGGTAGCCCAGCAGCTGTGAATTCCGCTTATTTACAGAGTAGCCATGTTTACAGTATATATGTCAATTATTTTCCGTGATTGTTTTGTTTATGAAACACTGAATAGACATTTTTAATGACTTATAATGACGCGTTTTAGATTTGCTGAACTTCAAAGATCTTCAGCTGCAGTACGTACGAACTCTGATCATTATTGCAATACATACACCCACTTAATATGTTTGCAATGATTGTTTGTTCCAAGCCCGCAGTGCCCCGAAAAAATCCCCATGCCTTGGCCAATTCAAAGGTAAAATATTGGAGAAAGGGTCATGGTAGAGATGTCCAAGACATTATTTCATTCATCAACATGATTTGTGTCTCTTAATGGCATACAATTAAACCATGCTTAGTTGAGCCTAAGTATATTTACACAGTACGAACATTATTCTTTGCCAATCATTGAGCAGTGTAAATTCGCTTCACACATGACATTTATAGTCTATTTAATTTAATGGGTGTGCACCATGTCCTTGCATTTGTGTGTGTGTGTGTGTGTGTGTGTGTGTGTGTGTGTGTGTGTGTGTGTGTGTGTGTGTGTGTGTGTGCGTGTGTGTGTGTGTGTGTGTTTGAAAGGCTGCCTCGGTGAGGTGACAAACCCTACACATTGATCAAATTTAAATATACTGTATATTTATTAAACGACACAAGCACAGTAATAGGGTATACTTTGATATGAAGGCGAAAGGTCAAGTTGGTCGGCAGTTTGCAGTATCTATTACCACTGAAGCTTACAACTCATAAGAGAAGACTTGAATGAAATGGATTCTCATCTGAAGCTAAGTAGAGTCACTGCCCTCAAGCTGTTTGGATGTAAATCCGTCTCTCTACATCTCTCCAGAGCTCTCATGATGATTGCTATTTAGATTTATTGCTGCATTCAGAGCACGATTAAATGAGCAAAATCTTGATCTCTTGCAAACTAAATGGTCTTGTTAGTTCCACTTCAGAGTAGGCACTCAGTTTTAGCTTCATCTGCACTATTTCGAGTCACCAATGAAAAGAAAATACTCATATTGTATTGAATCATTTTTTAATTCATGTGCACGTTTACAGTCAACTCATCCTCAACAAGAATTATAAGGAAAAAACATGTTGCAACTGGGCTAATTTATAGCAACATGAACATAATTTTGCCTTTTCAGCAACAGTAACAAATGTGTTATGTTGCACCACCCAAGCGTGGTAGTCATGTCGTGCTGATAATGCTCCAACATGGCAAAACCTCTATACTTTGACATAACGCTAAAGTTATTAGAAGCATTTGTAGCAGTTCTTAAATTCATTAACAGATAATAAGCTCAAATACAATTGCCCCAGTAATTACAGTCATTACTTTTTAAAATCATTTCTAGTGAGGATATGCTCTTGTAGCAGACAGTTTTCACAATTGACAGCTTGCTTTCTTTTGTGGTCCTCCTTGAATAATCCGTGAAGCGCATCCGTGTATTAGCGTACCTTAAACTGTTAGGTGGTAAAATCACACAATAGATTGAATCTCCCGTGGGAGTCACACAATTCCAACTAAGCTGGTTATTTATATGCCTTTCATTAAATAAAACAGGAGAAACACAATGCACCTTCGCTGTTCTGAATAGAAATCTTATTGAATTAATAAATCTTGGCAGCAGAACCATTCCTGACTGACAGTAAAAAAAAAAATTAAAAAAATAGAGATGACAGTGAATCCCACAGATGGCAGTTGGGAACAGTGTCTCTGTGTGTAAGCTGATAAGTCATGCACCGATGAGTCCATTTCTTAATTGCGGTGAAAACTCATTTTCCAATCTGACTGAAGAGATAGGGATGTTAATTGATCTTTTAATTAAAAAAAAGCTTGTGTTCTCATGGCGAGTAAGAGTTGGTATTTAAATAAATTATGTGAAAGGGATGGTTTTACTCACCGTAGCGATTTTCTGGGCGTAACTGTGGTCATGTTTAAAGAGTAAAGAGTACACATGTTGCAAAAATACCCCCCCCTTAAATCTCTATTTTAATTTCCCAGCATTCCAAAAGTTAAACTTGTCATCAGAGTATACGAAAATGAGTGATTCGTAGACAATTGCATCATTAGCTAAACAGTACGTCTTGGGGAAACTGCCTTAAAATAACCTGTGATTCCTAATCTCTAATGTTATTTCATGATTTTATAAAATTATGTTACATATGATTTGACTTGAAACAATTTATACTTAATTTGGAATTTTATTTTTCCCCCCACCACTGAAAAAATGCACATGAAGGTTGGATTTTCCTCTTTTTTTGTGTCCTATATTCTTCAGGAAAAAAAAAAGGTTCCTTATAATTCTTGTTGAGGATGAGTTGAGGTGGTAGAATCTAAAAACACTTTCAATAATAATGTAGGGAAGTGTATTTTTCCCTCTGGATCGTACAACTTTTTACAGTATTTAGGATTAGATTTACCAAGATATCATATTTCGTGCCTATTCAGTCGCTAATTGTTTATTCATGTCTGGGTGCTACAAATTATTGTCAAAGGGTGGTAACTTTTTGCTTCACACATCCCTGGATACACACGTCCGACCCTCAGTCTTGAAACACGCCCATTAATCATTAATCGTCTCATGAGGCCTCTTAAGGTGAATGGTTGTACATTAAGGTTTGATGCATTCTGAACACGACCTGGTCATGAATATTACATTGAGGGTCAAACATTTTACTAATCATTAACATGTGAGTGTTTGTTCACTTTGCAGGGATGCACAGTTGGAGACCTTGCATTTGTTGAGACGACAAGCTCAGCATAATATAGATACAAGGGAATTTATTTTGTAATCGACCCACAACTGGCCATTTGTCATCAGGCAGTACAACGAGGCCATATTTTTTTCTGCTCTGTTTGTGTGGGTGGGGGCTTGTTTGCTATTTTTCCGACCCAACCCCTCCCCCCAATCTGGTGGCATCGCCATGAATCCAAGCATGATTTACAACACCACCACAGCATGCTCAGGACACAAAATTACCTGGCTTATTGGACTTACAGGAATTTTAGTCCACTCTTTCGCATTTCTCCCCAAGCAGTGAATGAGTTTTCCGCGTCACATCGTATGATGATGTAGGACATGTCATCCAGTTGAAATTTGAATTATCATACAGGAGAGCTTTTTATAGGTGTCATCATTCTTCACAGAGCTGAGTGGCAGGACCTAATTTGAAAGATTGTATTCAATTGTTATACATGTACAGGTAAACCATACACTGGACCACCTATAAGCCTGTGGTCATTCTTTTTTTTCTTTTTTAGAGAGGTCCAAAAATGGTGAGCAGAACCATTGCTCTCCTGAACTGTTATGAATTCTTCTAACGGATAGATTAGATACCTTGTGTGGTAAACAGTTATGTAAGGTGCCCTTGATAAGGGGGAAGATAATAGGTAATATATATGCTCAGCCCCTCACTGGATCAGTAAATGCTAAATCAGATTCACATATCCCACTGAGAAATATTTTGCAGTCCACCTTGAAAACTCAGACCGGTGAGATTTAAAAAAATAAATAAATAAACTATAATAATTAAGTAATGGATACTCATGAAAAAGGAAATTGTCTGGGTGAAACGGCAACATCATCTCTCTATTTTGGAGTCAATAATAAGCCTGAAATCAGCTGGGATTGATTCCAGCACACACACAACCCAAATGAGACTTGCATCACTGGAAATGGAAAGCTATGGTGTTCACACACTTTTCTATATCAATGATTGAGAAGTTTAACAATGGTTGTTGTCAAATTTATTAATATTTGGATACTCCTTGTATTTGTTTCACATTAAAATGTTATTGTAGCAAAGTTGTAACACCAACATATTGTTTCTTAAAGGGGCCATGCCCTGCTAAATCAACTTTTTTTTTGTTAAACTTTTAGCCATGTTAAAATGCCAATTATTCACCAAAAACACTCCCAAAGTGGTATGGTCTTCCATTCATTCATCTCGGAGCATTCCTGTTCATTTCCTGCCCTCCCTGTTGAGGTCCAGGAGAGGTGGAAGTAGCAGTGGATCCAAGAGCGGATGGGGAGCAGGATATTTGTAGGATCACTTGGTCCGGGGATGAAGGAGCAGCGGCAGGCTGGGCAGGGAGGCACGATCGTAGGTCACGAATCATCAATCACCCGCTTGCAGATCAGCAGAGGTCTTTACACACAGGTGGTGATTCCTGATCAGCTGCAGGTGTGGGAGCACCTCCGGCCCAGCCTGAAAAATAGAGGAAGCAAACAAAGTCCCCGGAAGTGGACCATCAAAATAAATGAGGAAGCCATAATACAAAACCCTAAGGCATAGGTGTCAAACTCAGGTCCTGGAGGGCCGCTGTCCTGCATGTTTTCCAAGTCTCCCTGTTGCAACAACACATCTGATTCAAATGAACAGGTTCAATGTCAGGCTTGCGCAGAGCTTGCTGATGAGCTGATCATTTGAATCAGGTGTGTTGCAACAGAGAGACTTGGAAAACATGCAGGGCAGCGGCCCTCCAGGACCTGAGTTTGACACCCCTGCCCTAAGGAGTATCGTTTGTCAGCAAATCACACTCCCAATCCAAAAACACGCCTGGGTCCTCACTTTCCTCCATCACAAAGTGAGGAAACACCCCTGCACCGCCCCTGCAGATGAAACACGTGCCCACTTCCTTGAGTAGTAGTTGAAAAATAAAGAAATAAAAACAATCTAAAGTGTCGTAAGGGTGTGGAGAGGTCTTTGTTAGCCTACTGCAGTTACATTTCACCAGGTTTTGTTGATTTCATGTCTACCATTAATCGCAATGGTCCTTTCTCAAAGACAACATTGCAACATGAATTGATGTGTATTTCTGAACTCGTGTGAATCTGTGCTTAGCTTTAACAAAAACAAAATAATAATAATAATTTGCCTCTATGCTCTCAAACATCCCTATGTCAAAATCACAATCATTGGCACTGCAAAAAGATATCAGTGGAGGATTTTGAGAACCTACTACAATTCAGGGGTAGGGAACTCCGGTTCCTTGAGAGATACCTGTTTTGGATCTCTTTCTATTTCAACACACCTGATCCAAACAAACAGCTCATAAACAAGCTCTGTCGAAGCCTGAAAGGATAATGATCAATTAAATCAGGTGTGTTGGGTTAGGGAGAGCTCTAAAACAGGCAGGATATGACTCTGGAGGAACCGGAGCTCCCTACCCCTGCCCTAGTAGCTACTGATGTGAAGGACTAAGGCAGGGGTAGGGAACTCCGGTTCCGCCAGAGCCATATCCTGTTTGAGGTCCCTCCTTACTCCAACACACCTGATTCAATTGTTCAGGCCTTGAAATAGCTTGCTGATGAGCTGATCATTTGAATCAGGTGTGTTGGAGTAGGGACGGACCTATAACAGGCAGGATATGGCTCTCGAGGAACCGGAGTTCCCTAAACCTGTACTATATCATTGAGTTTGTCCTAATTGTGATGTGCCTAACATTTGTGTGCTGTTGCTCAGTGCTAATGGCTTATTTTATTTGTAATGCCGACTTCATGAGCCGGATTAAGTGGTCCACTCTGGATTGTATTAAAAAAAATATATATATATATATATATATATATATATTGCATTTTCAAGTCATATCTTCACAGACACACAGTAACAGTGTGAATGTGTGTTTATTTTTCTCCCAGTTGATAGTGCGGTTTGATTACCGCGAAGGATTTAAATTGAGTGGGTCAGGACTTGAATTGGGTTATTGCTTTTTTGAATAACAGTATGCACAATGAAAGCCTGCACACCCATTTCCACATACAGAAACGCGGCCAAAGTCTGTCACTACTCCACAGAATGGCATCTAACATTCCCTACAGTGATTAATGAAGAGGGAACGCTTTAGCCGAACCTCGGGTATTTCAAATTTGTCAGCCCAGCCTTAGAAAAGTGGAAGGAGTTGGTATAATTGCCACACATATGCAAGGACATAAAAATCAGCAGACAAGTCATAGGAGTGCGTTCCTTAGGTTGCAGCAGAATGTTGTTGGAAGGAAATTCATCAGCACAGAGCACACTGTCATCTCCCTTGGCCTCTTCTATGCAAACGTAGTCCACCTTCACAAAAGCTCACGTGGATCTTCTTCGTACTGCTCACATCTCTCGCATCCCACCTCATCTGTCAGATGTCTGTAGTTTAGCAGGGAGCTAACCCTGTGGATACAGTCCACATTCCATTCTTCCCCATTTCTTGTCGCAGATGTTTCCACTGTAAGGATACTGCAGGTAGAAGGCGGAATATCAGGAGCTGTTGTTAGGAGGAGTTGTTGTTACGTGTTAAACTATAACAGAGGATGTAACACGTTTTATCAGGAAACAAACAGGAAACTGCCGTCCAAATTGGATTCTTTGTCATTGCATGTGTGATTCGATTTCTTTGAAGGTTGTGTCTACTCAAAGCAATGTAAATATTTGGGACACAAAGGCATGGATTGCCGCCAAAATTGCCTTCATGACAATGGAATAGAGATTTCCTTCACACTTCTTCACATAAAAGGAGCCTCATTTTGCATTCACAGAACCTGCCGCCGCCATTGAGTCTTTGAACTCCCATTAAGCCATTTATCGCCATCCAGTACAAGTCATTTCATTTTCCCAACAGCGGGGAGGGATGCACTCTCCCCTGCCCAGCTCTTGTCTCTTTTAGAAGTTTAGCAAAGCGTGAACGTTGACTGCAGTATGAAAGGCTTTCATTCCTCATCATTTTCTCAATAAAGTCTTCCAGTTTAGCTCTCAACGACTCAATTGTCACAAACAAGTTTGTTTGAAGGACAATAGAAATGTGTTTTTTTTTTTCTAACAAGTGTGTCCTTGTTTTCTCCAGTTGCCCCATCCATCCATGAGATGAAGAGCCATGGTGTTAGTTTGGGACGCACAGCTCTGCTGAGGTGTGAGGCAGCTGCTGTGCCTTCGCCAACATTTGAGTGGTTCAAAGGGGAGAAAAGGTGAGAAGAGATTGCTTTAGCATCGATGGTCGCTTGAATGAGCTGTGTTCCAGTTGTTCTGCAGAAGGGACTGTCCTCTCTTATGGCTTTATTTTAGACCAAAAGTGGTTGTCATTGGGTTTTGGCCACAAAGGTTTCACGGCCACAAAAAAATTGTGTTTTCCCCAATCGTTGATCAATAATTGTGTAGATACTATTTACGATGAATACTGTATGTAATGATGAAAAAGTAATATTTATTAATTAGCCAAATTTCGTTTAGATGCTCAGGACAGGCAGGATATAATATAGAATATAAATAATCAAAGTAGCAGTTGAAACTGCCAGTATGCTATCACTGATAAGTACAAGATTATAAGATGTTGCAGGCAATGCGTTTGCAAAATGAAAAAGAGGTGGCTTTATCTGTTTTCCCTCAGAAGGAAAATGGTTTGTCATTGTGTTTGGCTACCTGCTATGGAGAGCCCACATACACTCGCATTTGACAATAAAGTTGTATTCAATTCAATGTTCCAAAACTAGTCATTTGTGTTCTGTCCCATCCTTGAATCCTAATGAAACATTCCCCGGCAATCCTCTAACATCAATTCTTGCATATACATCAGTCGTTTAAAATCCACCTGTGTGTTGTTGGATTAAAAAAAGTCCACTTACCATCATTAACTGCTCCTCAATCATTAGCTCATGCTGCGATAATTGTAACTATTGGCTGCAATCAATTAATTCAAATTGCTAAGGAGTGAATTTGCCAGGATTCTAGTCTGAGGCTTTATTTTTGGGGGACTTACTGGGTGATCTTACTTAATTGACTTTTTTATAACTACTGAAGTACGGAAGTATGTGGTCTTCAATGTTTAACACGGCAAACAATATGTTTAGCATCTGCACAACACCAAGAACGAGAGAATGAGGGCCAGTGATTTTCTTCCACTGTGTTTTACGGCCTTAACATCAATTAAACGCTGCTGCCAGCTTGGCAGTACTGGAAAAGCAAAACAGTCTGACATGGTCCGTTTCATGATCTGCTGCAGATTTGGATGGAGGCGAGGCAGTCTTGTGTGCGTATATCTGGGTGGTGGTGCTTTCGATCTGAAAGAGGAGATTGCGGGCTTGTTTAATATTGACTCAAAAAAAAGAAAAAAGAAATGCTTGCTTCGTACTACCATCAAGATTATTAGTGAGGATGTCATCTTGGAACATGGCTTGACATAAGTTCTAATGAATTGGTTTAGACCAGAGTTCCTCATACTGTAAGCAAAGCAAAAGTGGAGGTCGATGAGGCAGCCACAATCAACACAGAATACACAACACGCCTCCTCTGTGGAGTATGTGATGGATTATGTCAGGAATACTGAAGGGGTTCAGTTTCAGAAAATGCACAGGTCATCTATTTTAATAATCTATAGTTTACATTTTAATGTAATCACAAAATGAGTATATTACATAGATGTGTGTATTGCCAGGCCACATTTAAGGGAAAATACCTGTGAATGCGCTATTCTGAAATCACATGACACTCTCCCACAATACAATTAAATGAACTTGATCATTATAGAACATTTTCCCCAATGAACCTGTAATCAAAATTCTTTTAAATAATCTGTCTTTTGTAAAGGACACTTGATTCTTGCGGTCATGTCAAAGTCATTACTTTCCCACCATAGAAAGCAACCAACGTGAATGACAAATAATTGTTCATCATATCATTTACAGTCGCGGTTTGATGAAATGAAATGTGCACATGTACCAATCTTGCCCAACACATTCATAATACAGGCAGGATCAAACATAAATAATAAGCGGCATTTAGAATTTTGAAGAAGCCGTGTTTGACTTTCACTTATGATTTGAATGAAAAGGCCATCAATCGCAGTGTACAAATGGGTGTCGGTCGTTAGTGACAATTGAAAAGAATCCTTGAGAAGGGGCCACAGATGGGGGAATCCACCTTCCAGGATGATAAGGCTGCAATTGATACAGAGTGGGCAACATTTAATGCAATGTGATGCCAAACAATGTTTGTGAGAGTAGTGTCAAAGTCCAAAGTCTTCACATGTGAGACACCAAGGAATTACATCGGCAGAAGAGGGTCTTGAAGTGCTACTTACTGTAGTGTCAGGATGACAAACATTTGTGCTGTCCTTGACACCTTCCTCCTCCCTCTTGACATTTTCTGTGCATGTGGGTGAGGAATAAAGGCTTAATGTTTTGGCATTGTGCTCAATTTTCAGGATTATCAAGGGCCAGGGCATCGACATCAAGAGCCTCAGTTCCAGATCAGTTCTAACAGTGACCAACATGACAGAGGATCGTTACGGGAACTACACGTGTGTTGCTACCAATAAACTTGGGACCGCTAATGCCAGTGTGCCTCTTATCCGTAAGTACAGTTATACCGGATTTTCTTTATTTCCCGTGCTGGTTTATTGAAGAGTCCTGTGGCTTCCAAAACAATTTCTGACCTCAGAAGCAAACTTACAAACCCAGAAGTAAGCACTAGTTCAACTCATTGCCCACACATCCTCATCGGCATTGCCTTATTGTCTGGTTACTGTCAGTACGCAATCACCTGGCAACTCGATTTTTTTTTTCTTTCCAAGTCATCACTCTTGCTGTTCGTATACAGTATATCTTGTCTGTGTGTTGTTGTAGGTCTGCTTTGAAATTTGGTCTTTGCATGAGCATTGACATTTAGTTTCACGTTAAAATTGGCACAATAGCAACAATCAGGTTAGTGACGTTTTAAACTGAATGCTGAGAATGCAAGCTGATCCAGAATGCAAGAGAAGATTGCAGGTCAACCCTTTCAGAGCTTATATACTTTTTAAAGATTTGAAACTGGGTTCAAAAGGTGGAGGAGGGCAAAAGCTGAGCTGCAGGTGCACACATTTTCAACCTGCAACACAAGAATAGTTATGACGCAAGTCAAGGCTAGCACATAATACTTTGATTGAAACATCATACGATTGCAAAAAACTATGAAATTTTAAAAAGTATATTAATATACAACAAATACTGAGAGACACTTGTCATGCACTTAATTATGATCCAAAGGTCTTGCAAGACTCCTTAACTCTTACGTTTATGTCATAAAGGAGTGGTTGAAGTTGGGGATAAAAAGTATTTATAATGTTGTCAAACCATCTCACAGGAAAATGCCTTCCATCCATTCTCTTCCGCTTGTCCGAGGTCAAGTTGCAGGGGCAGCAACTTAAGCAGGGAAGCCCAGAAAGCCCTCTCCCCAGCCACTTTGTTCAAATACTACAGGGATGCTGGGGCATTTACAGGTGAACCGTGACGTAGGGCCCTCTTATGGTAGACTTGTATAAAAATGGACGTATCTTGAGTTTGTGCAGGCACATGTCTGGTTTACCGTGTTTAGGGCCGTGTTGCACCTCTCTGGGCAGAGTTCCCTAGCAACAATTCATCCAATCATTTGGAAACAGAAAGTAGCCTGAGCTCAGCGTAAAGGTGGGCTCAATATCATTTTCGTGCCGGGACAAGGATTTAGTTCAGCATGTTTGTGAATTTGGTAGACACGCCTCTTGGGTGTATCTGCCCCGAGCTCTCTGTGCATCTGCAAATTTGGTTGCAAAAAGTAGACCAGACACACACAGACTCGGCAATAGAAGGTCTAACTTGTTGGACGGGTGGCGCAACAAATATTCAGTGTATTTGATCGAGGTGCAGGTAGACAATTGCAGCACTTCAGGACATGCGTCATTGAAGTCATCAGATGTCATTCACAAACATGACACCAGCATGGGACAATCCCCCTGAGTAGAATAGCAAAAATAAAACAAGAGTAAAAAGGTTTAGAATACCCGACAAAATATCACTGTCGGCTATTTTAAACATTTTTACTCTTGTTTTATTTTTGCTCTTTGCAGCAGGATTCGGGCCTTATCCCGTACGGATAGTGAGTGTTTACTGTCTATCAAATCATTGACCTAATAATTTCACATTGTATTTTACTCAACATATTTCGTCTTGTCGTGGCAAGGATTATTTATTTACTCTTACATGACTGTCAATAGCTTCTGACGTCTGTTTTTCTCTGGGTTTTATAAGTATTTATAAGTGTTACATGATGAGAACAGGTACGAGACTGGCTAAATTTGTCATTTGATTTTGTTGGTTCTTCAATGTCTGTGTGTAAATGCTAGCTGCTATGTATTGAGATATTTCCAGTTACCTCCAAATTGTAGAGCTTTTCTCTTGATGGGGGGAAAAAGGAGCTGTGTGTTTGGGGACTGGGGCTTATGTGTTTCAAGTGGATGATTCACCCGCCAATTAATTGAGACACGGTGTGAGCATGAATAGAGTGTGGTCGTAAAGTGAAACAACAATGGCACTTTATAAACAAGGTGTTATTGAACCTTTGCTGGATGTGATCTGAAAGACAGAATCCAGTTATCTTCTCCACCCAATGCACTTGCCAAGCTGCAAGAAGCAATGCCAGTTAAGGATTGAAGAACAACATTGTAGAGCAAAGATGAGAGGGGAAATTAAAAAAAAAACAGCTTAATGTATTCAATGACGAAATATGAACAGGTAAATTAAATTATTAACCAGTTTGTGCAGTCCCCTAAGATGTTAACATCGTCCCTCACAGCCCAGGGACTGGAAATACAGAAATATATTTCTGTAGTCTTGCTGTTGTCAAACGACCACTCCACAGTCCCGTTTGTGTATGCGCATAGAACATCAAAAGATTGCCTCAGATCTTCCAATGGATGATCTTAATGTGACGCCTGCGATGCCTAAAAGGAAAAAAAAAAAGAAAGCTTCAACACAGTGAAAGGAATGGAATAATTTCCAAACGTTCCACAACTTCAATTCACTCATTCTTTATCCCTTTGTCTATCTTTTTGGCACACTTTTACTTTTCTGTCTGATTCTCGTATTTCTTTTTTTTGGTCCTCTATTCATCCACTGTCGTCGTTTCCTACTTCCACCGCCTTCTTTCACAAACACAAAGAGTGTCTCCCCTCACCCCTTTTCACTCCCATGATCTCCTCTCATGAGAGAGAGGACAATTCTGCTATTGCCCTTAATGAGGAATGGCAAGCAATCAACGTGGTGCACTCTCACAGGTACACAGATGCAAATAATAGAATCCAGGGGTGAGACCACAGGTGACTTTGGATAGCTATTTTAGAACCAGTCAATAGCCATTGACTGATGAGCAAGATGGGAAGAGGAATGAGGGTTGCATATTTGACCAAGCGTCATAAGTCACATTGAATTTAAATTGGAAGCAGTACATGCCCGTTTTGTGACGAAGGGTCTGAAGATTCATATATACTGTCTAAATACAAAAGGGGCAGTAGTCTGGCCCCAGCTTTACACCATTCATGAAGTTGTAAGATTTTTACTACTGAATGTCTCAGCCTTTACCTCTAAATCAGCCTTGGAAAATGCTTCCAGTTTTTGCTGATAAGATGAACTGTGACTCTGGACATCTAACCCCAGGAAACTAGAAACACATTTACTGAGCTTCTCAAACAGTTACTGCAGGGAACATAATCTTCTTTTTGTCTCAAATGAATTGCGAATAAAAGAAATAGTGGTTGAGCTGTGTGTGTCACGTAGCGAGGTGGTGGTGGACCCCAAAAAGCAGGCACAAGGGAGGAGCAGGGTGAACTTGACGAATTGTGTTTAAAACAGAGAAAACTAAATCCAAAACAAAGTCCGAAGAACAAAATGAATCCAAAGTAACAAACAAAAACCATAAACTCTCAATAACAAAAACATGTCCGAAACATGACTGAACAAACAAAAATGACAGCAGCAAAGAAACAGCAACAATGACCCGAACAATCATGATAGTGTGAATGTGAACGTAATAGTGGCTGTGTAAGGTTATTTTTATCGTCAAAAGTATGCTAGGACTCGGCGAAATGGCCTTTAAATTGTATGTGCCATCCCCCCCTCCCCCACACACACAAAATCAGTCTAATTTTAATTGATAACTCCCCCTTCAACATATCAACAACTTAAAAGACAAATACATTTTCAAAACTCCAATTGGAAAACTAGAACATGGATGGATACATTTTTCGAAACAAGCCCCCCCCACACTCACCTTCTGGGATTTGGTTTTCTTTCATATATATATATATATGAAAATGTGTGGCGCGACACACAGACGCGCCACACATTTTCACACACTTTTACTGTGTCGTCGACCTCGATCTTGGATTCTTTTATTTTTTTTGTAGAAAAAAAAAGTGTGATTCTCCAAAAATTGCGGGTTGTAAACATGATTGTCTAGAGAAAATAAAAAAGGGCAACCTTTAAGCTAGAAGAACTCCACTCATTTGTCCTGATAAGACGTTTGTTTTGGTCTACACTGATGTGATTCTGCTGTATGTACGGCTTGCGATATTTCGGCCCATTCGCTGAAACTGTAAAACGTATTTTTAAATGACTAACAAAAACTTTGTTCAAATAATTAAAAGACATTTGAGTGGCGTTCAAGAACCTGCAAAAATAAGGAGCCTGCTGGTTTTGCATCCGGCTCTAGATATGTTTAAATACTGAAGTTTCATAAACACACTGCTATGAAGTGATGCATAAAAGAATGTCTTTGTTGACAAGAATAAGCAAACAAAGAGCATTACAGATCTGACATACATTGCGCTTTGCATGGACAAAAAAATAACAGTTTATGAGAAAAAATAAATAACTTGTGACAAAAGCCACCTACTGTGCTCACTGTGTGGATATATTTCGGGCGGAGGACAAAAACAAAATATAGCCATTAATTATGTTTTTAGTCGAGCTTGAGTTCTTTCCAATTTCCTTTGGGTACCCGCATTCACTACAGTTCGATTTCCCATTTCAACTGCTGGATAGAAGTAAAATTTGATGAAAAGAAGTGAAGCCGCTCTCTCCAATTTTCTGACAAGTCCTCCAGCTTAATTGGTCAAGCTCTTATCCCCTCGACCCACCTCGGCTTAGCCCCAGTGGAGCTTTCTGCTCCTTCTATACCTACGCCTTCATTTTCCTCTTCTTTCTCTCTTTCCACCCAAGACACATCCCCCGGACCCCCAAGCAGTAATCAGAAAAGACTGATGAGGAAAAAAGTAGTAACTCACTTTCTCTCCATCGCCACCTCGGTCTCCCTCAGGCATGAGAGTCACTGCTGACTACTTGGTCAATGAGGATTGTGTTCGTTTGTCACACCTATCAATCAGTACATGTCGGTGTCGTTCGGACACGTTTCCTCATCTGACATGATGTTGTTTGCTTTCGTGTGATTGTGTCTGAGTCAAGGAGCAAGGAGATGAGAGCTAAAAGTGAGAACTGTGCCAGAACAGCAAATCATTATTGAAGCCAAGTGGGAAATGAAACCTACAGTTTCCCCGTTCTGCAAGTTGCGCTCATCAGTGTGTGAAATCACTCTCCTGTGTTTGTTTGGGTTCTTTTTTTTTCTTTTATGAAGAAATGTCAATCAAACAAGGTGATTCGATAATGCACATTCATCGTTTTTGTGTTAAAACATTCACATATGTAGGACATGTAAATGTGTGTCTTCTCCTTAAAAAGCAGACGAAAAATATTGCACCATTTACTCATCATTTCAATGCCTGAATTTACATATTTAGGCAATCAAAAAGTCATTAACATTCTTTTTTTCCAGTCGCACTGTGATGAGAAAACATTCGCTGCTGTGACAATGTGTTCATGCTACAGCCCAGCGGGCTTTAGACTTAACACCCACGCCACAACATCTCCTGAAGCAAGGAACGTTTATCCCAGGATGAGTGAGCATCATGGATGCCCCGCAAGACGATACACACTCAGGGCAAAATTAAATATGACATAGAATGAATAATTTTACAGCTTGCAGAGAAACCATCACAGACTTTACCACCAAATATATTTTTAATCATCAGGTGTTGGTTTGAATACGATTTTTCTAATTGATATCTAGTAATGTCCATTAAGTATGTGCAATTCTGGGGAAATAAATGATCGATGCATGACTGCTCATATACTACTTCTGAATGGCAAAAAGTTAGGGTAAATGAAATCTTTTGCATTGGCCATAGCAGAGGTATTCATGAATGTGTGTATGTCGCTGCAATTCCAACGGCTGACTTCATTTTGTTTTGGGGACCACAAACCAATGGTGCCTGATTCATCCTTGTCTCTGCTACAGACAAAAGTGTGCTTTTCTCTCATTTGCTTCAGGAAAGGATTAATCAACTATCAACACAACTGACAGACGGTCAATTAATCAATTATTATGCCCATCTACAGGTTTAAGGTTAAGCATGTCTGCCAAATAGTGGTGAATCGTGATGTACGTATATCCAGTTGTGCAACTTTGAAGGACTTGTAGAGCGACACTCATTCTTCCTGTTTGGATACATGAACTCGGGAAAACTATGACGACTTTTGTTTTGGTCTGCATGTGCCTCTGTTGTGTGTAGCGCTTGTGATATTTTGGACCATTACATTTGTCCATTTTCATGTTGGCTCAAGAATTGAAAAAGGTTGCTCCGAGTCTTTTCAAACATAAACATAAATCTTTTGCAAGGAAAGATGTTTAACATCATGCGGGTGACGAAAGCATTTTAGCTCTGATTTGTCTCACTTCTGTTTTGAGCTCTTACACTAAAATGAAAATGTAACCCCAGACAGCTATTTTCTTTTTTCTTTCAGCTCGTTTACTGTTTAAGTAATGACTCAATTTTAGAATTGGGAAAAATAAACTTCAAGAAGCTGTTTTATTAGTCGGTGCATCTTGGCAAACACCACATACAGGATGGAAGTCCACCACTGGGTGAATATCCGAGAGGGGGAGCTTGCCTGTCAAAAGACATGTACCATACCGTAATGGAGCGACTCAGTGTCTGAATGCTGGACAAGATTCACTGGTGATTCGTACTCAAATATTAATCAGAGAGCCTCCATCTGTCTGTTTGAAGAAAACTAAAAAGAAATTGTCTTCACATATCTGCTCCCAGAGGACTAGTTGAAGTGGAAGCATTCACTGAAGAAAAGATGCATTCGACCTGCCCCTGCACCCGTATGCATTGTCGAGGATGCACATGAATGCTGATTCCTGCACATTTTCAGCTTCAAAAAGAAATGATGAAATCAAACGAAACCACCGATGGCCTAATTGTTGGTGCCTTATGAGCGTATAAGACAACAAAGTCAGTACACATCTGTTTAAAGAAACAGAGTATAGATGGGGCATACAAACTGAACACTGCATTACTTCTGTTTCAAGTTATAATGAGTCTGATTCGGCTCTTGTCTTAAGTGGAACATGCTTATAAAAAAACCAAGCTTTGTGGTGTTATTTCAGACTCAGCTTGTTAACCTGACAATCACGTTGTAAAACATTAAATAATTCATCCAGCAAAAATCATGAACTTTTATCAGAAAGGTGTTATGCAATAATTAGGCATTCACATAAGTGTTCCTTTAAACCATAAAGTTTGAAGCACGGTAGAGCACTACTATAATGTAAAAACAATAAATATTCAGCATTTTAACTTTGATGACACATGACTAAGCCTTTAGAGAGGCTATAGTCTAACTGCTCTGAATGTGAGCCTCTGTACTTCATTGACCGTATTTTCTGCACTAAAAGCATTCAATTTTCTCAAAAGCCGACCGTGCGCCTTATTATCCATTGTGCCTTATATATGGAGTGATATTCTGATCTTTTGGGCAAACTATTTTAAATGTTCTGTAAAGTGCTTTGTTACTATTGTAGTGATTGGGAAAGTGCCATATAAATAAAGATGTTTTGTAATGTATTGTATTCCCTTTAGCGTAGCTCCATCTAGTGGATGCAAAATGCAACCCTTTCCACGATTATAACTTCTATTCTATGTGCCTTATAACAGTGCACCCTATCTATGAAACCAACTTTAAAATAGGCCATTCATTGATGGTGCGCCTAATACTCCGGAATGCCTTATAGTCCGGAAAATACGGTACTTTTGAATCAGTCTATCAATCGTTTACCCGTAACCTCATGCACCTCTGGAGACGGCAGTGGCCACCTTGCTGGAGATATGTGCATTATTTTGTGATTGTGCTCTTTGAATATTTGAATGGTTTCATTTGATAATCAAAGTCAAAAAACTGTGAATTACAATGCAGTGTTTAGCTGTAACAATACAGGTGGCTGGGAGACATATCACTGTTTACCAATTTTGAATCTCATCTTTTTGATCTGCCCTTCCAATGCAGCCTAAAATCAAACATTGATCTCATGATGAAATACTGTCGATTCTATATCTTCTTCTATCTTCTTCTCTTACCACGCTTTGATGAGGCCGGTCCATCTTTTTTAACCCAAGTGTCTCAAAAAGCCAAAACACGCAGAGTTGAGAGTTTCCTATGTATTGTCAACCTCTTGTCTGGCTACTAGGTGTGTCCACATCTGGCATTTAAAACCTGCACTATGAAAGAAAAAATTGCATTACAGTTCTGAACATTCCTAGATTTCACATTACTTCATCTCACAAATGTCATCGATGCCGCAGCCTGAAATAAATTCTTAAACTAATCAGATTGGGACCCAGAGTTACCTGCTCTGAAAGACAGACCAAATGTTAAGAATGTTTTTTTTTTTCTGTACACTCAATTCTCACTGCCACTACGACTAGACCGACGTGATTTTTATTCCAACCCCATTTCCAGTGAAGTTGTAGCGTTTTGCTCAACATAAACAACAATACAGTGATTTGCAAGTCATGTTCAACCTATATTTACTTCAATACACTGCAAAGATATATAATTTTCAAACTGATTAACTTGAGTGTTTTTAGAAAATAATCATTAACTTAGACTTGTATGGCTGCAACATGCTCCAAAAACCTGAGCCAGGGTCATGTTGAACACGGTGTTACACCTTTTCCAATTGTTGAATATTTGTCCCTGTAAGAGATGTTGCTTGGATGGCAGCATATGTTTCGTCAAAACCTGTATGTCCCGTTCAGCATTGGCAGTAACACAGCCTCATACCATCACAGATACTGGACTTTGAACTTTGCGTCCATAACAATTCGGATGGTTTTTTTTTTCCTCTTTGGCCCAGAGGACACGGCGTCCACAATTTACAAAAACAACTTGAAATGTGTACTCGTCAGACCACAGAACAATTTTGCATCTGTCCTTCTTTGATGAGCTTGGTCCCAGAGAAGCCGGCGGCGTTTCTGAGCGTTGTTGATAAATGGCTTTTGCTCTGCATTGTACAGTTCTACTTAGAGATGCAGCGCCCGACTGTATTTTCTGACATTGGTTTTATAAACTGTTCCTAAGCCCATATGGTGATATCCTTAACACTTTAATGTCGATTTTTGATGCAGTGCTGCCTGAGGTATCGAAGGTCACGGACATTCAATGTTGTTTTTCGACCTTGCCGCTGACATGCAGTGATTTCTCCAGTTCTCCACAGACCGTTCGATGATGTTATGTACCGTCAGTGATGAAATCCCTTAATCGTTTCCCATTGTACATTGTGAAACATTTTTCTGAAACCGTTCGAGTATTTTCTCATGCAGTTGTTCACAAGGGAGATGTGACCTCACCCCATTTTTGCTTACGTATGGCTGAGCAATTCAGGGAAGCTCCTTTTATCCCCAATCATGGCACCCACCTGTTCCCTGTTAGGCTGTTCTCCTGTGGGATGTTCCAAACAGGTGTTTGATGAGCATTTCTTAACTTTCTCAGTCTTGTTTGCCACGCGTCCCAGCTTTGTGGAACTTGTTGCAGCCATAAAATTCCATGTAAATGATTTTCTTAAAACAATAACGTTTATCAATTTGAACATAAAACATATTGTCTTTGAAATATTTAATTAAAGGTATGTAATATTATTCATAAATCATTGCATTCTGTTTTTATTTATGTTAAACACAATGTCCCAACTTCACTGGAATTCGGTTTATACATCATGTATGGCATTCGTCTTTGGCAAGGTGTCCGTTGTATGCGCCAAATGCACAAACCTGCAAACTTCCTGACACGAGTAATTTGGCAGCTTGGTGATGAAGTGCTGCCTCCACGAGTGAAAACACAATCCATGCACTGTCGTTATAGGTGCTCGCATTTTACTTCGAACTTGGGGCTGTGCCTTGAGCACAAACAGCCACTAGCAAGCCTGTTGATCTGCCCCTGGTCGTCATGGTCACAATAAGCTGCCCTGCAGTGGAGGGATGCCGGGTTAGCTGTGGCTCATTTGTATGGGAGTTGACTTAAAACAGGGTAATTTTAATCGGTATGTAAATGTAAGTTTCAAAGTGTGATCAAATTATTGATCCTTGGGGTAGTTTACAAAAGCATGACACAAGTTCTTCTAATTTTTAGAGTAGGGGGGAATCTGATATCACCTGTCTAACAGGCACCTGTAAACTTGTCTCACCATTCGGAAAAATGGGCATGGACTTATACACACGAGGCATGCAGTATGATTGACATTTTCACTCAGTGTGGAGTTTCCAAGCTTATTTCGTATTTACATGACTGAGACACCTGTGGTACAGGAAGTCTTGAGCATGTGGAGGTTGCATCTTACCAATGAGATGCTTACCCTTTTGTCCTTGCATGCTCTATTATTTTTTATTCTTTTCCACGTTACGTCTCCATTCTGTTAATAATACATGAATGTCCTCTTTCCCCCCCTTTCCCTCCCCCCTCTCCTCCCCTGTAGCAATTATTGAACCCACCACCACTAGTGCTGTCTCAAGGCCAGGTCAGTATATGTCACCGTGCTGTACACCAAATTAGCAAAGAGGTCTGCTGCCTCATACTAACCAGAACCGATATCGTCTCCATCCTATTTAAAATGGCTGGCCGCAATGCCTGCTGGGTGTACAGTACAGCTTTGTTGTATGTCCCTTATGTCTTATAGTTGCTTTTTTTTTCCTTTGACTTATAATTTTGGGTTGGCTTCGACAGCCTGGCTCCATAGCCTGGAACCATCTCCACATGGTGTCCCTTCCATCACAATGTTGCCTCCGCCTCCTCCTCCTCCTCCTCCTCCTCACTTCCGCACATGAAGTAAATGGTAGCATCATCAAAGTGGCTGTTACATATGCCTCTGGGCCAGATGCGTTTCATAATGCTGATGGCTCCGTCTTCTCTCTGGCTTTCCCACGACCGGTAGCACCACTCCCTTCAGTTCTTGGCGCTAGTTCATCGTAGCAAACATCAAAGGCAGTATGCTGATGGTGGCGGAGGCTCTCGGTTTGTTGTTTGGAAGATGGAATCTCTTCCCTCTTTGTATTTCTCCTTCATTTATCCCTCTCTCTGACTGGGGCTTAATCCTTAACATCCATCTCCCTTCTTTTTCTGTTTCTATCTCTTTATACAACAACCACGTGGTGTTGTGGTCACCCTGATCTTATTGCGTTGTGGTTGGTGGTGGTGCACTGTCAATGTCACCCTCATCACTGCTCTCCCATATATCCGTCCACAATAATCCCTGCCGTCTGTTCCTCTTTTCTCCTTTTCTGATGGATTTAAGGCCCCATAATGTAATCTTTTTGCTTCTTATTTTAGCTTATTACCGTCCACATGCACAAACATTGAGGAAAGCATGCATGGTTGACGTTAGCCATGGATGATGTCACAGAAGAAGCGCTGCAGTTAGGAAAAGTTCAATCCATGTTATGGGTGTGCTCTTACAAGACCAAGTGAAGTAATTCAAAGTGAGCAATGTTTATTTACAGACCACCAGAGCCTCTACCCAATGGGGGCGCTTCTCAGTGCCTCAAGCACATGGTGCGCTCCATTCAAAATACAAAACATCAAAACAAATACAACTTAGCAAGTCCTGGAAGCTTCAATATGAGTTTAACTATCATGAAAACTCGAAAGTGAAGCACAATCTGTTTCCATAATTTTAACAATAATCCATTTTAAGAGATCAGAATCAGAATCATCTTTATTGGCCAAGTATGTAGAACACGCAAGGAATTTGTCTCCGGTATAACACGCTGCATTAGTATCATCGTAAACAAGGACATGACAAATAGGTATGGAAGGACATTTCGTAATGTAAGTGAACCGTAGTGCGGTGGTAGTGCGATTACTGACCTAACCCCATTTTTGCTGTGTAGACACTGTTTTAAGAAACAAGATACGACTCATTCATAAAAATTAGTACAAATAAAACTAAGTAAACAATATTAATCGTAAAACAATAGGCTGTCTGAATTCCTTTAACTTTTAAGATCAGCAATGGACTCCGTGATGGACTAAATTGTTATTTTACCTCTTCCATTATGACTGTCAACTAAAGTTTACTTAAGCCACATTGTACTGACCAGCCACGGCGTGTGCGCCACATTCTTAGTGTTTTTATTTGTTTGTGAGTTTATTTTTTTCCTCTTTGCTGTAACAATTACAAACTGAAAAAAAACCCCAACAACAACTCCTGAAATGTTAAACTATCAACTTCTACTACACTTCCACACATCACGTCATGCGAGGATTCATATTGCATGATGGACGCGTGGAGTGTTTTTGTGGATTTTTGTGCAACCTCATGAATAGATACCATCGTTTCGTCCTTCACCGTGCGGAGAGACTGTCTGGGATAAGCATGAACTCACCTGCCTGTTCTTTCAGTCCCAAATATAATTACCCATGGAGATTCTGTCCGATAAGTTAAAATAAACTCAGTGGCTAGTAGCAGACTCGGCGTGACCCCCTTCTCTCATTTGATGTAATGCCGGCAGAACAAATGACAATTTCATGGTTCAAAGGAACACCAATGGAGATCAACGAGTGCAGAAACCCGCTGTTCTTGTTTCGTCCTGACTTTTCGAAATTGAAAGTTGCCCTGCTGAAATGACTTCAAATAGTTTTCTTTCCACCTGTTTATCATTCTCTCATGCTTCTCCTGTCAAAAGTTACGGGGATATGATATATAATCTTTATCTACAAGAAAAACAACTTGTGAGCCTGAAGCATTTTTCATCTCAGAGTGTTTGTTGTAGCCTACTGACCAAATACAAATAAATAGATACATTTTAAAAAATGTCCATTGTATTTTTTACTGGACCTCAACTAAAAACAGACTGCAACTTTTTTATATTTACTTTCTGGATCACCTGGAAGCTGACACGAGTTTAACGTGAAATAATTTCCCCCCAAAATTGACATGTTTTACAACAATCAAACTTGTTTATACAAATGAGAAAGTTCAGTTTTTCCCTACACTAATAGCACTGTTGAGCGTGTCGCATTGCAAACACCCAAAAGTACATTTTGGAAACCCCTGCCGCTCTCAACATTCACAGCAAATGAAGTCTCACTTAAAATATACTGGGCACACATCAATGAGAGGAGAAATGTCTCCCTCCCCCATACAAAACTTCCCATGTGTGCAACAGGATTTGGAAAATCTCTTCAAAGGCTCATGGTGGGCAGAGAATTGACTTGGCATTGTCGCCGTGGAGAGGCGGCTTTTGGAGCCGAACGTTCAGTTGCGAGCTTTGCGTTTGGGCTGGAAGTGGACGGTGTGGAGGCAATGGCAGAGAGCAGGGTGACAGATAAGTTGAACACCTTCCTCACTGACTCCCTCCCACCCACACTGTGACCAACTGTGACAGATGGTGAGCACGTTCATCCACCAGCGCATTCCACCTAAGAGCAAGCTGGGAACGCTTCAGGCGTCCACTCGTGTCACTGGCCATCATCATTCCTCCACGGCAAGCGTGACCGCAGCGTAAGCCAGCTGTGACCCATCCACCCCAGCCAAGCCGCTCTCTCAGGGCAATGTCAAATTTAGTGTGCTCAGCATTGCTTTTGCAACTTCGAAATTCAGTGTTGGTTATTACTCGGTCTATGTCTGTTCAACTATGCTCTGCTTTATGGACAAAATGACTCGACCATTGATCATCAATGTGTTTTTTTAATTCAAAAAAAATGAATGAAACAATTTATTAGGCTTTTACAGGATCAGGATTTTGCAGCCAATCATGGATAAGCGAGTTAAAAAAACAACAACAATCGATCATCCGATCAGGAGATGGAACAATCTATAGAATATACACAACTTGTGGGACCAGACCGGCCCAAGAATATCCGAAATTTGTTTAAAGATGAAGCCCAATGAAATACATTGGGAAAAAAATATAATAACAATCAATTCAAAAGAAAAATCTCCCAAAAATGCTCAAAAACATCCCATTCAGAGAAAATGGGAGGGGATGGGTTGGGCGATGTGCACCATAAATACCGCCCCCACCCTCCCCAAATATTACAACACCGTGAAAAAAAAACCTTGGAAAAAAATCGGTATATTCTGATAAATCTTGGATTATTAAGTATGACAGGCCAGAATTTCCTTGAGTGAATAGCATTGTGTTGCACTGATGTCTTATTTTGTGGATCCCATCAATTATGTTATTGATCAATTGACATATACATACGTATATATAGATATAGATACAAACTGTATATAAACTGGCATGTTTTGAGGCTTTATATCCACTGTACCTTTGAAGGTCCTGATGTTCTTAAACTTGTTTCATCTTCAGCATGTGTATTTTGCCTGCATTCAGCTCAACATAATACACAGTGGCCCGAAGCAGCTGGCTTGCTGCTTGCTCCCCTGTCATCCCAATGAAATGTAGATGTGTGATAATAGCATCTATTCCCAGAGGCTGTAACTTGTCTTTATTTCTGCAAATCACTTGACAGAAGAAAAAATATGTTCTTAGCACTGTACTAAGGCACGTTTAAGTCAAGTATACTTTTGGTTCAAAGAACACTAAATGCATTATACATAATGTGTGTAACTCCAATTCCTGAGAGTTTATTCCGACTTAAAAAAAAACATCCAGGCTGAATGTGGTGGGATGAAGATAAGACTCAAACCTTTGCTCCACGAGATTGTAAATGAAGAGTTAAGGAAAACCTTCTCTTATGAATGTTGTAGCCCTTCGGTAAAAACATTCCGAAGCTCACCCAAACTTTGAGTAGAGGCCCCTCTCAACTTGTAATGCAGGCTTTAGGCATTGCTGCTTGTCAAATCAGCAATAGTATAATCACAAGGAGACTTAAAAGTAGCCCGCCGAGTAAAAACGTTCTTGTTTGTGCTGCTGTTGTTGTAATAATTGCAATGACTGCAATTTTTAAGACAACAAATGCAGTGAAACCTAAAATTTGATACAATACTTACAATTCAAATGCAAGCAAAATTTGGTGGACAAATTCATTTAAAAAAATTTGGATTTGAACCAATGACTATATATGGATATAGTCAAGTAACCCTTTCAAAATCCGAATATTGGCAGTATTTGTGCTTTGTGCAGGCCATGTAAATGCTCACAAAAACCTGAATATGCTCGTATTCAGGTTTTTAAAAACCCCAATTGTATTCGGTTTACCTCCTTTGACCAGGCAATTGGTGTGTGTTCTGCACATGCAAAAAAATCTTGTTTTTGTCGTAGAGGAGGAACTTATACACGCGACGATCAGCGGCGATGCTATTCACTGTACCGAGAAGTGAAACCACCGGTGGCCGTTTTGCCTTGTGACTCGCTAAGCAAGCCTAATTTGAACACATCTATTTCTCAACAGCATTTCCATGTTATTTTCTGTCTCAATGGTGAAAATGACACAACGTGGATATAGACACACATATATGTGTGTATAAGTCCATACGTCTGGCACACAACTCGTCGTACGTCTATGGCAAATGACGTCTATTTGCCATCACCGTTTAAAACGATGTTCAAATGAGAGCGTAAATGTACCATCACACCTGCAAACTGGATCTTCCAAATGTTTCAGAAACCAGAATTTTGACCCTAATCCGAATATTTGACTGCAAGTAGCCACAGCCAATGCAAAATCTAAGCATAACACGTAAGGTCTTGTGTCAAGTCAGAAGTGAGATATGCATCTGTGACATAAATCACCTCTCCATTATGCCATTAACGTCTTTAATTTCTGTACAGTCAGCGGTTGACCAGCATCTCAGTGTGGATTGTGTTGTACGTTAACAATTTCACTGTCCTCTGATTTGGCCTCATGTGTGCTGGAGATCTCTCTGGTTGGCCACTTTCATTTAAATGGGTCAGTGGCTATTGGGAAGTCAGAGAAAGGCAGTAGGTGGAAAACACTCTGAGGGTGGTCATATTTCTGTCTTCATTCAAAATCAATCATGAGCCTCCCGAGAGAGTTAGTTAACATTAAATATTCTTTCAAAATCCAGACACATTTACAGATCACTCACTTACTGGCCTTCCCAAAGCTTAGCTGGCCTTATAAGTCAAATGATCTGAGGCACTGTTTAAAGACTCTCACTCTGTGTTATGGAAACGATGCATGGGCCACAAGGCTCTGATAAGTGACGCAAATCCCAAAATGGCTTCACCTGTCTTCTTTCTACAGTGTTCAGAATTTCTGAATACTTTGATACTACAATTGGGATGAATGAAAAAACTGCCCCCACTCATTGCTGTTTTGTTAAAATCTGCATCATGACACTGATTTACCGTATTTTCCGCACTACAAGGCACTTTGGAGTATCTGTTTTCAAACATAGGGTACACCACATCGACGCTACAACAGTGGTTGTGGTTGCATTATGCATACGCAAGAACCATACGCTAAAGGGAATACCTTGGGTGGCATGAAAGGCACTTTTAAATGTATTATTCGTATATATTAATACATTACAATGCAATAAAATACAATACAGCTTTATTTATTTATAGAGCTGCATGACGTTACGGCTCAACTATCGACACTCATTCAAAATTACTGTATTCTGCACTATAAGGCACTCCGGAGTATGAGGCACAACTTCAATGAATGGCCTATTTTAAAACTGGATTCATATATAGGGTGCACTGCCTTAAAAGGTGCATAGATGTTAGAATAGTTGAGTTATGCCTCCACTAGCTCGAGCTACGCTTAAGGGAATACAATACAATGCAGCTTTATTTATATTGCACTTTCACAACCACTGCAGCTGTCACAAATCAATTTCCAGAACATTTAAAATAATGCGTCCAAGAAATCTGAATATTGATCCATCAATAATGTGCACCGTTTTGTAAGGCGCATTGTCAGCTTTTGTGAAAATTGAAAGCTTTTAGGTGCACCTTCATAGTGCGGAAAATACGTTATTTTTAGCCTTCACTCATCTCCATTATGTCAACTTAATATGGAATTGGTGGGTTGTTTTTCTTCAAGAGAAGAAAAACAACCCACTGATGGCCCAATTCATGAGTCATGCTTTTTTTTTTTTTAACGTGAGACTCTAATTCACATGTCACACTCAGATGTTTCACTTCTCCAACACACCTAATTCAAATGATCAGAATCTCCATCATGCCCCTGACAGAGCTTGCTGATGAGCTGATCATTTGAACGAAGTGTGTTGGAGGAGGTAAATATGATAAACAAGTAGGCCAGTTGCCCTCGATGTCTGGAGTTTGACACCTGTGCTCTCATTAATTAATTGCACCTATCAAAGCAATACAGATACAGTCATACCTCGGTTTTCGACCATAATCCTTTCCAGAAGGCTCTTTGAAAACCAATTAGTTTGTTGTTTTTAAAAAAAATCTTTATTGAACACGTGTGCTCACAATGGGAACGCTACACGATGAAGCGTCACTTCCTCATGTAAGGAAGGCGAGAGGAATCAAGTGGTGTATTCAAGTGCGCTCAGTTTGGTCGAGAACCGATTTTTGGTCGTAATCCGAGGCATAAAAAACTCGAAATTTTTGGTTGAAAACCGATTTGGTCGAGAACAGAGACGTTCGAAAACCGAGATTTGACTGTATATCTGAGTTGATTTCTTACTATCATACATCTTTCTGCGCATCCTGTGCTTCATGGCTTTACTGTAATTTTGCAGGAAAACAATGAAACACCCTATGATTTGTTTTAAACTGTTTCACACTTGAACTTGATTTACCTTTAACCTGATGCCTTATTGGCACACGCGCGCGCACACTCACACACACACACACACGGATATGAATGGTAATTGCGGTAGACAAAGCCATATACACACCTTTTTCCTGCTACATTTAATTAAAAAAAATTACACTCGTATAATATTGTATGGTAAAATGTTGCAGATTGAACTGATAAGTGGATCTGCGGATTCTCTAGAATGTTTACATGATCCTATTACGCTGTAATTGCGAGATAAGCACAGGCTGTAAGTGTGGGAAGTGTGTCAGGTGGCAGTTATAACATTGTCAGCCTGGACAACTATGTCCTTGGGTTTGCGAGTCACCCCCGGCTAATGACAGTATGAATACACTGCACTTATGAAACATTCATCAGGATGGACCGTATCCCACTGATAAGGTTCTATTTTCTGAGGAGAATAATCCAGCGAGCGAAAAAATACAGTGTTAAAAGTGTTCGCCTGCCTCACTTAAACACTGTGTGCCGGCTGTCAGACCCACTGAGCTACCCACACAGATAGTCCTTTTTTGGAAGTGCGTTTTCCAGCAGCCTTATCAGTCTATGGTTGCAAGATCAAGAGCATTGCAAGCCCTTCTGCACCCTCCCTGCGGTCTCGTGGTTTGTTTCGAGGTGATGTGCTGACCTTCATTTTTTGCCCAAGAGTTAACGCTTAGGAAAATTAAGTGTCTGGTAAACAGATGTGTGTGTGTTATCCAGAGTACTTGACCTCTGGTTCCATGCTAGCTGTAAATAAAGAGGTGAAGACTTGTTGTCACCGTAGATGACTTCAAAGCCATTTGTTCTGTCCCTAGGGAATCCCCCCTTTACATTAAATGTATCCTCGCTTCTCTTGTTATTCACAGTGCTCAAGAGCATTACACGGTGATCGTTTGAAACATCAAAGCAGGCTAGCGATTCAAGTCCACTTCATTGATCTTCACTCCCTGTGTCTTAAGATGGAATTTGCATTCGCATACAGTACAATAAGATCATGTCAGCGTGAACTGACTTTAAAGGAACATTATGGATTTTTTTTTGTTCCCTCTGCAGTTGCAGATGGTGATTTAATTTAAAGCCACTAGGGTGAATAAAATCCTACTGAATAAATGCACCTAAAAACCTCAACTCTCCCCCACTCACCCATTGTAAATAGTACAGCCACCTTAAACAGCACATATACAGTAGCAAATATGCTTTTATCTTATATTTTGTATTTTTATATTGCATTCTGTACTGTGTACAATTCACTTTATTTTTATTTTGTGCATGCAAAAACGTGTTTACTACTTTTTCCACTTCCCTCCGAACGTTGCTGCTGTAAATTACAAATTTCTCCATTGTGAGACAATAAAGGTATTCTTATCTTAAGTGCAACTAAAGCAAAAGAAGCTGAACCAATGAATACTAAACATTAGCAAAACTCAGGAAATATTCTCACAGCTAGTATTTTTAAGAAAGTTGTATTGATATTTTGACTTCGCGTTCTGAGGTTAAACTGTCGTTTAGGGACGTGATTCACTTTTTGGAAAACTATGATCAGTGTGGAAATGTTTTGTGATATTCTCCATTCAAAGCATGGAGAAGTATAGATGGCCCTTTATTTACCTCCTGATGCTACCAATGTTATCTTCTTAACTTTTATCTCATGCAATGACATGCTGCTTTTAAACCCATTTAGCACTCCCGGAGCCACCCGTACTGCGACAAAGTACTCAATAAACTGCAAATGAGTTTTCACATAGAATTGACATGCATATTTGTTTTTTGGTTTTTTTTCTTTTCTTTTTTAACGTGATGTGAAGAAAGTACAGGTATACTGTTTGAAAAATGCACGTGTGTACATTTGCATTCATTCTATCAGTGTACACGCACAATACACATGAATAGACTTAACAAATAAAACTCATTTTCTCTCACTCACAGACTGCACCCATTTTCATCTCTGACTAGAGGATCAAGGCGCATTATCGCTCTACTGTAGCTCTGACATCTTTCAGTCTTTGATGTTATCTTTACTTTTAAATGGTCTGTAACTCTCTCTCTCTCTCTCTCTCTCACACACACACACACACACACACACACACACACATCTTACTCATAAGATGAAAGTGTTTTACAAAGAGGCAAAGATTACAGAATCACTTCTTATAGGACAAAGAAAAACATTTTTTTTAATTCAAATGTTTTCCCAACTTTAATTGGTACTCTAGCCACTGCACTTGTGGTTATTAATGAACCAAATCAGTTGGAAAAAAGAATTTGGTACTCCCAACACGGAGACAGGACTCAGTTGCGCGAGAGATGAAGCAGAAAATGGATAGCCATTTCCTTTTATGGCCACAGAAGGCTGTTGTAGAGATTCAGTCTTTGTCTATAATTGAGACACCAGGGTATATTTTTTTCTGGTCAGAGTCTAATGGTTTGTGCATTAAGGTGCATGATTGAAGAAAGCCCCACACTTACAGTAAGGGCTGCAGTAAATCAGAAAATATGTTTTTTTTTCTTGTCCAATTTTGTTGATGGTCGTGGTCTCACGCTGTGCAGTTTACAACAGCATCACTCTTTCTCATGTGGTGGGAGCACTCTTTGGCAAAGTTAAATGGGAGTAATTTTGAGGGAAGAAAGAAGGCTCAGTGGGAATGGAAGTGAAGTTTTTGCCATCCTCTTCAGAGATCATTTACAAGGCATTGCATTTGAACCTCTGAACACTCAAAAGCCAAAGCGGGAAACTCCCCTTAGACTTTTTTTGACGACCCAAAATCCTGCGCTCTTCATTTTCTAATTTTTCTCAAAATAATTATTTGTTACCATCGCTCCGTTCCCAAGCATAGCTTCCTCGCGCACTCTGACCTGTCGCAGTCAGTACTACAATCAGTCATCCTTTTACAGTGAAGCGCGACGGTGTTTTCATGGTGTTCCAGCTTACTGTATACGATCCTGCACACTTTCCAATGACATTTCATGACTGAAAACTTGAAAGATGGCCAATAGTGGATGTGCCTTTTGTAAGCACTTAAAAGTAAGCTATTGCTCCTCTGAGGAAAGACGGCGATAGTGAGGTAGAAATACCACTACCTATCGAGGTTGGCTGCTCTCATCTTTTAAAGTGCCCAGTGCAATTTGGCAAAGGTGCCTTGAAGTCAGCCTTGGCTTGCATCCATTCCGTTTGTGTCCATTGTTAAAACCTATAAAGTAGCAAGTGGTTGATCCTTGGACGACTGTTCTACTGTATTTTTCAGCACCATTCTATTGGGGTTAGAAACAAGGCTGTTTGCCTTTGTGTTTCTTGGTTGACAGTATGCAAAAATATACTACAACCATGTAGTGAGGCAAAGAATGTTCATTTATTTTGCCATAATGATGAAAACAAGTTACTTGTGTAGTTCTTTGAATAATTATTATGAGAATTAATTTTGTTGGTTTTTATTTAATATGACGTGTTTCAGTGTTGATGAAAGTTGATACTGTCCATCTCTGATTTGCGCTTTCACATGTTCATCAAGTCCCACTCCAAATATGAGACCTATGCGTCTTGGTGTGGGTTTTCAAAGGTATTCATATATAACAGCTGGCTTGCAGCAGATTATTTAGGTTTTTATTATTAGGTGTTTTACATGTGTTTGTGTGTGTGTGTGTACCAGCGGGGGTGGAGTATTTGCAGACTACCAGCCGTAAATTGCTTAAACCTCTGCAATCCTACCCACCCATGACATGCCATTTACCCGTGTAGTTGAATCTTAGAGGAACAGGATGTCTATATGTCACTCCATGATAAGTGGTGGGAATTGCACTCTAATTAGAATCTCTATTCGAAATAAACCCTGACTGGAATGAACTGCAATATACACATTGTGCTCTTTTGTTTTCTGAAGCGAACCGTCTTTTTTCCGGTTTGGACTACAGTATATCTCTTATTCGTGCAATGTTTTATCCGCAGTCAGATCAGTTCATAGGGAATACATCATTTGACTTGTTTTGAAACTGATGAATCATTTGCACGTGTGTTCTCTTCTTTTCTTTATTCAGATAAATGTATGTGATCTATTGAACTGCAATTTAATCATTTTAAATGCAGAATTTATGTGGCGTATATTTTGTGTTTTTACTCGTGCTTTATATTTTGCCATTTCACTCATTCAGTACCAGCTAATTCTAGACCAAGTGTGAAAAGACGTTTAATACGTCTTCGGGAGTGAATGAGTTAGGGCATGTTATCAAGAGGCTTTTTTAAAATTTGTCATGTATACATACATATTTATGAAATGTTTCCTTTGTATCTCCGTCGTAGTAGTTAACACAGCAAATACTCAGTTAGTGGCACACGCTGTAGCAGGGGGCAACTTCGTGGCCGGGGAGCAGTTCAAGGTATCGGTGTCCCGCTAAATTAGGGACACCACAGCAGTGAGTCCGGCGGGTTGGGCGGTCCATTGCATACTCTCCAATTTTTCTTTCCACATTTGACAAAAATGACTTGACATGGTGGCAGGCAGTTACATTAACCACATGGCCACAGCTGCCCCTTTTCAAGTTTGCGAAAGGATATTAAGTGAAACGGTGCATTTTTCCCACAGCCCCACACCAACTGTGCTTATATTGACTTGTTTATTCATGAGAAATCTGAGATGTGCTCATCTATGACCATTCATTTGTACTTTTAAATGGAATCATAAATGCTACAACAAATTGACTTAATAGCTTTGCAGATTTCATAGATGTATTCAAGCCCTGCTCATGAATGGCAAAAAAATTTTAATAAAATGATGATGACAAGGGCGCATTCTTTCCCAGTTGAATCTGTATTCCTAGCTGTATGACCGAAGACCAGTCTTCCATCGATCAGTGTCGGTTCTGTCTCTGAATCACTTCTATTTGAACCGACCGGTAATCTTATCTCTTGACTCAGACATAAAGTCCTGGGCAAGACCAAAACGACAGTGCTTTATCGTATTGGTATGGTTTCTACAAACATAACCAAATAAATCTTTCGCTGTTTTTTTTTTTTTGTGTGTTGACCTGGTTTGTTCCTGTTCTTAACTGTATCACACATTTCCTTGCTCTTTGTTTTGATTTAAAGCCTCTTGATAGGTGTGCAGCCGCCGCCCGTGCGGCCATCACGGTAGCAATGTCGCTCCGTTTGCCTTTATACTCCGTTGCTGTGAAAATATGCGGCAGTTTCACTCCAAGTTGGGGGACTTGTTACCGCTTCTGTTGGCTAGGACACCGCAGGCTGAAGTTTCCTCTGCTTTTTATGGCCAATTCCGGTCGTCATGTTTACTTTGCGGAACAAAAAACAAAGCAACAACAATGAAGACCAGGGAGCATTGCCTGCTACAATAAATGTACCCAGATAACCAGCTGATGTGTTTAATTGATTTGCGAAATCGATCAAGAGGGTAGTAGCGCAGCTGATATGTGCACCCACGAAATGGAAGTGTTAACTATCTGGGGAAAGCCCACTATGTCATAACAGCATGCGTTTAAACGGGCCAGTCACGAGAAATTATGTGCACAGCATTCTATGCCCGTGGCAGTTTGTGTCGCGGCACGTGTTACTGAGGTGCCGCAGAGGTGCTGCGCGACACAATGCAGTGGTCACGTGATGCTGTGCGGCCGCCTGTGCGAATGTGACAGCATAAAGAGGCCTTTACTCTTAGTTTATCTGGTCTTGACAAAAGCACTACTGACTCCCTTGCTCTTGGTTCACTTTTGGCTAGTTAATTTGAACCGCCACTTAAGCAGTGCCATGAAAGTGTCTTTTAGATATCGCTTCTGCGCCTCCTCCTGGCCTTTCATCAGCTGGCTTTGGCCATATCTGAATTCAAGCTGTTCTTCAGCACAGCATCCTACAAACAAACAACACAACTCCGTTTGAGAGAAGTGTGACAAGGGGAGAGATATATATATATAAGCAGCTGGATAGCTCAGTTGGTAAGGCTTCGCTTTGGCATACGGGAGACGGTGATTCGAATCCCGCTTGGGACAAAAAATGAGCACATAAGACCATCCAGTGTGGGTCCTTGGGCAAGATCCTTCACACCATCCAGTGTGGGTCTTTGGGCAAGATCCTTCAAGTTAATGCCTACCTCATACAATGACGAGAGACAATAAAATGAATAACATTTTCAGTTTGGCCGGGCTCAGACGTCGCCCGGCCAAACAAGGTCTGCGTCAGGTGCTGGGGAACCAGAGCACCTTGATGAAAAATGGGCTACTGGAACAAAGCGGAGATGGGCGAGATGCGATAACATCTGTTGGAATGCTACTACTCAAGCAACCCTAGTCAGAGGGGTAACATTCAGAGAACGTGGGCTAAATGGTTACTTCGAAAACCACAGTCACGGTTGACCACGAAACAACTCGTAACTCAGTGTTCCAACATCCACAAACGGCAACTGCTGTCACAACTTAAATGGCTTCACCCTTCAGCCCTTCACCCTTCTGGGGTGAAGGGCCCCAGGCTGCCAGATCAGAGGAGGAGGTCATACCAGAGATTGGGAGGCAAGCCCCAATGAATGCAGATGATGAGATTGGGAGGCCAGCCCCAATGAATGAAATGCTGAGCGAGGCAGCAACTGACCTGAAAGCTAAGATCAGGGCGAGAATGAAAGCTGGGCAACCTAGAAACCGATTACAACGGCTATGTGAAGTACTACCTGAAAGTCTCATGGAAAGTGTGAATGCAGCACTGAGGGCGAGTTATATATATATAATATATATATATAATTTATTTATTTTTTAAACAAGTATTCTATTGACTTGCTGCACTTGTTTCACTGTCAACGATGTGGCCTTATCGACTGAGTGGATCCATATGCACTCTCCTTATAGCGCAGCATCAAATGGGATATACGAAGCTCTCAGAGTCATTTTTGTAATCTTTTCTTTTATTCCTTATTCACCTCATTTGTCAGACTTGATGTCACTGGTGTTGCCTCGGACTTTTGCTTGTGAACTCGGCACTCATAGTAGCGCTGCTTATTTTATGTTTATCATTATTTTTGAGCCATTCCTGCGCAGAAACACAGAGCATCTCCCGGTGACTTAAATGAACTGAACTAAAATCAACACACCCAAGCACACTTGCTTCAATCACTGTTAAGCCTAGGAACATTCGAGCTCTCACTCAGACCAACAACGGACAACAGTTTTGGATAATAACCCCATTCGAAGCAGGGTAGAATCACTGACTTTCCTGCTGTCTTCCAAATCTTTTATATTGACAAACCACACCTGAAGAGCTTGAGGTTTTTTAACATGGTTAGAAAAGGTCATGGCATTAAGGAATGGCAGTCTCTTTGAGGGGATGTTTTGCACTTAAATAAGGTTAGCTCGAGCAGCTCAATTTCATCTCTCTCTGGCAAAGCGAAAAGACAGTTAACCTTCCACTAATAACGAAGGCTACGAATGCAAGTTTGTATGGCGCAACTAGACAATCACTCATTGAGGGGATAGTAAATATACAGTACGTTATTGTATCGTATCATATGACACACAGTCAATTATTGTATTGTATTATGCAGCGACGACCGAGCGAAAACATTGGTGAATTTAGTCCTTATGAATCCCGCAAAACTTACTGAAATGAAATTACTCTAGTAAGTATTTCTGCCCCAAAACTTTGAATGGATGCTGTCTGGATGCTGTTTATGTGACCAAATACTACAAAATACTGCTTGTATTTCTCCCATGTGCTTTAGTCAGAAAAGACGCACTGCTCCACACTTTTTGGGCTCCCATTGAGTTAAGTTTGTCTCTTACGCACCTTTATGAAAGTTCTGCACTGTGCATGTCGTGACATTTAAACGAGTCAAGTCATATCTAGCAGTGCACATACAGTATTCTCCGAGAGACATCTTTCCTCTTGTGCGCTCAGTGGGTTGTACAAAGGACTTGTGGCTCTTGAAGGTAAAACATCATATTGCACATTTTGATTCAACTAACTGCTTCCGTGCTCCACTAAAGACGTACGTGACCGAGCGGCTGCGGACTGATGCTTGTGGCTAAGAGTTTGTCTGAAAGTGCCATTGCAGTTATTGTATTGGTGGCAAGGTTGAGTTAGATATTGAATCATTTGCTTTTATTTTAAATTTGCCAGTTGTGAAATCCAAAAAGGTGATGTGCTTGCGTGTACATGCGACGAAAGGCGTTGTTTGGCATAAAGCACGGCCAGCTCACTTGCTTTTAAACTAATGGAACAGCCCAAGTACGCATTCATTCATGAGTACAATCCTCTAGTTAATTTACTTTTATTGTATTTATTAAATATAGAATCCTAATATTTATGCTCCTTCCATCGGTGATAGGAAAATGAAGCTTCAAATTTGCTCCACGAAGCAATTGTATTTTCCTCTTAATTGTCTGTTCAACAGTGTGCGAACACTAAGCAAATTAGAAGCCTCAGTTTCCCATATTCCCTATCTTCAATGCAAGTCACTAGGGACAATCAGTATATCATTTCTGGATTGATACACAAGTCAATTTCAAATGTAAAGTTTGTCATGTATTCCAAATTGATCTCTATGGAATGTACGTCTCAGTAAAACTCCAGAATCCGGGACTGCAGGCATCTTTAGAATGGATCGTCCCTCGTCGGTGGCAGCGCGAGTTTTGACCGGTGACGCATGTGTGTTTGAAAGAAGCCTAGAAATGAGAATCGCTACACCTCAAAAGTGCGTAATGAATCGACTGAGAACGGGAGAATATGCCTCTGAAAGGACATTTTGTTTTGTTTTTACCACATTTTTTTTAAATCCTTCACTTTTTAAAATATTGCACTGTCAGTCCCTTGTAAAAATAGCCAAAACAATCAATTTTTAGTCATAAATAAAGAAATAAATATTGGTCCCCTGAATGTGTCAACCTGTTCCTGTAATAGGTATGCATTTTTGTTGACAATTTGTCAATCAATGCCACGAAAAAAATCACTGTGAGGGCTGTCATTTTAATTGGACAAATGCAGTACTCATGTATAATAGCAGAGGTGGCAGCGAGTTGCCTGCTGTAAAAACAAAGGAATAATTTGGCCTCCAATCATAGTGCCACGTTGGTCTCCTTCACGGTCACCGTGCCGAATGTTTCATAATGTGATTGGTAAAAATTGTATTTTCTAATCATGTTACAATTTGGACCATTTACAACTTTCTGTTACGTTTTTTTTCCATTTGCTCATAAAGCAGAGCAACCATCCGTGCTTTTGAGTGATCTATTAACCTGCCATGCAAGTTTTTAGAATATGATAGGAAACCGAAGTACCCGGAGAAAACCCACACAGGCATGGGAAGAACATGCAAATTCCACACAGGATCTGGAATCGAATCCGGTACGGGTTAACCGCTTTTCCACCGGGCCGCCCACATTTTGATCACAGTATTTAAAAGGAGTAATTGTATGACCATGATATTTTGTTCTGAGATGGTGGATTTTGTGTGTGTGTGCGCGTGTGTGTGTGTGTGTGTGTGTGTGCGTGTGTGTTAGTCTGTGTGCTTGTGGTTCTGGTATTTTGGCACTAGACATATTTAACAAAGGTTGGCAGGTCTGCAAACTTTGCAAGTCCTTGCAAGCCAACTGTGTCGCATTTGATGGTAGGATTTGCGTATGGCTGTGGGCATTAGTTGTGGACGGCTGCTGCTGACAGTCAATGATACACTTCTTCTTGCACACACACTTTCCTGCATCCTGCACAGCTCAGCGGCTTCTCATTTTAGCCGAGTTCGTCTCATCCAACCGATGAATTAAAATGCTAGTGCTTAAGGGCAAAGCCCCGAAGGCCCGAAATAGAAACTATTAACTCTTTACTATTTCCCTGGTCTTCTAGTTGATGAGTTATTCAAGGCTCTTTACAAGGCTCTGCCCTCTTTACATTCACTAATAATAATGAGAAGACGTCAATGAACATGCTGAGAGAATGTCTTTGGCAAAAGAACAGTGCACAAAGGATGGCCTTAGAAGACATCATCCCACCTTGTATTTATTTGCTTATTTCTGTTTGAGCATCTCACAAGCCCCTCAGAGGTCTGCCACCTTTGATTTTAATTAATTTGAGTCCTGCACCATGTCACTTGAAAAGCAGACTAGCAGATTAAGCCATTTTGTTCTTTCTAATGCCATACAACATGGCGAGATCTTTTTGATGCTGGGTGGTTCCCTGTGGGGATCCAGTCACAGATCTGAACACCAACATGAAACAGCAGAATCGCAAGGGATTGTGCCTTTCACCACTAGAAGACTTTGAAATAACAGAGAAATATCAAAGACATTCTATTGTTCTTCACTTGCTTTTTTTGAATGACATTGAAGTAGATCTCTGTTGTGAGTTCGGTTTGATAATAAGACATTTAGCAGATTGACGTGGGCTGAGATGACAAGCAATTCATATTTTTTTTCCAGATCAAACCATGCCTTAATTTAAAGCATTTTAAAATAAAAGTAAATAGGTGATTTAATCTCCCTCAAGAATATATATCTCTGTTCTCTCGCTAGCCATCAGTCAACTCTTTGCATTTTGCTTGCATATGGATATGCTAGCCTATCCGTATATGCCTCTCACATGTCGTGTCTCACAAATTCTCACAACAATCATGGTCCAATTACTGTTTACGTGTAACAAAACTGAAGCAAACTGTCATCATGCATCATGCCAGGGCTGCCAACTCTTACGGCTTGGCTGTATTTTGTTGCAAGTAATAATAAATGCCCCCTCGTCGCGTTCGTTAACATTGAAAGTTACGGATATTTACAAATCCGGATATTTAAAAATTGACGTTCTACTGAGGGTGACGGCAGTGATGTATTGTGATGTATTGCATCATCACTCACTCATGGACAGTGGAAGTTATTGGATGCGTCCAACGTGAGCCGAAAGCTCACGTCTTGAGACGGTCTCTGCTATTCATACCAGCAGCAAGGAACAAAGCCACTGTGACACGAAGTGAAGCATCATCGGCAGATTATGTCCAATAATTCATACACAACAAATGTGTGCTCTCACAAGGTTGTTCATCTTAGAAATGAACGTCAACTGCAGTGTGCTATGATTATCACAAAACGTTTCGGAACATGCCAAATCGTATAAATTTAGCTCGTGGTGAGTGATATTTTTAATCATTTGTCTTTATTTTGGTCCTTGAAAACATGTCTTGAGATGAAAATGTCGAACACATTGTTTGCATGCATTATTTTAAATGTGTTTACTGTAGAAAATAAATATATGTATTTTAAGTACGTATTATCAAACAGTGCTTTGGGGTGGTGCTGAATGAAATAACATGGAGCCAATCTTCCTGGAAATTGCTTGAGAATTTAGCATTGGTATCCAAACCCAGGGATTAGGTTTGAGATGATTAAGGAATTAAACATTCTTTCCTAAATTGTCTGTGGCGTTCCGATCAATTACATTCAATTGTACATTCATACATTCAATTACAGATTGTACCAAACTAACACTATTTCCCTTTACATCCTGCGATAATTCTCTGTTTTGGAACGAAGAAAATTAATTGAAATGACAATCTGCTTTTGGCCTGAATGACACGTAGAAAGACAAGGCATGTAAACGGGAATAGATTGGCTGTGTATTGCTTCTTGTACCCACCCATCTTAAATGCGCCAACACACCAACATGCCAAGTTTAATTTCTCAGTCAAGGCAGAATCCTCCCCCTCTGTGTTCTGAGTGACTATTGTTTTACCTTAGGTATTGGTTTAGCCTTTTTCATCAAAGATGCCCATAGCTTACAATGAAGGAGCAAAGAGGGTGAAAACAAAAAATTCTAAGGTGACTCTGAATGAAAGAATGTTTTTACGTGCATAGATAAGATCATGTCTGACACATTCCAGTGTGTGATGGTCATCTGCCCATTTCTGTTGGGCCAAACATTATTGTCATTGCACAAAGAGCCCACAGCTCAGCACTTCTAAGCCATTATACAGAATGCATTCGGAGCAGATTGGATGAACTTGTATATCATACTTAACTTTCAAATGTACCTGTTTTTGTTTTTTTTAATTTGTGGGGTTGTTTTATTTATTTATTTTTTGCTTGCATTGATGACTCTAATCACCTCGAAACGTGCACTTTTCTCATTGTGCAAAACAGTGGAGCCTCCCTTGAAGCAAGATTTCCCTGAAGCCAATTTGTAATTGTATAAATGAATATAATGAGAAAAGTGCACGTTTAAAATGGGAAATTCAAAACTTTGTCATGCATAACATTGTACAAGGTCTTAGAATAGTGTGTCCCAATGTAGGTAGTATCCAAGGGAAAACTATGTCAATATTTTTGCTGAATTTACATTTTAAGATGGTTAACCTCTGTTTGCACTTGCCGTTTGACATGGATGGCAGTTTAGAATGTTCAAGTATTAGTTTACAAATACTTCAACAGAACCAGTTCAGGGTGTGATCCACCTTTCACACGAAGTCAGTTCGGATAAACTCCAGCATGCCTGCGACCCTCATGAGGATAAGTGGTTTGGATGATGGATGGATGAATAAAAATGCTTAAAGCTTTGTTAAAATGTGTGTTTGGTGTGTGTGTGTGTGTGTGTGTGTGTGTGTGTGTGTGCGCGTGCGTGCCAACGGGTGCTAGAACATGGGCGGTGGGCCACAAGTTGACCCCGGGTTATAGTTTACATAACCCTGATGATCAGATCAGATGTCACGGAATATGTCATTCAATCGAGAATTTGAACTCTACATTTGTTCATTTAATTACTCATAGAATGGACACATCGCTGCCTTGTTTTCTCTTCTGAAATTATATTTTGCTAATTTACTGTATTAAAAAACATCCAGCTAAGCTCACTTATAAACGTGCTCTGTCTTAAAAAATAATAATAAATCTTCAGACGGATGGAGTGTGTAAAGAACACACCATCGCCAGCTCCAAAATTAGTCATCTAATTTCAGCAAAGATGATTTTGCACTCTTCCACCACAAAATAATGGTCGAAAGTGTCAAGAGGATCTTAAAAGTGGTCTTTATTTGTTCCCACGTGTTCTTTCATTTTAGTTTATTATGTTTTTTATTGATATTGCAGCAAGAGGGGCTGGCAGATCCGGGTGGATTTTATCCACTTCGAAAGTGAATTTGAAAGGAATTTATTTGTACACTCTTGTAGTCTGTGTTGTATGTGGTATGAGAGGCAGGTTTGGAACCACTCCTGAATCAATGTTGCTCTCTTGAGGAGACGACAGCTTTTATCTGGACCTCAGGCAGGCAGGCAGGCAGGCAAGAGGAAACCAAGTGGGGAGTCGAGACTGTATTGTGTACACTGCCTCTGGTTCCGCGTTTGTTTAATAAAGGAACACTTCATGTGTGACGCTGTCGAAGCCTGTGGGCGTGCCCTATCCAAAGCAGAGAGTTAGGAATAATTTGCTTGCACATATAGCGTGTGCCACTATTGACTTGTGACTCTCCTTCTTACAGCCTCGCGCAGTGCAACTGCAAGACATAAGCCACTGCCCATGTTAATCACTTGGCAATTGATTAGGTCCTTTTTTGGTCCAACAATTTCTACGAACCACTGATGATCTGAGTGAGATCAATAGACGTTCATGGCAAGGAAAGACAGTAGGGCTGGGCGATCGAGTTCAGGCCCCAGGCGTGAGTGAGCTTGACTTGAGGCCAAATCAAGTCCTGTTCAAGTAGCCTCAGGTGAGAAAGCAAGAATCAGGAGGTTGGCAGCGATAAACTTATCTTATATCAAGCAGGACCAAAATACATGTCACCCTCCAGTTGGCGCATGCAGTGTTATCAGCGCCGTGATGGGAAATGATAACAGCTAGCTTTGTTATCATAATCCTACATACATAACAGTAGGAATCATTCTTTTTGGAACGTACGGAAGGCAATGCATGAAACGAAGGGCAGGAAGACAAGGTTGCTTCCTGGCAGGAGATCAGATGGTATCAGGCTGTATTGATGGAGCAACTCATGGGAATGTAACTTGCATGGGTTGCTCATAACTGACCAGACTGTCATTGTCAACACAGTGGGGGAGGGGCACAGCAATTGACTCAGCACAATCTTTGTGTCTGCAACACAAAAATAAACCCCTTATAAAATTAACAGCTAGTGGGGGCAGGGAATTATTAGCAAGAGTGGGAATAAGAGACCCAAATATGAGAGGGGGATTATTAGAGAGAGAGTGTGTGTGTGGGAGGGGGGGGTGAGATGCTATGGGAATTTGGTGCATGCTGACACCATTTGTTTGTCTCACTGTGAATTTTGTTAAGCCACAAATATTAAACAGATTTAGAGGGAGCAGTCAAAGTCATTGAGTAATTATACTTTTTGAAACACTGTGCTTAAAAATTCAGCTCTTTCTCTTTAGTCCTGGAATGTTTACTCTCTGGGAGGGGAAAATAATAGATTTACCCAAGAGACGTGCTTGTAAAATGCATCATTTGTATGCTCCCAAATCCCAGACATCAAGACATGAACAGATGGGTGCAATAAACATAAGTCCAGGCCACTGGGTTTTTTTTGTCCACTGATAACTGGGATATTTGTGAAAGGTAAGGCATGCAAATAGACACTTGTACGAATCAAGCAAGGGGTCGAGCCATTCTGAAGGAGGACTTTCTTTAACTCATTCACTTCCAAAGACGTTTTTAAATGTCTTTTCAGACTTGGTCCAGAATTGGCTGGTACTGAATGAGTTAAGGAGAACCTCAGAAATACCTTCCCTAATGAGGTTCCTTCCTCAGCTCACCATGTTATGACTCCATATACCCCGCTGATTGAGTCAAGCTGAAGGCCAAATTCTCCCTTCAATCAGAGGCCGCCCCCCCCGATCACTCAGCCAGCTAGAGGGTGATGCCTCTCTTGCTCATTCCCTCCCTTGTTCCGAGCCCACCGCTGAGAGGGGTCATTTGAGCTTCGGGTCCCAAAACCATTCAGTTGGGTGTTCATAAATGCTCAGGGTCAGGTACCACGATGTGCGGCAAGCGAGGTTGCTGCGAGGCAGTTAAATGATCTCTGAAGGCTATTTTGATAATGGAGGCTTTTCATTACTTGCTGTAATGCAAATGATTGCTGGGGCTAATGAGCTCGAAGGTGCGTGTGAATGAGGGCTCAGAGGAATTGGCGTGCGTGGTGATCATAGCCAAGGTGATGAATCGCGAACATCAAAACCGCTCGCCTTGAACAAGAACAGGGTTAGAAATGATTAGACTCATGGGTCAGTGAGTCCAGATACCATTGTCTCAGATCGACTGGCTGGAATGCAGCGCGACGCTCATGGTTGACACTCATCATGCTGTTTGTTGTTGGAGTGATGGTACTGACAACGGGCCTTCGACACAGCTTGTAAAAAGAAAATGGATGGTGACACATTCTTTGAAAGTAGATGATGCCGCCACCACCACCAAATGTCCTGATTGTTTATCGACTAACCATCTTGGCCCAGCTTTTTCAGTAGTGCATAGAAGGCCGCTTGTGTGAGCAGGATCACTTTTGCCACACGTGGGCACTTTCGGAGGAGCCGCGAGGATAGGACTTACAGGCCACTGACTTGATGGTCAAGGACATTGAGCCCCTCCCTCCACCTTTAGAGCCCATCTGAGGAAGCGTCCTTTGGGAGAGTGGGATGCTGCCTGGCTGGCTGGCTGCCTGTCCACGCATCACTCCTAACGACCTGCTTGGGGGATTGGACCGAGTCGAGGGGGTGAATCGTCACTCAACAAGAAAAGGGATGAAATTCAAAACACAATCCAGTACAACCACACCAGAGACGTTCCTTGATTCTTCTTGCAATTATCGATGTGGTACACATGAAAAGGAAGAGTGAGAATTTCTGTGCTGGCCAATTTTAGATTTTGGAAGGTTTGAATAGAGTGACGAGAAGGAAGAGGCTGCTGTTTAATGAACGAGAAATTGCTTGGGAATGCCGAGAGGTACTACATCCTAGCTAAACGTTATATTTCAATCCTTATATTTTCTTGGCGTATTATTTTAGGGTCACAGGAACCTGTGCCTGGAAGCACTTCCAATCAATCACAGGGCAAAGGAAAAAAGATATTTACAGAAACCATGTAACTCTACCTTGAGAAAGCACTTTGAGGCAATGCCATGGTATTTTGATTTATTCCCTTAGTGTATAAAAATATATATATATATATATTTCAGTTTCTAAAAATATTTAGCCAGGGAAAAGTAATAACTACCCCTAATCAGCTGTGCCCTTTGTTGTTGAGAGAGTTCGACTCAATTGAGAGATGATGATGATATTATTTGCCATTGAATTGGGAGGCGAGTTCATGAAAATCTCTTCTTTGGCAAATGATTCTCATGTAAGAGTGTTCCTCTGCATTATAGTACACCGTGAAACACACACACACACACACAAACACACAAATGTTACGACAACACAAACTCCAAACAGTGTCACTGATTCATTCATCTGTGTCAGTAGCGAGTGAGGCTCATGGCCCGAACATTTGTTGTACATATGATATGTGGGTGACAAACCTGCTGTCGGTGGAGATTTGGAAGGATAGAGTCCTATAGAGTCTGCTTCGTATTCCCAGGGGACCATTGGCGATGGCTCCGGTCCAGAGTGACAACACGGAAGCAGGTTTTGTTTTTCATGACTTTGTCTCTTGCTTGGGGGAGGCTTTTTTAGTGCCATTGTATTGCAAAACACTAATTGAAGCATATCGCTTTCATCCCCGCTCATTTGTGAGCTCTCTTCTTCCTTTAGAGTGCCGTTTGTCTCCCCGCCGCTCGTGCACCTTGTTGGTTTCTTTATGATGTATTGTTTCAGAGATTGACGCTTTATTGTAGCCGGGTGCTGATGTACATGGCAATTAAATTGAAGCCCCAAAGAAGCGTCACTTCAATCACTGTCTTCTTTCACCGCTCTCTTATTTCTTTTGATTTCACTTCTTGCTTCCATCAGCGCCTCCAAACACACACACACACACACACACACACACACAGAATCACTTCCTCTCACCATTTTTCACCGTCATGTTAATACGCACAATAATGATGTTGCAAGGCAGTTCCAGTTTTGGGAGTTAATTAGAGTGGCAAGTTAAAGCCCACACAGTGGAAACAATGGAGGCTTTGCTTTTGCTTTTTCACAGTGGCACAAGGAGATAATAAGCTAAAGTCAAACACTGTGAGCAAGCAGGCACCAAGTAATTCTGACAAGCCTTCTACCTGACTCGACATTTCCTAATGCATGCGGCCCATATTGCCGTTATCCAAATGACAATAATAGCAAGGGGGGATAATAACTGCATCTATAAATGAAAGTGGGAAACCAGTCCCAATGATGTCGCTGTGGTGTGGCGGGAGCACAATGCAGAGCTCTCAGACTCCGGCAAACATTGGGCTGGCTGAGCAGAACAGGGGCTGTTGCCATGGAAACCTTTGCTCGGCTCACTCACTGAAAACTGTGTCATTACCCTGTACTGCCGATTGGAGAAGAGAGAGGAGGAGAGTGGGGCGAGAAAGAAAGAAACATAGATGAGACAAAGATAGAACTGGAAAGATAAAAGGGAAAACAAGCGCCAAAGAGGCCCACGTCATCAAACTGTGCTCTAATTTTGACACCTCTAACTAATGCTCTCCCCACTTTCTGGGCTTGTCAGTGGAACCTGAGTTTGCTCCTTAATAGCTGAACAACTTCAATACAGTAGTAGCAAATAATGTGGGAAAATGACAGGGAAAAACAGGGCTGTCAGGTAATAATAGGACAGGTGTCACTTTGTTCTCTCCCTGCCATTGTCAAAAACAAGCTCCTTCTTGGCTGTCATAAATCACATTCAATGTATGTGTTTGTCAATACAACACAATCAGAGTCAAAAAGGGAGTCCAAGCTTGTTAAAGTCTGACATATAGACAATTGTACGGGCTTCTACTTTGATGATTGTCACTTGGCTGGTGAGTGTTTGTACAGAGTGAGGACCACATCAAAGGATTTACAGTCAACTATTTACAATGGCGTGCAAATAGAGGCACCCTTCTGATACGGGCATTGCACCGCATGATTTCCCCATTTGGAACGTGGCTTGTTTGCACTGCCTCGCCGCGCTTTGTGTGTGCGTCCGTACTTCTATTGTGCTACAAAAAAGACAAAGTTGGAATTGAAGTGTAGCCCCTTTCCAATGAAATGCTGCCCTGTCCGGCACAGCTCCCAACAGAGACGTTCCCAAAGTACTGTGGCTTTCTGATGGTCACGCAAACAACAGGAAAAAAAGCCTCCTCTCCCTCCTGAAGCTCTAATGCAGTGGTTCTTAACCTTGTTAGAGGTACCGAACCCAACCAGTTCATATGAACCCGTTATAAGTGAAAAATAAAAATATGTTTTGTTTTTTTTACAAATTCAAGACATAAAAACGCATTCATTAAAAACAGAAAAAAAAAAAACATTTCAAGACATAAGTAGCCTTTTTTTTAGTTGTGCACACACAAAATGAACCAGCCAGTGATGGCCAAGTGGGCGTGTCATAACTAATTGACATGTTGAGTCAGGTGTGTCTTAACCTCCATGGCAGAGGCTTCGTCGAACCCCTGAGACCGATTCACCGAACCCCTAGGGTTCGATCGAACCCAGGTTAGGAACCACTGCTCTCGTGATTTTGTATCTCAGTAACCACCGACGCAACTTGTTTCATTTCAAGTGTCAGTACATATTTGTCTGCCGATTGTATTATTAATGTAAAAAGGTTTCTTCAACATCATTTCATCATTCAACTTTTTCACAACTTGAGAATGTTAGTTTATTTGAGAAGGGTGATTAATATTTTCAACAGTCTCCATTAAACAATTAAAATACTTAATTGAAGGTAAAAGAATTTGTGCGCCCCAAATGTGTACCGATTTGAAAATACTACCTAAAATGGGCTCTGAAAGGGTTGTTTTGTCTTTTTTTTTTTTCACTTCATAAATGCCCATTTTGTTCTGTTGTGATTCTCTTCAAACCAAAGCACTTTTCGTCAGCCTGTGGTATTTGTCTTTTTGTTCTTAAAAGAAACCAAGTGAATCTACTGTTCCAACTCAAAATTTGACTCTACCAACTGTGAATTACGAATAATTTACCTCTAACGAGTGTCACTCACAGACCTCGTGTTGAGTTTGCTGCCAAGTGACCGCACCACCTCGACTTATCTTCTCTTCTTTCCCACCCACAGCTCCCAACACTGCGCCCTATGGGAGTACAGGAAGTGCGCACGTCCCGATGGCCTGCCGGTACCTGGTCCTGGCTCTGACCACCTTGATGGTGGCGTACTAACGGCGGAGCGGCGAGCAAAATGACTGTCGAGAGCATTTACGAGTCTTTGGTGGCATCACCCATGACTGGATTCCAATCGGGAGGAGTTTGTCGCAAGGCAAAGAGTGGAAAATATTCATTATTTTTTCGGTTTTTGTCATGGTGAACTTCATGTAAATAGTATTTGTTGTTTACTTTCTTTGCGTTTTTTTTTTATTTTTTGATTGATGGATGAAATCAGCCCCTCCCGCTCCCTGGCATCCAATCATATCAAACGCTCAGCTTCACTTACTCTGTTTATCTTGTCTCATGACTATAACAAAACAACTGTGCCAATTCTAGTCTCTCAGTGCGGATTATTACCATAACAATGTTCTTTTGAATGTATTGTAGGTAGCTGAATGGAAGGAAAATCTCAGTTGACTGTAAAAAAAAAAAATATTCAAAAGCAGTAGTCACCTCATTTTGTTTGTGTTTCATTAGTGTGCCTGTTTAACAGCTTCAATCAGGTAGGCAAAGTAGAAAAGTCACCCGTCACATATCTTTATCTGAACAAACTTTTTTTTTCTTTATTTGGACTTCAATCATATGACAATGTACAGATGATGGCCCCGTTTACCCTTCACAGGTATAAATGTTTGTCACATTTCTTTCAGATTTGTTTCTGTTGTGAGGAAAAGCCGAGCTCACGTGCTTTGCTCATATCTTGGAAGTTTCAATGGTCCATTGTTTGCATTTCGGGAGAGTGACTCACTCCTCTGTCTTTTACAAAAGAGTTCTTTCAAAAATGGATCTCAAAATGGATAGATACCTAACAATGTTGTTGCACTTGAAATTGTTACGGTATCTGCCACTTTCAAGAGTGCCATGGAGTCAGAAAGTGGTCGTTTAGATTCGATGAAATGCGACCCCAAAACGTTTCAGCAGAAAAGAATATTGTGTGTGTGAGTCGTTAATTTTATTTAAAAAAAACAAAAAAACGAAACAGCCTATTTTGGGGCAGACGGAATGAGATATACACTGTATAGATTATATATATCAACATGCACATTAACATGCACCACCGGTTGTATGAAATAGCTATTTCTAACATAGACAATAAATATAGGCTAATATCGTTTATAAAGCGTGTTAGTGGGCACCGCCATAAATGTGACATCAAACTACTGCATCCTGTGCAGTAAGAAAACATGGCTTTGCCCCGGTTTGACAACTTGGATCTTCGATTTTGGTTTCCAATTTTCCCAGTTCTCCGTAATGCAGTATTTGTACCAAACCAACTCTGTCATTGCCACACTTTTTTTTTTCATAAATAAGCTTAAACATCGCAGAAAACGTTCTCCTAAGGTACATGTGATTTCTAGAAAAGTAATTATCTTTCAAACTTGCTGACTTTTCAATCCAAGTATTTGCCATGTTAGCTGCGGAAAACTGCTTAGCAATCAAGCTTGAATCATCCACAGACGAAATGAGCGTCCATCGCACGAAAACAAGCGTTCTATTTTTCTTCATTTTGTAAACTGAACCTGGTGACTTCTGACTTTCAGTATACGGCATAATCATCCTCCGGTATCTATCGATCTACAATGTAAGAAGATACTGCAATGCCTTAATAGTAACGTAAGTAAAATACTCACTGAAAGACTTTTAGACAAGCCACTAAATGTTTGTTTGACATACTGTATTCTTGAATGTTCCATCCGATCAGAGAGTGCAAATCATTCAATTGGGCGCAAATTGAAAAGAACATTTAACTGAGTTGCCGTCATGTCAAACTCCCAATATGCTCACATGAACTTGAAACTGCAAATCTTCTAGCGAAATAGCCATGGCAGTTAAAAGACTTTAAAGCACAAACACTGTTATTGCTTCTATGTTTGGTTTTGTGGTGATTTATTTTTATTGTAGGCTTGTTAAACAAATGAAAAAAAAAGTGAAAAGAGAAATTCTGCACCATATGGTCTTGTTTAAATGTTAATCTACAACGAACAATGAGTGAGGAATATATTTATTCACTTCCTTTATAAAAACAATGTATAAAAGTACATTTGAAACAACCGGTTATGTGACACTTGTTGGATTTGAATGGGCATACAATGGCATTGATTGAGGTGTCATGACTGTCCGGGGGATTTATTTGTCGAGTAAAAGAACAAATGTTTGCAATCAATTGAGTTCCTTTTTGAAGTGTGAAGAGGGCGTGCACCAATATAACAGTATTATAGAACAGATTCAGTGTGTGTGTGTGTTTATATGTGGAGAAAAATACAGATACATGTGTATCGTTAGAGCCAGTGTGTGTCGTCCTAGTTTTCACACACTTGAGTGTTTGACGTGCAGAGTGTGCTTGTGATGCATGTCGACATGAAAAATCCACCATTTCATTTTTTTCAATGCTTTTTTTTTTAAATCACAGTCGCCTATCATCTATCCTGTGGATTTTTTTTGTGGCCTATTTGAGGACAGCCTGAAATTTTGGTGGCATTTGTCACCTGCTAGTGAAGTGGTGCCTTGAGATACGCATGACCTGACTTTCAAGTACTTAAAATACTATGTATTTATTTTGCTTTGACTCAACTTAGTTCACTTCACAACCTGCCGTAGCTTGGCAAAGAACAATTCTCCCCTACCCCCCAAAAAAAGAACCTTCAAATTGTTGCCACTCCCAGTTGCCTTTAAATCAGATAGCTTACGTAATCATAATTCATAGTGGGAATGAAAGATGGTTTTAAAAAAAAATGCTGATACGTGGTGCTGTTTTAGAGAATGTATATTCGACCACAAACTGTGGCAAAACACATGTAGAGTGACAATATAACAAAATTCACAAGTATGCATTCTTAATCCTCTGCGAAAAATGACTAAAATTACTCTATTATAGTGATTCACTTACAATGTTTGACTGAAACCTCGCCTGTATCACTGTATTAAACTGTTGCCCGGTGGTCAAGGTACTGACACCGAAACTTGACATTCAATTTAATGTTCCTACCGTGTTTTTATAAAGTACAATTTTCCTCGTTGGCTAGAAGCAATTACTGGCTTTTCAGTTCATTTTAATGAGGAAAAATGATTATTTAATTTGAGTGCTTTGAGTTACCAGTGTTTTCACGCAATGAATTAAACTCATATCTCAAGGCACCACTGTATACCACATCAAATGTACTGGATGTTGAATATTAGGGGAGGAAAAATGGCATAAACAATTCCCTTCTATTCATTCGATCTTATTTGCAATTACAGCCTTCACGTTCTGACACTTAAACCCATACGCGAGCTCATGAACGCTCATTGGGGTTAGTCCCTGTGTAGCTGCTGAGTCATGATTATTGTGGCATATCATGCACATTTGTTGGCCCTTGAACGCGTTGTGCAAATACTCGGCTGAGCTCAGATGGGTAGATGCCACGGTGCACACAGCATATAAGGATTATCCTGCTTTTGCGCCCGCCGTCCTTTTTGACTGCGCTGTTGCAAGCTAAATCTTCTGGCTTATTTACAAACATAAAACACGGTTCATTTCATCCCTGAATGCATCGAGGGGTGGTTCGGTTTGGACTTTGTTTGCACAAACTAGAATCACATCATGTTGAACTCCCGATGTGCTTCAACAGGCTGTTTCATGATTATCTTCAGTCCAAATTAAAATGTTGATTCACAAGTGGGAAGCTCACTGCCTCACCTCCCCGCTGACATAAAAAAAATCACCTGATTTAAATAAACCCTTGCATCTATAGCAACCCCACGCTTGAGGTTTGAAATGACTCCATGATTCTGGATCCAACTGATGCGTTCATATCCATAGAAGCCACTCCATGCTACTCCTGGGATCTAAGAAGTACTGTACTAAATGTGCCTTCAAAGTATTTGTCAAACACCACAGTGGCAAAAGGTGACCTTTAATTTGAGCCGCATTTACATTCAGCAGTATTATTTTACTTTGGGAAATATCAATCAAGCTTGTGTTTTCCGGGGAATGGGCATGCTAATTGATTAATAGATCTTGAAAATTTGGCCAATGGGGTGGAATGTGAGACAAAATGTAGTGCACTCCTTGGATGCAAGCAGCAGAGGTGTTGGTGATTCCATCACTAGGTTGCTATCAAAAGAAGCCCAATGTGATGTCAGCTATTGTGAGTTAATTAAGCTACGTACGGATGATGTAGCACAATTCCCGAGTAGCACTATTCTAGCATTGAAACAGAAGCATAGAACATTTACCAGTAGATTTCCTGTTAAAAAAAAAATCATAATAATAATAAAAATAGCGTTGTGTACTGACATAAAGTTCTAGCAGGCAACTAGCGGTGTGCTTAGCTTCGCCCTGCACTAGCCTACTGTGCTAATGCTTCGCTGAGAAATGGGCCGGTATTGTTTATTTCTTATTTTGTGGCAATGGAAATGTACAAAATAATAAATAAAATAGCATAGCGATCAGAACCGCACTATTGGTTGGAAAAAGTAAAGCTTCAGAAATTTGCTACTTGCTAAAATCCAAATTAAAGTTATTATGTGCAATCTTGTACTCGCGACTTTCACTGGTAACGGGCAGAATTATTTACACACACATTCTATTTTTCTTTTTTTAATCCATTCACATGTTTGTGCGATAACATCATAATTATGTTTCCCTTTAATTGTAGCCAGAAATGTACTTCACATTGACCTTTGAGGACCTGACAAAATCACTTAAGGGAGCAAAAGAAGAGATGAAGTTGCACTTTTCTTAAATTGGACTGCCTTTTCATCATGTTGACTTTCCATATTATGCGACTCCAAATTCCATGCACTGCATTTGTTGCCCTCAATATGTAAGAGATGCAGGGTTCAACTCCTTCTTTGACGCACATTTCTTTTTGCTTTTAAAGTAATAGACACAATCTGACAGTTAGCTTCCGCGCAGCTGCAATAAAACAACTGAACTAAACAATTCTTCTTGGAAGCAACCGATTTCAACAATCAGCAACACCTCTACCAGTTAGAATGCATCTATCGTAGAGTTACAATGTGCGGCGATGAGATTGCACTCGAGTGCTACGTGAAGAACTGACAAACAGCACACGCAACGTGTGGCATTAGTGTTTACAAAAAGACTATTAGGGCCACACAAAACATAAATGTATATAAGTGATAATAGTAAGGTTTGGTTTCTCTGTGTGTGTGCGTGTTCATCAGTGCTACTGGGGGCCACATTGAGCAACACACTTCCTAATGAGATGTAGAACAAAAATTATATTTTAAAAATGAAGAAAATGTATGCATACCTGCAAAATATGTACTCGTAATAGAGCTCATTTTTGATCCTACATTTTTCAATGCATGTATAAAAACTCTACTGTCCTCACCCAACAGCAAAGGGTTTGAAGCAAACAAAAACCACATACTATTTATCCCCAGATCAAAAGGCTCCCCTCCATAAAAAGGCCATTGAAAGAGAGTACAAAACTGCTCAACAGGAAACCAACATTAATTGCAAGAACTCACATATTTTTGGACAAAAATACACTCACTCACAATTGTAAAGTTACTGAGTTTCTATGTTTCTTCTTGATATCGTTCCAAAGCCGTAAATATATATTATATATATAATTTGGCCTACTCACGTTGTAGTATAAGGCAGCACAAGACCCAGTGTAAGCACAACAAAGACACGTCTGCCATCTACTGGTGAATGTTTATATTACAACTTAAAGATACAGTTGACCACTGCATAGTTGCACTTGGGCCATGGATTCTCATATTTGCAGACATTTGTATTTTTTTAAATAGTTTTTCATATTTTGGATTTTTGTCATTTTTTCCGTGGGCCACAAGTTATCGATAGATAGATAAATAGATTGATTGTTCTCAGACGGTTGTTTAACACCAAACCTTACTATTACTACTTTTAAAACTACACGCGCACACACACACACACACACACCCGCACACACACATACACACACACACACACACACATAGAGAGAGAGAGAGAGTTTGATTCCTACATCGCATCATTTGATTTTATTTTATTTTGTGACTTTTTCCTCATAAAAATAATTTTCTTTTCTCAAAATATTACTTATTTTTTCTCTCGTAGTGTCCTTAATTTATTTGTAAACTTTTTTTTTCAGTGTGGGCCCCAATGCTTTGTCATAGCGCTCAAATGAATACATATATTCAATGTTATCGTGATTTGACACCCCTACTGCTCACTTCAGGATGATTTAAATATGTGTTGACCTGAAGGCAAATTAGGCACCGTGCAGCTGCATGGTGCTTTTATTTATTATTTGTAATTCGGTTTTTATTATTATTTGGGTTTTGTTTTTTTAATGGAGGGGGGTTGGCTGTGCTGTTCATGAACTACCTTCCTCCTATGTAACTTTAATTTGGAGATATGTTGTTCCATTCTGCCATCTGATTCTCTGCGGCAGTTACATTGCACCACTGTGAGCAGCACAGTTGTGAACCAGAGTTGTGAACCTCAAAAGAACAACTCAAACACACTCGCATTCACTTGCTGGATGTATTTTTCACACGGCAGTCTTCCTGTCAAACACATGGGGAAGACAAAATGAACTTTGCCCATGTCCTAGAAAAAACAATTGGTAAAACGCCCCCACCCCAAAAAATAAACCCCCAAAAACATTGCTTTCACATTTACCTTAATGGAGTGTCTGCATGTCGGACATCCCATTAATGTCAACATTTTTAAAATGACAAACATGGACATAAGTGCGCAATTATTGGTGTTTGTTCAAAATGGATGGACTTTCCTATTCTGAGGGCGCCATATGATCAATTCTCCTTTGTACTATTTAAGGTTGAAGATATGATGGTATTACTTAAGAAACATTGTCAGGAGAATGGAAATGTTTACTCAAATGTATTTGAAGGTCCTAGATGCCGCTTGTATATTTATAGGCTCTAAATCACTGGAATGATAGAAATAAGTGGCATTGATATACCTATACCTATATATATAAATGCATATTTAAATATATAAATATATATTGATATTTGTCCCAATACGAGAAAATCCATGTACGTTAATTGATTCAAAGCTTACATTGTGTTCAGTATAGCACGTATGCAAGTCCATTTTCATCATGTTTGATGTAATTTTGTAGCAGTGGTTTGATACTAATAAATGGCAGTCGATGATGGAATTGTAACAATGTGAGGTTTGTTTCTTTTGTCAAAGGGGGTGGAACAGTGGAGAATTTGGTTTGTGTCTGCCACAGTCAAAAGCATCCAGGTTTGAATATGATGTCAACACTGAAGGCTACGACGCTCAATTTGAGGTTGTTTTTGTGTTAAAAACTGTACTGGCCATGGAACAAATACAGTTCCATGCCACATTTGGAACAAAGAAAATTGACCTACAGCATCAAAGTTTGTAGTTTCTGCCTCGCTCTTTGCTTCTGTGGGTCTTTTTCATTTCATGCACAGTAAAGATTCTATATAGTTGCAAAAAATAGTCTGGCACCTGAGCAGGGGTGTGTGGACTTTTTATATTTTCATGTCTATTACCGGTATATGTTTTGGTAACAATTTGAGTGCCGATATTTGTTTGTCTGTTTGTGCCCTGGTATCAACTGGCAACCAGTCTTGGATGTATGCCACCCCTGACCCCAAATCAACCAGGATAGGCTCTTGCTCACCTGCAACGCATGTTAGTAATATATTTTTGTGTTAATGCACACTGCACCCTAATCATTCTATCAGTCTGATTTTCACAAAAACGTATTTAAAAAAGAAAATAAAATATAGCTTTATCTTTAACCTACGGTGGCGCGTGACCTGCGTCACCGGAAGTTGTTCGCGTTTAGCAGTCTGCAATTGCAGCTTGTGATCATCAGAGCTTTTGCACTATATCTTTTATTGTAAACATTGTTCTCATTCACAGTTTGTTTTGTACAATTCGCCGAGGGGACAGGCAAAGAATGGGAATCTGAAGGGCCGAGAGAAGCATTTTAAAACGGTACGCGTGAGTCTGCCTCAGTGTGGAGCATGGCTCAGCGTCAGGCTATTACTCATGGCACGCATGTGTACATGCGTGCGTGCGCATGCGCAGCAACGGGTCGATCGCGGGAGGTCGGTTGATCGAAAAGTAGACCTTCGGTCAAAAAAGTTTGGGCACCCCTGCTTTACAGTACTTTTTTTTTTCCTATGGGCTCGGGGCTCAGGATGGATGGATGTTGTTTAACTAAATAATTTTGTGTTGGTCAAACAAAATGCAATGCAGAGAAAGAGTCAGAGTAGCTTATAATATAAAATAAAGTTTTAGTTATCTGTCTTTTCCTTTGTTTGACGGTATGCAGGTTGTCTTTATTTGTTGTTTGTTGTTCATTAATTGTACAATACTTGAGGTTAAGTGTGACACCGACCGTATAAGTAAATCCCATTTACTTTCCATTCACATGTGATTACCATTGTTGACACTGCGCCTATTCCACAAATGACTTTCTTTAAGCCTCTGATTGAAACAGCCTCATACAAATAGAGATGTTGCCCATTGAATGAATGCGAGTTTGTCACTGTTTGTACACTGTTTTTTTTTTTACTATTGTTGGTTGCAATATAAAAACTTTCTCGATAGACGTTTGCACAAGACATGCATTGAGACCAAGCTGTTTGTATCGCATATAAGCATTAAAGGCCAATTTTCCATCATGTGACTCCCTGAAGAGGGGAGGATAATGCCATATGATGTAACATCTGAATTCTTTTTGGCTAATTTCATGTGCTGGAATAATCGGAGGTATTGGCAGAAGACAACAGTAATGCTGCTTTTCTGCTTATTCATTTTTTTAATGACCGTCAAGGAGAGTACTATATCACATCGAAAACACTGTCGTAGTTGAGCTCTCAGAACTGGTGCCCAGGAGTTATCATTGTGATGTGCTGGTAAATAGTTCATCGTTGTAATGGGAACCTAGGGGGGTGGGGGTGGGGAGGGGTTCCCACTGGGACAATGGAAGCTACTAATTGCCCACTCACATCAGCCCCCCATCCACTGACTCTTTACTTCTCGGCAGCCTAACTATTGAGTTTTACGGCATCAAGATGAACTCTGCAGCACACGTTAAGTGGTCCAATAATTAAAGCTTGTGGAGATTCTCAAGATATCACAGCTGGCTGCGTCAATTCCAATGACTTCAACAGGTTTCTCTCGCCACTTCGCTTAATTGAGGGGAGGGGGGGGGGTCATTGAGTATCAAAACTTGGGCTGTTTTTTCACTTCTTTTAAGCTTGATCTCACCTGCAGATACTGCAGCAGGCAGAAGAAAATGTGGGGGCTTTGCCAGAGAGGCAAATGAGACGAGGTAGACTTTATCATCCTCAATGGCTGACTTAGTCCAAAACGTGACAGCAGTGGAAGGCAGCCAGCGAGAAGTGCTTGAGACTCTTACTAATGAGTCTGTGCTCTGGCACAGCAATTAAGAGGGGCCAATGCAGGACATTATTCAGCAACCAAATCATTGTTGTTGTTCCATAGAAACCTGCATGTGTCACATTTTGGGGATTTATTTTCAGGAACGAAAATAATAGCAGTATTTCAGCAATGTGGTTCCTTAAAACACGCACGCACGCCCACACACACACACACACACACACACACACACACACACACACACACATAAATGAACAACTGTTATGGGTAGTACCGATTTAGCACAAGGAATTGAGAGCTGTGTTTTCACAGTGGGTGTTTGTGTTGTGTAAAAGCAATCAGTCCATTCTCAATAAAGTGTCTTCTCTTTCGGGCCGCCCGCACGTGAGCTGCGGTCTGTCTGACTTTGAGGCAGAGGCAGGCTACACCTGGGACTGGACTGGTCTCCAGCCAATCACAGTCATAACTATGTAATTAGCTCATGTGTTAAATGACTCTTATAATGGGAAATGGTTGCGCTGTCTTGAACAGAAGTGATGCAGAAGCAAAATGTTTCCCTGATTAATAATCAATCACCACCAAGGCTGAAAGATCATTGTTTTGTATGGTGTGTTTGTATCGCACGTGTCCTCATTGTGGTTGCGCGCTAACTGGAGCCGATCCTGACCGGAGAAAGGGGTCATCCATTCGAGTCGATTGTCTGTTACATTAAAAAACTTTATTTCATGGCATAAATCAGGCAAGTCCAAAGTCCGGCCCGGGGGCCAAATCCGGCCCGTGGTCGAATTTCATCCGGCCCTCGGCCCCTGTCATAAAATCAGTGCCGTCTGGCCCGCAGGTTGGGCGCAATGGAACACGTGTTGCATTGACTGAGGTCTCGTAGACTGGTGAGTGATGTTTCATAGAGTACTGCTTCCCTCTAGTGGCTAAATGAGTAATATCATTCACTAAATGAGTAATAGCATTTAGACACTAGAGGGCATCACTCACGAGTTAACAAGACATCAGTCCGTGTTTATATTGACTGATATGTCATATTTCAAATGGTCCTTGCAGTTGTGGATATGTGTATTGCTTGTTCATTTCCCTGTTGTTCGAGTCAAAGGTTTTGTGACTATTGAAAAGTCATGGTGATACATTTTATGTTTCAAATCAATCAATTTGCACTCAGGAGACTTCCGTTTAAGAAAAAGTCAAGTGAATAAGCAGTTGCATGTGATATACCCGTTTCAAATGAACCAAAAGAAATTCTTAAGATTGTTTCACATTTCCATTTGTATTTTAATTTTAACAGACTGGCTTACTAAAATTTGTTGAACAATATTGTTGTTCAATGTAAAGAATGTCAGCCAAGGTCGGCCCCCCGACATTTTACCACATAAAATCTGGCCCCCTTGGCAAAAAGTTTGGACACCCCTGGTATAAATAGACCAAATATTAGTACAAATATCGTTTGTATTTTGTCGTAGACTAAAAATACTCAGTACAGCACAAAATTCTGTGAGCTTCTTGCCACTAATGCAATCGAGGTTAACCGGACAAACACTGGCTCGTTTCTGGCTGGTGATGTGGCTTTCCATCGCAGAGAGCAGGGAGCTTCGTGGCGGCATATACACTGGCTTGTTTCCGGTCAGGGCTTCGTGTCTCTGACAGCAATGACTTTCGAGCAGGTATAGAGAGACTCATTTGGCTTCCTCTCATTGGGGCCTCGGGCTTCTGTTGGCCACAGGCAACAAAGGGGTCACTGTGTTTTTTTTCTTGTTTTTTCTCTTTTCAATTCAAAAGCCTCCCTAGGTTTTGGATTTGTCATCTGTTGGACTATGATTTTTTTTTACGGATTCACGATCGGCAGACTGGCAAACGGGTGAAATTTACTGACGGAAGCGATGAAGGAGGCGCGGGTGAAATTACATGGTGAACAAACAGACTGACAATTACAGGTACATTTTCATTCAGATTGAAATAATGACCGGGCTGACTATGACTGACGCTTACTCGGGCCGCCGACGATTGAGGAACAAAACGTAGGCAAAATGTAGTAAATTTATTACCCCAGGCATGTGCATATTGCAGAGTCAAAAACGACTTTGCAAGAGTAGTTCGTTATGTTCGTTTATAGAGCACTTTCAAACAGCCATCGCTGCATACAAAGTACATGGAGCAATTTAACATACACAATAAACAGTAAGACGAATCAGTAATAAAGGCGGTAGAAAGCACCAAGCAGTAAAATCAAGAACAAATCTAAGTCATGCTGAGTCAAACGCCAAAGAATACAAGTGAGTTTTGAGGAGGGCTTTAAAGATGGGCAGCGAGGAGGCTATTGATGTATCCACAAGAAATAAAAATGTAATATCATTTTCCTGTTCAAAAAAAAATATATATATATATATATATATATATATACAAGGAGAGTTTATGAGGGGAAAAGATGAACCATCCAGGCTCCTTTAAATGCCAGCTCTTAACAAAACACCCCTCATTTCAAAACAATGACAAATTTTGTTCAGAAGAGCTTTGGAAACAGGCAGCTTTATTGAGGAAAAATGGCAAGGTGAATGAGAGAGCTCTCAAAACTACTTTCCAAGTTGCTAAACTCATCCCCAAATCCAAACAGCCACACAGCGTAAGGGAGGCAATAATAATACCCGCTTGCAAGATCATTTGAAATGAGAAGTGCTCTGAGATGAATCACCCAACCATACTTTCTATGGGAGCTGAGCTTTTCAAGCATGATTGCCATGGAAACAAAAAAAGTCAAAATACTGGTAGTTGTTACAGAAGATCTCCACGTGCATCTTTTTCAACTTTTGTGAATACCGTACAGCAAATTAGTGTTCAATTAAAGGCCCTAATTTCACAGTAACCAGTAATCTTCAAAGTAAACTGACACAAGATCATTGTTATTTCAGTACACAGGGACATTTTGGTTTGATATTCTGTGAGGTTTCCTCAAGTAAATAAAAAAGGTAAGGAAACGTTGGTCTAATCCGACCCCCCCCCCCCCCCCCCCAAAAAAAACCATGACAACCAATGACAATGGCATCACGGCACAGCAAAACTCCAGCATGGATCAGGATGTCTTACATAGGAGGTAGAATGAGGCTGGCGGATGCCCTCAGAGACAAATGAGCGTGGATTCTCCTCCCCTCTGCAGCCCCATCTGTCACTTCCTGCCACTTTTCTCCGGAGCAAGAGCACTTGTTGGTGTGAACTCCGAACGGCCCGAGAACAAACGAGCTGGCTCTATTCAGTGTCAAACCAGATCATCAAGAAGACCTGTAAACTAAAACTAATGAGGCAACTTGCGGCCATCTTTCCCTCATCGGTACGACTCACAATTACACAAAGCAAGTAGCATATACCACTGCTCACTGGTAGAGTAGATAAGTTATTGATATAATCCTTTGTTTGTCCGTGGTGTCGCCACTCCCTTTTGTTTTTGTTACCTTTTTCAGTGTGGGCCGGACGTCTTCCTAATCAGTGCACCTGCCTCCCCTACACACCTGCGAGTCTTCATCTCATTCAGCCACACCTGCGAGTCTTCATCTCATTCAGCCACTTGCAGCATAAAAGTCAGCCTGAACAGCCACCTGTTGCCAGTTCGTTAGTGATCTTTCCTGCCGTACTTGCTCCTGCCAAGCCGTTACGCTCTTGCGTTCCTGTACTCCTTGAATTGGTCATTTTGACTACCCTTCTGTTCCTGCCACCTCGACCTGTCCCACTTCTTGGAAATAAAACCCTTCTGAGTTCATTGTGTCTGCGTTTGGGTCCTGTGTTCATCCCTCACGAAGCTTAACAGTTATCTGACTTAATGACAAATTACCGTATTTTCCACACGATAAGGTGCACCAAAAAGCATTCAATTTTCCCAAAAGCTGACAGTGCGCTTTATAATCCGCTGCGCCTAATATATGGATCAATATCCTGATTTCTTGGACGTAGTATTTTAAATGTTCTGTGAAGCGCTTTGTTACTGATGCAGCAGTTGTGAAAGCTCTATATAAATATAGCTGTATTGTATTGTATTCCCTGTAGCGTAGCTCCATCTTGTGGATGGTAACACAACCGCAGCCACTATTGTTGCTTCGATTCTAGGAGTCTAATAATGCGGTGTGCCCTATATGTGAAAACCGATTCACAACAGGCTATTCATTGAAAGTGCATATTATAATCCAAAGCGCCTTATAGTGCGGAAAATCCGGTACACAAAGAAAACCACATGCTAATTTTAGTTTAGCCGTGCCATACAAGGGCCGGTTCTGGGCATGCATAACTCAAGGGAACAGGCAGATAATATTAAGGGGGTATCATGTGACAGTACAGTTTTATTATAGTTTGCAAGTTTTTTTAAGCTTGATTTTTAAGCTTTTAAGCTTTATTTTCTATTATTCATGACGCTATCAATTGCTAAACGGCATCTTTTACGACTTACCGTCATGTAACACACTTGGATATAGAAGATGAGCGATTACATCACTATCTGTATGTATCGGTTCATCTATCTAAATTATCTTATCCACTATCCGTACTGAGGGTAGGTGGGACATAACCCGAAAGTCGCAATTGTTTAACCGGAAATTGATGGGGATTTAAATGGGTACATTATTTAAAGTCTGAAATTGAGTGATCAGAAATTGATTGATTGATCAGCAGTTGCTATATTTGTTGTTTATTCGAAAGCTGTAGATACAAACTGAAATTGAGGCGAGCCGACCAAAACCTAAAGAAAACTGTCGAGAGTGTAGGCCATGAATAATGTGACGCTTCCTTTCCAAAATAAATTTACCAACTAACTTTAAATATCATACAAACCTAAAAAGAGGCGAACTGAGGAAAAGTGGGTACTGCTTCGAGCAATAGTCAAGTCAAGCAAGCACAGAGAGATCATCAGTCATTGCATGCGTGACTGCTCTTGCTGCAGCAACTCTATCTAGTAAGGGGCGGTCGCTGTGCATGACTGACCAATCACAGAGCGTGAAGTGTGAATACATAAGTACTGAATGAGGATTTTCCTTCAGCACATGTCTGCATGGTGACGAGTGGTACTCGTTTCATGCTCATACTTGGCAAAAATCCATTATCCTGAATGTATACTTGTCGAAAATATTCGTTATTGTTAACAGCACGGGTGGCCTGGTAGTCCAGTGGTTAGCACGTCGACTTCACAGTGCAGAGGTACCGGGTTCAATTCCAGCTCCGGCCTCCCTGTGTGGAGTTTGCATGTTCTCCCCGGGGCTGCGTGGGTTTTCTCCGGGTACTCCGGTTTCCTCCCACGTTCCAAAAACATGCGTGGCAAGCTGATTGAACTCTGAAATTGTCCCTAGGTGTGATTGTGAGTGTGGATGGTTGTTTGTCTCTGTGTGCCCTGCGATTGGCTGGCAACCGATTCAGGGTGTCCCCCGCCTACTGCCCAAAGACAGCTGGGATAGGCACCAACACCCCCCGCGACCCTAGTGAGGATCAAGCGATTCGGAAAATGGATGGTTGGATGTTAACAGCACACCTATAATGTATCTGGATGTCGCTACCCGCTTGTAATCCTGCACACCAAATGCCTTGCTCTTCAAGCCACTGTCATTTAAGCACGCATGTACAAGTCACACGAACCAGACCAGTCAAAGCTAAGGTTAGGTACCCACATTTTAATATTGTAGATGCATTGCCATCCATCCATTTTTTTGTAGTGCTTATCCTTTTTGGGATCAAGAGTCAAGCAGGGAGGGCTACATCCTGAACTGATCGCTTCCCAATCATAAGGCACTCATAGACTAGCAACTATTCACAATCACGTTCATACCTATGGCAGAATTAGAATTTATTGGACATGCATTTCTTGGGAGGGTGTGGGGGCATGTTGGAGGAAGAGCGATGCAACCCATCCAAAGACTGGAAGAACATGGAAAATTCACACAGGAGGCTCGTACCTAAAACTCAAACCCCCAACCTAAGAACTGTGAGGCAGTTCTGCTAACCACTACTCCGCTACTATTTTGCAGCAGTCAGGAACTCCAATCTCACGACTTGAGTTTAGTCAGAATCGAATTGCCAATGGAAGGACATGCCTAAAACCGATGAAAGACAGGCGTGGTATGATATGAGGGATGAGGCTGCCTCACTAAGCAGTGAGCAAGAGTCACGGAAATCCAAAGATGATTAGGTTTGGATTCAGGGATTTCTGATAAAATAGGAAACGTGACAATAGCAACATGCAAGGTGTGCAACTCACAAATAAGTCACACAATATCTATGATGTCTCCCTTCAGTGTCAGATGCAGGTAAGATAGCTAGGTATTATTTATGTATATATAGACTGTATATGTATGTATGTATAGCGCTACCTAAATCGACAGCTGTGGTCTTCTTGCATGTGTTACTTGTTGCTCGGCAGAGTTCATCAAGCGCTATCATAACTGCAGGACAAGCCAATTGTCAGCAACAAGTCAGACAGATAAGAAGTTGCTTAAATTTTGAATCGTATACATAATTTGTGGAGTGAAAAGTACTCTGTATTGAATCTAAAATTCATATTTGAACTCTTGAAGGAAATAATCCTGTAAACCACAGAAATTAATTATAACACCAGTGCATGCACATTTTTCAGAATCCTTTTTGATTAAATATATAGGGCTGGTCTTCATTTAGGGGAATATGCAAACATTTATAGCAGTGGGATATAAAATGGGACCATATAAGCACCTCTATAATGCACATGAAAGGAACATGAACATCACTGTTTATTCCCGCAAGATTATATTTTGAACGCCCCCAGGCAATGTTTTCCATTTTAATTCAAACACGGTGCATTCCAAAAATGTCTTTATGGCATCTGAACCGTCCTTTATTTTACATCATTCTCGAAACCTAATTCTTTTTTTTTGTTTTTGTTTTTCTTTTCTCCACCCAGACAGAAATGCACACACGCATGGAGTCACACAAAAAGTGTTTTAATAAAGGAAAAAATGCAATAAAACAGTGTCATCCTGTTATGACGCTCATGTGTTTGAAGCACGTTTATATTCAAAGTGCATTTTTCAACTTGAAAGTAGGACTAATGGAAATGCAACCAGCAGGAGGAGAGAGGTCAGCAGGCACATGATAAATAGACGAAAGATACAAATGGTGTTTATTCTCGACAGGCCCCAAGCCTGTTAATGCCTTCTTACGCTCTTCTCCTCGGATCTTCCTCTTGACGGGCGCCAGCCTCTATATTTCACGGCGTGTCATTAACGTCGAGCAGCTGGATTTGGCTGAGTGGCCGCGGAGCTGTCGGAAGACTGTCACGCGTCTTCATGGACTGGCGGCTCGCGGTGGTCTGCCGCTGTGTCATTCGATGAGTCCTGACGCTTCATGCATTAAGAAGTCATGGTTCACGGAGGACTCAAAGCACTGCCAAATCTTCATGAAATTTCATGTTTTCGCAAGAAAATGGCAGCCGCATGCTGAGAGATGCCGGCATAGAGCATGAACGCTTTTAAAGATTTCAACATGGCAATGAAATTTTTGAGGTTGAGCATTTTGAGGTATTGTTTTATTTGTAGTACTGTATTTTCCCGCCTATAAGTCACAGTTATTTTGAAGTTTAGCTGGGGGTGCGATTTATACTCGGGAGCTGTGTTGATAAAACCACGAAGAGTCTGATGTAAGCAAGAAGAGGAAGCGCTGCATCTTCTACCTCCGGAGTTGGTGGGGTTTCTTTAAAGTGACACAGAGGAAGAATATTCCATTGGATTTAGCAATTTGGAGTGACATTGATGGTTTGGTGAACTTGTTAGCATGTTCTTTATGCTATAGTTATTTGAGTAACTCTTAATGTTACTTGAACATACAAGACACATTTTCAGTTCGTTGTTTACGTCATGTAACGTTAGCTTAGTGTACACTTATTCGGAGTGTTGTTTTCTATTTTTTTATTTTTTTAAATTGCCTTTCAAGATGAAAGTTCCTGTTCTTGGGGTTGGATTTTATAACATAAATTTCCCCCCCCAAATGTGACTTATGTATGGGTTTTTTTGTTCTTTATTATGCATTTTATGGCTGGTGTGACCTATACTCAGGATCGACTTATAGTCCTGAAAATACGGTAGCTGTAGCAGTCGTTGTACTGTACGTGGTGTTTATTATTTCAGCTATTTTGATATTGTCTCTTATTCTATTTTCTATTTGTGGTAAAAAATAGATGTTTTACCGGGCTGTATTAATCAAGATTTATAAATTTACTTCGTGTTCGTGTGAACGCTGTGTTTCTCTGCCCTGTGGTTGGCTCGTGATTAGCCGCGGGTGAAATCTGTCTTTTGTCCAAAGTCAACTTGGGTGACCCTCAACAGGATAAGCCGTATCAAAAATGTTTGGATAGATTTTTGAATGTCAGCCAGCCACTTTTTGTAGGGCAAATCTGGACGCCTGGCACCCTACTTAGCAACCCATGTTGAGGCAGCTCCTTTTTTGGAATAATCCATCCATCCATTTTCCATGTCCTCGTTAGGGTCACATGGAAGCTGGATACTTATCAAAGCTTAGTTTGGGCAAGAGGCTGGGTACACCCTGGACTGGTTGCCAGCTTATTCCAGGGTATATCCAGAAAAACAACCATTCACAGGCCAGATATTTTGGAATACTATTAAGTGTGACCAAAAAACAAAAGACAGCACATAAAAAATCTTTACATAAAAGACCTTAAGAGGGTTTGATGTTCCACTATGAATATGTCACGACTACATGATTGCAATATAACAAAACATTTAAGCAAATGTATAGTTGCAATGGTTCTCTTTGTAAACTCTGAACACCTCTCGCTGTGTGGTGCTCCATATTTCTCACTTTGGACATTGTAGAATAACGTGTCATCAACACTGACATGTCTTTGTTTTGTTTTTCAGCAAGCTTGCACATTTCAACGTGCCAGAGACACGCTGAGCCCAAAAGCTCATCGTACTGCAGCTCAATTGTACTTCGTGACGTCCTGCTGAGAGAACACAAGTTGTCTCGTCATGACTCCTTCCTCGCTGTCATAACAGTAACGCAGCACAAACAAACAGCGCATTAGTTTGCATACCATCAAATGGGACGGCACACATGAGAAACAAGAAAAATGTGTGGAAAGAATTCACCCGCCACTTTGTATCCACGAGACGTGTGGAGAAAAGGTCTCTTGAGGACTGAAAATGTCAAGTGCTTTGAAGAAGGCTGAGCTCACAGCGAAACAATGGTGATCATGACAATGGTGATCATGACGTTTCCTGCATGATTAAGAGGCTTTGAGAGAAGCTGATTGGGCCAGCTTTGTCGAAGTGATATTATGAGCATTATGGAAAAAAAAAGAAATACATATCAGTTGACCAGGCACACTTTTATACACATAAAGTGGCAGCCATGTGAATTGCACTGCACAATAAAAGCTCAAATCATCAAGTAAACAAGCCTGAATAAATAATTGGGCTGGATTCTGAAAAACCAAAGTGACACAAAAATCACAGAGGCAGTGGCGAAAACACAATAAATCAATGCAGTCTGGTAAACAAACACGTTGGAAAAACTCTTTTGACTAACATTGCCAAGGTCGCCGTATTGGCTCCATGGTGGGAGGATGCCATTCAATGCCCCATCATGCTCCTATCTCTTATACGTCACAAAAGGAAACAAAACTCAATCTAATCCTGCATTTTATCCTTGTCATGATTGTTTTAAAGTTATATTTGGGTCTGGTTACGTTTGTTTTTGATTCCTAATGTGGCCTTTTTTCGCCACCTGTTCTCGTTATCAGTGTTCCTTGTGTGTAACCAATCCCTTAACCCTCTGTCTTGTCCAGGTGTTTCTCGTTGTCTCGTCACTTAGCTTGTATTTAGTTCTCTGTGTTTCTGTCAGTCTGTAGGGGTGTTCACACGGCAAGATTTGGTCCGGCGTAGCCCCGGAAAAAGGTTTACACCTTACCAAATTTGATCCACCTCAGGGAGGTGGTTTAAAAATTTGCTCCGGAGTAAATGCTTGTTTTTTAAGCAGCACCAATGTAAATTTGCACGTGTGAACGCAACTGGGTTAAATTTGCTCCAGAGCAAATGCTTGTGAAGCGTACGTAGGGTGAAAATGCGTTGCTTTCGTGCTCTGTCGGACTTCCATAATGTGTTGATTCATAACGACACAAGACTTGGCTAGTAACATATTTCCTTTTGTAGGAGACTGGACTGTCTCGGAGTTGTTAGTGTAGTTTGTTCCTTTGTTGTGTGTTCACAACCCCCCGGCCCCCATATAATTTATTTTGTGATTTCCTCTCTTGATTTTCTGTTTGGCGCATTATGTGTTTGCTTTTCTGAGTGTCATTGAAGTCATAGTTGAATTACGTTTTCGGGAGCGGTCACTCTCGAACAGAAGGCACGGAGACCGAGAAGGAGAAGGACGTGACTGTCCAGTAGTCGCTTGAGTTGTGTATATACTGTACGTTTTAAAAAGAACCAACCCGACAGTTCATTTGTTCTCTGTCGTTTTGCTCCGCTGCAGAAACTGCCGTGTGAATGCAAGTGGGGCTGCACCGACGCTGTGCCGGTGCTGGCACGCTCAGCGGCTTTGTACGTGTGAACGCTCCACATAATTTGCTGCGGTGCAAAATATATCGCAACAAACTACATTGGTGCAGCGCCGGAGCAAATGTGTGCCGTGTGAACGCCCCTTTTGTTGAATCATTGTGATCTGTGACTATGTGAGTATACGTGTGCTCCAGTCATGTTTTGTTTCCTGTTATAGTTTGGTTTGATACTTGTGATTTCCAGGCTTTTTTTTTTTTTTTTGAGTACTTCGACTTAGTATTTTTTCCATTGTACTCCTGTGTGTATTTTTTGTTAAATACATTTTGGTCAATCCACCCTGCTCCTCCCTGCCTCCCTGCTTTTTGGGGTCCTAAAACTACCACCTCGCAGAAGGTGACAAAAGTGCCACATTAATAAAATTGAGTTGAGATGTGTATATCATGCATGCTTATTTATGTACATGATGTCATCACATTTACTTCTGACTTTAATTAAATCATCTCTGTCATTGTTTCTCTTTTGTGACACTCTTTGTCCCTTGTTGAACATGACGAACACTTTGATCAATTAAAAGCTGCTGTATTTAAAAGAAATAATTAAATCTCACACACATGCACACACAATATCTCATATGTACCTGCCATATAAAATTATGACTTTGTTTCAGACTTTGTAATTACTTATTGTTAATCAGTGTTGAATTATATAGCCATTTTGCATCATGAGCCTCAATGAACACCTTAACCTGAATACATATAGGCTATTATAAGATAAACTTTTATTAGTGTTTGTTTTATTCAAGTTTTGTTTTGTCTTTTGTAATCCAATTTACAAATGTGAAACAAGTGAATTGAAATTGTCAGCTCAACAGTAGGGAGGTGTTCACACGGCACACATTTGCATCGGTGCTACACCGATGTATTTTGTTGCGATATATCTTACACTGGTGTAAGTTTTGTGGAGCGATCACTCGTAAAAATCTCTTCACGAAAGAGAAGCGCGTTAACCCCGGTGCAGCCCCACTTGCGTTTGCACGGCAGTTTCTGCGGCCGTGCAGTACAATCGTAATAATACGGAAATAAAAGTGGGCTTCCTTTTCCCTGCCTTGTTTGTGACGCATCCAAAAACCATGGGTCATACTTCTCCAGACAAACTAACGCTGTGGTCTATCAGACACTGTCAAAGGATGAGAGAAGAGAGAAAGGAAAGATGAAGCAAATACAACAAAAAGCAGCACCGGTGCTACACCGGAGTAAAGTTGCTGTGTCAACAACCCTAGTGTTATTCAAAATGGGTCATGTTTTCATTTCGTGTTCATCTCAGTGACTCAGACAATCACAAGCTTTCTTCTTAGTGTACACTCACCTCTGTTTTTATTAGCGTTGGTGTTTATTACCCGTGCCTCACACGAAATGGGTGAGCTTGTAATGATGTGCGAATTGTTGCTTTCTTATTAAAAGTAAACATTCGTTATATTTGCCTCCATTTTCCATTTCAAGCATGGCACGTTGCTCAAGTCCCCAAATTGTGTTCGACGTTTCTCTATTTATTAATGTTTGGCTCAGTGTTATTTTGTGGCCGCTGTTTGATTGCGTGGGGTGCCAGCGTGGGATTAGCGTGCTCTACCCATCTGTCATTCCCAACCACCAAACTTGGCCACTCACCCTGAGGAGAAACTTGAAGTAAAAACAAAAAACAAGACAATTAGAGAACATGAGTGTAATCCAAAATGCCTTTTTCGTGTAGAGTGAATATAGGCTGATTCTGTCCTCACGCTTCATACATTTCACAACATGACATTTCCTAATTGGAAACTTCTGTGCTCTCATTTGTATCTGTATTCGAGTATTTAATTTTCTGAAGTATACTTACTTTCACTGCTTACATCTGAAAACAGTTACTTGTGCTTTCTGATAATTATTTTGTCAAAATGGGCTTTTTTTTCCACCCAAGCAAAGGATGACACATGAAAGAAACATAAATAGGGGGCGGTAAAGTTATTTGAAATTCAGATCTTGCGGACGAGGAAAAAAATAGGGGCACCAGGACAAAAGAAACATGAAGCAGGCAGCATTTGCGAGAATAATGCAACAGCAAAATTTGATCAAATGCAAAACTTGATCAAACCGGAAACATCTTGCAACATCTTTGTCAAACTAAATGTAATCAGATCGATCCCGGAACCAGATTTTTTTCTTACGGTGCACTAGTGTACATGAATACATCTAAATGAAAACACCACACAAGGAATAATAGTATTATATCTCTATTTAGGAGAGATCATTTTATTAACTATACCTGTTAATAAAATGGAACATCTTTTGATTTTGTCATGAGCACATGTAGTAGCTGAAGTCGCTCACACACGGTGAGTTTTTCACTTCAGAAGGTGAAAGATTTTAGATATTCAGTCTTGCAAGAAATGTTGGCGAAAATTTGACGTACGCACGAAATTATCTGCAGGCAAACAGTCTCAAATCACTTTTTGGTTCAGCAGATAGCTCATTTTTTTGGTAGCTTTGATAAATAACTAAGCTAAAATGAAGTAGGACATTATATGGACAGCTCTTGCAAGAACCAAACACATCCAAAAGTTATTTTCATCAATCCATTTGCCTGCCTCAAACTAGACACAGAGAGTTACAGATGGATACAATTGGAGCCCGATCTTTATTCAGGCGACAGCCTGCAGCTGTTTACGTGTTGTTATCCATCGTCTTAAGATAGACAGATAATCGTACATAATGCCTCCAATGAGGAAAGGATATCATGCCATTGGTGCTTTTCACATGGAAATTCTCCTTCGCAGCCCCAAAGTTTCTATCTCCCCTATCAACACATCAAGTGCCTTTTCAAAAATACCAGCACAGATATGATGGGTGTATAATTTAGACGTAAAGCTGCAGGGTGAAGGACAATATCCATCCATTTCAATCTCTACATGCATTCCCTTATGACGCAGATAGGCAGAAAGATGTCGATATGAGCAAGGGTGCAGCTGATGGCGTGCATGTCATCTTTATGTCACAAGCGCTTATGAGCTCTCCGCAAACATCTCACTGGCGAGTGTCTTAAGCCGTCATGTCATGTCTCCTTGAACTGCAGATAAATAACTGTTCTCTGAAAAGAGAATCTGAAAGATTTATGCCAGCCAAATGCCCTCTCAGGGCTTCATGCCTTGTTGAATGCAGAGCTGTGCTGAGATTAAATAGGGGAGAAGGTGATCCTCTTGTACTTGGGAGAGGCTCTCTCTCTCTCTCTCTCAGGAGTTTGGCTTCTGCGTCCCATTGACCAAGTTTTGAGAAGAATGTGCATGCAGTATTTAATGGAACAGACACTTGGAATAGGGGCTCAACAAATTTACTGGACATATGCTATTAATCTGCTCAGACTGATTTTATGTTCTTTTCTTTTGTAGAATGGAACAAGTCTGAAATTATTTTTGGCTCTGTAAGTGTTGCGGAGTACTTAGCTGGTCCTCTAAATTCACTTCTTAATCTAAATGGAGAGTAGTCTACATTATCCTTGAACATCAATTAGGATTTGTTTTGCTTCCTGGTTTCCCCTACAGTAGTGGTCTCCAACTACTGGTCCGCAGGGCAAGTGGTACCGTTTTGCAGAATCCCCTGCCCCCATGAACAGACCCCAGACCAACACCCAGCCCGAGTTCCATGTCATGTCATTTTCAAAACCGCTAATCCTGTACAGAGTTGGTGCTGGTGCCTGTCCCAGCTGACTTGAGTCAAAAGGCGGACAACACCATAAACTGGTTGCCAACCACCCACACTCATATCCACACCATCGGAAACCGAACCCACACTACCCACGTACATGACAGGCAAGTGCAAAATGACATTATCAGTGACTTACATTTGTGAATATGTTCTAGATCTCTATATTTTGTGATTTCTTTTTGTGTGTGTGTTTTTTTTTTTTACTCATATACTAGAATGACTATCGGAGACAAATTGTTTTTAACATATTTTAGAAAACATATTTGGGGATTGATGATTTTAATTCACTTAAGTATGCTTGCAAAGCGTGGCACTAGACACAAAGCTGATTGATGTGTCTTCTTCTTGTTTATGGGTACTCTATGAACTGCACGGTACCATCGACCCTAAAAATCATCTGTGCAATGTAGGAGTATGGAGAGATCCAAGCACAGGGAAAACATGCAAATTCCACACAGTAGGTTCTCAGGCCAGATTCTGTCCCAGGACCTCTTCAAAACCAAATCATCTGCCTATGAGGCTGACGTGCTTCCCAAATGTCCGTCATACAGAAACCATTTCAGTAATTTATCAGTTGAAGAGCTTCTAGCATGTGGTTGTATGCATATCTCTCAATTATATGATCATTGATGGGTAATGTGTCATACATAGCAGGTAGGAGAGAATGTTAGCAGTGAAGTGGAATGACTTACAGTAGGTAAAAGTTAACTTTGGTTGACAAGCTGGGGTTATTAATCAATTAAATCTCAGGACCCATATATGGCATCCCACTCTTGGAACAATCGTGGCAAATCACACAGAGAGAATGGGTTTACATGGTAGTCAGCATTGAAAGTGCTTGGGTCATGATCAGGAGAATGAATGAAAAAAATAGAATGATCTAATTACAAAGACCATTATTTCATCGTTGGATAAATTGGCTGATGTTCCAAAATCTCCGAAAGGCTGTTCACGTTGGAAATCTCATATTTCAAAATCTGAGTGAGGTTGCGCTGCCTCTGTGATTAAATTAAAATTACGTTGTCAGTCATACTAATACACGAGGGCTAATGATGGTTAAAAAAGTAAGTAGTTATGCTTCGTAAATGCAGTGGCGCATGGCAATACATTCCCAGATGGATGTAATATAAGTGTGCGTGTGTGTGTGTGTGTGTGTGTGTGTGTGTGTGTGTGTGTGTGTGTGTGTGTGTGTGTGTGTGTGTGTGTGCGCGCGTGTGCGTGCATGTGTTTATGCCTTTAAGATACAGATGGATATGGTAACATAACTTTACTGTAATATGAGCAGGGAAAATGAAGGGGCTTAGAACTGATTCCCTGAGGGATGTCTCAGTTGACATGTACATGGCTCACCTTGAACAGGACAATGATGCCAACACAACAAATTACAAAATGAAAACATATTTGAAAGGCTTACTATCATTTAACTTGCAGGTGGCATTTTTAGCAACTCATTTGCTGAAAAAAAATTGAGGGAAAGGAATGAAGTAACGAAAAATAAATTATGTAATATGATTTCCTTGCCACACATTATGTCTCTCTTCTAGTGTTTCTGATCTTAATCTTAGCTGCTCCATGTAATGACTTATTCACAGATTCAGTCACATCCCCAACAATCAGTCGTCTTGCTGTCTTGATTGATGTATGAAAAGCCAACCAAGGCCACTGGAAGCTGGAAGGAAGGAACAAAAGCCCAAGTTACAGTGTGAATTGGAACACTGTATCCAGAGGTGAAGAGTTGGGAATGCTGTTTGAAAATTACACTGGTGCTCCTTTGAAAACCAAATCAAAATTATTCATGGTGGGGAAAATGAAACTTCAAGATGCTAAATGAACCACTCGTTGTATTTTGGACTCCTCCAAATGGCACTCTCAGTTTAACATCGATCTGAGAGCACACTGGCTTGACATTTCCTCAACCCCTTTCTTTAAAACCAACAATGCAATCTCAGGGAGACAAAAAAAAAAATCCAACTGGTTCGTGAAGAGTCTTGAAGCTTCATTTTGCTATAGCTAAGTGAACCGACTCTTGACTATATCATACTGTGCATTATATGTTCTCATTCAATGAATGGAATCACCTATTATTTTAAAATATCAGCAGGGGACTTTCTCCGGAAATGAGTTGATATGCCTTATTATTATTATATAATTATGTAACCAAAATTCAGTGGTGTGCAGTGAGGGCCTTGAAGGACTTCTCTCCATACATCCATCCATCCATCCGTCAATTTTCTTCCACTTACCTTGGGTTCGATTGTGAGGATAGCAGCTTTCGCAGGGAATACTTGTCTCTCCCCAGCCACTTCATCAGGCTTTTCCGGGGATCCAGAGTCATTTCCAGGCCAGCTGGGAGAGACAGTCTGTCCAGCATGCACCAAATGGAGCGTCTAAGTAGATGCCTGAGCAACTTCATCTGGCTCCTCTCAATGCGGAGCAGTGGTTCTGCTCTGAGACAACAGATGGTGGATCTGAATTTCTTGGAAGCCGTACGGAAATCATTATCAATAGCTTCTCCAAACTCCTCCCGCGTCTGAGTTTTTCCCTCAGCGACCACCAGAACTGCATTCCGCTTGGCATGCTAGCACCCGTCAGCTGCCCAAAAGGCCTCACAGTTCTCCTTCTTCAGCTATCAGCGATAGGCTACTACTACCTTTGCTGATCGGCCAGTTAAATAGTAGGGGCGGGAATATGGTAGACTCAAACTTAATGTGCACTCCTGTGCAAAGTTCTGCTGAAACTTTGTGCACGCCACTGCCAAAATTTCCTGCTTCACAAAGTAAAAATACAAAGCGATCATATAACACCCCTCCAAGCAGAGGTCACAAATAACATGAGTGTAGTTCTTGATCATCAATACACTTCAGATTGTCACCATACAGTATTCTGAAGGATCTTTCGTTGATGGTTTGCGACTTGCACTTGATCGTTGCATTCTACCAGAAAGTGGAAGGTGAGATCCATTATGTGGGAACGAACATGCACTTAAATATCATATCATCATTTTCTGATGTAAAAGATGTGGAAGAAGGTCAAACATTCAGACTCATTGAAGTTGAAACATGGGACTTTGAAGCACAGCTCAGTCATAACCTATTCCCTTGAAAGGTGAACGGGATTTTTTTTTCATTCCTTTGCGTGTGTAACTGAAGAGGTACTAGTTAGGCCCCAGAGGAGCCGTACCTTTAGTTGAGACAAGTCACTGCGGATGATAAGTTTGAAGTCCATATCTCACGGACGGCGCAGATTTGCCAGTGTACATGCACGTAGCAAATGTTTTTGTCAGGGTTCATTAAAGGTAGCATATAGTCGCAAAGACAAAAAAAATAAAATAAAATAATAACATGTTCACACTTTCCTAGCGACAAGAAAAGCTGTTTGAGACCTTTAAAACTATTGACACTCATCTAGCAAATGTCTTTGCATGTAGCTTTGCGCACACATTGAATTGATGAAAAAACATTTTTGTCTTCATCCAATTGTGAGGTCCAGCCTGTGTATAAATGTGGGAAGTGTGACATGCTTTATGGGCCTAAACAAAAACAACTGCTTTTGTGAATTTCTCAAGTGAGCTGAAGTGACCTGCTCACTCTCCACTCTGAAAGAAGAGTCAAATTGAGTAAGAGTAACGATGTTTCCAGCAGTTTTTGCTTCATATTCATTGCTTTTATCTGCGCTTATAATTTGTGTGTGTGTGTGTGCGTGTCTGTGTGTGTGTGTTCAGAGCAGTGTTTTATAAGAGCAATGAGTTGTAACTCCTGAAAATAACTTCACATCACAAAGAATCTTCATACCTGAGATGCGAACAGATTTTATTGTTTGTTTTTTAAACCAGGAATGTCTGTCTTTGCAAATTTTAAATTGTACTTAAATGTATGTGCTATAATCAGATTAATACACTCAACTAATTATGATTTTTTTAAATTCATTTTTATTGAAATTGAATTAAGATGTGGGCCACACAGAGTTCGACTGGTTAAACTTGCATTTTGGGTATTCTAGGCTAAAATAAACTAACAAATGAAGAGCCTAGTGTGAGAGTGGGCAATCAAAGTTTTTATTGAACAAAGTTTTTCAAAAACATCGCAAAACCGGACAATTCCAAGAAATTAATTTCACTCAAAGACAAAGAAGTCCAAAATTTTCATTCAAAAATCAACTTAAATTGGTAAGCGAGCAAGCGAGCAGGAAAATGATTCGTTGCTTCTCGTTGTTAAAACACCTCAATAAAAGAGATGAACATATTTCTCGAAAAGAATAAACCCTTTTTTGGCCTTTTCTACAGGATTTAGTAGTTATTCTGTCATTGGGGCTTAAAAAGAAGCCATGAGAGAAGCGGCATTCCCTTTTAATTAAGACGTTTGACTGTGTTAATCGATGTGTGATTTTGTAAGGCAGCATGTAATAATAGTTACGAGGGTATAGTTTGTAATATTAAATGATTGTGACTTCTGATGACACCCAAAGTAACGACGTCGTTCAGTCTGCTGTATGTAGTTCAATGGCCTGCTTCCATTGCATGTTTAGGTGTACAGTGCATGTAGTGAGGAGGGGAGTACAGTATTAACGTAATTTATCTGTCAGAGCTACTTGTTAATAACTCATTAAAAAATGAGTGTGCATAATCGCAGCCACTGAATTAAATGCTTTTTATGGAGTCATAACTCAGGCTCGTGAAAAACATTGATGGTGTGTTGTTGTTTCACTCCTTTTATTCGACTTGTTTTTGTGGCCAGCGTATGTGATAATAAAATGAACTGAAGTGCAAAGTAAATGACAAACCTTTGTTCTCACCTTTGCTCTCGCAGAGGGCATGAAAATAATTAGCGCCCCTCAGCACGCCCATTTGCTTTCCTTTGCCTGTGTTGACCTGCAGAGGTGCTAGAAAGCTGCTTACCGGCACAATAACTCACAGTTGCCCTTTATGATTGACTAGCTGGTTCGCCGCCCTCCGGGCGGCTCATCAGCTAGTTCCTGCGGAAGGCTGGTAAGGTGGGCCTTCGGCCCACAAAAGTGTTGTTGCTTGGTTCAACTTTTTGTTCATCTTCATTGCTTATCGTGAAAATAAAGAGATGTTTAGCTCTACTAAATAACTAACAATTTCATTGCAATGCTTGTGGGTAGACAGCATTTTTTCGCTAAGATGCCCGCGCGATCGTAGTGAGCCACTGCCTGAGCGGCGCAGTGGCGGCGCGCAGTGGCGGCGCGCATTGGCGGCGCGCAGTGGCGGCGCGCAGTGGCGGCGCGGTGAAGTAGGTACGTTTTGAAAAGGGACAGACGGAAGGACAGACCGCGTGCGGGACGACGCGCAATATATATATAGATTGTAGCTGTACAAAAGGCACAGGGCACTCAGGAATGTTTTCATGGCTCAATGAAAGCACAAGCCACTGTCACTTTGAATCGAACCCTGCAGCAGTGCACTATGAGGCGGGCGTGCTAAACAGTCGACCACAGTTCATGGTTGGCACATCGGCCTCACAGTGCAGAGGTGCAGGGTTCGATTACGGCTCAGGAATTCCTGTGTGGAGTTTGTGTGTTCTTACCGTGTCTATGTGGGTTTTCTCCGAGTCCTCATTTCAAAACCATGCATGGCAACATGCGATTGGCTGGCAACCAGTTCAGGGTGTACCCTGACTACTGCCAGAAGACAGCTCGGATAGGCTCCAGACCGCCCGCGACCCTTGTGAGGATAAGAGAAGAAAATGGATAGATGGATTGTACATTACATATTTTACGATGTGTGGAGGTGTTGGGTAACACAAGAGCACTGTACAATCCTTCCGCACTTTGCAAATGAAAGAGCTAATAAAACCGTTAACAATGCAGGTTACCTTGAACACACCAAAGAACTGTTTCTAAAATGAGAGATATTAAAAATTCAGGATTTAGTTGATTTTAAAATGGTGCAAAGTCCTTATGAAACAAGACTTAATCCGTGTATCTCTTTAGTCTACCAAAATGATTTAATGACAGAGATGGGGCATACGAAAGAAGCGGGACATTGAATTTTAAACAGTCCACAACACACACCATTTTTAAAAGCAAGCTTGAGGTTGTGGAAGAATCTACCCGACCAATTAAAAAAAAGGAAAACAGCTGTAGAATTTAAAAGAGATATCAAACATAAACTACAACAGAAACATAGAGTGGACAAATAATCTCTCTATATTGACATGGTTGTTTCGATGAAGTCATATTGCCTGAGGTTATTAGAAATGTTTATGCTATTACAGCTGGTGTTTATATGATATTATATTATTATTTTTATTATTATTATTATAGAGACGGAGTGTCTGTGAAATTGCGCCTGGCAGAGTGACAATTTGGGGGCCAACCTTTACGCCTGCTCAGACGACGTCTCAGACTTGACGTGAAGGGGACCGCTGGTCTAACGCAATTTCGGTTTTGATCAGGGCACACCAACAGACCCTAATCTCGGCAGGCCTATTTTAAGGAGCGGATTCTGTATTTCATAAAGGTATCCCACCTATATTGTCTATTGCTGTGCAAGTTGATTGTGTGGAATTGATTGCATCTGGAAGAAATAGTGGGATTATGGAGGTCACTATTGACTGTGACCAGCAGAGGTGCGGTTGATTCAGTGGAAACTGTTAGGCTGTCTAATAACGATCAACGTGACACCGCCAATAAGAAATTGCGCGATTGCACATCAACACAATGGCAAATCATCCAGGTTGCATTGGTTGTCGTTATTTATTTCCCAATGAATGAAACCTGGACTCTTCCCCCATTCACCCATTGTAAATACTTAGCACAGCCACCTTATGCAGCATATACGCAATTGCATATATGCTTATATTTTGTATTTTTATATTGTATTCTGGGGGGCCCGGTGATCCAGTGGATAGCACGTCGGCTTCACAGTGCAGAGGTACCGAGTTCGATTCCAGCTCCGGCCTCCATGTGTGGAGTTTGCATGTTCTCCCCGGGCCTGCGTGGGTTTTCTCCGGGTGCTCCGGTTTCCTCCCACATTCCAAAAACATGCGTGGCAGGCTGATTGAACACTCTAAAATTGTCCCTAGCTATGAGTGTGAGTGTGAATGGTTGTTCGTTTCTGTGTGCCCTGCGATTGGCTGGCAGGGTGCCCCCCGCCTACTGCCTGAAGACAGCAGGGATAGGCTCCAGCTCCCCCCGCGACCCTAGTGAGGATCAAGCGGCTCGGAAGATGAGATGAGATATTGTATTCTGTACTGTGTACGGTTCATTTTTTGTTAAAATTGTATTATGTGCATGCAAATACTTGTTTTCTACTTTTTCTACTTTCTTCCCTCCAAACGTTGCTGCTGTAAATTGCGAATTTCTCCATTGTAAGACAACAAAGGTTTTTCTTATCTTAAATGAGTCGAGTCAAATCAAACTTTATTAACTTTCCGGTGTTCTTGACATCACTTGGTGTCTTACTTTGAAGCAGAAGTTGTGTGTTTTGGGTTAAAAAAAGAAAGAAGAATACCATGTGGCATAGCAATGCATCACTGTTGGATGCTTTGATTGATAGCGCTGTAAGGCCAAGCTGACAACCTCGGATGAGAGTGTGGCGGTTTGGCAAGTCACTGAATCAGGCCTCCCAATTTAATTCACCCTGTTCATAATGCAGACGAAGAAGCTTCTCCCTTTCAGTTTACTCACGTGGATGCTGATATGTGTGATTACACAATATGCTTGTCAAGTGTTCATGCAAGCACGCACACCACATTTTCTACATAAGATATAAATGGAGGTGGCTGGAAACAAAGCAAATCATGAAGAAACTTGTTTATTCTGAAGCCTTCCCTGAGATGCACTGGCTGTATAACTCATGCTGCTCATTGCTTTTTAATTAGGGAGGAAGACTGCACTGCGCACCATCTGATTGCCAGTGAGGCTTTTTAAACCTTCACATCTTTGTCTATTGTGGAGTCTCGTCACTTAATAATCAGGTTTTGCTTTCCGCTTGCAAATCAAAGTGAACGGCCAAAAGAATGCAGTCGAGTGAAGCGGGCAGAACAAAACACGTTTGACACAAATGGAAATGAAGCAATCCACAGGATGCCGTCTACCATTGCTCCAAAACAGAGCCCGGTAATGACTTAAGTGACATACTGTGTACGCAGCACACGCACAGTGGACCAGTCTTGATCATTCCAATGCTGTTACCATGGAAGCTAGTTGAACGGAAATTTTCAATTTACCGTATTTTCCACACTTAAAGGCATGCTGGATTATGAGGCGCACCTTCAATGAATGGCCTATTTTGTCTTTTTTTTTCATATAATGGACGCACCGCACTATAAGACGCAATCTACAATGCATCCACTAGATGGAGCAACGCTCAAGGAAATACCAACAGAACTATAGCAACGCACCTCGAGTGAAGCGCGCCTCAGCAGTCCATAGTCAGCTTCTCTTTGCTGTGCACGGGAGCGCGAGCAAGTACGCACATGGTTCAACCAATCAACCACGTTACAGATTGAAGAAGTTTTGAACAAACAACAACTTAGCTGTTGAGTGGCGTTGCTACAGATGATGCTACGATCAGATGTCAGTAAAACTCTTTTAATAAAGCATCGACACAGTTCCTTTAACCAACAGCAAGTTATAACATTGACTCGTTAACATTGAACTCTCTTTCCGCTGCTCTATTTCCGTGTTCAACTGTGTAACCCGATCACCTTAAGTTTGAACTCTGCGTTGTAAGCATGTCTCTAGCAAGGAGCCATTTTGGGGTCGATATATTACCGTAATAACTATACACAAGGCACATCAGATTTTAAGGTGCGCTGTGAGCTTTTAAGAAAACGGAAGGCTTTTAGGTGCGCCTTTTAATGCGCAAAATACGGTACTCACAGTATACTGTACTGTATTGTGAAAGTCAGGTTTCAAGCAGTGATGTGGCGTTGCCTTTTTGTGCTAAAATGGAGTTGGATTGGCTGGAGTTGGATCTGTCTGTCTGTCTGTCTGTCTGTCTGTCTGTCTGTCTGTCTGTCTGTCTGTCTGTCTGTCTACCTGCCTACGTCTTCTGTCTGCTCTGTTAATTGCACGCAGGCCACCAAGAAATCACACCAAGAAAAAGTGCTTACCGTGTCACCCGACCATCACATAGGATTTTTGTGAATCTGACAGCCCTATTCTGGAGTCTGTGCTATCGTCAACCAGAAAACAGGCAATGACAGGATGATGCCAGTGGCTTTTAAAAAGCCATTGGTTTCTGGCCGAGGTATCCCAAATCCCTGTAATCTAGCATCATCGCGAGCATGAAGAGTGTGTGTAAACTGCTGTGTTGTAATGTACATGCCATGCCTGGAGTTGGTGATGTCCATTTGCAATAAAACTAAAATATAAAAATGAAATATGACTATTGGTTTCAAGAAAGGGTTTTGAGAAATGGCAAGGCAGTGTGCTTTTAGTTCTATGTTGAACAGTGTGAGTGCCGCCTGGAGGAATCCAAAAAAACACAACTGGTTCATCAAGCATCTTGAAACTTAATTTCCCCATCACTGGTAGCGGGGGACTTAGTATCTCCTTGCAATCTGCCACATTGGATATCCACCTAGCCAACTGGCTTTGCGTTGGACTTCAAAGTTGTATTATAAAGCCTCATTTAGTTCTTAATGAAGGTTCTTAGAATCCGGTTGATGTTATTCTGTTCCAAGCACGCCAGTATCCGTGTGTGCCGTATGGAGACGTAGGCTTTTTTGTAGTCAATCCAGGCAGTACACAAGTTGGTGCTCCTGGTTTTCCAATCTTAGGCAATGGTCAACCGGTAGTTTGTGTTTGGCACCACTGGTGTTTTTACCAAAGACTTTCTGTGCTGCGATCAAAAATTGATCCATATGCCTCTACTCATTTATGGCTGCTATGATCCCTGATAGGAGCTTCCATGTGGTGTTGAGACAGATGTATTGCGTCTTCAGTTTATTGCAGGGTTTGGGATCATAGCTTCATCTATAGCTGGTTTACCTCTCTATTGCATGGGGTTTTATTGCTATTTTTCTCCTTTCTAAGTTAGACCAATCAAAAAATATATAGAATTTTTTTTTAGGAAGAATTTGTTTTACAAAATACAGAGACCATGTCATTGGAGCTTGTTGCCTCCAAAATCCCTGTTCCCTCATCGCGGCGGGATCATAGAGAAAAAAAGGAGGGGCACTGCGTCGCTCAGATCATTCGGAAATTCTAAAAGTTGTTCAAATGTGCTGTTCAATAATTCAGCACCAAGAAATGGAGCACCGGAATCCAGTGCGTCAGGCATTTCGTGGAAAGTAAGCAGTGGACAGACGAGCTGCTAATTATTGGCTGCGTTCAGAACTTAATTGTGAGCTGAGACCAGTCTGTCTTTGGCAGCACACAAGTTCCCAAAAAAGTAAAAATAAAATGTCAGCTAAATATTTATTATTTATTAATGTTATTTATTTTATATTATTTTTTTCTTTGTAGTTTAAAGTAATTTTCTTTAACCACAATTCCAAGTTGCTTTGTGGCCAAAGGTACAATCCTGGTGGTCAATGACTGTACAATCCTGGTGGATCCATTTAAATCTTTTTGTTTGAAAGCAAAAATTCATTGCCATGACAACTGTTCTTGTCTTCTTATCTTCTTGAAAACTTTGTACAAGAATTTGTAGCACCAACAGTTATTCTTCATTTTAAAACTTTAATTAATTAAGTAACATGTGAAACCTCAGCGATTTTTTTTTTTTTTTTTAGAACATGCAGCACAGAACGAATAAGGTGCATACTTTGATTGACAGGCTAGCTGTCATCAATGTATTCATGGAATCATAAAAGAGCCATAATAGATCCAGCCATTTGCAGCATTTGCAGTTTTGATAGAAGTTCAGCTCCTGAATTATATCCAACAAAAATTTCATTTCTTATTTTTTTTCACAAAGATAAGCACTTTCGGTGTTGTAGTTCTGTGATGCTATTAACTGGCCTCAAGTACAATGGGCAGATGTCTTCGATGGCTGTTTTAATGTAAATGAATCAGGCAGAAATTTGGTTGAAAAAGATTTTACTGCAAGAAAGTATTTGCAGAAGTAGAAACAGTTTGAGGTTAGAGAGTGGATGAGGTCAGGGTGTTGGGGGTTTTTTTTGTCTCAGATTTAAATGATTTAAACAGGGAAACAAGCGAATAAACTTTGGATGGGTTGATACTGCGTGCTATAATTTGGTCTGTTTTAAAACATGGGATCTCTGATCTCTGATTTTGTGAACTCTGGGCTTCGGAAGCCCTTTGAGACCCTTGGGTTGAAGGGCTGTATAAACACACAAGACTTGACGTTCATTTTTTTTTTTTTTTTTGCTTTCAAGGGGCACAATTTGGATCTGTGTTATGGCAGCGCAGGGCGGGGAGGCAGGGAATGAGGTAGCTTCAGATCAGAATCTTTCTTCTCACAATTGTGGATACAACTACAGTATGATACAATTGTATTTGTGAGGGTAGCGTAAACACATTGACTGGATCCGGATATGTACATATAAATAGACAAAAAAATCTGATACTGTATAGGCATTAAACTGGAATGTGCGAATGGACCCGCAATTTCACTTGAGCGTTTTTTTTTTTTTTTTTTTTTTTACCTAACTACACCAGAATGCAAGTGTTATACAACTAGAGTACATACACACTTCTTAACGAATGACTCTTCAGACAATCCTCACCTACTTGAAACACATTTAAATGCAAGCGTCCAGCATCATTTCGATCGCAAAACAACAACTTCTACACACCATGGTCCATTTGGAAATTTGAGACAAAGGACAACAAAAGACTTCATGAACCATGTTGTCTTCTTTCTTCTTGACATGTGGCCTTTGTTTGAGAAAATGCGCCCTTTGTGCTCTTCCCTTTCCATTACCGTTGTAGCATTGAAGTGATGACTCTCTGTCAACCTATCAACAAACAGCAACGTGTCTTGCTCCATTCTTCGAGACCATGCCCATGTGAGTTATACTCCAAACATGGTCGAGTTATTATTTCAGTGCACACACATAACGTTTGATAATGCTAATATGAACATGTGCACAGCAATAATGAATTTTGAAAATATCATATACACTTTATAAATATCATATAAAGTGTTGTTGTGCATACGGTACTCACATTGCTTGTTTTGTTTGGGGTTGGGGTTTTTTTTCAACATGATGGGTTACAGAAACTCAGAGTGAGGAAATCAATCAAAAATTAATCTCAATACAAGGCAGAGCACATCAGTAATGTGTTTAATTTTTTAAGTCATAGCAAAAAGTCAATTGTAACGGTTTGGTCAATGGCTACAACTGGTTCAATTAAATGAGATCACAATGTGACTTTGTCACTTGAAGCCAATCAGAAGAGAGTCAAAATACTTTCAATTCACTACCTTACAGGTCTCTCCATGAACAAATTCTCATATTCTGATCAGTCTGACTAAATTGGACCAATATCATGTGGCAAGAAACCATTTCCATGAAGAATTTCCTTGATATAATATAGGCGTATATACTGTATGGTCTCATCTCTAATTAAGCTTTTATAGATTTGGGTTTGTGAAGAAACACATTTCAATGTCTGCAAATACTCTTCCCACACAGTCAATGAAAAATGTAGCTTTAGGCAGTACCTTTTGAATAACCATGGTTGAAAATAAAAGATAATGTCAAATATAAGCACCGTTAAGAGCCTTTTTACAAATGTGATGGAATTTACTCATTCCAATAATGAATTATCTCAAGGGGATAAAATAGTATGAGGTGTCAGCTACAGTTCAAATCCTATATTTGTTTCTCTGAGAAAAGCAACGTTGTATCTAGACATGTTGTTTTGCACAAATCTGCACATGTGTGATTCAAGTATTCTCAGAAATTATTCTTTTTTTTTTTAAGGAAGAAAGAGTGCAGTTGTATCTATGCAGAGAATCCATCCATACAATTTATGGTTCTACGCCTTTGTGTGCATGTGTGTGAATATTGGTGAGGAAAATAGACATTTAAATATCAAGTGTAAAGGGTAAAGGGCAAACACAGCGGGAATTCAAAAGGTAACCTTCTGTGCTGTCAGGTGAGAGACATCATAAATTTACATTCCTTGCAGAAGAGAAGCGGACGGACAGAGAATGAAAGAAATATGGTGAAACCGTATTGTTTAGCGTGACAGGATTAAAAAAAATCATCCGTCCCACTGGCTCGGTAATCCTCCGGCGGGTAATTAAAAAGCATGTGCCGCAGTCGAAATGAAAAAGGATTGAAATAAATAAATAAGAGAAGAGGAAGGAATTGACTGTGCGCAGGTCCCGTGGGGATCCATTAAAGAATGTTTTCTTGAATTGAGGTTAGGTGCATTGATCTCTGTCGAAGTTGGCACAGCTGAGAGTTAACGCTCCCTGCCTGCGTCTCTGACTAATTTCATACATTATTCCAATTAAATAGCCCGCCTGTGTGACGCTCTGTTTTTTGAGGAAAAGAGGGATTGGCACCTGCCACATTGGCTCCACCATTAAGTCTGACATTAAAAGAGAGGATCAGGAGATATTGAGCGGGAAAAAGGATGTCTCATTAAGATTTTGTCTTGATCAACAGGATAGCAACCAAAACAACATCTGTGACAGATTACACAGAGACATACAGTACAGCAGACTAGCGAAACTGAATCTGTTCCAATAGGCTGTCTGATCTCTCTCTTGTATTTGTATTAGGCAGTATCCGGCCAATTGAGGGCTCAAGGTTGCCGTTCTACTGTTCACGAAAAGTCACAGTATTATTTCATAAAAAGGAACGAAAAATAAAAACAAATAACTTTTTTTTAAATTAAAAAGCAGGATAAATAGCAGTTAATTCATGAGAACAATTAATTCATCATCTGTGTTTTCTGATTTGTGACTCCCAGACAGTACAAAAGATGAGAAGCAAACACCCAAACAACAAAACCGCCAAGTATTTGATTTTAGAGAAATATATCAAAAAATGGTGCGACGGCTTTTATCATCTCGTTTGGCTTCTTGATTTTTGCTTTGGAACATGTTCTTGTATATATAAATGTATATATTTTTTGGGTACAGTTCTTCGTTGTTTAACCATCAAAGTGTCTTATGAATCGGGCCTGAATGTTTCATTGTACATCCACTGATAGATGAATGTGCAGCTGCAGCTATGTGCAGAATGTGAGAGGAAATCCTATTACTTTGGTTTCCTTCAGGGAAATTCTTTTGATATTCTGTCCAAGTGAGTCACTCGCTATGCTTACCATAAACAGCTAAGCCCATGCTTGTGTGCTATTCTGTTGTGATGCCATCTGATGTCCCACTTTTTTTTGTCAGATATATTTTGGACACATTTCCCCTGATGGTGTCGGTAACACACGTAGCAATATAACTTTTCTTGCAGATAGACATACAAATCTGTGTCCTACTCTTTCATGTTTTCTTGGTTTTAAGGTTGTTTTGTTTTGTTTTTACATTATGCATGTAACAATGAATGTGAAACTTCACGACGCAATCCATCAACATAATAGCAAATTATTTGGGTTTTTATTTTCCTGGGATGAAGGTAGGTACTTATACATATTATATAATAATTGGAATTGGTCCCTTGTCATGTCTTGAAAGAAGCCCCCAAACATTTTTTTAAAGTTTCATATCAGAAAAGGAGCCCTGTAGTTTGCTCGATTGAATGAATTATCTCGAAATACAGCCACCACTTGCAAATTACAGTCTTGTTAGAACACACAATATGTACCAACAATATTATATAATATATATATATATATATATATATATATATATATATATATATATATGTATTTTTTTTAAACCAAAACAGAAATAATCGAACTCGTGAGAGCAAGTGGTTCTCATCATCATCAATCTCATCTTTGACAAATGCATATAAATATACAGCAAGAACACAACTTGTAGCTGAATACTTTGATGGCCAACCAACAAATAATACAGTAATAATATTCTGCCCTCTTTGAAGCTTTTCCACCAAAGGAGAACATGTGATTGTCTGATTTGCTTTTCCATTGACTACTTCCAGAAAATGCTTTCTGACTACAGAATGTCAGCTTACTGATATTTGCATGAAGGAACCTATTATTGTAATTACTGCTGCCTCTTGTATTTATGTAAACCAAACAATGGTTGCATGAACAGTGACTGGGAAAAGATGGTCAATGACTGTTAAAACGTTTTTCCATCCATGGACTGTGCAAGACTAGAAGAGAAAAACACTATGATTTTTAAAACCCCAACAGCACACTTTTCAGGTCCAAAGTAAAACCACATGAACGCATTTAGCTTTTTGTAGCAAGTGCCAGCCTAGTATAAAAGTAATCATCCATTGTTTTTCATTAGTAGTACTATACGGTCAGATTTTGACAAAATATGAAATGTGTATGTACAATATCAAACAAAACACAAAACCTTGGATCTTAAACCACTTGCATGACGTTAATATGCCTCATGAGCCCGCAGCTCATCAGTGGAATGACTTTTTTTGTAACGCTTATTCCAAAAGAAGGACCAACCACAACAAGATTTATTAAGAGATGAACACGGGATGAGAAGACAAAACGCCAATCGTTATGCCATTTTTACCCTTGTTTGACCATCTCAAAGTTTAAATAAATTGACAAGAGTCCGGAAAAGATTGTTCAACTGTGTAATTTTCCACTGCAACACTTAATTTTAAGGGGACATAGGTTTGAAAATTGATGTGTTGTTCTTTGTCTACAAATGATTAGGTGTCTTACGTGCATGCCCACCCTCAAGTGTGGAATTAAATAAATACCTAATTTATCTGCCTATTTTTGAACATTTCTGCCCTTGCAAGAATGCTTATTACTCATAAAATATGACATGGCTAAGCATTTTCTTATTTTACTGGCATAGTGGCACATGATGTTCTGTCCTGGAACCTTGATTCGCAACCCGCTCGTCATTTGGCGACTCACGGAGCTAAAAAGAAGTCTGCGGGTCCCGGAGCATTCTCTTTCACCCTACTCATGGAAATTAGGTTGGCTACCTCAGTAGATACTGTATGTTTAAATCTCTACGTAAGACTAATAAAATATACGCTATTATATTTAGTGAAACAATATGGAGGCCTGTTTTACTGCCGCTTCTCCTCTCTCCTACGACCTTCTCTCCTGTTTGTAGATGAGGCTAGGTGGTGCTGATGCAATCTGAGGTTGCTCTCTGGATGCAGTCTGCATTTACCGACCGGGTCAGGTGCTGAGGAAAAAAAACCACTTGGCTTTGCTTCATCTCAATAAATGGACTCCATGCAGTTTTATCTTGCATTCTATAAAATCACACTATGGGATAAATATTGCCCAATCAGCATCCCAATCTGTAGTCGTTTCTCAAAGTTTCTTCCTTTTTCCCCCCAAATAGGGTTTTGAGTCCCCATTTTTCCTGGTTGTGTTGTTCAGATCATAGCCAAGTGGAATTCAGCGGCTTGGGGCTGCCTTGCGTTTGCATGTGATTTGCAATTTGGTGTCACTTATTCAGATTTGAGCCGCGAAGTGTAGCCATGCCTCACACTACCCCTTGTCGTCATGGTAAAGAAAGCCGCACTCATGATTGATCCACAAGTGTTCCTGTTGGGATGAGGGCTGGCACACTTGCATGGGGCAGAGTGAGTACACTCAGACAGGCTGATAGGGTGTGTAAGGTTTACTAAATGTGTTCATCCCTGGGGAATTTCGACAAAATCAAAGACTTATGGTCAACATAAATGGGAACGGTTTTAAATTGCGGGGGGAAAAGACCAACCCTCTTTCAAGAAAAATGACACTCCACATAGAAGCAAGTATTGTTTACTGATGCTATCAGACGGAGCAGCCAGAAACGGACACAAAATGTATTCTCATATTTGCAATCAGAGCATGTTGGAATGAAGCGATGACTACTGTGTGCCGTTTGATCTGTAGACAGGTCAAAAAGCCAGCCTGGTTAAAACTGCCAGACAGCCGTCATGGAAATTTTATTCATTGTGCTTTGTTCACGGATGCCATGGCCTGTAGACAACTGGCTGGACGCTACAGCCACGTTGCACATGTTACCATTCTCAGTGAAAGAAGTTGAACATACATGTAAAAGAATTTGATGAGGACCAGTGAGATTGAAACCCAGCTGCCACGGCACACTAAGGACTTGGGGATTTAAACACAGCCAATTACGGCATTGAAATCAAACTGTATCCATTATTTTGTGAAAGTGCCCTGCTGACATTTACAGGAAAGTCGGAAGCAGCTTGTGTGGAGCATTTTGACTAACAAGCAGTGTTTTTTTTGTCCCAGTAGAAGCATCTATTGATCCTCGGGCTGATGGAAAAGTCAATAAAAGAGCTCGCCTAAAAGATGGTAATTGTCCGACTGAAGGGGCGGAGATGGCCATGTTGTTTCTTTCGCTCACTGCAGTGGCAGACAGAGTAAAGTATAAATTGAGGGCAGGGGTTAAAAGCCTATCTGTAATAAGTGCACACAATGGAGGTTAATAGCACCACAAGAGCTCGGCACGCGCCTCCAAGTGAGAGTTGGTTGAACGGCCTCAGCAGCAAGTTACACTACAGAGCAGCGCTGTGAGAGAGACCAAATAAATAAACAATACATTTGAGAGTGGGAGGGGAGTAAACAATAGCTAATGACTGGGTAGAACATGCTGCATGTAATCTCTGTCTTCTATTTATGGCCAGCAAGGCCCGGGCCCAATTAACGCGTGAGCAATATCTGAATGGTTCTTTGTGTCATAAATATGCAAATAGCGGTGCCTTGTGATGCAGCTTGTTTTCACAGTGCATCTTTCAAATTGGCTTTCACTGCAACAACTCGCTGCTTCTGTGACACGCTGTTGATAAAATCATTTTGCTTGCATGGATGCTTATCCTCCATTGACTCAACTGTAATCATATTACAGGCAATCTAGTGAGTCATTTGACCTTCTCTGTATTCATAATAGGGACCAACTGTAATCTAATGTTATGCAATCTAAGGTTTGATGTAATCACATCTAGTGCTTGCTTGAGACAATACAGGACCTTCAATGATCCCATCTCTCAGTAGAAGCTCAATTCATTATTGAATACACATGGAACAGTATGTCACCATTATGTCAACTGCAGTGGAAAATGACAGTCGAGACACCACAGGCTCAATTTGCAAGAAACAGGCTTTTTTTTCATTAGATGAGGCAGCGGAAATTAGCATAGATGCACATTTGTGCCTTGTGGTCCACAATTTATTATTATTTTTTTAACTTTCAGATGGTAAACAGTAAATGGGTAAGCATGTGGGATTTCAGTGGAGCCTCCAATCCATTTTAATCCCGGAAGCAATTACAGCGGTGGGTTTTGGGGTCACCGGTGCTTTTGATTGATGGGAAGTAAACGTCAGTTTAACAAAGTGCTGTGAACTTCAAGCACCTGGCTGCAGCATATTGCATGAGAGAAATAATCATCTTCGAATGCATTTATTGAATAATTAAAACATGCAGACATGCTTCTTATATATATATATGTGTGTGTGTGTGTGTGTGTGTGTATACAAAGGACAAATACAGCCAAGACTCTTTGTGTGGTCACCACTCCCCACTCAGGTGCATAGGATCTTAGAGCGGTAAGGTGGCGTGAGGCCATTTAAAGATTTCCATCCATCCATCCATCCATTTTAAACACCGCTTTTCCTGAACAGTGTCGCAGGGGTTGCTGGAGCCTCTCTCAGTTGACTTTGGGCGAAAGGCACACTACCCACTCAGCTTGTCAACAGTCCGTCGCAGGGCACGTATAGGGACAGACAACCATTTACACCCACACAACACACCGTCTGAGTGGGAACCGATCCCACGCTGCCCACACACAAGTCAGGCGAGTGTACCACAACAGCATCAGTGACTCAATTCATGATTTGACAACCAAAAAAAATGGAATCTTAAGAAGAACTCTAAAATGTACAAGGAGCCAGTGAAGGGATGCCAAAGTAGGAGTAATATGGTAACTTTTCTGATTATAATGATGATGTGTAATTGAGCAGTATGCAGTTTTTTTTCTCAGATTTAGACTGCTATAACTGTAGTCTTGATGTAATGTTAAAAATATGGACATTTAGACAGATATTTCTGGAAGTGAATTTCTCAAGGTTGTCAGCAATGCTTTTACAATGTGTCAACAAACAAGGTAGAAAGGTAAAAAAAAATAAAACATCTTTCTGACCCTCAGTGTATTTCTTCTACTGTCTAAAAATAGACGTTTTATTTTTTGTGGTGGTTCAGAAACAGCTATTAACTAAAAGAGAATTAAAAAAATATGAAAGGTTTGCTGTTGAAAACTATTTGAAGACAGCAGCAGTTTTGCCTCTTGAACAGAGCGATTCTGTGTCCATTGTTTTCTGAGCTGGACTATCATCTTGGAATGGATTATGTTGAACCAGGTCCAACTTTAGTTTTCAGACACTGATATATCTTCAGTGCAGCACTATTTACTGTAAAGTATTTGTGGAGGTGTAGTCGTGCTGGTATATTGATGCGCATGTTACTGAAAAATTGGTCATTGACTTGATTTGCGAAAAAATTCCTGTCACTGCCATTAGTAGTCTTACATATTTCTTGGGTATGGTTGGTGCCATTTTTTTTCACTGTAATTTTGAAGAACCTTGTGTTATCTTAGCAACACATTTCTCCATTCCATCAACTAATGGTGTGAGGGCAATGAGTAACATAACAGGAGTTACATTTAAGGGGAGTACACAACTTTAAATGTACTTTTGTGCTTCACAAAGCCTTTTTACAGCTCAAACTTCGATCTTTTAACCAACCACGCAAGATGTGTTTTACTGTACAAAAAAAGGACGGAAATAAGCAGTGTGGTTACCCAATTAAAAATGGCACTTTCTGTGCCCCCAATAAGGAAGGATGAAAGAGCAATGAAAAATTTAAAAATGGCAAAAGTTGAAAAAGCAATGAATTTCCACCAAATTCTTCAAAACCCTTTTGATATGTTATGAGTTACAAAGCTCGTAAAATATTTTTTATTTGACTTGGAAACACCTTTTTAGCGTCAAATTAATATGAATCTGCAAAGTGCGAGTGGTATAGAGAATGGGTGTATAGTTAAACATGCACTAGACATTTTTGCTGGACAAATGAAGAGCCCCCTAGAAAAAGAGCAGCAAATCGCGTGAATTTGAGCATTGAGCAAACTCTTGTGAAGGAAAATAAAATGAAAATGCAGTGCTCATGTATTTGACTCATAAAACAGCACAGGGTGAAAAAAAAATCAGTCATTCAAAAAAACCTTGAGACCAAGGATTTTGAGAGTTTGTCCAGCCTCAATCATAAACGCCTATATCACAGACTTAAGTGGCAGGAACATGTCGCGGTGGCCTGAGTGGGAGGAATAATTCTTCCCTCGCAGTTCTGGTAATATTCTCTGCTCAATGATGCCGTCAGGAAAGTGTTAAGACTGAAGTTGCAAATAAAACCGAATAGATTAAGGGGCCACAGTGATGACTGATGAACAATTTGACACTTTGTGCCAGCAGTGTCTTTGTGCTGTTCCTAATGACTTCTGCTCATATGAACATGTCTGTGGGACACCAATCTACCAAACTCCGACATTGAGGTTGGCACAATTTAGAGGGGTAGAGCACAGTTCATCATAAGCATGCTTTCAATCTTCACTATTGTGGTCTAGTCCTCAAAAGCAATTTAATCTCACGTTTCAAAATCACGGTTTTGGCTTGAAAACAGTGTAAAGCATCTCAATTGCCATGCCAAGCCAGATAAGAACTTCGGTAGTTCTTTGTGGGCAAGTGCTTGAGCTCTTTTTGACTCACACGTCTTCAGTAACTCAAGCATGGCAATCAGTATAGCATACCTCCAATAAGGTTGAAAGTACTTTGATGAAGATGGCGCCCAAGAAGGCAGCTGTCGGCAAGAGCTGTTCGAGAGCATTGCTTTTTGTTTTTGTGTTTTGTCTTGTTACATGTTGTTTGTTGTTACACCGTGTGGACCTGATGTGGATTGTTTTCAGTGTTTTTTGGCCACGACACTCGTCAAAGAAGAATCTGTGCTCGGTTGTTGTGCCTTCGCGGCAGCACGCGTTTACCAGCACTGATTTTGATTGTGAGGAATGTCAGCGCCATTTGACTGTCGGTGTTAGACAGCCCCGGGGCGCTTGTGTTTTTTGTCCCGTTTTGTTCAGCGGAAATGTCTGTGCTGTTGGAGAGTCTGTGGCTCGATGGATGGATGGCTTGTGGAGCCGACGATGAGAAGAAAGGAGTGTATGTGGAACTAAGAGTCGTCGCTTGGAATTGAAGCGGATTTATATGGGACAGGGGCGGCCCGGTAGTCCAGTGGTTAGCACGTCGGCTTCACAGTGCAGAGGTACCGGGTTCGATTCCAGCTCTGGCCTCCCTGTGTGGAGTTTGCATGTTCTCCCCGGGCCTGCGTGGGTTTTCTCCGGGTGCTCCGGTTTCCTCCCACATTCCAAAAATATGCATAGCAGGCTGATTGAACACTCTAAATTGTCCCTAGGTGTGAGTGTGAGCGTGGATGGTTGTTCGTCTCTGTGTGCCCTGCGATTGGCTGGCAACCGATTCAGGGTGTCCCCCGCCTACTGCCCGGAGACGGCTGGGATGGGCTCCAGCACCCCCGCGACCCTAGTGAGGATCAAGCGGTACGGAAGATGAATGAATGAATATATGGGACAGGAGATGTGAGCCAATCTCTTTTTAGTCAACGGATGAAGTGGTTAATATTTCATGGCTCTCTGTGTCTTATGTGTTATGTTGTATTATTTTGTTATTTTGTGTTAACTGTTCTGTTGATGGCACCGCGGGTACCCGCGGCGGCTCATCTCTCGCTTGTGGTTGCACTGTGGTTGAGCGGAAAAAAAATTCATCTGTGCCGTATGTTGCACATAGAGCATATTTGACAGTAAAAGCTGACTTGACTTGATTTGACTTGAAAACTAGAAGTACGAAGGTCCAGATTTATGTTCATGCAACCGCACTGCCAATTTTTCTATGGAGTGCCATTTGTACAGCGGCTCACGCCAAAAATAACAGCAACATTTTATCGTGTTTTAAAATGACAAATGCACTTGGAGAAACTTCATTTGGCAGGTGCTTTGACTTTTTGTTGCTTGTATCGTTACACGAAGTCACCGCCACGGAAGAAAGCTCCATGTACTATGCTCTCAGTGTTGGAAAAGTTCATCTTCTCGTTCAAAGTTCGGCTTGCATATTTGAAATGAACTAGTTCAGTTTATAGTTCATAATAGATTTTATTTTATTTTTTAACTAATCTCATCGTTACAAAAATGAACTAGTTCGCACATCCTTCCACGGACCCCGGACAACCCTTTCCCCCAATTAGTCTGCTAAATCGAGGTTCTACTCTGCACAGTGAACTGTCGGGGAAGCAAGGTTAACAGAATGCCTGCAACAAAAGGAAGGAGAAGGGCTTCTTAAGAAACGATGGCCGGCTGCTTTGGGATTATTGCTGGGTATGAGGCGGAGGAGACAAGGTCTCCCATGAACGGTCCTTCAGGGAGTGTGTCTCATCGCGTCATAATGTGCCCTCCCATTGAGCGTAATCAGCTGGTTTGTCCTTGTTGCATGTCCTCTCCAGATGTGGCCCAGGCTGCAGCCCACAAGGGAGAAAACAACTTCAATGCTCCCCTGGGCTGGATAGAAAAAGATATGGTTGATAGTAATTGCAGTGTGCAAGGAAAATTCAAAGGACTAAAAAGAAGAGATTGTTGATTTGTTTTGTCCCCCCCTCCCCTCACCCTTGCCACTGATTTTAATCATTCCCATTCAGTCTATTTTGAACTTCAGAGAAATATAGGTTGAAAAGTATGACTAAATCCTCGTAATGTGCTGTACATTGTACTTTTATTTATATTTATACGTCTCAACTTCACTGGAATTGGGTTTTGTACAATATGCAATATACCAAAGATATTTTATACCACATTAATGTAGGTGTGTGGGGGGTTTTTTGGTTTGTTTTGTCAGAACGTTTTATTTTTTAAACTATGTGGCATAAAACGTCTATTTTACCCTGATTTGCTCCCACCTGTGGAAGATATGACCCCATTCGGTTTGAGGGATTGTGCCCCAGAGGATGTGCCACGCTCTGCTCTTCCCATTAGAGCGAATCAAAACGGGTCACTGCTCTAAATGATGTATCTGGGTTGCAAAAAAGTCCGCTGTGTCCACGCATAAACACACAATTACAGTGAGCTAACTTAACTCAGTGGTAGCTGACCCAGAGTGACTGAAACAAAACAGCATCTCACGTGATGAATCGAAGCAAAGGAAGAGTAAGGGGCGTTCTGCACATAAGGAATGCAACAAAAAAAATCTCAAGGCAACTTGTTCTCATCATTATCAAAAGCAGCAAAGCAGAATGGTTACTCAGGCTGGAGTTACCCTGTCAGGTGAGAAATGGCGTATAATAACACTCAATTTGTGTCCTCTCTGTGCAGTTTAAATCTGTGCCTATACAAGCACTTTGGGACCTCAAAGTTGACCTCCCTCGAGGTACATTTTGAAATTCAACCAAGGATTTGGGAAAAGTTGCACAAAAGGTCAACGTGCATGATTTCACATGAGATCAACTGGCAAGATATCAGCATGTCTCATGAGACCTCAGTACAGCCAAAAAAAAAGAAAAAAATATCTCTGTTCTCAATTTTGTATCTGTTTTTGCAACACCTGTCCCAAAAGAAGCGCCAGACATCATGATTTAGAAGAATATACCTTGAAGTGTCTGGCAACACACCTAATAATACAATTAATGTTGGTGTTATCTTTCAGTAACACTCCGGTGTCCAATTTTCTGTTGTGGATGATGGTGAACTTGTTTTGACACTTCAGACAATTAAGGAAAATGGCAAATCCAAAGACACTGTCACACTATGTCTTTTACAACATGGTTAAAGTCTTTTATCATTTTAACATGAGGAATGGTGAATTAAAAACATAGCAGGGGTTGATGAGTGGTTAGCAGACATGCTTAAATGTGGTGTGCAACTGGCCGATGGCCGATGACCAGAGAGCTGCGATAGGCTCCAGTCCACCCACTACCCACAAGCGGTTTCGAAAAGTGATGTTTGCCTGGATGACTGTTTAGAATGTTCACGTTATGAAACAATCGTGAGCTCCAAAATCAAACAAAACTTTCCTTACCCCACTTGGATACATATGAATATGTCGAGTGTACATGATGATCTTGCGTTTCGTCTGAGAACTGGAGCTGACTTTGAGTAACTGTAATGGTTGGGTCATGCATATTTTGCATCAGGCAATGTGTGTGTTGATACTAATCTCAGCAATGTTGGTTTCCGATTCTGTAAACTGAGATGTACGCATTTGAAAATGTGAGATGAAAATGGTTTTACCACTTAAAGTCACTGTTATTCTGTTGGCTTCTTACATTAATCCGGAAAGTCATATTTGGCTCTGAATCTTAAACGGCAACATAATGTAAATTATATCGCACTGGGCCCTCCCACCTTGTCGACTCCTAACTATTATTCATTTAAAAAAATGTATTTACATTTAGTTCCTTGATATTTGCACCAAGTGTGGATGCAAATGTAATGCATACCACATAACTATAGCGTTCACTGCTCATAAAGGACTCTTTATGTTGTTTGTGGCTCAAGCTTACATTATTTATCAGTTTGTAGCTGTATGAATGCACAGGCTGCAAAATACTGAAGAGAAGTTGACTGTGTTGTTCAGTTTTGGCCGGAGGGTTTTTGTCTTGAAGCAGTTGTGCAGAAGATGTGATGATCCTCAAAGGTTGTTTTTTTTTTCCACCAGCCTACTCACCGCCTCCAGGACATGGTTGCCAGAGAGAGGAGGAGCTGGCACTTGTCCTGTGATTTGAAATTCTGCAATGCTTTTGACTGGAAGTTTATATATATATACATATATATATATATATATATATATATATATATATATATATATATATATACTAGCTGGTTCGCCGCCCTCCGGCAGACGGAAGGACAGACCGCGTGCGACGCGCAATATATATATATATATATATATATATACGTATAGGCGGCCCGGTAGTCCAGTGGTTAGCATGTCGGCTTCACAGTGCAGAGGTACCGGGTTCGATTCCAGCTCCGGCCTCCCTATGTGGAGTTTGCATGTTCTCCCCGGGCCTGCGTGGGTTTTCTCCGGGTGCTCCGGTTTCCTCCCACATTCCAAAAACATGCGTGGGAGGCTGATTGGACATTCTAAATTGTCCCTAGGTGCAAGTGTGAGCGCGGATGGTTGTTCGTCTCTGTGTGCCCTGTGATTGGCTGGCGACCGATTCAGGGTGTGCCCCGCCTACTGCCCGGAGACAGCTGGGATAGGCTCCAGCACCCCCCGCGACCCTAGTGAGGATGAAGCGGTTCGGAAGATGAATGAATATATATATATATATATATATATATATAAAGAGAGAGAGAGAGAGAGAGTCTTTTGAAGCTTATGATGTGAATTGTAACCTGGCTTTGCAGCTCAGCCCGTGACCATTTGGTGTAGAGGACATGTTGACATTTTTCAGAACTACATGGAGAACAGTATAACTGCAATTCAAGACAACAATTAAAGACCAGTGTGTTGTATATTTATTTATTTTCTATACTGCTTGAGTTCATTAGGGGTTGCGGCTAACTGTTTACTGTGGCCATATCTAAGTTGTATTAGGATGTACGCCCTGGACCAGCGATCTGCAAGCTAAGGCCTCATATGGCTCTTTGGTCGATATGATGCGACTCGGTGACTTGTTCATGTTTAATGTGACACCATACATGAACAATATATAGAACTATCATCGCTCACGCCGCTGCATGACAGCTACATATAATGTGTGAAGATGAAGGTGGCATCAAGTTTTCCCTCTGTTGTAGTTAAATATTATTGGACAAATTGGAGAACATGTGACTGTCTGCAACAGCCAAAATGTTCTGGCAGTAATTTACATGTTTACTGCTGTAAGCATTAAGGAACCAAACGCGGTCTTTTATTCCTGATATATGTTTGTAAATTAATTGTCTGATTAATCTGTTTTCAGAATTTTACCCTGCCATAAATCAGAATTGGCATCAAACACAGAAAATCCGTAGCAGTTGTGCCCCACTGATGTCGACTGCCCGGGACATGACTGTTCTTGGGAGGTTAGTCTCTTCACATAATTATGATACAACATTTGTTATACCCACATTGTTTTGAGATGCCAACGCCAAGACAGATTTCCGACATTTGCAGTAAGCTTAATTACAATTAATCCCTCAGATGTTAACAACGCTGAAGTCTTGCAAGATTTGCTGAAGACTTGCAAAATATGCAGAGGTCTTGCGCGATGTGACCCCGGGGTATTTCACTTCAGAGGCTCGTCTCTACTAGAAAGCACACATTTTATCTCAACATGGGGTATTTGATATCTCATTTATTGGGTTAGTTGGAATTGAATTGGTTCTGGCATGCTCGTGGTTCCAGGCTGGTTGCAGTATGACAGGGGCTTTTAGGCACTGTTGCATAAGATATCATATATATAATCATATATATAATCATATATATATAGATATATATTCTCCACCGTTTGCCGTGGGATCTTATTTAAAGTATGCAGTATGCTCTGTTGCGAAATTTTATACGTTGTTGGGGTTTTTATTAAACATTCAGTGTAATTGTGATTGCACAGTTAGCATGCCTAATATTGTGGCATTCTCTTTCATCCATCAGCAAATCTAAAATGGAATTCTACCTTCTCGCCCAGTGCGTTGGCCAGCGGCTGAGTGGACTCAATCAGTTTGACTTTCACTGTGAGGCACACGGAGCCCCGGGCAGACAACGATGTTTTGGGCCTGGAAAACACTGATCTGAAAATTTTGTGTCTGACTGCTGGCCAGCTCTTAAATATTTGGTTTTAATTACTGCCACAACCTTTATTCTGGCAGGTCACCGTTGAAACATAATCCCCAAGAGGCTGCCGAGCCGGGGCATCACACCATTATTCAACCACTGAGGGGGTGGCAGCCGTTGCCTTGCTCAGGCACTTTCATCCAGAAAATGGGATACAGCCACTGCCGTATTTATAGGCTGCCGGTGAAAAAGACCAATTTGAAATGGTGAGATGAGAGACCCTTAATTATACAGCAGACTGTAAAAGTTAGAGTGAGGTGAAGCTTATCTCTCCAGTGGGATCGTCTGATTTTTGAACTTTTCATTTGATTGCTGCCCTGTTCACCTCTCTGTCTCAGCAACTTGCATCCACACTAATGACGGTGCACATCTTGAGATGATTTATTTAATTATTTCTTATCTATGTGTCTCCTATAGTCCATGGTAAGAAGGAGAGGGGAATGTGATTCATAGACCAGTCGCCTAAGGCTAACATCTGCCAGTCAGTGTGCCTTCACGTCAGCAGGGTTCTGACAATGATGATACGGGACATTTCTCACAGTCACTCTTGCATCAATTATCCATTAGCACTACTGAAATAAAAATGCACTTTCCATTTGGGATTTATTCAGCCTATCCAAGCTCGAGAGAATCTTTGTTATTTTTCCAGAGGCAGCAGCATCCCATGGTACAAAGAAATCTTTTGTAGAGACGGCCAGGGAATTTTGCCTTAAGCACACATTTTCATAAATTGCCGATGGGATGTAACAAACTTTTGTTAAAGACAAATAGACTATGCTTAGATACAAAGACATTTTGCCTCACATTTATTTTATCTTCATTTTTGTTCTTTCTGTGATTATGCATCAACTGTGCAGAAATAAAGGAAGCGTATAATCCTTACAGTGTGTCAATGAGACTGTCTAGTGAGCAAGCGTTGATGATGCCGACATCCACCTGCTGTTGTGTAAATGGAACAAACAACACGTGGAAAACGCAAGCAACTAACAAGACAGCCCATATTTAAGGAGAAGTTTTACAGGTGGCAGCTATGGACCATTTCCCCCTCCCTTCTGGCAGATTCTTGGCTCGTTGTGCATTTTTCCAGTGACCTTTTCATGAGTGAAAAGATGAGGCTCTATCTGTAACCCAGAGAACTTTCTCAGGTTGTGCAGCTACTTCGAGATAGCACATACAGTGCATACGCATCACGGGTCAGAAGATTTGCTGTGTCCGCCAGCACAGTGACAAGAGCGTGAATGAGATAGCGGAAGACAGGCTAGCACACCAGGAAAGAGGAAGCGGGGGTAACAACAACCCAGCTGTTGGACAAATACGGTGGAGGAGCACTGCTAAATCCCTACAGCTTGACCTCTAGAATTTAACTTGTGCACCTGAACAAATTCATGAGGGTTCCACAAGGAACTGACATCCATCCATCCGTAGACAGACAGACAAGACCGAGTTTCCCATTTTGGCTGAGGGTATATGTCGGGATCCATTCCTCAAAGGGATAATAATTTGAGTTTTCAGGAATCATTGTAAAGATTTTGTGTGCATCAAGGTACAGGATATATGCCTGAAGTGTTCCAGTCAATTTTTATTTATTTTTTTATTTGCCAATTAGCTTTGGTCAATACACTTTTTATAGTGTCGCTCTTCCAGAATCCCTCTACTCTCGGAGGAGAAACTATTACTTCCCTCAGACTAAGAATACGTAAAAGGGAGCAAGGTACAAAATATGGACTTTTAACCCTGCCAAACCAATAATCAGTTTTCAATCATTCGATGCAGTGGGCCAGAAATCACAAGGCTATTTCTACCTGTAGATATTGCAGCAATTCAGAAAAAGCATTTAATGGACAACATTGGTTCCTTTTTTTTTTTTTAACCGGTGGGTCGCACTCTCACAACAAGGATGCTCACAAATCACAAGCTAGGAAGGTGTGCTTGCTAAGAGGGAAAATATCGTTTATAGCTGCGATCCTAGCGTTTTCTGATTAAAAATGTCAGCGAGGCCCTGGAGGTGACAGATTGCCGGGTTGCTGTCATCCCTGGGTATTTTTGGTACGGGGACAGGTGCAGCATGCTGTGGGGACTTGGAAGGAGGGGTGTGAAGGAGAGAAAGAGAAGGAGGGAGAGAACATGGAAAGCCAGGAACAAGGAAACTGGGAGCAAAATCCGCCCGTGGGCTGCCTGTGGCTATGGGCTTCATCCTCCACTCCATGGGCCTGGCATCAGAACTCCGAAAGGGCCTGTTACACTCAGCATGATTGTGAAGGGCCACTTGCAAATGTTCTTAGGAGGGAAAGAGGGAGACAACACTAATAAATCTAAGAGAGACAGTGTGGCATACATTGAGTGTGGTTGTATACTGAAGTTCAGGTCTGACACTGATACTTAAATGCCTCTCACTGTTCACTTGACATGTTATCCAGGAGAAGGCAAAAAATGTGTTATTGTTTCATTTCATTTACCGTCATTCTTACCATTTCACGGTAAAACATGGATAGTGGAATACTCCTGACAATTTAGAATTTCATGAAAAATAAGCTTCTAAACGTTCAGTTCAAACTGCCATCACGCCTGACCTCAGCATATTGTGCATGACCTAAATTCAGAAGGCATCAACAGATTAACTTAGTGTGTGTGCCTGTGTGTGTGTGTATGTGTGCGAGTGTGCATGTGCGTGTGCGTGCGTGAGTGTATGCGTGCATGGGAGCATATTGTTTTTTTCTTTGGATCCTTTTCACGACAATTATTCCAAAAGAAGGACCAGCAACAATATTAGGAGAATGTGAAAAGAAACTGTTCCAATATGCAAAATACAACAAAGCAGTAAGACTTCAGTGTCACTTTTCATCAAACATTATGTCTTATTGTGCTATACTTCTCGTACGAGAACTTCAGTTATACTTCTATGACAATCAGATGGAAAGTTTGCAAGTTCTGTCATATTTTGTCTTTTTTTTTTTTAATCAGTAAATCCTTGAATGTAGAGCATGATATCATCCCTCTCTGGCTCTGGCATGTTCCAGTTCTCTACCCATTTGTTCAGCTGCTCTCTGTTTCTTATCTTTCAGTATCCTGGGTGATCGCTGGTGGGTGGAGTCTCCTGTGGTCCAGCTAAAATAAAAAGATAGCGTATGATTATTGCATTGCTTTAGTTGCTCCCACAGCCTTTCTTACTTCTTGTTGTTTTGGTGTTTTGCTACTAGTTTTACTTACTTTGTGCTATCCAATTTTTTACATAATTACTTTGTGATAGTGATGGGCAAACAAAGCCCTCTGAAGGATTGAAGCTTTTCATCAAACTGGTCCACCAAAAACTTTCAACTCATGAGGCTTCATTTGTGCGCCAAGCCCCCCGGTGTCCAAAATCTTGATTATCTGTCACGTTGAGCCCGAAGCAACGGAATAATTGCTTCGTGCACAACTACTAGAGGTAAGTGGATCCCCGAAATAGCGGACACAGAAAAGGAATTTTGTCATAAAAAATGACATTTATTATAACACAAAATCCCCGTCTAAACGGACAACAGAAAACGCTGGTCAAAAAGAGGACCAGGAAATAACAACGAGGCAACAGAAAACGCTTGCGAAACAAAAACGGCAAGGAGAAAGTTCTTAATTAAAATACTAATCAAACACGAGAGGAATATCAAGGCACGCAATAATAGTCAGTAGTCATTTAAGTCAGAGTTTTAACCGAGAAGGAATAGACGATAGCAAATGGCACGGCGTGGAATACTCCGGCAGTGAGTCGACTGCCGGAGCGCCCAAATATAGCAGGTGCAATTACCAACAAATGGTTGGCAGGTGTGCAGGCGGCAAGCAAGAACGCCTGCCCCCTGCTGTACTGTACTTTTTTCATTCTTCAAAGTTTACAATAGTGCCCGCATTGAAATAATAACTGTAATCAAACTAGCAAAACTAGGTCTTCTGGAGTTCTTTTATGTAATTTGTTAATAATTAATTTATAGTCAATGCTATAATACAAGGGTGCCCATTATGTCGATCGCGATCGACCGGTCGATCGCGGACTGGTCCCAAGTCGATCGCGAGGGGTGTAGAGGAAAAAAAACAAGCAACCATTCGTGTCTTTTTGCATATTAGTAATATATTTTCGTGTTAATGTACACTGCACCCTAATCATCCTAACAGTCTCATGTTCACAAAAAGTATTAAAAAATTAAAATAAGATAAAATAAAGCAGGTAAATCTTTAACCTACGGTGGCACGTGCCCTGCATCACCGGAAGTAGTTAGCGCTCAGCAGTCTGCAATTGCAGCTTGTGATCAGAGCTGTTATGTTATATCTTTTATCGTTATCGTTATTCTCATTCAGAGTTGGTTTCGTGTACAACTCACCGAGGGCACAGGCAATGAATAGGAATCTCGTGGGCCAAGGGAAGTACTTTAAAATGGTACATGTGAGTTACGATGATTAACAGGCTGCAAAGGTGTGTTGCATGCCTCCGTGTCAGGCTGTTGCTCATCATGGTGTGCGTTTGTGTGTGTGTGTGCATGTGTACTGTAACAGGTCGATCGCGGGAGATTGGTTGATATAAAAAGTCGATCTTCGGTCCAAAAGGTTTGGTCATCCCTGCTGTAATACATCTTAGTTAGAATGTGTGTTTAACATAAGATTGTAATATTGATGTTGATTGTGTTTATTGTTTCAGAATGCTTTATCTTAAAAAAATAGCATATATATTTTTTTCAGGAATCAAACCTTTTATACACACACACACACACACACACACACACACACGCATACACACACACACACATATATAAGAAGTATGTCTGCATGTTTTAATTATTCAATAAATGCACACACACACACACACGCACGTATAATATATATATATATATATATATATATATATATATATATAGATATTTATACACACACATATAGATGGATAGATATTTATACACACACATATAGATGGATAGATATTTATACACACACCTATAGATAGATAGAGAGAGAGAGATAGGTATAAATATCAATTACTACCTACAGGAAAAACACTCTTGAGTAGTGTGTTCAACCTTAGAGGTGTCCACTTTACTTTTGACATATCGATGGATTAATAATAAAAGACCCTGACTGACAGTGACCTTCACAGTACCATGCCTACACTAATTTTTTTTTTAATCTATAAGTGTTTTCCCGTTGGCAGACCATCCATTGAAGCTTCACAGTAGATGCAATAAAACGCTGGCTAAGCGCCATTTCTTCTTGCCTCTGGTCATGGAAGAAGGACTCATCTTCGGCCATACTGGCCTGAACATTTCAGTCACATATGGACAGTGATGGCATTGCAAATGACAAATGCTGCAGTTGGGAGCCATGTGCCGTTTGGCTTCTTGAAGAATTCCATTTCAGAGATGTTGGAGCGGGATGGAATAAGCTTTGCTCATGGATAATCCAAGATTATTTCCATGGAGATTGCTTGAAATAGTGTCCCAGATTGAAATGTGTCATAGTGTCCCGATGAAGACTGAGCTCCTTTTCCAAAAGGATGCTCTTATAACTCAGCCATCTGACACATAATAGACTGTGTTCATGACAGTGCCTCAATAGGCATTAGGATACTTGGTGTTGGAGTCATGGTGTCAACCACCATATGACATCACAATATTTTTACAGTATAGTACAATATGTGGAGGAACTACTCCAATTAAAATGGCTTGGATTTGTATGAAGTGCTTGAAGAAAACATCCTTGACTAATCTGACAGGCTATTTATCAATATTAATGGCTTGTCATCAATTACTGCATTTTGAAAGAAAAGGTCAATTTCTTCTCCATCGGAATTGTGCATGTTCTTTGTTTTCTAACATCTTTAGTGATCTGATGCTGCGTATACATGCAAGTTGATTTGACTCTGAGAAGCATTTAAATTAACCTAGATTTGTTGCTTTTGTTTTCTGTTTAAAGTTGTGTAGCAATAGACGACAGTATATTCATGTGCAGTTTCTACTTGGCTTGATGTGGCTCGCGAGTGATGGGAGCAGTATGTGGCAAAATCAAATACTATATTATGACGTACCATTTTTAGTATCTGTTCAGCCAGGTTTCCCAGGGTGCCAAGCCAATTCCACATGGGTAAAATAGGGCACTGCAGGATGCTCACTGGTCAAGCAGATTTGAAGATCCATGGTTCGAAACTACAGTAAAGTAAAAGACACATGCTAACATTAGCCTAAACTATAGCAATGCAGTGTGACACTTGAACGTATCCACTCCGATACAGCAGTCTGGTTTCTATTTACCCTTGATCTCTTCCAAAAAATAAATGTGTTTCTCAAATGGAAAATACAGACCCTAACTCTCCTCCATTAGTGTTTTTGTTTGCATTTCTTTGTGATTGGTGCAATGTTTTTTGCTTTTTGGTTTTGTTTTGTTTTCCTTGACTGTATAAGTTTTGCACTTTTCATTATATGTTATAAAAACAGTACAGCAGACAGTTTTGAATGGGAAGTTGTGCATTTTTTTTTTCCAAAATACTGAAAAAATCGGTATTCTTTCAAATTTCACTTGGTATATTACTGGTTAGAAAATATTCATCTGTGCCCATTACGAAGCGATTACCTAATTCATTTTTATTTTTTATTTTTTAAATGCTTCATTGCACCTCAGAGGGGATCAAATGTTACATCAAAACAGGATTCAGCAGCACACAGCAAATCATACACCAACTTTTTTAAGAGCAGGGTTCATTTCTTTTTAAATAGTGTGAAGTGCCATCTGCTTGGTATGGCAGCCAATTATACACAGACTTCGAGTCAATGGCTGTCCACCGAAGAGTCCATCAAAAGTTGAATGAACACGACCATAGCAAACCAAGTTAAGAGTGACTGTAGGCCATCTGTAATGACTGACATTAAATTATTGATCCGTTTTAAACTGATAACTGTGTCTTTCAAATGGTTATTTCATCTGTCATCCGGAGCTATCAACCTCTGACGAGGCCACTCCACATCTGAGGAGTCACCACAGGCTCATGAGGCAGCCTAGATGTGACGAACTCCTCAAAGCCAATATGTAATGAAGAGGAAATGCGAGCTACCACTGTGCTCCGATGCCATTCCTGATCTTCTCAATGAAGCGAGATGATGTAGAGTTGAGTTTCTAACCGGGGCGGAATTACCAATAATTGTCTATCACAAAGTGTGTCATGTTTGCCTCTGAGGAACAGTCGCAACAGCTGTGACTGTTTGGATGAGGCAACGCGGCCCTGAGCCAAGATGACAGCCATGTCACACAAACACACGCACGCAGCATCTGAATAATCAAATCCAACTCACACTTCATGATGAGAGAAAATGTGGACACAAAGAGAATGATCACGAACACACCCATTCACTCACACTGAACAATATTGTGCCGCTTAATAAGAAAGTACTCGGCAAACCTTTTTTAATTACTGGGTATATTAGGCTCGATTACTTTTTAACACCCATCATTTGGAAAGCGCAAAAGAGTAACTGTTACGAATCAAATAATATCCATAGAGGGAAGGCAAGTTTCATGTGGAATACAATTCAAAGTACTTTACAATTTTTGTACACTTGATTTCACTTTTTTGTAAAGTTACAAGAAAAAAGTTTGTGATAGAATTGATGTTACACTCAATGCAATTCCGCTAAGCCACACCCATGAAACTTTTGACTTGTCCATCACAGCACGCAAAACAAAGTCCTTTGAAATCAATACATCCATCCCTTTTTCATCACGCTCTTCCTGTTCAGGGTGATGGGTGAGCTGGAACCGTACTGTGTAGACACAGACAAGCATTCACTCGCTCACATTTACATTGTTACCGAGTGGGAACTGAACCAACGCTGCCTCAGGAAAGTCAGGAAAATGTACCAGTAAACCTTGTGATCTTTTAAATCCCATGCATCCATTTTCTATCGAGTTTATCCTTATTAGCCAACTGGGTAATTGTAGCCGATCAACTGACAAATGCAGGCTATCTGGATAAAACCGGGTATTTAAATCAACAAGTATGGCGTTTTTTCTGCTCCAATGCTTAATTGTGGTATGTTTTTCATGTTGTCCTTGAAGGAAAATTTGTTCAAATAAAATTGTTAACTTCATGTTATTAACTTGGCGGCCCAGTCGTCCAGTCGGGAGCATGTCGACTTTACAGTGCAGAGGTACCGGCTTGAATTCCAGTTCCGGCCTCCCTGTGTGGAGTTTGTATGTTCTCCCCAGGCCTGTGTGAGTTTTCTCCGGGTACTCCGGTTTCCTCCCACATTTCAAAAACATGCATGGCAGGCACTTTAAATTGTCCCTCGGTATGAGTGTCGGCGTGGATGGTTGTTCATCTCTGTGTGCCCTGCGATTAGCTGGCAACCGGTTTAGGGTGTGCCCCGCCTACAGCCCGAAGACAGATGGGATAGGTTCCAGAACCCCTCGCGACACTCGTGAGGATAAAGCGGTTCGGAAAATGAATGAATGAAGGTTATTAACTTGTGGCTGAGTTACGATCCTCTGTGCTAGAACCCAAGTTTGAAAACTTCAAAATCAAACCATGGATCCTTTTATCCGTATCTGTCTGATTTTTGTTTTTGTGGTGTTTTTTTTTTCTTCCAAACATTTTAAGGGAAGGAAGCAGTGAGTGAAAAACTATTTAGGCTCCTAAAGTGTGACTCAATGTTAAATTTGTCATGGTTGATCTGTTTGGGACCAACAGGTGACTCTGTAAGGCTCCTCCTACAGTGGCACACCTGTTGGTCATCATGTCATTAGTAGGTTTTTTTTTCTATAAAATGGACTCCCAGCCCGACCACTCGGTGTCGGGTCATTGTCTCTGACACTGTTGTTGTCACTGCTTTTGTTGGTTGATGTTTGTGCCTTACTGCCATGGATTTTTGTTTGTAGTTTTGTCATGTCATCCTTTTTGCATATGCCATGGGTTTTTGTTTGTTCCTCTGGATTCTTGTTGTTTTCAGGACTTCGTAGGTGTGGATTTAGTATTCTTAGTCTACAGTTTGTCGAGTTCACCCGGCCACACACAAAAAAAAAACTAAAAATGTGCTTACCAGAACAAGCAAATGTAAACTGTAAAATGTATGATATATTGTGATGCAAAATGTTTCATTAAAGCAACGGAGCACAGAGCCTATAATCTGGAAAAGCATGTTTTAGTATGAGGCTGCACACATTGGCTGGTTGAAAAACCTTTGCTGATTATTCACACACGGTCATTTGAGAGGTTGTGACGAACTCTCCAACATGAGTAATCACTTCAATTTGAAGTGATTGTGATGGAAAAGAAGTAAGAGGCCTCCATTTCTTTTCTCCTATTTTCAACATGCCTCACCGTGGTTGCAGATCACAGACTGGGTCGAACTTCTCGCTCACCCTTTACACTTTAAAATATTCAAATCCAGGGCCAAGACAAACATGAATGAGTGCAGATGAGGCCAGTTGGTATAACATTGTGGTATAGGCCAGTGCACCGCGGAACGGTCTGTGTCATGTATTTCCACAGTGTAAGTGGGATGGTGATATCCGCATCAGTGATGTAAATAAGATGGCATTATAGTGGTGACACACTCGGGATTCTACTGATTAGTTGGCCAGTCATTGACTAAGTTTACATGCACTCGGCCAGAATCATTTTTTTGGTATCTTGTAATCTGATCGGGCGTTTTTCTTGGGAGTTTTTCCTCGCCGCCCCCGTCTTCTGCTTGTGCCCAACTTTAAAGCAACTCAGTGTCTGGCAAACAAGATTACACAGTTTTCATATATCGTGCAAGTCAGAAAGTATGAAGATAAGTTAGGCGTGTATTAGAATAGCGGTGAGCCTCGTTAGCTTCAGCTGTTCTTATTGCTGTTTGTCTGAAAACATTCATACCAGCGGGTAGGCAACAATATTGTGATTACTACCTGCAATGAATTCAACAAAGAAATTGTTGAACATAACATTAAAAGTAAAAGACCACTATCACAATTGGTCATAACAATATTCTTATACTTTCAAAGTACCCATCCAGTCATTTTCTAGAACGTGTCCTTATTCGGCTCTTGGGTGAGCTGAAGTGTATCCTTGCTGTCTTTGGGCAATAGGTAGGCTTCTCTCATGACTGGTTGCCAGCCAAACGTAGAGAACATATAGATAAACAATCAGTGACACTGACATTCACACCTATGGACACTTTATGGCCTTCAATCAACCTAATATGGATACTTTGAAATGTAGGAGGAAGCGAAGCGAACACAGGGTGAACATGCTAACTCCACACAGGAAAGCCAAGGTGAGCTCGATACCAAAAACTCAGAACTGTAAAGCAGACTTGCTAAGTACTTGGCCATCGTGCAGCCTCTTTAAAAATATACGATGCCATAAAAGTTTCCCAATAATAATGAATTAATACTCTGGAATTTTTAGTGAGAATAAAATGATATGGAGAGGCGCTGCCAGGTCTGTTTATGAAGTATGCAAATCACACCAGAAGTTGGATCCTTTGAGGTCGAATAGTGATGAGGTTCTAAATGGGTTATATTGTTTTGTTTCACTGAAATTAAAGCTATAGTTTTTTGCATCATCCTGTTAACTAACTCACTCACTTACTCACTAACTAAAGAAGGTGATCATGTGTGTATTGTTTCATTTCCTGAAGTCTTACTGTTGTGATGAACCAACATTGTACTTTACCACTGAGCCCCGACCTAAAGAATGACAAAACGTCATGGAGAGTATGATTTTAATAATTTTAAGTAACTCTCAATTGGCTAATAAATGAACAATGCCCTTAAATGTGAAGAGACATTTTGCGCAGACTTGATATCCAGGCAGTATACATCCGTGTTTTTTGCATACAATGCATTTCATCAAATTTATCGCATCCATTCTCACAGAGACTGTCCAGCTGTCCAGCTGTCAGTTGCAGGCATGAATTGTGACAGGTGGCACAGGTGGAGTTGTAGTTATCATGTCAACCTCACCTCTGTGAGGTGGAGTGTGAATCTGGGCTCTTGGCTTCCTGTGCGTTAATGCATGTTATTCTCGTGCTTGCATGGCTTTTCTCCCAGCAGCTTACTTTACTTTCCTCCCACATTCCAAAAACATGCAGGTCATCATCTGTCTATCTGTTTATCTATCATGGAGTATTATAAAGAGGTCTAAAAAAACAAAAAAACATGGCAGAATAACACGGGGAAACCTCTGTAGCCCATCCAGTGACGGACAGCTACAGCACGTGAAACACCTGTTGACATTTACTGTATGTCAGGTTTGGATTACCAGTCAGTCGAATCCAGAAAGATTGATTGCAAAGCCACAAATACCGTAGCTATGCAATGACAATCTAGTTTGGGGATAAGTTCTAACAGTAATGAGGGTGTCATTCTTAAACGAACACTTTGGAATACATTGAAAATGAGTCGGCAACCCACACCCATCAGTATGGTTTCTCAAGCTACTAATTTAATAACCTAGAAACCTTGTTTCTAGAAAATCCTGGGCCATTTATATATATATAGATAGATAAATAAATAGATTTTTAAAAAACGGTTGGCACCTGTTTTGACATACTCTAGGAAAGGGTGAAAAAGTACACCTATTAATGCTAAAGGTACCGCAATAACATTTGTACTCTATTGTCTGTAATTATGATTGCTTTAACTTTAATTTTTTTAAAGTCATACAATAGAGTCAAAAGCCAATTTTTAGTCCAGATAATGTACAAGTAGGCTATTTATTGGCTGCGACCTCCTGTGTATGTTATTGCCGTCTGTGTCGCCAGGCAACCATCCTTGATTCCAATTAGTTATTCGGTGAGGTGTTGCCTTGATGCATGTGAGTTAAACCTTCAACATTTGTTGTACAAAATAATTAAGTGTACTCTCGCAAATAATGAAAATGTGGGATAGCGAGTGCGATAGCGATTCTGTGTATTTGTACCTAACATCCATGCATGTGTAAACTCGAAGCACAGCAAAGTTTTCCTGCTACACTGATGAAATGTCCAAATAAAATGGATGTTTTAAAATAAATTCATTATATAAGTGTACGCAGTGATACCTAGTGATGGGGAAATGAAGCTTCACTATTCTTCATGAACCAGCCAAAGAAAAGGCAAAACACACTTGTAAAGTTAGTTACGGTGGTCAGGGACCAGGCCAGTCTCCAAATTGTAAATTTCTATGAATAACTGTCATTCACATAAAAGTAATTATAATTGTCTGAACAGTGGTGCCATGAGAGACATGTTTCATTTGTTCCTTGTCCATGCTTGTAACTAAAAGAATGTGTAAAACAATGTGTTTATCTTAAAATATCATTTTCGTAATGTTTTATTTTTGTGACCGTAAATAGCGTAGTATAGGACTGTAAATTATACAATCATATTAAATATTAAAATAGATTAATTTAATTAAAGAATTAAACAGTTTGTGCATCATGAATAGTGTAGCTCATTCTGGTGCACGTGTATCGGCCAACAAAATATATGACTTAGTATTGTCTGTCTACCTGGATTGCTGCACCGTTTGTCTTCAAACAGATACTGTTCTTGAGCCCATCTTTGGCGTTTTGCATTGTTTGCTAGAATTAACCTCCTGACTTTCCTAGGACAAAGCTATGTGGGTTTTTTTTTTTTCAAATACTCCAAGCGTAATTGTCTTTTGTTATGTTTGACAGTAAATTGGAACTGAACGTGGAAATAAAGATCTTGAAGCCTCTTTTATTGTTTACTTTGCTGTTGACAGAGATGATGATGAAGAGGATGAAAAAGAATGACTGCGGTGGTGGACTCCGGTGAAAAACAATGAACAATTGACTGCACAGCAAAGCACATGGGTTACTATTCATCGATGGTGCCAACTGTCGACCCTCCTGGGCTGCCATGTGCTGGTGGCAAAGCTATTTCATAGTCCACCGGCTCTGAGTGTCATAGCAGTTAAAATGATTAGCTCTTCTGTGTTTATTGACGTCAAACTGCTGGATCTACACAGTGACAACACAAACTGGCGACCCTGAAAGAGGTTTTGGACTCCACCAGTTTTGCTGCTGACTATTTAGTCAAAACTCACAAGTCAATGAAACAATGGACGTTGACATCTTATCTCTCCACTCCCTCTTTCAGCCACAAGTCAACAGGGCAGCTGATTGATCTGTGATTGGGTTATATTTTGGGGGGGATTGGATTGTGATTTTATATATATATATATATATATATATATATATATACTGTGGGGCGGCCCGGTAGCCAAGTGGTTAGCACGTCGGCTTCACAGTGCAGAGGTACCGGGTTCGATTCCAGCTCCGGCCTCCCTGTGTGGAGTTTGCATGTTCTCCCCGGGCCTGCGTGGGTTTTCTCCGGGTGCTCCGGTTTCCTCCCACATTCCAAAAACATGCGTGGCAGGCTGATTGAACACTCTAAATTGTCCCTAGGTGTGAGTGTGAGTGCGAATGGTTGTTTGTTTCTGTGTGCCCTGCGATTGGCTGGCAACCGATTCAGGGTGTCCCCCGCCTACTGCCCGGAGACGGCTGGGATGGGCTCCAGCACCCCCCGCGACCCTAGTGAGGATCAAGCGGTACGGAAGATGAATGAATGAATGAATATATACTGTAAGCAGTATTTTTAACCCTCCAAAACTGGGAACTTGTTTTGCCATGTTACAATCCGCAAATATTGAATACCCACCCACGAATATGCGGGGCTCTACTGTATTTAGCTACATGTCGAGATGAAGTCTCATGACAGTGTTGTGTCTTATTGTAGGAGTTTAGCAAGGTTGTTTTTCTTTTTTTGGTCTGTGTGATGAGAGAGTGCTTTGCCCCAAAATGATCATGTTCCACAATCACAACTAATATTGTGTCACTATGATGGAATATTTATGCAAATTTGAGGAATAAGGAATGTTCGTTATTTTTGGTCATTGTCTAGCCATGTGAAATGAATTCAGTGTCGGCGTGTATTTGATTTAAATGCAGAGACTGTTGGGAACAAATGATTGTGACCATGTGAATGGGTGCAAGGATGATTATGGCAAGGAGGGAAAATAATGCAATCCGGTCTAATAGTGTTTCTCTCCATGATTAGGCATCTGCATTCACATCCGAGGAGCAGGACAAAAGCTGTAAGGGTGTCAACATGACAGAAAGTCGTTTCGGAATCTGCAGAGGATATTATTGTGTCAGTCTGCTAAAGTCTGAAAAAGGCTCAGCGCAAATAGGTTTTCATATTCATTGTTAGCTACACCTCTGTGTAATTTTCGTTCTCTCTCTCTCTCTCTCTCTCTCTATCTCTCTCTCTCTCTCTCTCTTTTACATACTCATCACAATAATAAGTGATCATCACCTCTTATCTTTAACCCTGAAATTGTCGTTTCAACTGAGTTTATTAGAGAGCTGAATCACCATCCTTGTAACCTACTGACATACTCGATGCGCTTTCATTTCAAAAAGTATAATCTAAACCACATCGATGAAACAGACAAGGGCATCAACATTCAGATCCAGTGAGGGAGGCTGATATACCAACAGTGTCCTCTGGTGGTGACTTTGAAATGAGATTGCATCCTGTTTGTTACTTGACACAGTCCAACTATGTCACTTTTGCGTTGCACTGCCAGGATGTCTTGACATCTGCCAAACACAATTGTGGCCAGCTGTCTGGGTAGGTGGCGGCAAATTGCAAGCGAGCTACTCATCAATATGGATGCTCCGGGAGGGAATTTGCAACAATCTGACCATGCAACACATTGTTAGGTCATATTTATTCGTCTATCAAGTAAACAGCATCTCACCTCAGCTTTGAAAAATATGTACCAGATGGATTCTGTAACTGTGGAACACTCTTTTACAAGCCTATCTTCTCTCTCGCTGTCTGTTTTGGATAGAAAAATGCACCTTATGTATGACTTAGGACCCAATGGACCATTTCCAAAGGGTTACAAAGAGGTATGTTATCGTAACACCTGTGCTTATGTGTACAACATCAACATATTTTGTCAGTGTAATTCTTATTTGTGTGCATGTTGGCTTATGCATAAAAGTCATCCAGATGACCTTGCATCTTGATTAATCTCCGCGTCCCGCAGACTTCAAAGAAAGCTGCAGGAAGAGTAGAGCAGACAAGCATGTGATCTCACACTAATTTCTACTCTGACGTGTGCAGTCCACTAAAGGCTCGACCTGTAGATGAAAAGAATCATTGCATTCATTTCAATAAAAGAATAAAATAAAAGGAAAAATTAAATTACTGCTCCCGTGTGGCTATTGTTAAAAAAGGTTTTCTTGCAGGAAAACAAACTGTTATTTTATGTATAATGTGTGGATAGCAAAATAAGTTTAAAAAAGTCGTTTGGTTTCAGTTAGTAATGTACAATCTCTTCATTTAAAATTACGTTGCAACAATGTAGTTATTCTAACTTCCGAAGTATGTAAGGTTTGCATTATGTTTGAGTGTTGGAAATACATTTTTAGGCCAAACAGTGCTTTTTTTTGACAAATCTTTTTAAAGTCTATGTATAGAGTTTGAAAACTTTAAATACTATGAAAAAAATTAAGATAATAATGCAACAATTACAGGCATGTTGCCGTTACTAGAGTGCACCGCCACATACTCACAGTTCGGCACCCGCAGATTTACCTATTTGGAAATGGTTTCAATATTTTATTCATTTTTTTTTACAATTATGGCAGGTTGCATTTCTGTGTTTGGGGTATTTTGGAGGGTGAGTCAATCCCGATTTTTTTTTTTTTTTTAATGGGTGAAAAATGCATTTTGGCATTTATCAGCGTTGTTTGAATTATTTGGGTTTAAAAAATATGGCGTGGTGCAAAAGTAGGTATACAGTAGGTGGATATTATACAAAGTATAAAGACCATATAATAGGGTGGTATATGATTTTTTTTGTATAATAAACACAATAAGTATTGGATGTGTTTTCTCTTTTTTTTCCAATTGTAAGCCCATTTAGTAGCATTTAACCCCTTATTAAACAAGCATCATAGCAGAGCAACGTGTGGGTCATCCCAAATCACATCAAATTCACAAAATGAAGCCGACGCATTTTAAGAGATTGATGGTACTGGGATGTGTGAGAATGTTTGACCACTTGTGATCGGACTTTTTACTCTGCCGCATTTTCATGATGACGAAGGAGCACACCAAAGGCACTTTAGAGTGATATTGATTCACTTGACATTTTTTCATTCGCTGCGCTTTTAATAAATGCTGTATAACCACGACAATCTTCTGACGTTTATCCAGCAGCGATGGTGTCTTTTTGTTTATCCGCTGCATCAGTGAGAAACCCAGCAGCTGGTCCTTCCCTTCTCCCGCTACTCATTTGCTCATATCGCCCTTACTCGCTCTATCTGCCTCTCTTTCAGCCCATCTCTCATTCTGACAGGCGTGACATGGAAGCAGCAAGCCTCACTTCTCTGCACTGGCTGTGCTACCAGGTGGCTTTTCACCGCACCTCTGCTTCAGGAGATATAGGCCTTTGCCTGGTGTTCCTCAACCCACTCTGCACCACTCTGGATTTTCTCATTATAAGCTGTATTAAGAGTGTGACGCTCTAGATATATTTGACACCTAATATAAAGTGAGAGCTGCATTTGTGCCGCGTGAGAGGGTTTTGTTTGTGTGGTGTGGGAGGGTGGAGGTGGCTTCACATTTTGTTGCGTGGCAGTGCCAATGTGCTGCTTTTGAAAGTGATATGCCAAAGGGATCAATCCACTTTACCATTTCTTCAGCTATTACGATCGGGCAATTAGTGACTCAGCCATGAAACACCAACATGTTGCTGCTACACCGGTGATGGAGGAAAGGCCACAAAGGTCGTTATTGTAATTAAGACTCCTTCCGTCTGCCTTTATATTCTCTGCATAATCAGCTCCATCAGGGCTGAAATAATTGATTCTCCATTTATGCTAATGGTATGGATCTGGAGCATGGAGGGGCAAACACTCAGCTGAGTTATCTTTCAGGCGTGACATTTAAAATAGGATGAAGAAAAGTGTTGCTTTCAGATAGTGCGATGTTTTTAATCTTGCGTCAGACGCAAGATTAAAATGAGGCAGGAACTCGGGTGGACTTGCACAAACCTGACCAGACAATCGACAAAAACGTGACCCTCACGTGAAGGCTATTTTATCAATCCCTCTTTGGAGATCTTCACTCACTGTGTGCGTGACAGAACTAAATGACATACATGTTTGCAGTATATCATGGCTGAATCATTCAAAGGGGAAACAGCGTTCCTATCATATAAAAATAATACGCATATCTGAGAAGAGAAGAATTTATAAAGCTTGAAGCTCCAACATGTCACACCACGGTGACACATTTTTATTTTGAAAGAATGACTCTCCTCTTGTTTCACCTGACTTACCCTTCCTCGTATGCGAGTCTGATTGTCAGCCCCGCCCTGATTGTTTCCACCTGTTGCCCCTCACCTTGTTTTTAAATGGTCCTTGTCTCCCTTTGTCCTGTGCCAGTGTGTTTCGTCCTTGTGCGTGCGCTCCAGCCTCTCGCCACAGATGTGACCAGTCCTTGCTTTGGTTCCAATATTTTGAGTTGTCAAGTCGCTGATCCTCAAATAAACATATCTTTTTACTTTGAACCCTGCAACTAACTGTGTCTTATGCCCAAGGTGGGTAATGACACAAAACGGTGCGTCGCCCACTCTGTATTATTACTAATTAGCGGGGAGGAAATATGGTTAAAAATAGCAACTGGTGGCATGCTGAAGGAAAAACTACTGACATGGCTTTTGACACCAACTGCAAACTTGGCTGATGTGTGTGTGTGTGTGTGTTTATATATATATATATATATATATATATATATATATAGTGTATGTGTAAAATAAGATACATTAATGAAAAATGACACATTTCAAAGAACCAGTTATAGAAAAATACAGCTTAATGTAACAAATCACACCAGATTAAAGAATTGTTTGAGCTACATGTGACCAATGGGCTGTAGCTCACCCAGCCCTGATATAGACAGACAATGCAAATTATCGGACTAAACTGTCCAACATTTGAGAGTTGATAGGTATAGTTGTGTATCGATGTTGCTGTGTTCACACAATCAGACAGCCGGTGGCAGTTGAATGTAAGTGTGGGGTATCAATCTCCAGGAATCTAGAGCAGCCTACTGAGTTTACTTTCCATCAGTTTATTTTATGATCCCATTGGGTGCGAAGTGACATGTGTATCTGCATGTGTTCTGCTATTGACCAGAGTGTATTCCGCCTTTGCCCCTTTTGCTTGGTACAGGCTATAGCTCCCCACGACCTTGAACGGGATAAGTGGTACAGAAAAATAGAAGGATGGATGTTGCTTGGTAGAGGTTGTAAAAATTGCTCAATCATAGTCACTGTGCTGTGTCCTTGGGGCGGCAGTCCAAACACGGGACAAAAAGGATGGGGGAGAGGCAGCAGGAAGACATTTCAAGCGAATGAGCTAATTAGCTAAAACAGTATTGTAGACACTTACCCAATTTGGGAGTTTCTCATCCAAAAATATGAGCCGTCATGTGGTTTTGGCTGAAGTCCGCTGAACTTAAAGCTAATAAACAATGCAAAACGCCATAGACGGGCTCATGAAAAGCATTTGTGTGGCAGTGTTCTCACACTTCGAATGAACAGACAATATAACAATACCCACTGGAATATATTTTTAATGCTCTGCGAAGAACATCTAACTGCTGCCTACTGAGTCACTTCCAATAGTTGTGAAATTACAGTATTTTGTTTGCGTCTGTATTATACTGCCCCCCAGTGGCCAGGTCTTGCACTTGGAACTAACCGACCATGATTCACCAACTATGCTTGAATTCTAATTGTATTTATACACTCGAATTTCACATGTGAATCTTTACTCTGTACCTAAAAAAATTAGATAGAATAGAATAATGGAAAAACCTCTAACATTGAAAAATGTTCACTTCACCATACAGCTTGGTGGAAGTAAGTTTAAGTGAAGGTTGAGTTAAAAATGTTCCCTATCAGGTCACTTTTCACTCTCCCCCATGATGGTCTATACCTTCAGCAACATTAAACAATGTGTGCATGAGTAAAGACACTGAGGCGCTATTTTTTTTCCAAATATTTGTAGGGTTAGGCTACTGCAGTAAGAAGTATATGTACATGTCACTCCATCAAAAGGAAATTGCCAGTCTGGGTGAGCTTTCCATGCGAGTAAGTTGCTGAGAAGTGGATTTGATGAGCCTCAATTTAATGCTCCATTATGCAAATTGATCATCTCAATTGACCGGCACGTTGGTAATAGGATGAACTGACTGGGTGCATGAGGTATTTGTATATTTACTCAAGCAAAGTCCCATGCAGCTGCTGAAAATAAAGCAAAGTGAGACAAACTACAAGAAGAAGTGCATCGAGCCTGCACCAGTGAGCCGTGACAGAGATAAGTGACAGCATGTTGATGGCATTCTTGGTGACCTCTTTACCGAATGCTCCCATTTAAAAGTCACATGTCTTTTCTCTCGGAGACACTGGGAGGTAGGAATTAAAAGCTGCATTTACATAATGACTTTTTGCAACAGCAGCTCTGCACATTCTGCAGGGATTTTTCGCCAACAGAAAAAAAAGGATGGATATTGGTTGTCATTTCAATCGTGTGTGCGCACACTCAGCCAATTCTGTGCTACAGTGGACACAAATGAAGTTGCACCAGATGTTTTTTTATTGGATGTGAGATATTCAGTGTCACTTTGTGAATCGAGTTTCCGAATGAACTGAAACACATTGCAGCAAAGTCAAAGAAATGGGTAAATGAATTCCGTCAAACTAATTGCATTGATTGGTCATTCCTGGCACTACCTAATCCAGGATTATGATGATGCATGAACAGCTGTGACCGTCTGTTTACAACGCATTTATTAGCCCCTGTCAACATAATGAGACAAATTCCACCTTTCACATTAATCACCCTTTTGCCAGGACAGTGTCACTGCCGCCAGCAGACCCCCGATGACAAATAGAGCAGGCTGCTTTCCATTTACCTGCATTAGCCGCTGCTATATTGGAATCCAAACAGCTTCTCTGGCAAAGTTAGCAATGTGGAGGGGGAGGGGAGATAAATCAAGTTAGAGGAATTAATTTGAGGTAAGCAAAGAAGAACCACCGAATGTCATGAAAAGCAGACCGTGTAAAAATACATTAAATTGAATCCAGCTTGCAAAATTGCTTTCTGTACATTGTTTGTTGTGAGTCCATCTCCTCCTTGATGACCGTCTGTCAATACCCCACTCATGGCTTTGAGAATACTCAACAATAGAATGCACTTTGCTGTGTTGATACTGAGCAAGTACCAGTAGAATGGATGGTTGCTCATTTAACAGTTTTGCATCATTGTTCATCACACTGTAGCAATAAATTCACATTCAAGTTCATCAAGGTTTGATAACTGCGACACCCCCTGCGAATTTTCAGTCCTTTGCTGGTGAGTCATTTGCCGCTTAGCATATCAACACAATCTCTCACTAAAATGACAGTGGTATTTAAGAATGTTTTGAACTGTATTTGTTTGACTCCCGATTGTATAATGTTCAATGTTGTATGCTCATTTTTCTGCTTTGCCCTGTCATAGCTACTGACACTGTTATTGGGCAAGGTGCTCTGGCATAAGAGATTAGCACGCAAAAAAAAATGTGGTTGAATAAAATTTTGTTTCATTTTTACAAGCAGCGATACCGGCATAATGGTAAGAGATTCACTCTGTATTCTGGCTACTTGTCTTAAATCAATATTGATTTTTCTTTTTCTTGGTTTTTGTTTTTTTTTCTCTGCCTTTTCATTCGGTCCAGAAAGGCGACACAATTAATCAAATCGGTACGTTGGCCGACCTGACAATAACATTTGAAAACTGGCACTGGAAAACATTCCAATCGCAACTGCCTTCGATTTCACAGATTAGTTCATCAACAGTGAGTTCCCCTCGACCGTTTTTGTAAAGTTCTTTGATCCGTTTCATCGGCACATCACTGTCTGGCTGTTCTGGCCAGATTTAAATTGTTAGCCAAATATTACATCCATCCATTCTCCAATCCGCTTATCCTCACAAGGGTCGCGGGGTGTGCTGGGGCCTATCCCAGCCATCTTCGGGCAGTAGGCAGGGGCCACCCTGAATCAGTCGCCAGCCAATCGCAGGGCACACAGAGACGAACAACCATCCGCGCTCACACTCACACCAAGGGACAATACAGAGTGTTCAATCAGCCTGCAATGCATATTTTTGGAATGTGGGAGGAAATCGGAGTACCCATAGAAAACCCACGCAGGCCTGGGGAGAACATGCAAACTCCACACAGGGAGGCCGGAGCTGGAATTGTACCCGGTACCTCTGCACTGTGTGGTCGACGCGCTAACCAGTAGCCCACGAGGCCGTCCCCAAATATTACACACCAAGTCAAATTATTCTGTACTGAGTCAAATAATAGCAGATAATATTGATATCTTATAGTTTATCACTTTGACTGGCAATCAATAAAAATACATCGAAACTATAAAAGACTAAGTTCATGACGACATAGTCCTTGCATCGTGTATTACCAAACATTGGACTCTTCACAGAAAATCAGTGAAAGCTTTGGCTTTGTAGAGTGCCTTTTCTTTGCACAAAGCACATCCTCCCTTTCCCAAAAGAATGTGCTTTTGCGATAAGGAGTGGATGAGAGGAGCCGAGATATGGCACAATGCAGCTGCACATCTGCCAGAGCAAGCTGTTTCACTGTGCAATTGTCTGCATTATAGAACGCTGATGGGGTTTGACTAGCACATTGCAGTTTACCTATCACGGCTAGGAAATGTCAGAGTGTCCTCCAAAAAATGTCCACGATAGTAAAAAGTCATATTTAAATCCTGTTCCCGACTGTCGAAATGTGCAATCTTAACATACAAATGAAGCCACATCGCACGGCGTACGATGGGTAGATCATTCATCTTCTGCGTGTTCACCTTATGCAATGGAATGTAAGTTAAATCTCAGCTACAACACAAGGCATTTCAGTTGCATCATCATCATCATCACATGCGTCCATCTCATGCGTCTGTCATTGAAATCCGGCATTTGTCTTGACAAAACAAATAAAAGGAGCAATAGAAGATAGTCATGTCTGGTTTGTCAGTGTTACAAACAGAGCTCGAGGTGTATAATTCAAAAAGTGCATTGTATACTGCTGTATGCTGTCGCCACAACAAACAATCCAACAATTAGCCATACAGCATATTCCCTCTCTCTGCAACTACTGTATTAATATTGCAGAAGACACGGATAAAGGCAGCACCATTTTCTTCACAGGGTTTATACTTATTTTTCACTCTTCATTTGGAATAATCAGTCCTACAATCAGGAACACGTATACTACACTCATTTAAAATGGTCTAAGAAGTCTTAATATGTAAATATATCTGTAAATATACTGTATTTTTCAACATTACGGTTATACTGAGCACTGACATGTCAGTTTATGTGGTAGGGTTTGTTTCATTAATTTCAGTGAAAAGACACTACCAGTAAATAGGGTCTTCCATGGAATGTGACATCATTTGATCCATGACTATAAAGCACCGGTATGTCAGAGGAACTACATCTTATTGACAAATGACATAAAAGAGGCCTGCATTTAGAAATAAAATATTTATTAACATGAAAAAATATGTTCAGACCGAATGCACAGTTTTACAAAAGGTTCAGTTTGCAGTCGCTGCCTTTGATCTGACACACTCTTTCCTTTTTTGTCATCCTCCTCGAATGTTTTTGTGCCATGTCTAGATCTGCTTTCCATGAAAGTGTATTTTTTTTAACTGAGATTTTTTTTTAAGAATAATGTAACACACAAAATGACTTGCGATTGAATAGCATTCTTTATCCGGAAAAATTGATAATAATACACTTGACCTTTGATAATAATACACTTGGCCTTTAGTTTAAATTTAGTAATTGTAACACATCACCTTCAGTTTCAGACATTTTCAATGAGAAATGTCATTAGCACAAATGTCTGTGGTCCACACTTTAAACATGATTTCAATGTCCAAAAAAAAATCACTAGATGTGAAACTCTCAATTCTCATCCAATTTGTATTTTACAAAGGATTTGTTGTTTCAGTAAAATAGCAGATATGGTGGAAAAAGCTTTATTAATGCCCATCACAGCTGAACAATCGTCCGTCAATTAAAACAAATACCTGTACAGAATAAACTGTCCTCATCTTCCACGAGGCAAATTTCATCTTTTCAGATTTCGTCTTGTCAAATAACTGTATTTAGCTCAGTCATTAGGCAGGTGATGTTGAAACATGCATATGACTGAAAGTACACTCATTCTCATCAAATTCACTCACTCACATTTTTTTGCACAGTATAAATCAGTTTCCTTGTGTCTTAATAACATGTCCGTAACAGAAGGACAAGAGCAAACTTTACACACGCTGTTCCATACCTGTCAACTCATACGGTTTAGCCATAGTTCATACGGATTTTGTGGTGAATCTTACGAATATGGCCGTATCGCACAAATCATATGTATTCTGAAAATGTCCTGTTTTTTTTTTTCCACCAACTCCAAATGATTTGGGGTTGGTGAAAAAAGTAGCGCAGGAATACAACTCTGAACACAGTCATGCTAATAAGTAGAATGATGATTAGACATTAGCCAGAAATTGTATTATGGAGATCTACTATAAATATCATTGGAAATTTCGTGGGGGGTTTTTCTGCCGTTATTTTGACGTATAAAATGCTTTGGTATGTTATAAAGATTTTTTGCTCTTTATAAGGAATTTTTTGGTAGTTTATACAGGTTGGCGCTCCGAAATGTTGACAGGTATGCTATTCCTTTTCTTGCTGGATTTGGTCCCATCTCGGGCAAATGAGTGAGCCCCAAGCCATCCCCTAAAAATACCACTGTTGACAGTAGTATTTCATGACCGTCTTTATTTGTTATTTCCTTCTTAATTTCTGTCATTGAAGTGAGCAGCAGTATGGAACCACACCTTCTCCACCTGCTCCTTCCCTATTTTGTAAAATTTGTCTAAAATCAAAGGGCCTCTCTTGGACAGACGCATAATATAGTCCTGATTTTCAGGGTAGCTTGATGATAGGGACAAACACAACACTAGTTGCTGACAGAAGCGACACAGGACTAACCAAAAGAGGCAGTCTCGCTCTGCCTCGTTGAGAGGAAGGACACTTTCCCAGCCTGCTAGAACAAGTCCACCCACCTCAATGGGATTGGGGCTCAAATGCATCATATACATGATGTTGATAGCTAGATCATAGACAGAGCAACCAAAGCTCATATCTGCAAAATCAATGATACCAGAAACCCTGTAGCCTCTGCTCTCATCAGCTTGCACAAGCACATTGAGATCGTTTAAGTCCCCGTGAATGAGCGCTGAGGAAAGACAGACATAAAGCAGGATATAAGCACTTAATATCTGCAAAACATCAAATCAGAGATAAAAGTAGATGTAAAAATAAAAAAACTTAGACTGCTATGAGACAGATAGCTTAATTGTTCACCGGAAACTAAGCAATTGTTTCAATAACATCATCATAACAAAATAGCTAAAAGGCTAATTTAGCAAACAGGTGTTGAGCAATGTCTACTATCACTTAACACCTTCATATGCGATTAGGAAATAATATACTTACACTTGCGGAACCTTGGGTATTTGCGGGAGACAGTGGTTTTGTACTGATGGAGGATGGACCTTACAACCTCCTGAAGAGGGTCTCCATCTAGTACATGAATGTATTTCTCTAGAATGGGAACATTTGACAGACTCCATGTGAAACTATCCCTTTGCAACTTGTTAAGTTGAGGATGTTCCACCTGGGAACAAAATAGAAAACACATTTTAGTATACAGGGCATTCAAATCAGCTATGACTGGGTTGATGTGTGGAGTTTTTCTGTTCTCTCAAAGCAAAGAGAAAATGTAGAATAGCAATCGCACTGGAAATGCACCTTATACGGTGGACCTGACACAGGGACTGTCCAACAAGAAGTACGGGTGTTGCTGTACTGATTAGACGCACCCTCATTCCAAGTAGTTGAGGAGAAAGATTTTGTGTGGTAAGGCTTGCATGCAAGAAATCAGGTCTGATTGTAGGAGGGTGGAAATCATTCAATATTCTTTTTTTTGTTTGGTTTTTTTGTTTCCTGTTCTGCCACTTAGTCATGCAATAAGTGTCAGTATCTAAATGCCTTGTTATTTCATAAGAGGATTGCTGTGAACCATGAAAGCTTGCTATACTGTGCAATACTCCCTCAGTTGCAATTAGTATTGAGGTGCGGTCGGAAAGCGGAAATGCCGCTCATGGTTTAGTGGTACACTCCCCAGACTCGTGTCTGGGTAGCGTGGGATCAGTTCCCACTCCGTGACAGTATGAATGTGTCACGTTTCGGTTTTGCGGTCTGGCCAGCAGGTAGCATGAGCGGACTTTCTAGCGTACCTGCTGCCAATCTGTAATCAATAGATTCACTATTTAAGGACTCCACTGTCTTACACGTGTTGTGGGAGTATTGTCTATGGCATTGCTGTTTTGCTGTTGGTTGACTAGTTGGCTTTTGACGAATGTGGGTGTGAATGTTTGTTTGTCTCTATATGTGCCCTGCGGCTGGCTACAGTTGAAGGCGTAGTAGCTGGGTTAGGCGCCAGCACCTTCTCGTGACCGGTTCAGGATAAGTGGTGTTGAAAATGAAAGGATAGATAATAATAATGTTATTATTATTATTATTATTATTATGGGCCCTGAGACTCGGAACCAGTCAACTGGTTAGCACATCCACCTCACAGTGCAGAGGTGCGGGGTTCGATTCCGGCTCTGGTCTCCCTGTGTGGAGTTTGCATGTTCTGCCCAGGCATGCATGGGTTTTCTCTGAGTAATCCGGTTTCCTCTCACATTCCAAAAACATGCCATGGGTGGTTAATGGAACACTCTAAATTGTCCCAAGGTGTAATTGTTGAGCACGAATGGGTGTTCGTGTAATTGGTCTAAAATTGTGAGGCAACTTGTTCAGGGTGTACCCCACCTCCTGCCCACAGACAGCTAGCATATGCTCCAATATGGCCGCCACCCTCATGAGGAGAACCAATCGAAGGAGAACGTAAGACATGTCACACTATGCGGCAAGACTAACAAACATTCTGACATGCCAGACTTCCGTCATGGTCGTGATTTTCATCCAAAATATGCTCAAGCATTAAGGTTGGCAGCTGGGAAAAAAAAACGGATTTCTTCACTTTTAGTATGGGGCTAAATAGTGTTCATTCAAATGGTGTACACTTGCACCTCTCTGAGGATGTTGTCCATTCTGGCTGCAGTCTGGCCTACTTCATAAAGTAGACGTGGTGAGAGAGGAGCATTGGAAATAGTGATTCCAGGCAAATAAGTCAACAGGCGCATCAGGTATTTCTGTAAGCCAGAGCCACAATCTGTCAAAGGTAACAAATCAATAATTAGCCTTTCACTATTCTCTACAACTACTAATATTGCAAAAAACAAAACAGTGTCTTATATTTACTTTTTTTTGTCATTGCATTATGTGAACATGTGTGCACAACTACTGACACCCTCCCTTGGTTTTAGGTGATTGAGTGTCTGCCTACCAATGTCTTTCAGGATCATGGCCTCTCCTGTGGTTGATTTGATGACTCTTGGGCTCGGAAATCCATCGTCATGCAGGAAGTTCATAACATAAGTCTGTACTTCAAACAAGATGGGGTCCTTACTGTCCTCTGAGTTGATAATCTTCAGCACATACTCTCCACCTTCGACTGCCGCAATATAAATGTTCTGGTCCTCAAAACTGGGCAGATGGCGGAGTTCAGAGGGAGTCAGCTTGTAGTGTTTCTTCACAAGCTCTTCTGCCTGAGAAAAGCTTAGGGTGGGTGTAGTATGCTTCCCTGACATTTTGCTGAAAAACAACACAAAAGCTAATGATGATGCTCATTTGTTATATTGCTGATCCTCCTGCCCATTCTCATGCTCTGCAAATCCAGATGTCAGATGAACAATGAGAGACCCAGCATGGTTTTCCCTCTGTGATGGCTATGGAAAAAGTATGTAGGAGAAACCGGGGAACAACTGTGACACTTTTAACATTTGCGTCTCTAACTTTGAGCTGTTTTCATCTGGGGCATAGGTGTCAAACTCAGGTCCTGGAGGGCCGCTGTCCTGCATATTTTGCAAGTCTACAATACAATACAATACAATACAATACAATACAATACAATACAATACAATACATGCTGATTTATATAGCGCTTTCACAACAGCAGCAGCTGTAACAAAGCGCTTAACAAAACAGTTAACATCAAGTAAAACAATAAACACAACACATAACATAAAACACAGACAGTCATGCAGGCATAACCACTTTTCCATCACACGCTTTGTTGTTTGAAGCAGTTTGAGATGAAAGAGGCGAGAATCAAAGTTTCCTGATTCTAATGAACAGGTTCAATGTCAGGCTTCCGCAGAGCTTGCTGAAGATCTGATCATTTGAATCAGGTGTGTTGCAACAGGGAGACTTGGAAAACATGCAGGACAGCGGCCCTCCAGGACCTGAGTTTGACACCCCTGATCTAGGGTGTTCAAACTGCTTTGCAATATAGGTGTCTCCTAATCAATGGCATGGAAATGTCTGTGCAGCATCAACAGAATATGCATGAAATACAAGGAGTGAAATGTTACAATTGGCCCCTTGGTCCGTGTCAGTTGTAACGTACTTTGGGATAAAACCACCGGTACACTACTTTGACTGTTATTGATAAGGTAACCTTTCTTTTAGACAAAAAAAAAACAGCACAATTGGTAAGGCAGTTCAGGGTAGCAGCAGGAAATGTGTGCGTGCTTACAATGTGCCAGCTGTGGACACACATGCTCGCTTGATATAGAATATATATAAGATTATGTTAGCTAGTTATTTACATTTGAGCTGACCTTCCATTTAGTTGTTAGATGCATCAAGGTTGGCAATAGACGTAGTTTGTCTAACTCAGCGGGCGTGATCACCAAGTTCATCAGACAGGACACTCTGTCATGCAAACTCCTTTACACAGTATAAGCTTTTGGTATAATGTTCATATTGACAAAAAGAATGTAAAAATTATTGTGTCAATTTAAAATAATAAAAATAATTCTATTGTTGGGGTTGCATGAAGGTGACTCTTCATTTAGTTAAACCACACTGCCCGTGTCAGAATTTATTGAATTTTTAACATCACGCAATACCAGCCAAAACTGGGTGTAATATGCTATCAACACCCGGCAACATTAATGTTTATTTCCTAATCCATACTTGTCTCTTCACATACTTCTACCAGAAAGAACTTTGATTCTTCTTTCTTGAAAATGTGAGTCAAGAACAATTAACACATTTAGAACAATTCACGTCTTTGAACTCAATTTTTTCCAAATCGGCTTTTGCTGTATGCGATGTCCACTGAAGTTTCGGGTCCCAGAATTAAAATGACTGCAACTGAATAGCCATGATTGCCCAACAGAAGTTCAAACGTCACTTGAAAATATAAATTGACATTCTATTTAAATGTTGGAAACTTTACAACTCACCTCAGAATGTGTGGTGCTCTGTGGTGCAACTCTTCAAATCATCTGCTGCGAGAGGGCATTTGTCTGCCTAATAACATACCTCCTCTCTGTGCCTGTAGTTAAACTGTGTCGAAGACTGTAATTATGATAGTCCGCGCGGGAATCCGCAATTCCACAAAACCGGAATTTCGGGGACGTGATCCTCCGCAGCAGTTCATTCCCCAAATAATGCAGGTCCAGATATGTTTTCAGTGCATTATGCATACATTTATTGAACAGTAAGAAGTGTTATTGTGGTTTGCTTCTAAGTGCTGAGTGTTGCTACTGTGCTGTGCTAGTAGGAACAGTGTGGCTCCAAACCCTGTGTCATTCCACAATGCCCCGGAGTCACCCTGAACTGCAATACTTTTAAAACCGCCCCCAAGTGGTCAAAAATAATATGGGCTATTCTCTAAATCTAAATAATAATAATAATACATTTTATTTATGGATCATACACTGATGTTGATTATTTTGGAAGCACAGCGTTCCACAGTGTTTTTGTTTTGCAGCTAATTTCCTAAAATAATACTTACTTCATTGGTACATTAATGTGCCTTGTGACTGGTCATTTTAGATGGAGTTTAATGCCCACGGTAATTCACTTTTCAAGCCGCCGCATCAAGATTTGCTCTCAGCAGAATCAGGATTAGTCAATTGAATCAATACTTTATGTCCAGATTGTAAGGTGACTAACTATACTCGTGCAATACAGTACCGTAATTGTATTTAGTGACATCTATTATTTTACTTTATGTTCACTGTTTTGTAAAGCGCTTTGTTACAGCTGCCGCTGTTGTGAAAGCGCTATATAAATCAGCATGTATTGTATGTATTGTATTGTATTGTATTGTATCTAGTGGCAGATTATGTAGCTGGCATTAAAAATTATTTGGATAAAAAACGTTTGTGCTCCAGTAATTCAGTCATGCCATGAATTTCAATAGACATTTCTCATAGGTTTTCGTACCACTTTTACCATACTCTCTCTCTCTCCCTCTCTCTCTCTCTCTCTCTCTCTCTCTCTCTCTCTCTCTCTCTCTCTCTCTCTCTCTCTCTCTCTCTCTCTCTCTCTCTCTCTCTCTCTCTCTCTCTCTCTCTCTCTCTCTCTCTCTATATATATATATATATATATATGGGTAATTCAACAGTGTTTTATGCGAAGCCTAACCTATGTATTCAATTAATTGTGATTAATATTGATTATGCTAATATATGAAAACCGATCATGTCTGCCGCTCTCTGCTCATGATGCGTTCATGTTTTCAAGATTTTCAACCTCAAAGATTTTTCCTAAATCTTTGCAAAATGGGCATTTGCCTCTTCGAATTAGATTTTAATATCAGTTAATTGAATAACTATCCATTTCATTTGTAAGTGAGAAAACACGCTTTCAAATTTCTGAATTGTACGTTGACGTCAAGTGCAGAGCGAGACGATGCCGTGGTGGCCAACGGCCTATGAATGCAGTATTGAGGGTGGGCGGCTCTGTTCATCCACATTGAGCACATTTGGCTAGCAAGAGAAGCTAAGCCATTCGACGCTAAAACACTACCAACATGTCGGGAAAGAGCTTTCGCGTCAGCGACGGGGACTGGATATGTCCTGATAAAAAGTAAGTTATTGTACAATATAAGGTGACCATAGATTGTTGGAATAATTGATTGTTAAGGGCCGACTGTATCTTGAAGCAGCTGCGGGTCAACTTTGTTTCGCTTGCTCGGCCCTCTACCTCGCCAGGCACAAAGTAGCGAGCAATTGTCATCAGTCTTATTATTTATCCAAGAAGCTGAATAAAACCAACACACGAAACACAAATTGGATTTACATTGGAGATATCGCGGATTTAATTTTCGCTGATTCTAATGTTTTTGGTGACTGGCTTGCAAGCTAACGAGGTGGCTAATGTTAGCTGCTATCGTCGAGCCGCTACTAACTATTGTAGGTCGTGTGGTGGTGGCGGGGGTTCATTTGAGTTTATACTCTGGCCATAAATATCAGTACACAGTTCAAGATGCAAAATGCGTCTAGAGTAGCGGACAGCTGCAGTGCTTCCTTGACTCTCTTGCACATTGGCAATTGTGTCAAGGTGCTGCACCAAGTGAACCCATGCATATTCAGTGTCTTTTAGCTTTGTTTTTAACTCATTGCTTACATGTGTATTAAATGTTTTTTTCCAGGTGTGGAAATGTGAACTTTGCAAGGAGAACAAGTTGTAATAGATGTGGAAGAGGTGAGTGTGCGGCGAAATTCCTGTTTACTCTGTCGGGTGGTGTTTCTCAAGCTTTATCCCGTCAAAGTGCATCTTGCATGAGAAACAAACCTTTGTTTACTGGGTGTGAAATGTGGGCCCGTTTTGTTGAACATCAACTGAGCTATTTTAGTACTGTACTGTTTGAATGGCAACAGGTAAATACACAGATTAATTGGAGCTTCTGCCACCTAGTGGAACAACATATCATTGTTTTGCATTATACTATACGTCACTGGCATACCTGTATGAATAAATACATATGTTGTACACAAATAAATTTTGAAACAATGAAGTGGATTTGGATAATTTTCTGCAGCACATCTTATAGTATCTCACGGGACATGAGTTAGTTGGGAATCGCTGAGCTCAGATTTTTGAACTCCACCGTATTTGGGTTTTTGTTGGTTTGTTGAGTGCAGAGAAAACCACAGAGGCCAAGATGATGAAAGCAGGAGGAACAGAGATTGGGAAAACTCTGGCAGATAAGAGCAGAGGACTGTTCAGCGCAAATGATTGGCAATGTAAAACGTAAGTGTCAATTGTGACCGCATTTTTATCAAGGTGAATGTCCTTTTATTTTATGCTCTTGTTTATTGTCATTTCTCTCGGCCTCATGAAGATGTGGAAACGTTAACTGGGCGAGGCGGTCGGAGTGCAACATGTGTAACACTCCCAAATATGCCAAGCTTGAAGAAAGGACAGGTAATTTAGCAGAATGTGCCGCATTGTAGTATCTGTTCAATTATGCAGTACAATTTCTTATCCATGTCTCTCCGATATACTTTCAGGTTATGGTGGCGGTTTTAATGAAAGGGAAAATGTGGAATATATTGAGCGAGAGGAATCTGATGGTGAATATGATGAGGTGCGCCCTGGTGCATTTTTGTAAATGAGTGTGCATATTGTAGTTATTCAGTGACAATCATGCCACCTCATTATTTTAGCAGCAATAAGGAGCTTCTTGGAAAGTAGTTTATAAAAATGTAAATGCCTCGACAGTGTTTATGCATAATCCGTGTAGCATTCGCTCATTGATTGGTCAAACAAAACAAACTTTAAAAAAACTGTCATGACTGATCTCAATATTTGCTCGAAAGACAAAAAAAAAAAAAAAAAGACCACCACTGGATTAGTATTTTGTGTATTAATGGGTAAAAAAAACATGTGGTTTGATTTGGACATTTCTGATGCACGACAACTTCTTTTATTTCTATTGAGGCTTAAGGCATGAGCACACTTGGGGGGGGGGGGGGGGACACATCACAACTCAATCATCAAACGCAAAAAAATCGGCGTTCTTTGAAAATGTTTCTTTCCTTTAAAAAAGTCTGACTTGGATAGATATATTAAGTTGTAAAACAATGTCCAGTTAGATGCTTGATGTCAGAAAACTCCATTGAATTTTCACCAAAATGTATGCAGTCCTCACTACCCATGATCATTTTAACGACTGCAAGTATTAGAACCTTCGTTGAGGGGACCACTTATTGGTTATACACTACAAGTAAAAATATTGGGATGATCCTTCTGATAATTTCGGTAGTTGAGGTTCGCATAAGTATTGACATTGCACATGAATTTTGGTGGTTATGGTAGCAAATTTATGACATGACGCATGGTTTTCGACTGCCCTCTCGTCTTCTTCCCCATAGCGATACCGGTAAATAACCGCTAGAGGGAGCCTCGCCATCTTTAAGCCACGAGAGTCTCTTCCATGCATTCACTTCAGTTGAATTATTCGGCTCTAAATATCTTATAACTTTTTGAATTCCATACGGACCTTGACACAGATATGTTTGATAAAGACATCAGACACGCTGTTAGGATAGCAGAAACGTGGGGATTTTTTTATTATCTGCATTTTCATAACATGTAAGGTTAATGTTTATGGTCAAGCACCTCTGAGGTTTGAAGATGTCGTATTGTGTCTGACATGGCTTCAGCATCTCGGCTCTTTGTCGGTAATAGTCACTGAGGGTGCGTGTGTGCAGGGGGAGTCGGAGTCTGAAGAGACCTGGAATGGGCTCACAATGTGGTATTGACAACCACCGTTTTATATTGTCATTTGTCGTGGCCACCAGTTATCAAAATCTTACTGTGCTTTGTATCGAAACCCGCATCGTTACAATTACAGAGTGGCATCGCTCAAAGATTATTGTTTTAATACAGTGCTATTACAAAGTGCTTTATACAACATTTAGCATAACAATAATACAACAGAACATATGGATAAAATACTGCCATTTCAGACATTTTAGTGCCATGTGCTGTTATTTGTAATTGCATTCAAGCAAACAAACTTCAAAATGTACATTGGTATTAATATTCATTTTTCATCCATCCATTTTCAACACGCAAGTCTATCCCAGCTCACTTGAGGCAGAAGGCAGACGAGATCCTGAACTGGTCACGCATGTAGAGACAAACAGACATTCACACTCGCATGCACTGAGTTGGAACACATCCCACGGTGCGCGCACAGAAGTCTGGCGAGTGTACCACTATACCTTCAGTGACTCAGTAATATGTTAATGCTTATTTATTATAAGACTTGTCAGATATTGAAATAGATTTATGATAACACAAAAAAAGATACTTTCTATATACACATGGCCCATGCATCTAATTGGAAACTGTTTTTCAACGTACCATTCCCTTTAAATGTCGCAAAAATGTTTTGAGAAACATTTTCACCACACACTTTTTTGGTATCGTAGCAGCGTATGACATTTGCAATAAGAAAAATGAGAATGGCTTAAAATTCACTGACTCATATTTTTTAAATTCATGCCTAATTCTCAATGTAAATTGATGAAGTTCCTTCGAATCAGGTGACGGCTCGCTTGTGGTTTTTTTCATCCGGTTCACGCAGGCTTGTGTGTGTGCTTGAACAAGGACATACTTATAAATGACGAACGTATACCTAACAAGCTATAAATGACACGAGGAAATAAATGTCATGATGCCGCAGAGCATCCAGACTGATGGAAATATACAAGGATGAATCTGTACGAGCAGACAAAGAAATCGAAGTAGGTGGCCTAACTGTTAACTTGTCTGTTCACTCCGTTTTGGTTGCAAACTCTTCTCTTTGACATGTACATTTTGGTGAATGCCGTGGGCTAGAACACAACACGTTAGTGGCATTACAAAATGTATAATCTACTACTTTACTACCAAAGCATAGAGGTGACCAATGAGTGCCGTTCTGTTGTGAGGTTCTTGTTGAAGAGCAACGACATTGTTGATGGTGTCCTAACCGCATGGGAAAAGGCACTTTCTAACAATAAGTTGACATCTGATTTATGTCGCAGTTTGGGAGGAAAAAGAAAAAGTATCGTGGGAAGAATAGTAGCAAGACGTCTTCCTCAAAAGGAAGTGAAAAGAAAGAAACGGCAAAAAAGGTTCAGCCTCCCCCGCAGCAGGAGGATGACGAAGAAGAGGATGACGATGAGGAAGACGGTGACCTGTCCAAGTACAAACTCGATGTAAGCACACAGGCCGCAGCGTGACACAAGACCTTTAGCGCAAGCAGGCTGTAGAGCACGCTGGCTTTTGAAAGCATTTAACAATCTTGGAGAAGGTGTCTTGACGTTTTAACATCAGCAGAAACTTGCCATTCAGGATGATGACGAAGACGACGAAGACGGTGACCTGTCCAAGTACGACCTGGATGCCAGCGATGAAGAGAAGGAGCAAGTGAAGAAAAGGGGCAGCCGCTCTGGCTCGTCCCGTTCCCGCTCGTCCTCGCGCTCATCCAGCTCAAGTTCTCGGTCGAGGTCCAGGTAAACGGGTGCAGGTCAAGGGTAACTCCCGGAAAAATGTCAGTATCAGCTCTCAACTTTCCTTCTGATGAACCGATCGACATACTTTCCATGTTGCTGCTTCCTGTTTGTCCATTTGTTTTGATCGTGGTTTAGTCCCTCCCCTACCGTGCTGTCAAGGCGGTGTAGACTGAATGAGCCCTTGTAATACTGTATGTGAAGCTCCGTCCGTGTTGAAATGATTTGATGCGGCGAATCCATTCACAAGCTGCATTTAACTTGCCACCACAACAGATGGGGCTTTAAGCGCAAGTTTTGAAGCCAATGTGGAAGGCTGGCTGTTTGTAAGCTGTTACTCTGAAGGCGTTAACTGCAAATTGTGAGGTCGTGCAAAAGAGACGAGTCAAAATTAAACACTGCTTTTCTTGTCCTTGAACCCCCCACGTAACTTGTGGTAAAGATTTACGGTACATGGCATCGATGTGTAGCACAATGATGGTTCCTCTTAACAATATTGGAGAGATTTTGTGTGTTTTTGTCTTTCAGATCCGGCTCTAGGAGCTCCTCTAGTTCCCGATCCAGATCTCGCTCGAGGTCCCGCTCCAGGTGAATGAGGTGACATGCACTCTCTCCCCGCAGAGAGTGTTTGAATGGGGCCCCAAGGCTCCCCAAAAAGTGTTATTTGTGGCTGTAACTAGCAATACACAACAACAACAAAAGCATCCCTTTTTATTAAAGGACCGATCATATTTGGTTCCTTTAGGTACATATTTGACCCCAATGTCATTTATCATAGTTGCAATTTGGCCCATCTTGAAAATCTTTGTCCTCTGGATGTGCTCATACCTGGTCTTAGTATACTCTCGAGTGTCGTTGACCAAAGTCGACGGATCAGTACCTTTTAAAGCCGTAGCTTGTACTCTGAGGCTTCATCCTGGGATGATCTTTGCCAGACCCTTCTGACCTCAGTGCTTGGTTTATCCCTCCAAAAGATCCAGCTCCAGGTCTGGAAAGGGCTCCTCGCCTCGGAAGAGGTCAGTCTCCCTGCCTTCCTCACCCGAGGGGGGACAGAAGCGGAGTCGCTCCAGGTCGTCATCTGGAGGCAGAAAACGGAGACGCTCTCGATCCCGTTCGTCCGAAAGGTTTGGGTTTAAAGTGGAATACCACAGTGGCACTCACTATAGCCGTTTTCTCGCCTCGCTCACGACCTTGTCGTGCTGGTTTTCAAGCGCTGACCTTGACCTGACACCGTACAAGTATGCTGTGCTGAATGTTGATGACTGTCGGTGCTGACGTGTCTCCCCTTCCCATCATGTTATGTGCTTTCAGGCGCAGCAACCAGTCCTCCGGATCGTCCCATTCTGGCTCCAGTTCTAAACAGGAAAAAAAATAATTATAATGCCTCAGTGAAATGAACCTTGGTGCAAGTGCATGTTACCATGAGAGGAACGACAAATCCTTATACAGTATACTGTTCACCGTCCCGATTCACACACACACACTGTAGTAGCAACGCTTCCTATCCTTCAACACCCTCTTTGTCCAACTTGTGATTTGTGTCTCCCAATATATATACATGGCCAAATAATGTAATTGGATGGTCCGTATTTTGGGCTAATGTTGGTGGCAGTATTTCTATTGATCTTTGGGGAAATTTACATTCTCCCTCAGGACACACCCATTTTAAATATAAATGCATCTGTTTGGGGACAAGTAGAACTCATTACCGGTACAGACATTTTACTTTGTTTTTAAGGTAAGTATTACCAAGTTTTCTTCACAAACGGCACCAATTTCAATACATTTAGGCATCAATGTTTCCATTTGTGTTTACCAGAGGAAGGAGCAGATTCGATTAACATTTATTACTGTTCAAGACTTTTTTTAAGCACATTGTGACCATTCATGCTTTATATATGATAGTATGTGTCCGTGTGTAAATAAAGTCTTGTCAACTTCGTACCTTGTCATTTATCTGAAAGTGTCCTGCATACAAAATGTCAAACCTGACAATGTGTGGTTTCTCTTTTCCCTGCAATTGGTTTGTATCTCGTTATTTAATCAGATGCAGCGTCTTAAGTACAGTGATCCTTCGCTATTTTTTCAAATATTCATTTTGTTTTCATATACATTGAGTACAGTACTGTATATGTTGTTCTGTGTGACTAGCTGTTTTGCTGACTTTCGCAGCTTCTTGCGGACCGTTTGCGGACTTTTTAAAAAAATGTTAATTGGTCGCTACTTCGCGGATTTTCGTTGATCGCTTTTGGTTTTGGTCCCCATTAACCGCGACAAACGAGGGATTACTATACTTCAACTTGTAGACAAAAATGCTCCTCTGCCGTTCGAGCTTCGATAGGTAGAAGACTGATGAGACACTCATGCTTTTTGCAGCGTTGTTGTTGACTTTCTAATTGAAATTCTCGAACCCCGTCGCCATATGAACGATTTATAAGTAAAGTATACTTGGGCATGTAACCGTCCTGTAACTCAACCAAGGTCATTCTCTTGAGAACTCAGAACGTGAACTCAGCCGGATGGCATCGCGTGTACAGGTATTACCGGGACTAGACCTCAAGTTTTACTGGGGCGTTTTAAGATTTGAAAGAAAAATAACCTTAAAAAAAAACACCAGCATACAAATGGACGAAGAGGTCATCCATCCAAATCAGAGAGATACTTGATGCTGCCCAATACATGTTTTAAATAAGAATCACATTATGGACGATGTCATAGACTATCGATTGCATCCAGGGCACCAAATTCTGTATGCGTATTTGCGTTGTGTTAAGCTCTGACAGGTAAGAATGGTGTGTCTAGAGCAGGGGTGGGCAATTATTTTTTGCATAGGGCCACATGAGAACCAGAAAATATTATGGAGGGCCGGATCAAAAGGGTGAACTAAATTCAACATAATATTCATTGGATTTCTTTATTTAAAAAGCAGTATTTTGCATTTTTTGGCATGTTTTTCAGACTTTAGGAGTACATGATTATGTCGTATCGAACGGGATTTGCTTGATTTGGCGCAACGGCGGGCTTCCGTATCGTCTCCCCCTTCCTCCCTATGCTCTGCAACTTCAACTAACTGTGCCACCTGGCGTTTAAATGTCTGTCATTACAAGTCCAAATGAAATGAATGCAGTCGTTGACTTTGAACCATAATTGTGTACCAACTTTCGGCGAGCCGGATTAAAAAGACCAACGGGCCGGATTTGGCCCGCGGGCCGTAGTTTGCCTACCAATGGTCTAGCGCCAGCATCCTTTCCTTATCTCGGGTGTGTGACGGCACGAAAATGCTTAACATTTTTACGTCTATCTGGTAGTTTGGAACGCAGAAAGTATTTTCTGTTAAATTACGATGATAGACCCAACATTCCTGTTCTCAAACTGGGGTAGGAGCTCGCCCACAATGTCAATAAAAAAACAACAAATTAAAACGTCACTTCATACATTTCAAACTGCATTTACTTTTTTTGTTTTTACGTTTTATTTTTGAGGAGGCAGTGGCAGGATCCCTCCCCGCCAGTCCCGCCTCCGGCGCGTCAAGGGGCTGAGGGCGCTTTTACGCACAGAGCCGCTCGGCTCAGTGTGGATCTCTGAAGAGATGGTGCACACGCGCACGTCTTCTGTGATTCGCCTGCGCTTCTTAGCCCGTCCGAAAGGATGACTTCGGACAAGTGTGACTTTCTTGAGGGCTCGAAAAACAGAATAGGAGCTATGCTGACTTCCAATGTGACCAGGTCAACCGGTGAAGAAAACGTCACCAGGACAGAGGTCGGTTGCGGTTACGTATCGGTTGTCTTTCCCATCACCATGATGGCCACGGGCATGGTGGGAAACTCTTTGGCTCTCATCCTGGTCTACATCTCCTACAGGAAGAAGGAGAACAGAAGGAAGAAGTCCTTCTTGCTTTGCATTGGGTCGCTAGCGCTAACAGACCTGTTCGGCCAGCTCCTGACGAGTCCGATAGTGATCTCGGTTTATCGCGCCGACCTGAGATGGGAGCGCATCGACTCGTCTGGCAACCTGTGCGCGTTCTTCGGCGTATGCATGACCACTTTCGGCCTGTGTGCGCTCTTCATGGCCAGCGCCATGGCCGTGGAAAGGGCCACGGCCATCACCAACCCGCATTGGTACTCCAACCACATGAAGACCAGCGTGACCAAACAGACTCTGGTGGTCATCTGGTGCCTGGTGTTGCTCTTCGCCCTCCTGCCCGTGGCAGGGGTGGGCAAGTATACGCGCCAGTGGCCCGGCACCTGGTGCTTTATCAGCACCGGGGACAGAGAAGTGCCGGGGAACATCTTTTTCGCCTTCACTTTTGCCTTACTGGGGATTTTCTCGCTGCTTGTCACGGTATCCTGCAACGTGGTGACCATCCGCGGCCTGATTGTTCGCTGTAAAACCAAGTCTGGCACGTCTCAGGCCTCCAAACACTGGGAAAGACTCACCACGGAGACCGTCATTCAACTCATGGGGATTATGTGCGTCTTGCTTGTGTGCTGGTCTCCTCTATTGGTATGTTTTCATTACTTCCTTACAGTGTAGTTGACCATGTTTTCCACCCTCAATAGAGCCAAGGCACATGCAATGGATATAAATGTCTACACCCCGCTGTTCAAATGTTTAGCTTTGTTGTTTTGTAAGACAAAAAGTGGCCCGTAAGGGTATGATCTGTAAAATGCAGATCAGCTGAGAATTTTTTTAATCATCTTTTTGAGAGAAGGAATAAAGAGAAACGACATAAGGTTGTGTTGAGAATTAACCAATCACATTAAAAATCATGGTAAATGGGAGTCAGCATACATCTATCACTATTTTAAGTATGTTAAATTTGGCTTCATAACCTTTTCAGTCATCCTACAGCACAAGTCAGAATCAGAATCAGAATCAGAATCATCTTTATTGGCCAAGTATGTAGAACACACAAGGAATTTGTCTCCGGTATAACACGCTGCACTAGTATCATCGTAAACAACAAAATCATTGAACCATTTTAGAGTATACCAGTAGTTTTGTAATACCATTTTGTGGTGCAAGAAGAGTGACTATGTCAGTGACTGTTTAAGGAGTTAATGGCTAGAGGGAAGAAGCTGTTTAAGTGTCTACTGGATTTGGTACGCATAGATCTGTAGCGTCTGCCTGAGGGGAGTGGCTGAAAAAGGTGGTGGGCAGGGTGCGGGGGATCCAGGAGGATTTTCCGTGCCCTTGTCTTGATTCTTGCTCCTTGCTCCTGACGAGTCCGATAGTGATCTCGGTTTATCGCGCCGACCTGAGATGGGAGCGCATCGTGATCTGCAGAAAGCTTCCACAGCATCAGAGGGGTCTTATTGCTCAAACGTATCAGTCAGGAGCAGTGTCAACCCCCTCCCCCCCAAAAAAAACAGGGAAGGACAGTAAATAACATGGAACACAGTAAAACAATCATCAATTGGAGAAAATATGACACCGCAGTGACAGTAACAACTGGATGTGCCTCAAAATGATGAAAAGATGAGAAAGGATGCTCCCAATAGGCCAACAGCAACAGTGATGGAGCTGCAGAAGTTTCTGGAAAGTACTGGCTCAAAAGTACATGTCAGCAGTCTCCCATTTTTTCGTATGTCGGGGCTATGGAGTAGAATGACAAGACAGGAGCTCTATCTGACAAAGAAAAATATCAAAGCAGACAAAGCCTCCTAGAACAACTTTGTGTGGGGTTGTACTTTAAATGATGGCAGTTGTATACTGACTCCAATTTAGCATGTCTGATGTTATTTGTTAATTTTGAACACACCCACTTTCCACGTGTAGGATGAAATGATTTGTCTTATTTTTTTTTTAATTTGTCTTTTTTTTTTAATCAGAGATGTGGTCAATATTTGAACAGAGCATGTAGAGTTTTTATGTATTTCACATTTAGCATCGGCAAAGAAGTTACAGCACAAAAAAAATCGTCACAAGCAGTATTGCCTTTATGCTGAAGGAATGATAACGCATTTTAATTGTACCAAATGGAAGTGCATTTAATTGTTCTGATTGTCATTGGGATGGATACATAGATAGATACATTGATAGATAAATAGATACTGTAGATAGATTAAAAAAGACATTATTTGAAGTGAATGCACTTGTTTTTGTGGAAATGAAATGTACAAATGGGAAAGTAGATAAATTCCCATTGATCACCTGATAGCAAATGGCACAATAATCTGCCATATTCTAAGGGTTGGAATCAATGAAGTGAAGCCCTATTGATCGTCTTCCACAATTCTGTTAATAGTTTGTTGTTGGATCACTTTGAAGTTGGACATGTGACATAGAATGTTTCCGACTTCCCTGCACAAGTGCAGCGATATATGACATTAGCCACTTTAATTTTTTTTAACAGATGTAAAGCATCATAAAAATCTAATACAGTCGTTCTTTTTGAGGTCCTATAATTCCGGCCCTGGGAAGTGGTTTATGATGAAGCAAGGAAAATGATTGCTTTTTTGTCCAGGATGTCTTCTAGTGAGTGATGATTACATCCTAAAAAGTGTGATTGTAAAAAAGCTGTCATGAAAATGTAATGCTCAAGTGTTCCATTATTTGCTTCTGATGAGGTATAAAACCGTTGCGACATTCTGTTATGATAACACAATACGTAAGCAATTCAACGGGCAGATATGGACACATATGCAAAAAAAAAAATAATGTGCGCATGCGCGCACACACCGCCACGCATTTGCAGCTGTTTGTCTCTGGAGATGCTTCATCTCCTTTCAGCAGCACACTAACAAGAGCAGACACCACAGTGTTCCGTTTGATCCGACGCTAGCCGAAAAAAAAGGGTGTCCATTTTCGTGCCTCAAATTAGAATCCAAGAGGACAATAATTGCATTTCACGGTGCGTACCTTTAAAAGTGCTGAAAATGTTGGCGTATATTTTCAAGCTGACAGACTGTACTTTTCGTTTCCTCACATTGCCAGGCCTTGAGCAGATGAATGGTGCCCTCCCACCCTCCCGATTCCTCCTCAAACACTATCCCTGCTATCCATTAAGGGCCAATCCACTTAGCTGAGTTCTGTTCCAGGGGTCTGCTGCATGAATTTTGAGGGCATGCATTGTCAGTCACATGTGTAATTGTTTGACCAAGGACGTTATTAGATAGCACATGTCTGTGAGTTCGCGGTGTTTGTAAAGCGGGGTCCCCGTCCCGTGACGGCTGCGTATTGTCATCCTGGAGCCGCATTTAAAGAGGCAACAAATTGGACTAAATATGATCATGAATGCATTGTTATAGTTTACGTTTTGTATTCTTGCATTTTGGTGATTTGGAAATTGAATGTGAATCTGGGAGCTGCCTCTCTCCCTGCTGCTATCGCCGCAGACTGTTTCACTCTAAAAACACTTGGGTCAAAAATAACCCAATTTGGGTGAAAAGGGACCATTCCCACAGCCTGACTCAATTTGACCGAACGTTCTGGTTGTGTTTTTTTTTTCCAGTGAATTTCTTTGAGGTAGAATCATCCTGATAATTCTGGATGATGTCAGGCGATGGGAAATAATGAAGAATCTTATTTGATCTGTTTTTATTTTGATTAAAAGAATATGTATGACTTAGGCGGCCCGGTGGGCCAATTTTTAGCACGTCGGCCTCACAGTGCAGAGGTGCATGGTTCGATTCCGGCTATGGCCTTCCTGTGTGGAGTTTGCATGTTCTCCCCGTGCCTGCGTGGATTTTTTACTCTGGTTTCCTCCCACACTCCAAAAAATAACATGTGGCAGGTTAATGGAAGACTTGTCCCTAGGTGTTAGTGGGAGCGCGGATGGTTGTTTGTCTATGTGTGCCCTGTGATTGGCTGGCAACCACTTCAGGGTATCTGGGATAACCTCCAGCACACCCCGCGACCCTTGTAAAGATCAGCAGATCAGAAAATGGATAAAGGAATGGATGGATGAACTATGTCTTAAAGAGCCAATGTGGCTCTTTAAGACATAGTTCTTATAAGGGCGGACAAGCTTAAGATTGCATTTCTGTACTTCTTAAAGAATATGCAAAAATGTTCACTGACAAGCCAGCACCTCAAATCATCAATCTTGCCCTTGTACAAAGTCGATGTAAGACCCAAGGAACCAGAGATTGAGTTACCTGCATACAACATACCGGTAATCCTTTCCTGTTCATCCAGATCTCGTAATGCCTGAATGATTCTGCAACAAGATTTAAATCTCACACAGGATTCCCAACTATCTGACTGCCCGTTGTGTCACACCACAGCAGTTCAGTACATCAAGCTAAACAATAAATGATACACGTGTCGTTTCTTTAACTTTGTCCGAGTAAATCTCTGACAACTGGTCAAATAAATTAATTTAACCCATCCATCCATCCATCCCTTTTCAACACCGCTTCTCCTGAACAGGGTTGCGGGGAGTTGCTCGTGCCTATCCCAGCTAACTTTGGGCGGAAGGCAGATGATACCCTGAGCTGTTCGGCAGTCAGTCGTAGGGCACATATAGAGACAGACTCACACACACAACCACACCGACACCGACAACTCTCACGCTGCCCCCACACATGTACCACTACACCATCAGTGACCCTCATTAAGTTCTGGTTTTAAAATAAACTACCGGTACTGTAAAGTTGGATTTATGGATAATGTCACACCACACATATTGCACAAAAACCGGGTTGTTTAAAAAAAACATTTTAAATTTGGATGTAATTGGTCGAAGTTGCAGGTTCGTTCCTTTTTGACCCAAATTGGCTAATTTCTGACCCAACTGTTTTTAGAGTGTTCAGTTGTTTGTTTTGGCAGTTACTCCCTGCAGACCCATTAGAACAGTGGTCCCCAAACTTTTTCCTGTGAGGGCCACATAACTATTCGCTTCTCTGATGTGGGGGGCCGTGGTCAGTTTGTAACAGCAAAATTGTGACTGCAAGAGTACCTAGACGTAAAAATGTATTGTTTCCCAGAAACCCACACAAAATCAAACAACTTTTTTTAATACACTCTACACTATTAAAGACGTCTTTCTTCTCGGGACACACCACCTCTGCGACAGCATTCATGCATTTCTTGACAAACTCTCCTTACCGCTGCTTGCTATCAGTTGAGCAAACCGAAAGCTAGCCCGAAAAAATGGCTGGTTCAGCTGAGCTTGGCGTAGAAATGAGCCAACGTTCCTCTTTTTAGCGTTGACAGTTTGTCTGCTCTCATTTGCTCATGCAAAAAAATCGTACTTGTTGTTGTGACGGGATTCATAGTGTCTCCGCAGATTGTATTCTTTGAATACCGCCACCGACAGATGAGACAGACAATCTTTTCTTTGCATTGAAAAAAAAAAAATAGTTTCTCCATTTTGGGTTAAATTCTCTGTATTCTGAATATTTTTTTTCTCTTACCTCACCTTTTCGCCATGATTACGTTCTCTTTGAGAGGGACGGGTTCAGGATTTTTTTTTTCTGGGGTTGCCAGATAACGGCACAGACCGCAGAAGGATGGAACAAATGTCACGTTATATCTGTTTATGAAATTGTTACTAGCTAATAGTTAATCATGAAAATAGTTCATAACTAAGGAATATTTTTTTGCAAAAGCCAAATTTTATGCAAAAATACAAATATACATAGATGAAAAATAAATCAAAAGACTCTCTGGTATTGTTCAGGGGGGCCGGACCAAATGTGGAGGTGGGGCTGATCCGGCCCGCGGGCCGTGGTTTGGTGACATCTGCATTAAAAGGTAAAACAAAAAAACATACTCTCTAGGGTGTAAGTCCGCTCGTCCAAAAGCTTCCATTCCTTGCTCCGGTAAGCTCCTTTATTGATGAGGTAGTGTGTTTTGGGCCATTACCTTACTACATGACGAGGGAACTCTGTATCAGTTGCATTGCATCTTTATTTAAATTGTCAGACAGATTGTTTGTGTCGACTTCTGAGTTGTCACATTACATCAGTGGAGATGAATGAGCCTGTTCCAGAAGAAGCAATGCAAGCCCATACTTTTTTTCAGATCTTAGATTTGTACTTAATCTTTGTCTCATCTGGCCGTGCAGCTTTCTCCCAGCACTTGTGAGGCTTGTCTCAGTTCTTTGTGGCAAATTTCAGCCTGGCCCGCCTCTTCCTCATTTGAATGAGTTATGCTCTTCTATTCATTTTCATCAGGGACACTTCTGCCTTCTGGGGGTTGTTGTAGATGTCATGAAAAGTTACGTTATCAGCTGCTGCTTTGTTCCTTAAGCTCCCCGTTTGACATCTGTTGCTTCATATACCAATGGTTTGTTTCCTATTCGGGATATTCCACATTGTATTCATCTCGAACAGGAATGTGCGGCCAGGGCAGAGTCTCTCTGTCCCTTTCCCTATATGTGAAGGGTTAAAAAAAAAATCTAATAATTGCATTCGATTACTTGCCATTTTAGTTCTCTGGTCCGTCCGTGCTTTACATTGTCAGTTTTTGAAGTAAAATGACAAAATCGGGATGCTTGACCACTGCTGATGCAAAAAGAACGACTGGATTGAGAGCAAGGAGGATGTTACAAATTAGCTAATGACAACCTGTACTTGTTTCAAATTAAAATGTTTTTACATAATGCCTAATAAATAAATAATTAATAAATAAATGTTTTTTCAATGACCACAATTCCATCTTTAAATGTCTCTTGTGCTCTAAACAGACATTGAATTGACGGTTAGAAAACAGAAGTTATAACTTTAAGCAAAACTTTAATAGTCTAGTAAATGATAAGTGGTTGATAATCAAAGTTGTGGTGATAGATCACTGAGATCCATGCTGACACTTCCTCTGGTGCAGGAGCAGGTGGATTTGGCGGGGCAACCAAAAATCTTTAATTATGTTTCTTTTTTCAATTCTTCCATTACATCCATCCATCCATCTTCTACCGCTTATCCGTGGCTGGGTCGCGGGGGCAACAGCTTTAGCAGGGAAGCCCAGACTTCCCTCTCCCTAGCTACTTCTTCCAGCTCTCCCCGAGGGATCCCGAGGCGGTCCCAGGCCAGCTGGGTGACATAGTCTCTCCAGCGTGTCCTGGGTCTTCCTCGTGGTCTCCTCCCGGTGGGACATGCCCGGAACACCTCACCAGGGAGGCGTTCAGGAGGCATCCGAATCAGATGCCCAAGCCACCTCATCTGGCTCCTCTCAATGTGGAGGAGAAGCGGCTCGACTCTGAGCCCCTCCCGGATGACGAGCTTCTCACCTTATCTCTAAGGGAGAGTCCGGACACCCTGTGGAGAAAACTCATTTCGGCCGCTTGTATCCGGGATCTCGTTCTTTCGGTCACGACCCATAGCTCGTAACCATAGATGAGGGTTGGAACGTAGATCGACCGGTAAATTGAGAGCTTCGCTCTTTGGCTCAGCTCCTTCTTCACCACGACAGACCGATACAACGTCCGCATCACAGCAGACGCTGCACCGATCCGCCTGTCGATCTCTCGCTCCCTCCTGCCCTCACTCGTGAACAAGACCCCAAGATACTTAAACTCCTCCACTTGGGGCAAGATCTCCCCCCCCGGAGGGGGCACTCCACCCTTTTTCGACTGAGGACCATGGTTTCAGATTTGGAGGTTCTGATTTTCATCCCAACCGCTTCACACTCGGCTGCGAAACGCTCCAGTGAGAGTTGGAGAGCCCTGTTTGAAGGAGCCAACAGCACCACATCATCTGCAAAAAGCAGGGATGCAATACTGAGGCCACCAAAACGGACCCCCTGAACGCTTCGGCTGCGCCTACAAATTCTGTCCCTAAAGGTTATGAACGGAATCGGCGACAAAGGGCAGACCTTTGCGGAGTCCAACCCTCACTGGAAACGATTCCGACTTACTGCTGGCAATGTGAACCAAACTCTGACATCGGTGGCATAGTGACCGAACAGCCCGTATCAGGGGGTTCGGTACCCCATACCCACATTGCCGCCACGACAGGCACCAACCACCTTACGGCCACAACTCGGATTCGCCGCCTCAACAATAGAGGCACGGAACACGGTCCACTCGGACTCAATCTCCCCCGTCTCCCCCGGAACATGGGAAAGGCTTTGTCGGAGGTGGGAGTTGAAACTCCTTCTGACAGGGGATTCCGCCAGAGGCTCCCAACAAACCCCCACAATACATTTGGGTCTGCCAGGACAGACCGGCATCTTCCCCCACCATCGGAGCCTACTGACCACCAGGTGGTGATCAGTTGACAGCTCCGCCCCTCTCTTCACCTGAGTGTCCAAAACATGCGGCCGCAAATCAGATGATACAACCACAAGGTCGATCATTGAACTACGGCCTAGGGTGTCCTGGTGCAAAGTGCACATATGGACACCCTTACGTTTGAACAAGGTGTTTGTTATGGACAGTCTGTGACGAGCACAGAAGTCCAAGAAGGCAAGTCCAACTATATCCAGTCCGAACTCCTCTGCCTCACACACCAGCTCGGGCTCCTTCCCTGCCAGAGAGGTGACATTCCATGTCCCAAGAGCTAGCTTCTGCAGCCGAGGATCGGACCGCCAGGGTCCCCGCCTTTGGCTGCCGCCCAGCTCGCATTGCAGCCGACCCCTTTGACCCCTCCCACAGGTAGTGAGACCATGAGAAAGGGGACCCACGTTGCCTCTTCGGGCTGAGCCCGGCCGGGCCCCATGGGTGTAGGCCCGGCCACCAGGCGCTCGCCAACGAGCCCCACCTACGGGCCTGGCTCCAGAGTGGCGCCCCGGTGACCCGTGTCCGGGCAAGGGAAACTGAGTACCATCGATTTTATTTTTCATAAGGGGCTTTGTGAGCCGTGCTTTGTCTGGTCCCTCCCCTAGGACCTGTTTGTCATGGGTGACCCTGTCAGGGGCATAAAGCCCCAGACAACTTAGCCCCTAGGATCATTGGGACACACAAACCCCTCCACCACGGTAAGGTGACGGCTCACGGAGAGGTTCTTCCTTTACATATAAAAAAATAGTGATTCTCAAAATAAAATATAATCTGTTTCTTACCTAAAGATCCCACTTTAGGTTTCCGATCTGCTTAATAACAAATAAGGTAAAACATTGGTAAACATTGATCATAAGTTAATACTCGGGGTGCAATAAAAACATCAATGTTTTCAGCCTGCAGAAAAAAAATCAAGGTACTCGCCTGAGTTCCAACTTTTTGGAGGCCATTAGATATTATTTATGTAATACATTGAAACTATAACGCATGAACATATATAATTTCTCAGTCTGTTTATTAGAAATGCATGTTAGATGATGTCCAAAGAGATTGAATGAGATTGCTGTCCCCCCCCGCCTCTCCCTCCTGCCCAGGTGCTGATGCTGAGAATGATCTCTACCCAGGTGTCCTCTCACGAGTGTAATTCCTCACCCGAGAGGTCCCATCCCAACTCGGTGCGAGATGTTCAGTTGGACTGTAACTTCTTCTTGACCGCCATCCGCCTGGCCTCACTCAACCAGATTCTGGACCCCTGGGTTTACCTGCTCCTCAGAGAGATCCTCCTTCGCAAGTTCTGCCTGGTAGCCAACGCCGTCTCCAACTGCTCCATTGAGGATCAGAAGGGGACTCAAACAGCTCTGGATGCGCTCAATAAGCAAAACCAAGAAAGCCTCCAGAAATCCCAAAGTAACACATAAGACTTGAATCAGAACAGTGTTCTGAATTGATGAGACATTGAAGTGGAGATCCTGCATGTTGACGCATTTGTTTCATTTTAAAAAAAAGTCCCCTGATCATCATGTGAATACATTTCGTGTCATATCCTATCGAGACGTCTCCTTATCCTACTTTTCAGTCATATCAATCCCAAGAAGTGTGACTCTAACTTGAAGTGATGCATCTTTCTTTTGTCATCACATTTTTACATGAAGATGTAAACCGTTTATTGTACAGGAATGATCCTATTTTTAGTGAAAAACAGAACGAAAAAAACGGGATGGAAGATTATTTATTAATGATGAATGTAGTAATATACGTTTTTGGCCAACTGCTTACAATGCTACCTATTGAATCACTGAATGTAAATTGCAAAGCAAGCTGTAACCACTGCAAGACACACAAGTCTACAGCTTCAGTGTCACAAATGTGTCCATGAATACAGTATGTGAAGTTGAATTCAAGTGTTGCGTTTATTCAAGATGTACAATACTTTTTTTTTTGAAGGATTGTGAAGTTTGTGCTAAACACCTAACAGTTGCTCAGCATGAGGAAAAGGCAACTGTAGCTTTTATGTCATGTCACCCTATTTTCCATTCCAGTTTGATATACTGTATATGTTTTTTGTTTGGGTATTTAGGGGACTAATTGCATGCTGATTTTAGGATTCTCGTGGAGGAACATTGCTAACAAGATGCCACAACTGTGCCTTCTCAGCACATTAGCCGTTTGGATGAGCTTTTGCTGGCCAGTCACGTGCATACAGTCCAAAACAGGAGCTGTGTGCTGAACAGCCTGTGTACATTTCCCATTCGGCCATGGCTCATCCACCCAATCAAGAATGTGTCATAGGTTCACCGAAATCATCCGATTAAGAACCAACGAAAGAATGAGTTAATGCATGTGCCATGAGCTTCACACATGACCTCTTGATTTCTGAACGGGAACATTTAGCTGAACAAGAAATCACCACTTGGTGTGTAATTGAGAGGCCACTCATTTCAAGTGCTGCTTTAAATAGAGAGAATCGATTCCAAGCACTTGTTCAGATGTCGATAAACATCTCCACAACATGTTTGTCACGTTGAACTTCAATGTGTTGGCTTGACCCGAACAGGTTCCACGTGAATCTGTGGAAATTATAGTTTGGTGACATTTTTAAAATCAGACAACAGGAAGAAAAATGGCTCCAGTGCTGTTTCGTTGTTCTTTTCATAATAACGGTACATAGAAAAGGGAGGTTTTAATTTTATCCCCCCCCCCCACCCCCAAATGGATATTTTAGTTGGTTCTGTCTATCTGAAAATGATAAAGGTGTATTTCCATTGTTATATAAAAAAATACATTTAATATATATATTTTTTTCTTTTGATCCACAAACATTGTCTTTGTGGTACAGATCAAAAGAAACTATCGTTATTTTTCTTTTTATTCAAAAACAACTGTTTGTTTTTTCAGATAAATATGAAATTTACATTTTTATGCCTAGAAAAACAACCAAGTATTAAAGATCTCGGTGACCGCCCTTTTATTTGGAGAGCAATGTAAAGATGGAATGATTGTATTTTTAGCAGTGGTCCGCTCAAGGAAAAAAAAAAGATACTAATGATGTGTATGTCATGTCATGAGCGGGAACTGAATAAAAGGAGGGTGTTTTCTCCAAATATTTAACCCTACTGAATTTACCAGCTTATCAGTTCTCAAAACTTTGAAGGTTATGATGCCCAAACAAGGTAATGAAGCCCAAACATCATTAGGCTTCATCAAGGTCACAAATGTTACTCTTCGTTTTTCACTTTAATTGTCATTTCTGTTCATCTACTTTAAAACAACCCAGTTCAAAAACTGTTTTGCTGACACTTTTGATGACTGACTGTCTTCCTGATAAAACAGGTTTGGCTGATCAACACACACACCTTATAATGAGCATTTGAAACGACACTGCACCTTGCATGTTTGTCTTTTAAATGAAATGGTGCAATAACTTTTATATTCACACATTTGGCAACATTAACACATTCCAAATGCATATCTGTATCATATTACGTACATGTTATACAAAGTGAACATTTTTTTATCAAACTAAAAGGCAGAAAAATGAATAAAGTGTCATTACTAATGACCCCTGAGACCCGATTCTCAGATGAGGGCTATTTACACATACACACTGCATCATTGAAATTGTTTCTTGTTTGTCCTTTTTGCTTCTGAATGTTCTATGCTTCTGTGTTGAGTCTGAGAGTAAAAAATAGGAATGATGTCATTGTGCAACCTTTGACCAAGTCTTTGAAATTGAATGCGCATATTTGATTCATTCGCAGTTGCAACGTGACTTACTTACTAATGTGGTGTTGTAATGTTGTGAGTCCAAGTCGAATAAAGAAAAGAAATACTTTGAACAGGTCTTTTTTCTGAGATAGATAGATACATAGATAGATCATTATCACCACTTATATTATCCTAGCCTTGTGTATATAATAGTACTATAACTCAATAAATAACACCGGTCAACTCATTTAGATTTTTTTTTTTCATTGCAAGATGCAAGAAAACATTTGTAAATGAATTTTTTGCTCTCATTTTCCTCCATAGCATTTCTGGTTTTCATACTACTACAACTACTACTACGACCACAACTATTACTACTACTAATATTATTATTATTATTATTAAAATAATATGTATCCTACTCTTAATAATAATAATAACATGTAACAAAAATATATATTTAGTAACATTTATGAATGAATGAACAGGATTCCCTCTTTCTCCGTGTGTCCCAGTGATCCTATGGTCAAAGTTGTCTGGGGCTTGAGGGTGAGCCACAGCAAACAGGTGCGAAGTGGTGGGACTGGACCAGTGGTGTCAAACTCATTTTTGGCGCGAGCCACATATTAGTTACCGTTTCACTTGGAGGGCTGTTATGACTAAAACCATATCTGTCATGATTCTGTTTGTGACCAACAGGTGGCACTGTAGGGCTCCCCCTGCAGCTGCATACCTGTCGGTCGTTATGTAATTGTTTAAAAGGACTCCCTACACAACCACTCAGTGTCGGGTCATTTCTTGCTTGTTTGCTCCTTTGCTGGTGTCAGGTTTGTTTCAGTCATGTTTTGGTCACTGTTATGTTTTAGCTTCAGTCACGATTTTTGTTTGATACTCTGGACTGTTTGTTTTGGATTTAGTTTTCTCTGTTTTAATACAATTTGTCAAGTGCACCCTGTTTCTCCCTCCTGCCTGCTTTTTGGGGTACACCACCACCTTGCAACGTGACAATTTCAAGAAGTCAAGCATAACCATTGATTCAACAATGGTTTAAGTTACTATGATGAGGGGTTTGGTAACAACATATTTTACTTTATGTTAACTGTTTTGTTAAGCGCTTTGTTACAGCTGCCGCTGTTGTGAAAGCGCTATATAAATCAGCATGTATTGTATTGTAAGAAAATGCTTTGAATATATCTCTTGTTTATTACATATGAGAATGTAATCATTTTGGTAGACATTTTTGAAAGGATCACAGAAGTTGACATATATAAGCTGCTTTTGTAGACCACATAAAATGATGTGGAGGGCTAGATCTGTCCCCCGGGTCTTGAGTTTGACATCTGTGGACTAGAAAAAGCACAGCTCAAAAAAAAATCTTACTGGGGGACTTTAATGCTCACATGGGCAATGACAGTGATACTCGGTGTGAAATTTCGGCCTGTTTGACTTGGGAGGAAACTGCTCAGAGTAGTTATTCGTTACCAGACTTCTCTGCTCATCACAGTTTGTCCATAATGAACACCATGTTCAAACATAAGAATGTCCATATCTGGACTTGGCACTAAAACACCATAGCCCAAGCCCTCATCCATCAGACAGAACTTCTCCCCCACGCTGGACGAGTGCACTGGCGTTTTGTGCGGACTGGTAACCCAGAGGATGTTCCAGACGACATTGGTAAGGGGAGAAGTTAGTCAGGAAAAAAAATATGTGCAAGAGTGTGCTTGCAGCCCTGTGGAATTCCTAGTGTGGTCATCGATGTGTTGGACAGGCTTCAGGAGGTCAGTGATCCACAGCGAGTGACACCCAAGCAGCCACGTGTCGGCCTTGAGTCTGAGAAGCCATCTCACAGGACAGGACAAGGCGAATAGATAATGAGTGGATAAATGCCACTTAAATGGCAACAACTGTAAGGCCCATTTAGCTGCACTTGCGTGTAACAGGGTACAAAAGGCACTCATTAGAATGAAATGAAACTGTAATTGCATTATACTGACATGAAACTCCACAAGGCATAGATGAAAGGAAAAGGTTTGCTGTCGTGTTATCAGACGAAAAAGATCATTTCTCTCTATGAAGTGGAATCTCAAAATTCAAAGGCCCTAAAGCAGTGCCTCCCTTAGGCCTTTATTTTACATGATAAAAGTCGGACGGTAGTCCATGAAACAAAAGTGTCATAAAAGGTACATATAGGACACTCGGTGTGTTATTTTTCTGCTGTAGTAAGAGGAACATGTGAGTCACAAAACTGTACAACACAGCATGGATTAAATTCTCTAACACTTCACTGACCGCATCTGCAACTTCACTGAGCAATCAAGTGTTGCTTATCAAAAACTCAAACTGCTAACTAACGCTGTTTTGTGAGTTCACGTATGAGTGCTTTTAGGTGCAGGGTCTCAATTGGTCTGAAAAGCCCATTTGACAAAATAACCCAAAAAGTCCATATCCTCTAATAAAACAACGGTAAACATGGTGCTTTTTATCAACAATAATGCTGACGAAGTCTGAATTCTCACGTAATGCAATGCATTCAAGTTTGCTTCCTGCATGGCATGAAGTACTGTTATTACTGAGCCAGGGGTCTCGTTGTGCAATACATTTTAGTGGGCACATTAAAGGCATCATTGTCCCATTATTTACAACTTCTTCTCTGAACAAGCTATCCATCTAAACTAAATGTGTGTGGGCATGTGTGTGAGTGTGTGAATGAATGCGTGTGTTTGTGTGCATGTGTATGTGTGTGTGTGTGTGTGTGTACGCGCGTGTGACGTGTGTACCGTACACTACCTGCCCATTGATCCCCGTACAATATGATTCAAATAGTATTAATGGCGGGGTAAACAATGAGGTTTTCTCTCTGGAGCTTGTGAAACAAAGTGAAAGGTTATTATAAAGTCAGACTTGTGGAGAGGAAATATAAAAGGTAAAAACAAAGTGCCGCAAGTGCCCTTGTAATTTATTTATTTTATCTTCACACACACACACACACAGTAACAATTTCAAAATTGCTTTATAGTATTCTGCTATTATTCTTTATGCTCAATTATATAATTGCTCCTTCAAGTGCCATTCTGAGGAGCAGAGTCATGACTTTCGAGGATTTCATCAAGTTAATGCTGCTTGACATTGGATCTGCTTTAAATGCATATGGAAGCTTCATAAGGGTCATATCTCGGACAATGATTTGGATATGGTCCGTTAAATGCGTGTAGAGAGCATTTTATATCCCTGTTGATATTAGCTTCATCAGACCCTATGCACTGACAAAAATGGTTTGTTGAGTGTCTGGAACATCTGAACTTCAGTTAATTTATCAAAGCCACTTTAAATGATGGCAGGTGTGTGAGGACTTCCCCTCTCGCATAAGTTTGAATGTTATTGATGAATTCTGAACAGAGCTATATCGTCGTTTATAAGAGGGTGTGCACACTCAAAAGGCTTTTTTAAAACATCAATTTACTTATAAAGATTATCCAACACATCAAAAAGTTTGGTAGAAAACGTTTGGAAAAGATTTACTTGGTGTCATAAAGCGTGGTATTTTAACAGTGGTTTGTCGACTTTATATCCACTGTAATCGGTCCACTCGCATCATTACGTAGTCTTCGCGAGTCTATTCACGTACGCAATGAGAAGATGTGACTGCAGAGTAGTATTATTTTCTGCTCAGAGAAGCAGCAAGGAAGTCACCAGAGAAATGCTGTGCAATAAATGCATAAAAATCCAACATATTGTGGCACTGATGTGTTGCTGTTCCAGACTATTGGATTACAATGTCATAGCTGTATCACTCACGGAATCATGCGTCTAAGATGTGGCGATATGTAAAGTTTGATTACTCACCATGATTGTATTTCATTACAATCTTTCACTTGATTGATATTTTTTATTAGGACACAAGGAGAACAATTGCGGTCCTTTCCAAGATCCCAATCAGGCTCTAACCTGCTCCTGTCACTGGTGTTCACTGCGGTCCAAACACAAACTAATGAAGCCATAAATCCAGTCCAAATCTGTTTAGATCCGAAAAGTACATTTGTCAGTGTAGAACATCTCCCATCGTGGTGGCTTACTAAATGCCATGTTCATTAAGGTGACTGCAATATTTGATAGGTTTCTTTCTAACAGCATTGCGTTGGATTAATTTAGAGAGCAGAAAAATAATTCTGTGACCTGACAATGTGCTGTGATGAGTCAGCTTGTTGACTTCACATACAGGCATGGACTGTTGCAAAAAATGGGCCGTAATATTTTGACAAAGAAAAAATATGTCAGTAGGTCCAAACATTTAGGCATACACAGATACAGTATATAAAGGCACACATTAAATCCACAGCACACAAATACATGTTGGAATTTGCACATAACCAGTCAAGTGTGCTCCTTATCCTCTTTGTAACTGTGAAGTCATTGCTTCTCATATTATCTACAGTCATGTTTTCAGACATCTAGAACCTTGCTCAACACAATACAAGCAGGATAAGTAAAAAGCAAGGTCTTGCTTCATTCAAACCATATCTAAAAAGCACAATGATACAAATCTCTCTTAATTCCTCCCAATTTAAACACCACTTTTTAGTTTAGGTTTGCATTATGAACGAGTTGAGCAAGATTTTGCTGATGTATTCATTTGATTGAATTAAACCGAAACTGTATGGTGAACAATGACTTGTCATTCATGCACATTGCTTGTTGGATGTGGAGGCAGTTAAGTTGATTAACATTGATGAGAAGACTCAAGTCATGACTCTTTAAACAGTCTATGTTAGAAAAGGCCCTTGAATGTGTCCTCCGTCCTAATATGCCTAAAATGTTTTGTATTTAGCAGAGATTTGGCAACCCACTAGATCATGGTACATGCAAATACTTCACTCTCATCTCAAATCTCAAATCAACAATGAAAATCAGCATGTAAAAAACATATCCGGTCTAAACTGATGTACCATACATGCTAAAATTGAATGATGACAACATAAGCACCACTCAACTTGACAACCCCCTCTAGGTTGGCTGATCGAAAAATAATCCCATGTGGATGCAAATAACAAACCGCAGATGCATTCTAAGTATTATTTTGTATGGCATAGAAAATATGTTATGAGAAAAAAATATTCCCAGTTCAAATTCTCTGGTTCGTGTTGTAAGCCTGTGTTTGGTTGTGTCATGTTTCGGTTTTGACCAACAGGTGGCACTGTAGAGCTCTCCCTGCAACTACACACCTGTTGGTCGTTATGTAATTATTGCTTTAAAAGGACTCCCGGCACGACCACTTGATGTCGGATCGTTGTTTGTTTGTTGCTGTCATTGTTTGTTTCTGTTGCTGTTTCTGGTTTTTGCTTGTTACTTTGGATTCGTTTTGTTTTCGTGACTTTGTTCTGGATTTAGTTTCTCTGTGTTTTAATGAAATTCGTCAAGTACACCCTGCTCTTCCTTCCTGCCTGCTTTTTGGGGTCCTCCACCACCACATAGCGTGACATGTTGCCTTTGTCTCACCTCTTTTAGGCCAGACCTTGGAAGGCTTAGTCATTGCAGTCCTTGCCAATATCACTCCTGAATAATGTCTTTTTTTCGACTGATAAGAGTCCTTGTGTTTGAAATTCACTGACGTTTTGCAACACCTTCATTCAGTTTTCACACCGAAGAGAATATATTTGAGGGGGCATGCAACAAAAACCTTGAGTTTCTGTCCTCTTATTGACGGATCACCTTCCAAGCTGCCCAAGATTCTGACGACATACACCTCATATTTCACGCCAAATCCATCCTAAAATCTAAAAAATGTAACCAATTTTGATTTGAATTAAATTTGAATGAAAAGCTGTGATTTTTGATAGAATTTTACGTCAGTTGAAGGCTGGGTTTGGGAGCCACAGTTTAATTCGTTCGTCAAACTTCTGGTTCAATCTTCACAAAACAGGTATTGTTGGAAAAGCAAGGAATCAAAACCCATAATCACCTCGAACACAGGTGTCAAAGTCAAGGCCCGGGGGCCAGATTTGGCCCGCCACATCATTTTATGTGGCCCGCGAAAGAAAATCATGCGTGTCAACTTGCATGATTCTTGCTAAAATCTGTACCGAAATGTGAAATTGTCGTGTAGTAAATGAAATTGCCATTTTGCAAAATTTTGTTACACTGTTTACACTCACTTCAACAATAAAGGAACAAACAAATAGCTGTCACAAGGAAGCGGTGACAGCTCCGATGAAGGCTAAAATGACAGTTTCAGCTGTCAGCCAGGTAAGAGTTGAAGACAAACTTCATCAAAAAAGACCATGGTCAGGAAAAAAAAAACTTTAAACCTAATTTAACAAATAGTTGACTTGAGTGATGTCAAAACTACTAATGCATAAATTGGTTGTGAACAATTAATGCAAAGAGCTGATTAAACATTTATTTGGTTTTACTGTCATAACAGCTCGCCGAGGGAAAACGTAACTGCAAAGTGGCCCGTGACAAAAATGAATTTGACACTTTTGACTTCAAAGTTTGGTGCATATTCAGCCCTTCCTGCTGGGGGATTTGACATGGAATGACCCTAAATTTTCAAGTGTACTTGCATGAATGGAGTTTGTTTTGAAAAAAAATCCTTCTGAAGAAACAGCAGGGATGGCATTGAAAGCACGTTACTATGGTAACAGTATTGATCCTGACAAACCATGTGTGGCACAGAGTAAAATGGTGTAAAATTAATTGTGACAATATGACACTGGTGGCTTTAGAAGGACGCTTGGAATAAGAGCAACATGACAAGTGCTGTTGTGCATGCCCGCGTTGATCAAATAAATGTGATGTCATCCGTCCAAAAAACAGCAATATGGTTGCCATGATTTAGTCATCCAAGATTATATTGTAACAGCCTGTGGTGCACTTACAAAGCAAACTCCACATTTTTAAGTGCCTTCTGCAGACAAACAGGCCGCCTGTGATAAAGAGAGAGAGATGTAATTTTACAAGGATTAAGTAATAAAGCAGTCTGGGAATTGTAATCATCTAATAGAGTTAAACGATTCAGAGCAGGAAAGTAATGAATGCATATTTCATACTTAAACCTTACACAGCATGGAAACTTCAAAGTGGTGCATGATTGATCTATTCGCTCAAGATCACCTTCCGGGAAGGTCTATTCATACATTTGTTTTTTTTTTCACACACGCATTTGTTTTTCAACTGATACAAAGGGCTTAACACTTTTCTTCAAAACGTGTGCACACAGGTTCACCTAAATGACACATGTTATGATAGTAGCTCCCCAGTTGGCAAAATGTGTGAAGACTTCCTATAACTACATGTTACTCAGCCTTTGCTAAATATGGAAATGCTCCAATGCTCCCTCAGCTCTTTAAAGACTCTGCAAACAGAAACACCGGCGTTCAAGCCACTGGATGTTTATTTCCACTGCTTAAAATTCATAACGATTTGGTGTCATTCGGTGTGTTTATGGTCCTTGGAAATGGCTGAGGATGTGATGTGATGGGATTTTGCGTCCTTCACGATGCTGTGCTCCACTCGGGCTGAATTCAACCGATTGCTCTACATCTATTTAACACAAATCAAGTGATTCATCGAGATCGAGTGATTCATTTTTGGATTACAGAGCAAGTATGTAAATAAGATGGCCAGTCCTAGTTTTCAGAATGAAACGACAAATAAAGGCGAAATAAGAGCACAATTCAGACTTTGTGTTTTGCAATATTTAAAAGAAAAACTATGACACCTTCTGGTTGGCTATTCACATGTTTTATGACAGACAGTAGAGTTAATATACCCGAGACCAGGCATGTCCAGCTCCGGGCCTGGAGGGCCAACCTCTTGCCTGTTTTCCAGCTTTCTCGGCTGCAACACACCTGATTCAGATGATCAGCTCATCAGCCAGCTGTGAAGCAGCATTAGAACAATCCTGATTATTTGAATCAGGTGTGTTGCTCCTGGAAGAGCTGCAAAACGGGCAGGACAGCAGCCTTTGAGGACCGACTTTGGACACCCTTGCCCTAGACTCACCACAATACTGATTTTTGCTCCCAGGCTTCCACAAACAGATGAAGTATACTTTATTTTCAGGCCACCGTGTTTTAGAAAAAAAAAGTTTGTCAGATTATTATTACTTTTTATTGTTGCAATAAATCAAGTGTGTTTTTTTGTCATAGTTCCAATTCACAACAGAACGTTTTCTCAAGGACTTGAAACCACTGAGCGGGTCATGAATCTCTCTCCTTATATATTAGAACAATGGGCACAATGGGCACAGGACAGCGTCAATATGCAAATGGTAAAGGGCCAACGTTTGATGGACGCGCTTTGAAAAGTCATGGCCATGAAGAAGATGAGCTCTAAATATCACATTGTATTTATTATTTTCAATATACATTGTAAATGACTAAGACTGCTTTGGCATAGAGTGCCTTCTTTCGACGTCATCGGTAGATGCAAAATGATTTACAGTCTGTTTTTATCTCACTTATTGAATGGTAAACTGGACATTTGTTTTTCAATCTAAGGAATGACAGCTTCGCTTGTTCTACATAATACATTGGCCACTCCTCTTCTATAATTGAGTTGCCTTCCAGATGTAATGAGTTTTTCAATATTCCTAACGACACTTCGCAACCAGGGAACCGTCACAGTGTCTCTCTGTTTCGCTTGTGCGGTAAGGAGGCGGATTTCAAACGACTGTAAATTACATTTTTGCAGCAGTCAGTGTGTTTGTGTGTCCCAGTTTTTGAATATGGAACGTATGACAAGAATCTGACAGTGATCACGTTTTTCAGACATGCATTTCAATAGGATTAGCCAAAACGTTCTTCTTAAAATCTCCAACACATTGAGATTGCTTCAAGAAATAAACACACAATTCCAAGTAATCAACAGCATTTAAGAATCAATTGCCCATGCTAAGAATTTACCAAAGTGTATTAAAAGTAGATTAAATATTAATGAAGCTTAACTGTTAGCGCCATGAATCAAAAAGTTTGACATGACACTTAAAGTGAGAGAGCAGCATCATAATTTACTGCTGAAGCAGCAGTTTCGACAGAGCCTTTTTGCTCAGAAATCAACTTTGAATTTAATTATTCTGTGATTACTATTCAGTAGCAGTCGTAATATACACTTTTTGATCTGCTCGCACACAACGGTCATTTACAGTGAACATGAACTTTTTTTTCTCATCAGTTATTAAACTCAACGTGTCTGCTATAATCGTATCCGTATATACTGTAGCTCATTTTATAGTCCAAGCTCTTGCTATTTTATGTTATTTTATGCTTTTTCATTGAGGGAATTGCAAGCGATGATTCTGAGCAAGATTAACCGTTGACAATTAACACACTCATCACGGACAGAGTGTTGTTTTGGATGAAATTATTTTCTCTTTTCACTCTCCATTTTTGGTGGGTTTACGGGGTCTCACTTAACTGTCAACTCATGCACCATACGCAGTCAATGTTTGTGTATCTGCCATTCGTAAATAATTTACACTTGATGGCTGCAAGGTGAGAAGGAAAGAGAAAAACAAGACATAATCACACTAAAATCACTGCCCTTCGCACAACCTGTTTTCCATAATTGAAACTCAAAGGTGTTTATATATATTTTTGAAATGTTTCCTCGGAGAGTTACACAACCAAAGGAGTTCAATGCCATCCCTCTTCTTTCGACCCTGTTTTTCAAAAAGAAATCATGTCAAGACTTAATGCCTATTCTCACGGGCGCGGTGTGCTGTAGGTCAGGGGTGCCCATTAGGTAGATCCTGATCTACCGGTAGATCTAAGACAGGTCCCAAGTAGATCCGAGGAGTGTCGAGGAGAAAAAAAACAATCAACCATTTTTGTCTTTGTACATGTTAGTAATATATTTTTTGTGTTAATACACACTGCACACTAATCATCTTATCGGTCTCATTTTCACACAAAAAAAATATTTAAAAAATAAAAGAAAGCAGGTGAATCTTAAATTTACGGTGGCGCGTGATTACGTCACCGGAAGTTGTTAGCGCTCAGCAGTTTGCAATTGCAGCTTGTGATCAGAGCTGTTGCGCTCCATCTTTTATCGTCATGATTCTCATTCAGAGATTTCTTCGTGTACAATTCACCGAGGGCACGAGCAAAGAATAGGAATCTTGGAGGGCCCAGGGAAGCACTTTAAAACAGTACGTGTGAGCTACGATAGTTAACAGACTGCAAAAGTGCGTCGCATGCCTCAGTTTCAGGCTGTTTCTCATCATGGCGTACGCGCGTGTGTGCGTGTGCGTGTGTGCGCGTGCCGGTAAGGGTAGATCCCGGGAGGTTAGTTGATCGAAAAGTAGATCTTCGGTCCAAAAAGTTTGGGCACCCCTGCTGTAGGTATTTCCTTGGCAAGACGTCACAACAAGTTCCAGTGGTGGTCTGCTGTTACACAACGAAGGGTAAGAGAATAATAAAATGCTGACTTTTTTTTTTTTTTTTTTCAAAAGATGGGCTAAACTTTTCAACGTTTGTGCTGACTGTTTGCCACTGCTATTGCTGTTATTCAATCCAAGTCATTGTACTGTACAGTTCTCAAATGAGTCAGCAGATTTTGATGAGATACAGTGCATCGAAAATACCATTGGAATTTCTGAACACACCTTGCAGGACAACGTTGGGACAAATTCCACCGACGTTAAACACGTATTTTCTAACGACAATGAATCCAAATGGAAAAACTATAATCCAATGACAACTTCACACAATGACAAGTTTAATACCTACATACAGTCTCAGAAGAATCAATAAAAATAGCTACTCCAGAAGCCCACTTGATAAGTGAAACACCATTTCACAGTTAATCTACCTCGCAAAGATTGGTATAGAGTCGTATATGTGTTCAGTGCTTTCCTCCATGTCACAATTATCATTCTGTTTCAAAAGCACTGATGCAAACCTGTGATGTGACGAATTCAATTGCATTATTGTACAAGAGCATCTACAAAATGCTTTTACATGAAACATTTCTCCTCTTCTAATAAACCTCCAACAAAATGGCCTCCTCCTTTCGATAAGTAAAGATTTCGTGAAAGAATTGAATGAAACATTAATGATCTGTCAAGAATGAAAAATGTCCACAGATCGATCTTATTATTTATTTTTTTTGTAGAAAAAGCTTGATGGATTGCTAAGGTTATTAAATAATGAATGAAGGCCACATAAAAACACGATGTACACAAATCACTTCATTAGGTTCACACAATGAGATCCAATGCAATATCTGTACTGTATTAAAAATTCTGCCTCTCCAAAGATAATAGCACAAAGTGTTGATACGTTGAGCTGTGCACAGCCAAGTTGACTTACCGGTGATGGGTCAGAAAAATACCTATTTACATTTTTGGTGGGCATTGATATTTTTCCAGTGTCAGATATGCGTGTTGGATGCAGGATTCAGTGGATGTGGTGCACTGATATGTATGTGAAGGAAACTCTTCATTCTTTCGGGTTGCCACTTCCTGAATGAGCGTATCCAAGCATTATTCATTCAGCTGGGCGACATTGGTAAGAGTTTGTTGTTGTTGTTGTTTTTTAAATACGGCAATGTTCAAATCAAATAGTGACGGACATCCGAGAGTAAACTGTGAAGAGCTGTCAATCCCAGCTGCTGAAATCAAATCTAAGCGTTGAGTCATCTTACGGAACAGAAGAAATACATTTGGAAACAGGACCGTTTGATGGCACAATCTAAATTAAATTGTGTTTTATTCCTCCCCAGTGTAAAGTAAAAATAGCGTAACAGAGCAATGGTCTCTGCCAAGTGTGATAACACTTATTAAAAGGTGTTTCTTTTTCAGTTGTCATGCCTCTGAGAAATTCAAGCAAGCTACCCGTGAATTTAATCCTAGTTATATTTATTCATCGAGCAATTCCATTGATAAAATTGAAGTGTTTCATTGTAATATGAAAATAATAAGAGACCGCATGGCCTCTGAGGGGGTGGGGGTGCATGTTGAAGGAAACTAATGAGTCAAAGTGATATCATGGAATGCAACTTAGAATGCTGGAAGCTTATTATTAGGTGATTATGTTCACCCCATTGAGTGTGCCACTGACTTACCAAAATGTCAGGGAGGAAATGAAGCGTGAAACTTAATGGGCAGCTTTTACAGGCCTGTGTTGTAGGGTTGAACAATATCATTTTTCGATGGAAATTGTGATTTGAGACAACACGATCGCATGATGACTAAAGCCACATTTCTTAGCTTAGTTTTGTTTCTTCAACACTTGAGGTACCATACCACTGTAACAAAAAACAAAAGGGAACAGCTACATCGGAAGTGGATGTGCTGGAAATTAATCAATAATGAATCAAAAAGTATATTTGTATTTTTTAATGTTAGCCATGTTATTTGAGTTGTCTGCACCATAATTTATGAGTTTGATCAGATGGATGCGATAAAAGGAGTCAACATTATGGAATTTTTTTTTTTGTTAATGAATTTGACTTGGCTAAGAAACTATAGTACCGTATATGTTTTTCAATTGTTGAATTTATTTCAATACATAAAACACGACTGGGCGGCATTGTGGTCGACTGGTTTGCATGTCGACCTCACAGTGCAGAGGTGCAGGATTGAATTCCAGCTTCGGTCTTCCTGTGTGGAGTTTGCACGTTATCCCCGTGCCTGCGTGGGTTTTCTCTGGGTACTCCAGTGTCCTCCCACATTCCAAAGACATGCATGGCAGGTTAACGGAACACTCTAAATTATCCCTAAGTGCAATTGTGAGTGTGAATGGTTGTTTGTATACGTGTGCCCTGCTATTGGCTGGCACCCAGTTCAGGGTGTATCGCGCCAACTGCACGAAGACAGCTGGGATGGGCTCCAGCACGCCGGTGACCCTCGAGAGGATAAGCGACTCAGAAAATGGATGCATGGATGGATAAAGTACAACTGACATGTTTATAGGACAATGCAACATTTGAATGAAATGAAGTAAAGAGACTAATATGTTTTTTTAAACAGTAAAAATGTCCAGTATGTGTGGATGGGAAGCAGGAAAGGAGGACAAGAGCATTCTCCAACAATAGTTTATTTTAAAAACTAAAAGCATGGAAATATCGAGATTGCTGCATTAAAAGCCCCAAAACAAGATTCAAAGTCACAAACACAAGGACAAGGAGTTGAGAATGTAACAATTAACTGGAACTGAGAGTGCAAACATACCAACCCCTCAACAACAGAACGCAGGAAACTAAGTACTGTACAGGCAAACTGACTGTGTTTATTGCATGCATCAAAATTACAAAGCTATGTATACTGTATCATTCGGCTGAAGGGTTAGTGTGAATGAGATGTATCACTTCTCTCACAGCTCTTGAATGCCTGCATCCGGTTTGCAACACAGAATATATTGTAGAATGTAAATTCAATCTCACTAGGACGGATAGTAATCAGTATAATGAATTACATTTTTAAAAGTGTTATTTTAACTTCCAAAGTTAAAGTGTGTCAAGAGATGAGAAATCAGGAATGAAAAATGAGCGCAGTCCACATTAGTATCACCTTCAAAAAGTCACAATGTCTTACTGATGAGCAAGGAGTGCTAAAGCGAGAGAAATGTGCCATCTGTGTGGAAAGTGAGGGAGAAGTGGTTTGATAAATGAAATTTCGTGTGCCACTCTGTTCACCTGTTTAGCCCAGTCAAGGACATTTCCAAAAGTCACATTGTTTTAGTAGGATCATAGTGTTTCGAAACAGGTGGCACTCCCTACGGTGGCATTTTCCTGCAAAATCAGAATGATTGGAAGTCATTATCTGGATGTTTCTAGTCCAAGGATGAGAATGCATTTTCTGTCTGCGAGGAGGATAACACCTTGTGGACCGGTGCCATCTCAGATTACATAGTATTCTTAGTGTAACTGCCCCTTCTTAAATCCATCTGTAAGTGCCAGAGCTGTCTGTGTGGAGTTTGGAAATGTGAGTAGAATAAAGATAACAGACTCATGTCCCACCCAAGGGAAAGAGTCTGTCCTCTAACCGCATCTTGCCTGCAAATTTAAATTGATGATTTCTAAAGCTCGTTAAAAGTTTTATACCCCTTTCTTAAAATCTGTCTGATAATACCACCTTTTTCTCCATTCTGTTTAAATTTAGCTAGAATTTGTTTGATACCATGTATCCTGCTCAGGCTCAAAAGCTGGATACATGCTCAACTGGTCACCAGTCAATCAGAGGGCATCATTGTTTTCATCTATGGGCAATTTAAACTCTTCGCATTATTGTTTGTTTATTTATTGAACATATAAACATATAATAAACCTTTTGGCAGGAAGTAAAGGGAAGTTAAAAAAAAACAACCAGAAAAAGACAATCATCATTCAGCACAATTTATATTTCAAAGGAAATAGAAAGAAGTTAAAAAAAAAAATATCTAGTCCTAAGGCTTATTTTTTATATGTTTTAATTAAGTTGATATTAATATTGTAATGCATGTATTTGAATGGGAGAGTAAATCACGGAAAAAATGTTAATATAAGTGAAACAAAATGGTCAGACACCATGGCTGGACAATTTGGCGATTCCACAGTGGGCCGCACATTAAGTTCCTCTGGCCTACAGTTCTGTCTTGAAATGAGCAAAGAAAGTACATTTGCTCTCTTTTCACTTTTCCATATAAATGTAGTACGAATGTTATTATATATTGCACTGACTGCACTGTCTTTACAACTAAGGGTGTCACCAAGTCACAAGAATTCGAAAACTAGCGATAATGCAATGCATGACTAGAAATAGCACCCTGTAACTATTACCCTGTAACTAACTACATCCTGTCTGTCCAAAAGAACACATTTAAGACGCAGTCACAAGTGTTACATGTGGTGACAAAAAGTTTCATGGGAAGGCTTCTAACTGTTTCTATAACGATTGTTAGGTCACTCAAGCTAAGTAGTGCACCAGAAATGGTTTGAAATGGGTTTGAAAATGCGGCGGGAACAGGAAGTGCCAAGTTCCTAAACTATTGCTGGCTCAACAATGTTTTGATAAATCAACCTTTTTTAGTGTAAAGTGTAAAGCGTCTCATCCCATGTTGTGTGCACTTGCCTCTTTTGTCCATTTCAACCACTTATGTCCTCGAACTTGTTCAAATAAACACAGATTGTTATCTTGTAAGCAGGTTCAATTGCAACATTTGTCCTCACTCAGTTCTGCACTGTCGCAAATGACAATCAGAGCGGTCTCACTAGATGATGTGGGTTTTCTTGTTACTCATGGAGACTCCCTTGCTGTCTTTGTACAATTTTGGCTGCTATCCAAGCCATTATTGTTCTTGTATGCGATGCTTCTTTTCTATTCTGACAGCAAACGGTAGCTCCCATGAAATGTATAAAGCAAAATCTAATCTTCTCTCATGAACCTGTGCACAATGGCAAAGAATATTGTGAAGGAACAGTCTGCCTTAATTCAATTGTAGAAACCTAATCTGATATTTGTGACGGTGCAAACAGGAAGTGACAGGCCACAGAAAACTGCTGCGTAACTCAGTGTTGGCGAGTCAACACTCATAGCTCAGCTCAAAGCAAAAAAAGGCGTTATTTTCAATCTTCAATTTTGTTTCACCCCAGGGGGGCCAGAGAGAAAATATTTTATGATGAGCATCATGACAATTATTATTAATGTTATGATGATGATTGTGGCTGGTCATTGCACTGTGTACTGATGAATCCTATTTGATTACTCATGTTTAATCTCCGTTCTCGTCAGATGTTGTTAATGTCCTTTGTCACCGGCTGTCGCCTCGACTACCAGCAGATGTTGTTATTTTGATTGTTGTCGTACGTGATATTTATCCTCCATTTTCACAGTCTGCATGCCAGCAAATAATGTACAATTTTCAAGAAACTCTGCTTTGGAGCCATTGGTTGTGTTCAGGCTCTAAATCAATAATGATTAAAAAAATTCAAAGAAAAGGTACATCACTCCCAAGTTTGGTCAGCCATAATATGAATATAAGAGCAATATTTGATAAACGGTAAGAAAATGTTGAAAGGTCAGTGTGACTCATTCTTTTTTTCCGATGCTCATAAATATCAAAGAGATTTGGTCTAAATGAGCCAAACAAATGTCAGGTGTCTGCATCTGAGACTCAGTCACGGAAGAATTTTGATGTCTTCGAACAGATGGCTCAATAAAGTCATCAAACTACTTTACAACCTTGTCTGTGTGTGTTTATACATCCCAACCTTTCTCTGGGAATCAAAAGAAAAGGACTCAATTGACAAGTTTCCGTCTAATGGCTCTGAAGATCGAGGAGTCATGGACCACAATCAGCCAGGCTCTGGTTCAGCTTCGGACCATGGCGACCTGTCACTTTGGCTAATCTTGTGGAGCTGCGGTTTCTATGGATATCCTGCAGGAGAGTTATTTACTCTGCAATACAGGTTCCAGTAAATGAGCATGTTTTTCCCCCAGCAGCAGTCTAAATGCAGCATTGTTTGCACACAAAGTGAGCTTGGTATACACGATCACATGGAAATGAGTATACGCTTACCTATTTAATGCCACCGACATTGTTGTAATTCCTCAACCAAGGTCTTGCTAATTGGTTAGTTAATGGACAATGTTTGCACGTTGTTGTGCTTGAGCCTGTTCCCTCCGACCAGTTCAGGTTGAAGTGTGCCTTTCGCCCAAAGTCAGCTTGGATAGGCTCCAGCACCTCATGCGACCATGTTCCAGGATAAACGGTGTTGAAAAGGGATGGATGGATGGATGTGCTTGAGCCCTGCATAGCAACGCCGTTTGACTTGACGACGCTCGTAATGACCTTGAAGATGCTAAACACAATGCAGTCTGCCAAAGAACAGGAGGGACACGTGGCGATTTTTCAAATTGGGATTTAATGGAGAACCAGCCGCAGTAAATCAATAAAGGCCTGAACTCAAAACTATGCACTCAAGTTGCAATAAAACTGCTTTGGCACATCAAAGTTGACCGCGGTGCTGGGTTTTCCATTAAGTGGCGTTATTGAGTCACAGGATTCCGTAAATCATAAACCAATTACACTAAGACGCGAGCTGGCCATCGGCTTTCACCATTAGCAAACCACAGCTGCAACGTTTTCATCACATCTCAGCGTGTCACTGCAGCTGCACCACAAAATCAATACTAAGCGCATGTAAGTCTTGTATTTAAAGGAGGAAATAAATAAATAATCAGCTGTATAATCACACCCTAAACATTTTTGCTGTTGTTGACAAAAGGAGACCTTTTTCATCTTCTTCTGCTGACTCTACCACAAAAATCCAAAATGTCCTTTCCTGCCTCACTACACAGCCATAGGTCTTGCTACTTCCCGGCATCGCGTCTCTATTTAGCTTACAATGACTGAAAAAAAAGGTCTCGTGGTCCTGACCTGAGACTGAACTGAATTCCAATGAGCCAATACTCCAACAAATGGACACTAATTGCTTGAGTTTGCTCATGCCTTTTGAGTCAGAATGGAAGAAAGTAATGTATGATTTGATTTCCAGCTTTGACGGATTGGATCCTCTCAAATGGCTTGCTTGTGATTGTGCTCAGTGACCTTCTCAAAATTGTTGTAGATCTATTGTAGGTCTGAATACAACCAAAGATAAGCCTACTGATATATATATATATATATATATATTTTTTTTTTTTTAATGCAAACCTGTCTGTGCAAATTTAACACAAATACAGTGAATGTCGCAAAGCTAATATTCAGCGAGTAAAATGAAGCATTTTTGTTTTGTCGCATCTCTGTATAACCTGTTTAAAAACTATATGGTATAATCTTTATGTATTAATGTGCAAGAAATATCTATATCGTCTTTTGCTTTCGCTTTACCTCCTACTTGGACAGATGAAAGGTCAAGAGGAAAGTATGGCAAATGAAGGGAACAGCTCATGGAACCTCTTACCTGGTACAGAGTGTGTTCCACAGGGGTCAATTCTGAGTCCCTGCTTTTTTCTGCTTTATATTTGTACGTAGGCTATTGTTAAGTCAGTATTGTTTGTCTCTTTGTTGTCATTTTTTTGTTTTGATTGTCTGCTCAATGTCATTGTAATTGAGGGCAATATCAGTGGTCCAAGAGATTAAATAAAGGTGAGTGACAAGTCAAAGCATACCACATAATATCAAACATGGTGGATGAAGTAGTGATCTGGGCCTAATTGGCTAATGGAACTGGCTTACTGGTGTTTATTGATTACGGTATATGTTGACAGATCCAAAAAGACACATACCGTAGACTGACACATAGAGAAAATAATACAGATATTGATAAGAAAGTGTAGACTGTATATTCTGCTCTCACATTCAGACAAATGCCATAAAAATATTTCATAATGCAGATTGGCAATGACAGTACTTGAACTATACTGTGAAGCAATTGTGCACAGGTTCATGAGGCAATATTAGATTTTCCTTCACACATTTCAAGTCAAATCATTTGTAAATGGTCATGTCAGTTGCATGATTTCAAGCCAATGAAGCATTCTTTGCTCTTCCAGCAGACAATAAAAAAAGAACACAGTGAGACCCACAAATAGTAGGTCAAGATGACTCTAGTGAAGGCTTGGCAAAGAACATTCAGGGAGTGGAATTTGTCGATCTAAAATTTCCACCGAAGTCTTAAATTAAATTAAATCTGGAAGTGAATTAATTGTTTTATTTCTAAGGCATGTTCATGGTGTTTAAGGGCGAAATCCATTCCAAGGAACCCTGACACCCCTATCCACCACACAGACTCGCACACCCCATTGTGCAATACGGTTTTACGGTGCAATACTTTTGACGTGCAATACTGTTTTCACTGTGCAATGCTGTCTTTACTGTGTCCTTACTGTGCAATACTGCTCGATGTGCAATCCTGTTTTGTTGCTGGAACCACTACCTCAAGACCTCAAGTGATAAGCCCTGCTCTCATCCTATGTTTTTCCTTTCTGACTGTCTCTATAATAAGCCGTTCTCGCACAACTCTAATTGCCCCACGGGGATAAATAAAGCTTTCTGAATCTGAATCCTAAAAATTCACAGTCACTGTCCTTTTAAGCTGTATTTTTGTGGAACGACTTTTGTGTTTTAAGTTGGCCATGGTGTATATTCTTTGCTTGTATGTTTAGTGAGCACAAATTGGACATCAGCATTCAAGCGCTGAAGAATCACAATCGATGGTGACAGTAAGCAGTGTGAATGTTGTGGTGATTAGTGCTTTCCTGGACGTGACATGCCTGCTGGACAGATGGACCCGCTGCACCGCTGAGGAGCCCATGCTTCTGTTTAAACAAATTAGCACCAAAGAGAAACTTGAATATTTAACTCCTGGCTGCACGGTTGAGTTCACAAATCACCAATATCCATGTTCCTGAACCTGACAACAGATGGTGACAGTAAGCCAAGGAGGGACCACGGGAAAACACATACTCTATTTGCTCCTCAGGATTATTTCATTGTATTCTATTAAACCCATAATCCTGCATAAACTGTTGGGTACAGTATTTAATTTTACTTTGTAATGACATAATCTGAAGAACAATGGTGACTTGAAGCCATTTTATGTCACCAACAGTAGAATTGATTGGACACCATTAACAGGACTACTCTGACATTAAACCAGGGGTGTCCAAACATGGTCCTCCCTCGAGGACCCTGAGCTTAACATGCCTGCATTAAACATACAATATTACACTGCTCTGTAACACTTGCGTAATGAGTGTGTGGTTGCTTTAACTTAAAAAAATATATATATTTTTTTTAATGAGTAATCGTTTTGTTTATTCTCCTGTTTTTCTTAGCAGTGTATGTAATTTATTCATTTTTATTCTTTATACAAATAATTATAATATATAATTATCTATACAGTGTATTTATATCATATCTGCATAACTCCCAAGAATTATAATTATTTGTAATATAGTGTATTTTTTAGAATTTCTATATTGCCGTACATGTTTTCAAATTACACTCAATGTCCATCCATCCATCCATCCATTATCTACCGCTTATCCGGGGCCGGGTCGCGGGGGCAAGAGCTTTAGCAGGGAAGCCCAGACTTCCCTCTCCCTAGCTACTTCTTCCAGCTCTCCTCGGGGGATCCCGAGTCGTTCCCAGGCAAGCTGGGTGACATAGTCTCTCCAGCGTGTCCTGGGTCTTCCTCGGGGTCTCCTCCCGGTGGGACATGACCGGAACACCTCACCGGGGAGGCGCTCAGGAGGCATCCGAATCAGATGCCCAAGCCACCTCATCTGGCTTCTCTCGATGTGGAGGAGAAGCGGCTCGACTCTGAGCCCCTCCCGGATGACTGAGCTTCTCACCTTATCTCTAAGGGAGAGCCCGGACACCCTGCGGAGAAAACTCATTTCAGCCGCTTGTATCCGGGATCTCGTTCTTTCGGTCATGACCCATAGCTCGTGACCATAGGTGAGGGTTGGGACGTAGATCGACCGGTAAATTGAGAGCTTCGCTCTTTGGCTCAGCTCCTTCTTCACCACGACAGACCGATACAACGTCCGCATCACAGCAGACGCTGCACCGATCCGCCTGTCGATCTCTCGCTCCCTCCTGCCCTCACTCGTGAACAAGACCCCAAGATACTTAAACTCCTCCACTTGGGGCAAGATCTCCCCCCCGACCCGGAGGGGGCGCTCCACCCTTTTCCGACTGAGGACCATGGTTTCAGATTTGGAGGTGCTGATCTTCATCCCAACCGCTTCCCACTCGGCTGCGAAACGCTCCAGTGAGAGTTGGAGAGCCCCGTTTGAAGGAGCCAACAGCACCACATCATCTGCAAAAAGCAGGGATGTAATACTGAGGCCACCAAAATGGACCCCCTCAACGCTTCGGCTGCGCCTAGAGATTCTGTCCATAAAGGTTATGAACAGAATCGGTGACAAAGGGCAGCCTTGGCGGAGTCCCACCCCCACTGGAAACGATTCCGACTTACTGCCGGCAATGCGAACCAAACTCTGACATCGGTGGTATAGTGACCGAACAGCCCGTATCAGGGGGTTCGGTACCCCATACCCACGAAGCACCCCCCACAGAACTCCCCGAGGGACACGGTCAAACGCCTTATCCAAGTCCACAAAACACATGTAGACTGGTTGGGCGAATTCCCACATACCCTCGAGGACCCTGCTAAGGGTGTAGAGCTGGTCCACTGTTCCATGGCCGGGACGAAAACCACACTGCTCCTCCTCAATCTGAGGCTCAACTTCCTGACGGACCCTCCTCTCCAGCACCCCTGAATAGACCTTACCAGGGAGGCTGAGGAGTGTGATCCCTCTGTAGTTGGAACACACCCTCCGGTCCCCCTTTTTAAAAAGAGGGACTACCACCCCGGTCTGCCAATCCAGAGGCACTCTCCCTGTTGACGACGCGATGTTGCAGAGGCGCGTCAACCAGGACAGCCCCACAACATCCAGAGCTTTGAGGAACTCCGGGCGGATCTCATCCACCCCTGGGGCCTTGCCACCGAGGAGCTTTTTAACCACATCGGTGACTTCAACCACAGAGATAGGAGAGCCCACCTCAGAGTCCCCAGGCTCTGCTTCCTCCAAGGAAGGCGTGTTGGTGGAGTTGAGGAGGTCTTCGAAGTACTCTGCCCACCGGTTCACAACGTCTCGAGTCGAAGTCAGCAGCGCCCCATCCCCACTGTACACAGTGTTAGTGGTGCACTACTTCCCCCTCCTGAGACGTCGGATGGTGGACCAGAATTTCCTCGAAGCCGTTCGTTAGTCGGCTTCCATGGCCTCACCGAATTCTTCCCACGCTCGGGTTTTTGCCTCGGCGACCACCGAAGCCGCGGTCCGCTTGGCCAGTCGATACACTCAATGTCATTTATAAATAAAAACACGTTTTCCAACACATATATTTTCTTGCCATTGTCTTATTACAATTACTTACAGTTGTTTGTTTCGTGTATTCATTTTCTTGTCATCCACAACATATTGTTACTGTCACTGTTACACACAAAGACAAGAAGGATATCTTACAAGATGCGCGGAATTGATTTACAAAGTAGGTTACATATTGTTTTACATGTGTATGAATTGAGGAAAAAGCGTCTCAGAGAATGGATGGATGGATGGAGTTTAAAATGACCTCAAGTCACAAAATATGCTTTCAAAGTAATATAATTCCAATTTGGTATGCGTGACATAATTCTTTACTTAGGGCACAAACCAGTGACAAACTGTTGAGTGTAAATGGGCTTTGCTTGGATTTTCTGATTTCTGATGTTCTTAAAGTCTGAATCTGACAGCTTGTGTACTTCTCAAGGAAGATCTTCAGAATCATCGCTTCCGTGCCTAATGAGTGGATGATTGTCTTTGGTGGGTTCTTATTAAGTGTACATCACATGTTACCCGAGCAGCTGAAGCAGCAGCAGTGTGGGCTGCTGCACTCCCTTGGGTAAGGAAAACGTTATTATTGGTCAATTTCGGCACAGTGCTGCGCTGTGCATCGCGACAAGGAGGAGCATGCAATTATTGTGAGCTGCCCAGACATGCGTTGTCGTCGAGGGCCGCTGGGCTTTTTCCAGGGATGAAAATTGGCTCGATGAAGACAAATATCATATCCTTGGAATGAATTGTTTTGTCTGGGGGCAAGACATAAACCTTCTGCGGCTGCTTATTCTTGCATTGCTGATGATTCCCTTCACAATGATGCATGGTCATGTCTATCCATCTTCTATACCAGGTGTCCTCATTTGGGTCATGGGTGAGCTCGCGTCGATCCCAGTTGACTTTGGGCGAAAGTCCATGCACACCCTCCTGTACTGGTTGACAGTCAATCTTCGGCCACACATCGACAAAGAACCATTCAAGGTCCCCGTCACCGACGGACAATTTTAAATTTTGGGGAATGGAGGAGGAACCTGGCGTACCCAGTAAGGGTGTGGAAAATAATCGATATTAATCGATACATCGATGAGCACGTGCGCGATCCGAGTGCATCGGCTCATTCACTGGGTACGACGCGATTGACGGGTGAAATCGCGATTCATCACGATGCATCACGATGGGTATCGGTAAAATCCGATTCAAGCGCCGTTTTATTCATGTTAAACGTCATATATCTGCCCTTTCCTAGGTGCAATGAATGCACCATCATTGCTTTGCGTTTTGTGTTGAATACGGACGGTAGCCGTGCGTCACATACAGTCCAGTACACAACTAGCGAAACATTATGGAAGTTAGCGCACGCAGCAGCAAGGAAACTACTATATTTAATGCAGCCGCAACATTCAAATCTTATGTTTGGAAATACTACGGCTTCGAAAAGAAAGACGGAAAGCTTGATAAAACCTCCGTAATTTGCAAGGAATGTCGCACTAAGAAGCCATACAACGGCAGCACCACAAATATGCAGACCCACTTAAAACGATGGCACCAGATCACCGACAAGTTTCCCTCCCGCTTCCCCGCCCAGTTCCTCGTCGGACACCGGAGAAACTCTTGGTAAACCAGGTCAGGATCAGAAAAAAATTGCCTCTTATTTTGGGAGTCCCCTTGCAACTCACTGTGATCGCGCAATGGCTATAACTAAGGCCACTGCTTATTTCATATGCAAAGACCTCCAGCCTTAGCGTGGTGGACAACGAGGGTTTCAGACAGCTCGTGCACGTTATGGAACCCAGGTATAAAATACCAGACAGGTCTGTGTTCACTTACAAACATATTCCCGATGTGTACAACAAAGTAAGAAGTGAGATTACTGTGTCGCTGAACAGTGCGCAAAGAGTTGCACTTACAGTGGATGGGTGGACATCTTGCGCTAGAGATTCATATACATGTATATATTATTATATTTCATATAAGACACTCAGTGAGAATAGTCTGTTTGTGTTTACACTATAGCAACAGCTGTGAGTCTCAGGTGCCAAATTGTTTACATTTTCTTTGCACAAAACCCAATTGTGAAAGGGCTTAAATAAGTTGTTTTACAAGTTCTACTCTTTATAAGGAATAAACTGGTATCCTTTTTGTAATACCATACTGAATTCCATCTTTTTAAAAGCTTTTGTTTAATTGCAGAATATCGCAACAAATTGCATTGTATCGTATCGTATCGCATTGATTTGAACTTAATGTGTATCGAATCGTATCGCATCGTGACGACGGTGAAACGTATCGCATCGTATCGCCAGAAAATTCCATGTATCGCTTAAGTATCGCATCGCTGGCAGTGGATCGTGATGTGTATCGAATCGTCCTCAGTGCTGAGATTCACATCCCTAGTACCCAGTGACAATCCACACAAGCAGAGGGAGATTCAAACTTAGAATTTGAATCCTCACAGTTCGAACTGTGAGGAAGATGTGCAAGCCACGAGACCATCGGTGTCAAATTCAAGTCCTGGAGGGCCGCTGTCCTGCATGTTTTCCAAGTATCTCTGTTGCAACACACCTGATTCAAATGAACAGGTTCAACGTCAGGCTTGCACAGCGCTTGCTGATGATCTTGATCATTTGAATCAGTTGTGTTGCAACAGGGAGACATGCAGGACAGCGGCCCTCCAGGACCTGAGTTTTACACCCCTGCACTCGACCATGATGATTCCCAAAGTTTTGTTTTGTATTCTTAAATCCTCAGCGTGGGCCTGTAACTGATCTGTGGGCTACCTGAAAGAGAGCATTATCACTGCACTCTGTACCGTTGAATAATTGTATTGTATGTTGTTTTGTGACAAAGTAGAATGGCAAACTGCAGCATTTCAATGGTGAGACTTTGCTGACCATGAAGAATAAATACTCTTTGAGAGAAAGCCAAAACAGGGCATTTATTCCAATTTCACGCTGTGTACTGACAAACAAATTTCCCTGAGTCTGATTTCAGCTGCAGTGTCCATAAGAATATGCAGGGCTCTTTCTAATAGCATAGTAAATTGGGTGATGTCAGATTGTGTCAGGAATGCAAATTCAGCAGTAATGGAGTGTGACTTCCATCTTTGTAAAGCGGCTCTTCTCCAGCGTCGCGCCCATGTGGGGGAAAGCACTTTGTGCATTTAAGATGGTGCGACTCAACAGGTTAATGCGTCGAATGCATCCCGGCGAACATTTTTCACTCGAATGGTCATGCTAATAGCGGTATAATTCCCGCACTTTAAACAGCAAATATTTCACGATCAAATGAATAGAATTCTTTATCTTTGTCATTGAGTACTGTTGTCTTACGAGATAGAATAGGCCACTGAGCAAAACAAACAGGAGAATTTTGTTGTAATATATCACTTGAGGAACGAATGGACGATGATTTAAAACCCTGTGTATTTATTGAATTGCAAGTCAACTGATCGTCGCTCAATGTTGTCTCCATTGATCTGGCCCGAGGGACCGAATTTACATAATCACTTCTGGCAGATCCTTTTTTTTCTTTTTATCTTACATTGTGAGACTAGTGGCTCACGAATACAGCCTAAAGGTTACTGTATAAACAATTCAAAATATTGCAGATTGATTTCAAAAGCATTAGTTGCTACAGAAGATTTTTTTAAAGTCATCTTCCATCGTATCTTTTAAAATGTAAAAAAATTAAAAAATCTTAATATATGGACAGTTACGACTGTTAAAGAGTTACAGTTTGTGCAATGGGAGCTAAATGTTCCAACACAATTGTTTCAGTGATGCTCAATCTCTTATTCATTCACACGGTCAACCTGTCATCTTCATACAATCTGCAAAAGCAGTCCAGACACGCACTGACTTCATTTTGAGGATCATGAGGTATACTGAGGTCTTGTGGTTTAAACGGCAAAGAATATTTTTCATGGAAGGTTTATTTATAATTATTATGCAACTCATTTTTTATCACGGTGCAATGGGAAAAGCTCCCTGAATATTTGGAACTCCTGTTTGTATAGCATTGTTGAATCATGCAGACTATCGCTGCCCTGATGTCATGTCTGTCTTCTTTCTCTTTCAGAACACAAACTCATTCAAACTGAAATAAGGGCACCTCTGCTGATTGCTGATCACCAGGGCATGCCATTTTGCCTCTGCCTCTTCCAGACACGATTAATCAACTACGAATCCATCAAGCCAACCAGCATATTTGCAAATAATCAACTCTTATGCACTTCCCCGCTCTGAAGGTTTTGATGGCAATCCCAAATTTTCCACCTTGGTTAACGCTCTTTGCTTAAGTGCACTTCTTTTTGGTAGCATTTGATTGCTTTGTTTCAAATGATTGCCTTGGAGTACCGGTACTTGGAAATTGGTGAACCTTCTGTGAAAATATGATATTCATTTCAAAGCTGTGAAGCAACTACACCCTCTTGGAAAACAAGTTCAAATTTATGACTGAAGACATATTTTCTGTTTTGTGAGGATTGTGTTACTCTAGGTGCTCCACAGTTTCCAAGGGTCTTGTTTTATGCTGCCAGAGAAAGGCCGAATGGGTTTACGCCACATTTCGTGCCAAATTGCGAAAGCATTCGCGTTTGAGCAGTGAGATTTGTCTGAAATCAGATTACATCAAGTCTCAACATAAAAACGTTTTTTAACCCTTTTAGGGACAGCGGTTACTACAGTGGACACCTTATCAAGTTATCAGGTTACAGGACGCATGAAAGGGTTAAATCGCCAAAGGACACATCAGTGTCCTGTAGATGCAAATCACCAATTTTACATACTAGCCAGCAAGAAAATTCGATGATTTCTCCTTTGACAAGCAATTTTTGTTTGGCTTTTCATAATCTGTTATTCTAGATGCACTGTGACACCATGCTTCCTCTCACAAGTCAGCCCTGAGGAGGAGACTCGGGATTGTGGATGAAAATATTGTTATGTTTGTAACGTACGGTGTTGGTCATCCATAGCACACCACACACTCACAGCAGTATGCACACCCATGCTGATTTTTGTTTTTTCCCTTGTCAAGTGTGAGGTCTGTAGGTTCCATGGAGGAGCGGGACGAAACACTGTCGGTGAATCTCTTTTCATTATTTCTAATGAATCCGGGTTCCTCCTACCAGATATTCTATCAAGAGACTCAAGGAGATCACTCAAAGAGCAAATACATGTTTGGAGAGATGCGATGCTGTTTCCTCAAAGGCCTACATTTTCACAGAGATGACAATTCATTATGATGTGGGTCGCAGATAAGTTGTCTCTGAACCGGAGTTAATGCAATGGCAGAAACGTATCCATGAAAGTTTTATGTGAAAGCAGTCCATTTCTATCAGTTGTTAGGCCGACTGATATACCGGTACCTGTACACATGTTAGTTGTTGGAGCAGAGTCGATCATTGTTGTAAAATACTTTTAGCCACAACAGTTAAAAAATAAATAAATACCGGTGAATAAAAAGTCATAGTTTCTCAGAATTCAGTGGAACAAAAACATCATTTGGCTGAACCTTGGAAAAATATTCCACTGAATCAGGGTCTCAACCTAAAATTATTTTTTAGGTCAAGACCCTAAAAAAAATCAGTCCCTTGAGCTTCGTGGAAATCCACTCACGTTAAAAGAAAAAAGGTTTCATCGTGCAGTGGAATGTTTAACACCCAGAAAGGCCTTGTGCGAAGAATAAATGAATTGAAGTTAAATATAGATTCCAGGCAGCACGATCGTAATGGTTGGCACATTTACTGTCACAAATTCCTGGTTTTGTAATGAAAGAATGAACTACCAAAAGGTGACTTTGAATGGTCATTTGTCTATATTTCTCTTGAGAGAGGCTGCCGACAAGACAGGCATGTACCCCACCTCTCACTGGAGATAGGCTCCATGTTACCCTCGAGAAGACAAGTACTACAAAAAACGGATGGATATAGTGGTGCAATCACTTGACTTCTGAGAAGGCAATGTGGATTCACATTCAATGACAGTGTGAATGTGAATATGAATCAAATAAGAAAATACATGTAATAGGAATAATAATAATAATAATAATACACACACACACACACACACACATGCACACACACGTCTTCAGAATTGAAGCCAGTATTTAAAGTGTGACACGTCAAAGTGCTGTTTGGTGACATAGCGTGTACCATACTAAACAAGGGCCAGAGGAATCAAAGGAGAGAGTTGTCAAAAGTTGTCCAGTGACTGCCTCAAAAGATTGTAGAAAAAATAAGTTATGGGTAAACTTAATGATGTCCAATCCTGTTTCATTTTTTCAAAGCATTCTGATGAACTATAATTCAAGAGCAATGTCTGATTTTCAATGCTTAATTTTAATGTTTAATTTATTATTACTATATTATTGTCGTTATTCCATCCATCCATCCATCCATCCATTTTCTGAACTGCTTCATCCTCACAAGGGTCACGGGGTGGGGGGAGCTGGTGCCTATACCAGCTGTCTTGGAGCAGTAGGCGGGGGACACCCTGAACCGGTTGCCCGCCAATCGCAGGTCGTTATTCCTTGATTATTTTTTCTTTCTTGAACAGAGGGGTACCACACTTTTTTGTTCCGTGTATGTGATTGATTGGCAACCGATCAGAACTATGGTGTAGTCTGCCTTTTGTCCAAAATCAGCCTGGACGGGCTCCATCTCCCTGACTTTCATCACAGCTGATGTGGGAACAACTGCCACTCAGTGCATCATTCACACACTCTCACCCGCTGATTGATTGGTGAATCCAGAGTGAATGTCGCACTTTTCCCTGTCTAGATGTGACAGTGATGGGGTATTTTGTCATGCTGTGACTTAATAATAGGCCTCTGATAGCAAAGATGGCAAGTTCAAGCAAATATATCAGATCTTGACAGCTATACAAACGTAGACACAAGTCACTAGCTCAGTGTGTGAGTAATTGATGCAGCCGCTCACCTCCACAGGGTTAGGAGGTGGGAAAACATCCCCTTCAGCTTAACTCGCTCAAGCAACCATCTCCTCCAAGTTATTACGACCTCATGCAGGAGTCACTTTATTTTCTTCTCTAATCTGACACATACCTCTTGCTCAATTTCGTTTCAGGAAGGCAGTGTGAGCATGTGGTGCACTGATGATTTAGGAAAAAAAAAGATACATGGGGGTGGCGCTCATGATATTGGGAAACAAGATGCAATTTTCTGCTTCGCTTACTCCCATGCTTGTTCGCAGTTGAAAGTTTGTCGTGCTGTGCCACTTCACAGATTTTAACTCCCATGTTAAATAAAAAATGGACATGTATTGACCTTCAATTGATAATGAGTGAGTCGTAAAAGCCTCTATGTAGAAGCGGTGCACTTGTCTTGAGGCTGTGAACAAAACAAAAACAATCTTGATACGGTGTGACTGTTTCGGGTCCATACATGAATTGATTGCAGAGGACATGGTTCATTCCACTTAAATACGAAGCAATTGGCACAGTGAGGATAAACATACGCATATGCAGTACATGATACTGTATACTGTACATGTGGAGGTAATGCAGAGTATGGAAGATAGTATTCATGAAAAAGAAAAAAAAACAATTTGTGACCAAAAATAGATTTCCATTCTATAATGTCAATCGCTGGCATTTGTATGGGGAATTTGCATCCATTTATGGAATCGTAGAAGAAAGTCCTTTACAAAGCTCAAGTTAATAAGCAAACACTTGAGGTCAACCATGTCCCAAGAATGTTTAACTGGCCTCAGTATTGTAGACATTAAACACACATTTGGGGGAGAAGATACTTTACCTAACAAGGACATCAAAGGCAATTTTGCATGAAGTACAGCCAGAGGACAATGTTTATATTGTAACAATCTGATCCTCAAGATAATAACGTAGGGATACAAAGTCAAAATTACTGCAATAAGATTCATTTCAAGTTTTTCTGTCATTTGTGCTATGCAAAAGCAGTGTTGTTGTTTTTTTAAAATTTTGCAATTACTGTATTGAATTTAATTGAATATTTAGTTCAACACTTGAGTGACAGGGTGGTCGATTGGTTCGCACGTCTGCCTCACAGTGCAGAGATGCAGAGTTCAATTCTGGCTCTGGCCTTCCTGTGTGGTGTTTGCATGTTCTCCCCCGTGCCTGAATGGGTTTTCTCCGGGTACTCCAGCATCCTCCCACATTTCAAAATCATGCATGGCAAGTTAATGGAACACTCGGTGCGAGTGGCAGCGCAAAGGATTGTTCGTCTATGCGTACCCTGCGATTGGCTGGCAACCAGTTCAGGGTGTCCCTCGCCTACTTCCCCATACAGCTGGGATAGGCTCCAGCACACCCTCGACCCTTGTGAGGATAAGCGGATTAGAAAATGGATGGATAGATGGATGGATGAATAGTTCAACAATGTGACCAAATGGCATCAGGAAATCTTCAAATGGTGCTTTTCCAGGCTTTTGCCACAGACTTTCGGTTATTATTTTGGAGGGGCGGGGGGGGGGGGGGGGTACTCCCTTGAGAGCAGCTGGAGTGCTTATTCTGTGTCTTCCATGTATTTATTGCCAGTGATGAACTCTTCTGCTGATTTGGCGGTTGATTTTGTGTCACTGTGTTTTGTTTTTGTTTAGATTGCATTTGGTTTTGTTCCCCCCCCACCCCCCCATGTGCCCTTATTGTCTCCATGACATTATATATATATATATATATATACACCGTTATATAATGTTATATTTTTTTTACTGTTTACAAGTTATCCTCTTACTCTTAAGACAAATAATTGCCAGTAATCGTCAAATGGGTCCCTTGTGTTTAACCAATCAGCTCCCTCAACCTTTTGTCTTGTCCAGGTGTTTCTCATTGTCTCATCACTTTGCTTGTATTTAGTTCCCTGAGTTCTGCCAGTCTTGTTTACACCAATGTGTGTCTATGTGCCCCTGTCATAATTTTTGTTTGTTTGTTACTTTAGTTTCCTGTGGTTTTCAGGACATTATTTGTGTCTTTGATTTAGTTTCTCTAGTGTACCCTGCAAGTGTTTTTTGTGAATGCATTTTGCTCAGTCCACCCTGCTCCTTCTCCTTGCCTTCCTGCTTTTTGGTGTCCTCTGCCTACCACTTCACAACACAAACATGACAGAATTCTAAACAAAAACAAAACATGCTGTTGATTTTGTGTCACTTTTTTTGTGGAAATAGCCAGCTATTTGTTTTAAGGTCTTTCTTTACAGCTCTCATCACGTCTCTGTCATTACCTGCTATTGATTTCCTTGATATAGTCATTCATCATCTGTTGCATAGAATACCAGTGGGTGATTTATTCTTCAGGACATTCCGAATGAAATTTTACTCCAAAAAAAAGAGAAATTGCCTTCCAAATGTTATTGGCTATGGCCAATGTTTGTGCAATGGTTCTGAATCCTTTTTTAGCTTCACAATCACTTGTTTTTCCAACTACAGACAAGTTATGTTGTCTAACATTTAACCTCTATAAATGTACTTTTCACAGGGGAAAAAAAACTGAGCATGACAATATTTGTAATGGCAGTCCAACAAAGTTTGATGTGTGAGACTTTCCTCAACGACCTCAGCACTCTGAACCACTGTTGTTCAGGGAAAAGTGGATGATTTGCTGTTCTTGACACTCAGCACAGGTTTGATTATATTCTTTTGCTTTTCCGGGAAACGCAGAGACTCAGGTTGGAAAGCTTTCACATCTGTCATTAGTGTTTAGCTACATCTATACTTGTCAAAAGCATTAGAGTCCACCTGGTTAGACAAATAGGTGTGTTGCCAGAAAGAGCAGGAGAAATGACTTAATTTTATTCATGTGACTTCAATCTGCAACATGAGCAGTTGCTATAAAGCATTGCAGCCAAACACGTTTTAGGTGTTTTAAACAACGTATGAAGATAAGATGACAAAATACACCAACATCGGATTTCTTTGCATATGTTTGGCGACGAGATATAACTGCAACCAGATCATAATGATTTTTTTGCCGAATTAATGTTTTTTATTTTTTTTGGTCACGTCACAAGATGTCATGACCATTTTTAGTTCTTTATGACACAGTATGCAAAGTTTTTGATCAATACAATTCTGTACAGTATATTTACCAAAATGCAATGTGTGTGTGGGACAAAACACAGGAATTGCTCATGATGCAGTATCGAGCATCAAAATCAGATCTCGATACTGCTGCTGAATCATGTGAAATATTAATCTATAATGTGGCTGAGCAAAGATATCATCACACTAATATAACAGTTTTCATTCCAATATAGAATAATATATTGTGAATTGCGTAATATGGTTATGGGCAAAAAAAAGTGTTTCGTCATGTGACATGGACAATACATATGACATTAACATTCAGGATAATGTATGGTGTAACATTGTATTTATCTTGTTCTTTATCGGATATTTGTGTCAGTTTGAGCAAACATAGGCCTGCACTAAACTTTTAAATGGTAATATAAATCTTAAGTGGTCTTGGAGCCAGGTGGGAATGCAAACGATGACAAAGTGGACTTTCATGAATGCTTTGTGTATTCGCTGTAATTTTACTCGGATAATACAAACCACAGTGCATACACATCTTACTGTTGCTTCTCGGTGTGTATCCCGAAGACCAAGAGTGCCATTTGAACAAGACACAATGAGTTCATAGGTCACACATCACATTCACCAAGACAACCAGTAGACTGGGGATATTTACAGTAGCCGCCACGGACGCCAACTTATCTGGGTGCTACTGCCTAATACGGGTTACTTTCTATGGCAAATTATCAAACGCCAATGAAAAGGTTTAGGATGTTTATTATTATTATCCATACATCCATTTTTCAGTCCGCTTTATCCTCACAAGGGTCGCGGGGGGTGCTGGAGCCTATCCCAGCTGTCTTCGGGCAGTAGGCAGGGGATACCCTGAACCGGTTGCCAGCCAATCATAGGGCACACACAGACGAATAATCATCCACGCTCACACTCACACCTCGGGACAATTTAGAGTGTTCAACCTTCCATGCATGGTTTTGGAATGTGGGAGGAAACCGGAATACCCGGAGAAAACCCATGCAGGCACGGGGAGAACATGCAAACTCCACGCAGGAAGGCCGGAGCCAGGACCTGTGCACTGTGAGGTTGACGCGCTAACCACTCGACCACCGGGCCACCCTTATTATTATTTTTTTTCTATTGTCATTATGATGTAACTTTTAGGTATTGATGTACTGTGGAATTCCAACTCATGCACCGTCGCTAAACTGGTTTCGAGCTGCCAGTCAGCAAGTTGGCTCACCAGCTTGCCCCCAAAGCTGCAGCAATCTCATATCCCAATCAGAGTGGATGATCCAAGTGTCATCTCTGACTTTATGCGTGATCGAGAGCACATGGAAGCTGCTTTGTCCATCTCAGTTAGGCAACAGCTGGCACTCTCAACAAGTACCGTTTGCTTGGAGTCTAGACTTTGGCTCCACATTTCACTGCTTTAATCTGTGACAATGCATGATGGATCACATTCTTTTAAACAAACACCCGAAAAATCCCACATGGCCACAACATGACTACTCACTTTTATCTCGACTAAATCAGGCTGCTTGTGGCCGATCAACATCAGCGAACTAAGTTGCCTTACAGACATATCAGTCTTGGCTCGCAAATTCACTACTTTGACAACTTTCAAGGATTGCAAATAATATATAAAATGTATATAATGGCTGCGACAGAAGCCACCCCAAAATCCATCAGGAAATACAATTGAACAATGAAGCATTTTAGAGTATCCTTAAATTGTTTTATTACTTGAAGAGTACATGTACGTCAACATGTAACACTGTATCATAATCATGTTTATTTTCTCCATGTGTATTCATTATCATCCATGTAAACAAGTTATCGGGATTGTGCTCAGCCATTTACAGAGTGTGGTGAGAAAACCAATGAGAGCACAGGGAGAACACGCAACATCTGCTCGAATCCACCTGTAAGTTACTCAGTGAGTAACTTAGTCAAGAGAATGTCAATACAGGATGAGCTGGAGTGAATTCAAATTGCTAAAGCACAAGGAGATTGAGAGGATTGCAAATTCACATTGGGATGTTGAACTCCCATTCACCCTCCTGTTGTTTGTCTTGGATGATTCCTGTTAGAAAGCGAGTCACATACAGATTGTTACGTTCCGGAAAACCGATTTAAATATAGTGTATTTACGTCTCTTCAATGACTCTTACTGGCAATTATCTGCCGTAAGAGTAAGAAGATGACCTCCTCAAAACTCACTTGTATTCTTTGGCGTTCGACTCAGCATGACTTAGATTTGTTCTTGATTTTACTGCTTGGTGCTTTCTACCGCCTTTATTACGGATTCGTCTTACTGTTCATTGTGTATGTTAAATCGCTCCATGTACAGCACGTTGTATGCAGCGATGGCTGTTTGAAAGTGCTCTATAAATACTGTTGACTTGACTTGATAACATGTAAAAAAATATAAAATTATATAATGATATATATATATATATATATATATATATATACACAAGTGGGCATTAAAAATCAGTTTTATCCTCATGTTTATGGTACAGTGGCTTGGCATCGGGCAAAGAGCTGCTGCTGTTGTTGCCATGGTAGCAGATTACTTCCTGCTTTAATATGTTAATTAGAATACTGGCGGACGAGCCAGGACTCCACCCACCTTGTAGTGCCAGTGCTAATATTTCCCTTCATAGGTGTATGCAGAGCTAATGTAACGATTTTAGCATTTGAACATGCCCAACCTTATTTAATGCTGTCATGTGTTTTGACCACATTGTAAATGTTAACATTTGTTCAACAGCATTATTATCATAACAATTATTATTACCGTACTGTATTGTTTCACAAATGTGTAACTTTTTTTTAATAAAACAACATTATTCATCTAACAAGCATATCTTTTATTAAATGGGAGAAAATGCATTTAACATTCATGACAAATCAAGTCAAATGAAGATATCATGTCATTCTTGCACACACATGTTTCAAAATGAATATCCAGAAAGCTGTTCTTGGTATGAACACATTTTTATAATAAGTAAGATTCTGTCATCAAATGATTGACAGGAAAGACGGAAATTTGCGCTTCTCTTAGCGGAGTTGGTGTTATAGCACGAGCGCGGTCAGTGATACATTCAGAGTGGCAGAAGAGAATGGATGTTTTGGTATGTTATGTAATGAGACATACATTGGTTGATGCACTTAGTAAGAATCTCGTGTTCAACAAACTCTTCAATCTTGATGGCCCAAGATTTTTGTCTCATTTAGCTCATTTGAAGCATTGCAAAACGAGCACACAAAAAAACAAGTAAACTCAGATAAGATAAATCTTGCTCTGTTCCCATAAAAGCTGCAACAAAAGAAAAATGAAATCACAACATGTCTATTTTTTTGTATCTTGTTATGAATAATAAGTCACATTTTCTATTTGTGCGTTCAACTAGGCAACCGTGTGGTGGTATGCGTCAGTCACCTACATTTAAGCGCTTTCATCCCGAAGAACAAGCCCTGCAGACACTAGTTCTTCTTTGGGTTCTAGAAAAAGAAAAAAAAGACAATAGAGATGGATGTAAGTCAACACTCATTCATAATATTCATCCACAAAGCAACAGGCAAACATTTTAAAAAGATGCTGCTAATATGTGTTTTCCGTGCATGCACACACACCAAAAAAAAAATGAGAATGAGCCGTGAACTCCTTTCTTTGCTTGATGCGTAAAGGCGGGTGTGTGGGGGCTGGGGGGCGGTGCTTTGCGAATCACATGCAGATTAACAGCCGGCCCACCGGAATGACAGACGCTCAGGATTATATTAAGGATGGCATCCGTCCCAAATCAGAACTCACCAGCCAAGTTTGAGACCCAAAAGTAGAATGAGAATGCTCAACTTCTTCAGTCGGCGCCACCATCTGTTTCAATTTAATGCCTTGCTCAGCACATGTGCATTCTCACACTACCGCAGACATGTGCCAATCCAATTCCCATTTGCTACAAATGTGCTCAGGGAGGACTCAGCATATATTATTTGAATGGTGAGTCGGATATTGAAGTCTGCTGCATGAGAGCGTCAGCAGGGCAATTTCTGGAAATGTATTTTACTTCATGGCAGCGTGGCAGTGAGTGGGAAACGGTGATAAGAGAGCCAAAATCAGCTCACTCAAGGACAATTAAAGCTGTGTGCTAAAATCTATTATCAAGTGTTAAATGACATCCAAGACATTGTGCAATTAATGGTGGGGGTGGGGGGTGGTGGGATGACATTATCTCTACATGGATGGTTTGGCTTGAAGATGGTTATTTAGAGTACAGTGGAAAATCAAAATTGCAATCCCCATCAGGTCATACCATATTGAAACACTCACTGATCAAATCTTTCAGGGTATCATGCGAGATTTCAGCAAAACTCATGAGACCTCACCAGAATGATTAACAAAGGGTACGTTTAAACTTTATCATTTTGGCCTTTTTTTTAATAAATGGATGGTTAAATTATTTGAACACTTAAATTATTTACAATACTACTTGTACATAAGGTTACTACCTAAGGGTATTATCTGGAATAAGGTTATTTTTAATATACATTGTTTCCTGTAAGAGATGACGCATGTCCGGAATTATTGATTGCATTGGAACTTTTGAGGGTCCACTGTAATTCAGATGTGATGCAGACGGCAATGGTGCACAACACTGCACAGTTAGAGAGAGAGAGAGAGAGAGAGAGAAAAAAGTGCACACAGAACCTGAGAAGAGAATTCTGGGAAGACGCTTGTTGAGGGGCCATCATCTGGCCTTGAAAAGACTTTGATGTCTTTCTGCAGCAAAAATACAACACGAAGGCATAAAGAGTACTACAAATGGGACTTTGAATCTACAAATGGATTTTGTGAATACAAAATCAGAAAGTGTTTTCTGAGGGCTTTTCTGAGTAGTAACTGAAAAAAAAAAGAAACTCGAGAAAACTATGACTAGGGTGCACAAAAAGACACCTTTCTGACTAATGGTCTGGAGCAGTAAATGGCTGCAGGGGTAGTAGACCAGAGCAATCACGTTTTTCCTCTCGCCTTCATTTGTCTTCATTTAGACAAACGTGGTGATGACATGAGTAGATCAAGTGAATAAAAGCAAAATGCTAAATCGGCTGTTATTTCCACAGTGGCGTTTTTGAGCCTAATTATCACTTTTAAAGTGCAGCTTTTATGCTCAAATTTGCCTTTTGGGGGATGGGGTTGGGGGGCTTTCAGAAGTACAAGCGCGCAATTTGAGGTTAGTTACAAGCTTGAATAAAAACACAAGGATCCTTTTACACTGATTAATCATGACTGTGTTTTTTTGAAGCTGTGCCCCGCAGATCACTGGATCTTTTGAGTTGAGATGGAAATGAAATACCGTATTTTCCGGACGATAGGCAGCAGTTTTTTTCATAGTTTGGTTGGGGGTGCGACTTATATTCTGGAGCAATTTATGGGTGAAATTATTAACACATGAATATATCATTTCACATTTAACCACAAGAGGCCGCTCTACACCGGTGTTGATAAAAGATAACAGATTATGTAAAATGCTTGTCAGGAATGATGTGGAAGTGAATTTTCTTTTCCTTTATATTGTGCACTTTATGGGGACCCAAGAGAGTGTGTGTTTACTGACATTGAACAACTTTAAAGCATGGAGAACTGTTTTTGACATGATTCTGTTCCTGCTGTTGTTGTTTTTCTTCCTCGCATGACACAGTAATAAAAAAAATGTCAAATGTCTAATGATTTATTGTTAAAGCCACTTTGTTCCTGTCAAATCTCCCAGTCCTTTTTTCTGCTGTGTGATACAGCAAATCCCTCTTTGCATATATGCACATTTTTTTTAATGGGCAACAAATTCTGCCCACTAACAGATAATTATGCAAATGTGACATAACTGAAAAAAAAAGTCTTTTGATCTATACTGCGGCACCAGCTGCACGCTAATTTGCTGCCAGGAGATAAAAAATGGCAGAAAAAAACTTCATCAGACAGTAAGACGGTGCAGTAGTACTGTGTGGCATACATATAAACACACCGTATAACTTTGCAGAATGTGTCGAGACACATTCTCACAGCCCTCGACAATGTGACTTTAACAATTCCATTTAATTCGCAATTTATACCCAAAATGAACCTTTCTGAAAGCAAAGTATTTTATCCTCTGGCATACACAGCCTTAAAAACACAGTAAAAAAAAACTAACTAATTAGTGGGCAGAAATCAGAGGGTCTCATTAGAAAAGAAAGGAAAAGCATCTGATGGCAAAACCATTCATCATTCTGAAATACTTTTTCCTCACATTTCAGTTTTGGTTATGGATCTAAAGATTGGGCTTTTTCGAAATAGCTAGTATCTACCTGCTTTTTTGAAACTTACAGAATCAGCAGCGGCTGCAAGTGCTTGATCCAGATCATCAATGATATCCGCCTCATCCTCCAGTCCCACAGAGAGCCTGATCAGAGTGTCACTAATGCCCAAGATGCTCCTTTCCTTCTCAGGCACCGACGCATGAGTCATAATTGCCCTGCGTTGGCAAAAGATGGTGGCAATTTGGGGTGAGTCACTTGCTTCAACGCATGGTGTGTGTGTGTGTGTGGCCAACAAAACAGGGTTCATCCAACTTTCCGTAGGGTCAAAAACTATCCAGGACCAATACAATCAAATAAGCACTGTATACAAAGTATGTAAAACGATTATTTGGTAATTACTAGGAATAAACGGCAGGGAAGGCAAAGGGAAGAAAAATAAACAATGTCAACTTAAGTCACTTCAGTTTATGTGCTTAAAATTCAAGCATTGGGTAGAAAGAAATCTCTCAGCGCATAAAAACATATTTAGTTTGGTCTCTGCTTCCCTCTTGTGGCATTTTGCCTGAAATTACAGTTCTGCCGTTTCAAACACTTCATGCTTCCTTCCACCCTTTTTTACAGCTACTTGTAGGGCACATACAGACAAACAATCATTCACACCCACGTACAGTAATTTAGCAAGCACGGGAAGAACATGCAAACATGCCGACGCCGAGCCCTGACCAATTACTGTTTTCACAATAGTCAATAATATGTAATTCTACTTACGGATGTTCTGCTAAACTTTCATAACCACCAAGACTCTCGGCCACTGCAAATATCTGAAGAAAAAAAGAAGTCAGTGGGTGGCATCATAGTAGTATATGGCCATTGCAAAATGCATCACCGCTGATCAGTTTTAAAGACCCTAAATAAAAAATGAAGAACATAACTCTACAAATATTGTCCATCATAAAGGGCTGCAAGAGAAACAGGCACACGTAACTAATAAGCTCTTCCAATGTTTGTATAGCTACCGTTTGACAGTCCTGAATTGCTAAAGGAAAATGTTATGGCTAATTACTTTGAGACTGGTGAGGAAGGTGTTGGCATGTTGGAGTTTTCCTTTAATGTAGAAGGTGATCATTCCAGGACATCCTGTGCATTGCTTTTTCACCACATCATACTGCGGGTGAGAGGGCAGACCTGTCACAACAGAGGGGGGAGAAACTGTCAAAGTAGACAACAGTATCATTACCGCATGCATAGGTGCTCTGTCATTTGCTATGAGGATCTTGGCATCCTAAGCTATTAAGGTCCTCATTTGACGGTGTCGACAGCTTATTAGTTTAACAAGCCTCTTAAATTCCGTGCAACATTTAACAACTGCTTCATAATACTTACGAGTCAATTAAGTGAAGATAGGAAGGGTCAATAAGTTTTTCATAAGAATTCATTAAATTCCACATTCAATTAATGCTCGTTAGTTCATTTAATGTGTTTCATAAATACAGAGGGTCATTAGAGAAAATATATTTACAATATAGCCATAGTGGTGCTGGGTTTGTGGACCAAAATGTGTTAAGGTGACCATTAAAACAGTGAGTGTTATGGATACAAGCTTGCATTCTCTCCTTGTGATTCAGTGTTTTTTTTTAATTTGCTTTGTTTTTATCCAGTACTCCAACTTACTTCCACAACTGACATGCATGTTAGGTTAACTCAGATAGGGTCCAAATGCCACAAAAAAAAGAATATCGAATATCGAATGTCGGATGGATGGAGGTTATTAATGCACTTAAGGGTACACTTAAAGTACACTTCCAGAACTTTATCTACAGCAAAGACTCCCAATCACTCATTTATGCACACATTTGTACCCAAATGGGCGGCTACTTCTATATAAGGTGCTGGCTGGCCCATTGGGAGAAAATTAGGGTTCAGTGCCTGCAATAGGACACTCCTACAATGGAAAGTAGTGCCAGGATTCAATCCTGACACCCTTTGGTCACTGTACAACCAATTGACCGAAAAAGCCTCCCTTATGTCATCATGTACTATTCGGAGTCAGCTGCATGATTACCACACTCAACCTGGGTAGATGACGCGCTCCACTCTAGGATCATCCTCGAGAAACTTGGCTGCGGCCAAGGCGTTCTTAAAGTGGCGCTCCATGCGCAGATGCAAAGTCTTCAGCCCGCGGTTGACAAGGTAGCAGTCAAAAGGGGATGGCACACATCCCAGAGCTAAAATGAAGAAACACACATGAAGGGAGACACTTTTACAAACGCATTTATAAAAAAAAAAAGCCTCCATCATTCAAACATGTTTATACTGATACTTTGACCCATTGCTATGAAAGGTCCAACAGATGTTTCCTCCAGTACACCAAATATAACAAACAGTAAAGCATGAACTGACTTTGATTGTACAAGCACCATCTTGATATATCGTAACTTTAGGCCCTTGACCTTTGTAGACGTGGACAGCTTTTCAAAGGTTTTTCTACAAATGTTAAAGTCACGGTATGCAAGTTGGTGTTTGCTAGGTTCATCATAATTTGTATGCTTAAAAACCGAAGAGAGAACTTTTATTATACACACAGACAGAAATTAATTATGAATATCAAGCAGTCAGAAGCATATATTCCTTTTAAATCATGATTCAAGAGAATGACAAAAAAAATTACCGGTAAACAGGCCTGGACAAAAATAGCAGTACCTTCAACTTAATGTTATACACAACCTTTTGAGGAAATTAAACACTTTTTGTAAGATGATTGAGATTTCCTCCATGTGCCTCTATCTATGTATCACAGTTGGGGCATTGTTCTTTTCTTGCCATGCTTCAATTTTGCATCCGTGAATGGAGAGCTGATGTGCCTTGCAAGAAAGTTCTATTTTAGACTCATTTGTCCATAGGACATTCTCTCAAAAGCTTTGCAACAACAACAGGCAGTTTGGCAAATTCCATTCTCACTTTTTTATCATTTATTTTGAACAATGGTGTCCTTCGTGGCCATCTCCCAAGTCCCCTTTAGCTCATATGACAACAGATGCTGCACTCTGACACAGATCTAACTTGACCTTGGAGTTCACCTTTAATTTCTTTGCAAGTTGCTCAAGGATCTTTGGCGACCATTCATATTATCACTTTCTTCAATTGGTCATCGATTTTCCTCCTTGATCTTAAATTTTTGAATAGCATGTGTAACTGTAGTCACGACAGGCTGCTTGGAGATGGTCATGTAGCCTTTGTCTTCAACATGCTTGTCTCAATGTCCTTCTCCGAATCTCTTGAGACAAATCTATCCATCGCTTCCGCTGGTCCATGTTTAGTATGGTACCCACCATGTCGGCAAAGCACAGCGAATGCTTGTTATTGTTTAAATGGGCCAACAGACTGAGTACAAGTTTAAAGACACCTTTGATGTTACTTAAAAGGCACACCCTGGTTGGACAGATTGTTTTTGATCTTTTCACAGGGGTACTATCGTTTTTTTCCAGGCTTGTTGGATGAATTTTTAAAAATAATTCTATTGAACCACAATTCAAAAGCCATGTCCAATTTTCAATGGTTAATTTTCATTACATTTTTATACATTATCACGTTTACAAGATTCAAGTTATTTCTGTCACCGCTGTGGGGTTTTCGTTCATTAACAGGGGCGTGCCAATAATTTTGTTCATACATACAAAATGTGTCCTCTGGGTTCAACCCCTCATAGTGGAGCACAGACTGCCGTTTCGGTATCTCACTCAAAAGCACACCAGTTAGGCAGGGTTTTTGAGGACTTGGCCACAATGGCAACATGATCTTTTCACTCACCGTTTTGTAGAAACTTTAGTCGGTCGTACAGATCCTCCCGGTTGACTGACATAAGGCCCATAACCACGTCACTGTGACCTGCCGATTACACAGACAGAATGTGCCTCAACCCAAAGGACATCCATGCATGTCAGCAAATATTTGAAGTTATATATGCAGGGTGAATGACATTTATGCTTTAAGTACGGTGGTCACTGTAAAAGATGCTCCTTCCCAACCGTGGATAATGAGCCTCATGTTGCTTCACCATGCCAGACACATGATTACCTGAAGCCAGGTAACAGTTTGTCTATTTTTGGAGATGCATTCTTTTCTTTGGACAAATACGATATATAAAACGTAAACACTTTAATCCATGTTGCTTCAAACCCTAACCTTATCCTTCTCCAAAAAGTTAAAAAAACAACCAAAACAAACAAAGGCCTACTGCTGAAAACTAAATAAGCATAACTGATGTTTATGTAGAGAGGCCCAGAATGACAAATAACCCTTTTATGAATAAAATAGAATTAGATCAACCGGACCTACCATTCATATATTTAGTGGCCGAGTACATGCAAATATCTGCTCCCAAAGCCAAAGGACGCTGAGAGAGGACACAAAGTAAAGATTAACAAATCATCGAGACATTTTTGCACACTGACTTTAAACTAGAATTTGGTCAACTGCACTTTTCAATGTCACACCTGGAAGAATGCAGACATGAAGGTGTTATCGACAACAACCACAATGTCTTTGTTGTGATCGTGCACCAAGTCGGAACATTCACGGATGTCGACAACTTTCATAGTGGGGTTGGTTGGCGTCTCAATCCACACCATCTGCACAAGCAGCAAGAAAAACATAACAACCCAGGTGAGTCAGGCAGATGCTGAAAAACACGTGCCTTCTGATACTGCAGCTAAAGAGTAATTGATGACGGAGACAATGAACAAACAGTTTTGTTTGTTCATTGGGCCCCATCAAATAGCTGTGTAAACATGATGTGAAATGTTTGCTGGAAGGTGACCAAAACAAACAGTATTCTGCACTTACTTTAGTGTTGGGCTTGAGAGCCGCCTTCAGTAGCGTTGGTTTGGTACAATCGACTAAGGTGATCTGCAGCCCAAATTCTGTAGCCACTTTTTGGAAGTAGCGGTTTGTCCCTTGTAAAGTTGCAAAGAATAGAATGTTACCACTTCGTGAAATGTAATCTACTCATGAGTGTGTATTGAGTGAGTACTCACCTCCATAAACATCATCCATGCAGATGATTCCATCCCCTTCCTTCAGCATGTGAGTGATGGTCAGGGTGGCAGCAAGCCCTGAAGACACGGCAAGGCCTAGAGAAAATTTTTTTTAAAAAGTAAACAAAAAAAAAAGAACGTCAAGTCATGATTATCTATACAAATACAGTGGCACCTTGCATTGAAATGCCATTGCTGTGCTACATTTTTGTGTTTAATCAGACCGTTGGAATATATTTCTCTAAACGCAGACAAAAAACACTAACTTTGAACTACCATCGCACATGAAGTCACGCATGTTAATTTACAAACCCTATTCCAATGAAGTTGGGAGATTGTGTTGAACATTAAAAAAAAAAAAAGAATCCATCTATCCATCCAATATCCAAACCGCATTATCCCTCGTGGGAGTCACCGGCAGGCTGGAACCTATGCAAGCTGTCTTCGGGCAGTTGGAGGGGTACACCCTGAACTGGTTGCCAGCCAATCGCAGTGGTAAACATGACTCAGTTCCAGCTTCTTTGTTGTGTTGTGTAGAGTTGCAGCCATAACATTATAAGTTCATGATTATTTCCTAAAAACAATATACTGTAGTTTAGCAGTTTGAACATGATTTCATTCAATGGGTTTTATGGATAGTTTTCCTAAAACTGGTCTGTTAAAATGTTTTTCCCCCCATTTATTTCTTATAAATCAAAACAAGATTACCGGTAGTAAAATTTAAAACTTTGTACATTGAACATGGTTTATTGAATAATGCTTTTGTCATTTCATTTTTCAAATTCACAGATTTTAGATAATATTTCACGTTAGGTTAATCAAAGACTAAATTGACAGCTAAATGTGAGCACGAATGGTTGTTTCCCTGTATATAGTACTGTCTACCCGCCTCTCGCCAAACACTCAGCTCAAGCTCATCCCGCGACCAGAGTGATGACAACCGCAATATAAAATGGACAGATGGATAGCTCAAGCTATGAAAAAGAATACTGGAATGGACTATGGCCATCCTCGGATGTTCCACTTCAGTCTACATGTTTACACATTGTTGCACTGACAGTGCTTTGCCCCATCCAACGCTGCCACGGCCTTCTCAAGACAGTCTCTTGTAGGGTTTCCACTGCGGCTGTATTCATAGCCCTGTATTTTTAAAAAAACAGACCATACATTACAAAAACTCTAAACAATGCATGCAACTGAACGACAAAGTCAAATAAAGCAGATTCTCCTGCGCCAGTGTGTTGAAGCGACCTCAGAGGAATGCATCCCTTCAATTTTACTTTTAATATCACTGAACCCACATTACTTCTGGTATTAGTTTTCCAAAATACAGCTGCAAAGCATTTTCTTCTTCAATGGCGAAAGAAGTGCCTTGGAGAAACAAAGTTGGGCCCCTATTCAAAATAAAAAACAGACACAACATTGTTTGTGGGACAAAACCATCTCATTGTTTGCCAGTCCAAAGCAACAAGTGTTGGAGTGATAGAGTGAGGGACTTAAAACAAATGTATTATGCAATGCATTGTTATTGAAGAATTATTTTAACCAAATTTATTGAAATTATTTATTCATCACGACTTATTATAATTATATCTGAGCTTTTAATTGGCCCATAGCTAAGGCGAGTATTTGCTTTATTTTCCCTATTAATCTGCATATCATGGCTAAATGACAGGACACAATAATTTACTGGAATTATTTTTGTGGGCCTTCAAGGTTCCAAGGTCTGACGTCTGTGCAAATTTGTCTTATCTCGAAGTGATGAAACCACGCGTTTACATATTACAGCTGTGAATTCACGTCATACGAGTTACTGTTTGCCTTGGATGCAACATGTTAATGTTCCTGTGAACAGCATGTGTGCAGAAGCAAAGCAGATAGAGCAGTTGAATTTCATGACTACATAAATACTGTACACTTGTATTCTTTGGCACTCGACTCAGCATGACTTAGATTCGTTCTTCATTTTACTGTTTGGTGCTTTCTGCCGCCTTTATTACCGATTTGTCTTACTGTTTATTGTGCATGTTAAATTGCTCCATGTACAGCACTTTGTATCCAGTGATGGCTGTTAGAAAGTGCTCTATAAATACTGTTGACTTGACTTGACTTGACTTAAATACACCCAATACTCCACAGACGTCAGCCTTCGTCCCACAAGCCATATAATGGGCTTTCCGACTTTGTTTATAGGACGTGTGGCCGATGTAAAACAGGGGCACGCTTGTGGGGTCATGCATACCAGAATCATCAAAACAATGTCAAAGGTCAGTAAACTAGCAGAAGTGGATTTGGAAAATGTGTTACTTGACGTATGCACTGGTGTATTTTCATCACCTCATCAAAGAGACATTGGACATATTGGAATTATTCTGTGATGCCTCCACTGAAGAAAAAAAATCTCATCTTTCATATTTCTTTATCCTTTACTTTCAGCCAATTTTTACAGTAAACTTCAAGCAAGCAAGCCGAAAGCAGCGCGCACGTCACCTTCATAACTGTCTGAAATATGATGCATAGTTGTATGTTACATAGGTGGAATCACGGCCCCTTATGGACGTGAGAAGGACCCAAGAGGCATCATTAATCTGATGCAATCTCCTACCCCCAAATCAACGCTTGACTGATTAGAAAAGAGGTGTTTCGAATTTGAACTTTCACTATCGTTATGAGTTCAACGTATTCACACAGTATAAATATGGCTGTACAGTACTTACGTAGTGTTTTCCGGGTTCACTCTGTTTAAACGTGGTTGAGAGCGATATCAGTGGAACTACGGCCCTGGATTTCCATTGCTCTGGTTCTTGGCCGACGTGGATGGCATCGGTGGCGAACGACTTGAAAGCCGTGCCGTACCCGGGAAACACGTCGCTCAATGCACCTTCGATGTGGTTCTCCATAGCTATGCGCTCAACTTGACACGACCAGAAAGCCCTGAACTGGAAATGACAGCGTAATCGCAGCGCTGAAGAGGGGGAAGATCATTTTTTATGAAAAGCGGCTCTGCCTCGCCTCGATTGGTGGACGACAGGGGCGTCTTAACACGTGACCAAAACGTAGCTGCAGCGTAACATTTGCTGTCGATTGAAAATATAAAATTTTAATGGTCTGATGCTAAATTGCAGCCGGGCATCCTGCAACATCAGTATGAAATGCTTTTGAATTTATTTTGAAAAAAATACAATTAGGAATCCGAATTATTTAAACGAATGCAGTAAAATAATTTTAAAAAACAAGTTGAAACAAGAAGCGATGTAACGCGTGGCTGCTCTTTGAAGAGATGAACATGTGGCTGCGTTTTCATCGGTGTGGGGAGCTTGGCACGTTTTACCGAGTTCAGCTTTGAATGAAGATACAGTGTTATTATTTCCTATTGTATCACACTTGTAAAAGCTTATTTTTTCCAGTGTAATAAAACAATTGTGTTGTTTTCTTTGTTTTGGTTACAGCGGCTGACAGGGCCAGACGTGCTGCAAACCACGGAAAGCTACAAACACAGGAATGCCGCAAACAAAAAAATACGAAGCTGAACAACAAAAAGACAAACACACAGATGCAAACCAAAAACACAACAAATAACTGCAAAAGAAAAATATTTCAAGAAAGAAATGCCACAATGATACAAACGGTCAACGACTGCAAACATAGGGATGATGCAAACAAAAAACAAACACATAAATGCAAAAAAAGACATGAAAGAAATGCTACAATCACCTCAACAAAGTGGAAGTAAACCGTAAAAAAAAACTACAAAATAAAGAAAAAAAGCTTCTGCAATTCGAAACACACCGACTCAAAAAAGACGGGTAGAAGCAAATTATGCACTTTTATGCCATATATAAATTTATATAAATTTTCCAGGCCACTAGGGGACACCGCGGGACCAGTCCTGTGAGACCAGATATTCTGGAAAGACCTGAGAGGAATTGCCTGAATAGCAGGTGCTATAATTGGAGAATCTGTTGGAGAAAATAAAAGACACTTTACTTCATGTATTTACTTTTATTATATTATATTACAGCAGCATAGTTACATGGTTCGAACCGTATTTGTTTGTAAAAGCTTGTAGAACCTCTAATTAGCATGCAAAACCTACAGTAAGTAGAATTACACAACAAAGGATGATGGCGAGCGTCACATGTGACCAGAAAATGGGGAGGTTCTGGTCTCACAGGACTGGTCCTGCGTCGCTCCTGGGTTAGTGTGTTTTGTGTTTCCACAGGGTTTTTTTCATTTATTTTTGCCACCACTTTGTTGTTGTGATTGTTGTATGTCTGTCTTACGTTTATGTTTTTTTACCCTTGTGGTACTGTATATGTTTTTTGCTGCTTCGCTGGTCTTCAAAAAACACTCGGTGATCGGTGGCTGTTTCCCGACGAATGAGCACTTCAGGGACCACGGCTGATTGGGAAAAGATTTTATTCAACCAATGTCAGAGTGAAGTCTTTCCAAAAAGTTGAGTGGCCCAAGGCATGGATGTAAAAAAAGCCCCCCAACCCCTGTCAGGCCCGTATCTTTTATACCTGGCAAGGAGCTGATGTCATGGCTTTGTGCACCAGCTGCGGTTTTCAATCTACTAGTTTACTTCAGTCCTAAAAAGGAGATCTTGACCAGCGCTGTTGGTGATGGAAGACAACTGCCACTTTACCTTATTATAGGATTGCACACATTGCTGAAACTGAATTCTCCCTGACCAGCAAATATAGAATAGAATCGTGTCACTGACGCCAGGTGGACATTCTAAGGCCACCTACAGGAATAGAGAGGGAATTCCAAATTACACTTCACCCTCCTTTGGCCGTTTGCAGCATTACTTGCAGCGTTTTTGTTTGACAGTATGCTGGTGTTTGTCATTTTTGCTTGTGTGTGTGTGTGTGTTCGCGCGCGCGCGCGTGTGTGTGTGTGTGTGTAAGTGTGTGCTCCAACGTTGGCCGTAGGTGGTGACTGTGGCACCGATTCCAGCATATCGTTAGACTGGCTTTACAGGTTACACAAACGTGTAATTTCATGTTCCCCAATCACATGTTCCTGTCCCTTTCTTCTCAAAGTTCTGAAGTATGGATGAATGGTTATCCCTGTAAATGTCTGACATTGAGTTCAGGGTGTACCCAGCCTATCACTCAAGATGGAAGAGGCTAAGAGACAATCATTTAACAATTTCCTTGTCATTATTTACATGAATTAAATAAAATAATGGTGGTGTTCAACTGATTTGCCCGTTGGCCTCAGAGTGCAGGGTTCGATTCCGGCTCGGGCCTTATGTGTGGAGTTTGCATGTTCTCCCCGTGCCTGCGTGGGTTTTCTCCAGGTACTCCGGTTTCCTCCCACATTCCAAAAACATGCATGACAGGTTGATTAGGCACTCCATATTGTCCCTAAGTGTGATTGTGAGCGAATGACTGTTTCTCTGCAATTGACTGGCAACCAGTTCAGGGTGTACTCGGTCTACTGCCCCCAGACAGCTGAGAGAGGCTCCAGCACACCCGTGATCCTGGTGAGCAGAAACAAATTAGAAAATAAGATAAGAAAACCTTTATTAGTCTCGCAATGAAGAAATTCCCAATTCACAGCAGCAGAGTTATGAAAGGAAGAAGTAGAACAATAGATAAATAAATGGATCAAATAAAATTGAATTAATTAAAAAGTTTTAATGGTGCATTTACTCGTGTTTTAATTCGTTTTAAATCATACATGCAGTTTGTTTTTGTGACTTGTCACCGTCAGTAATGTCTGGTGTAACTCTCGCGATAGCTCAAGGCGGAAGACACCAAGCGAAGTCAACGAGAGCAATGAAGAAATTCCCAATTCACAGCAGCAGAGTTATGAAAGGAAGAAGTAGAACAATAGATAAATAAATGGATCAAATAAAATTGAATTAATTAAAAAGTTTTAATGGTGCATTTACTCGTGTTTTAATTCGTTTTAAATCATACATGCAGTTTGTTTTTGTGACTTGTCACCGTCAGTAATGTCTGGTGTAACTCTCGCGATAGCTCAAGGCGGAAGACACCAAGCGAAGTCAACGAGAGGCGCTCGTGTTGTGCTGACAGTAGCGACGGGAGGATAACGAGCGTCTCGTAGTTTTTGTATTTTTAACACACTAACCACTGAAAAAAGGAAATTTGCGGCGTTTTGTTCTCGTCAAGAAGCCCCCAATTAAAGTGTCCTTCGGCTTCTTGTCTTAACATTGGTTGCTTGAAGACTTCCTGCTGGCGAATTGCATCAGTTGGCCCGGAGGGTCCTCGTCACCCTCTGCTCCCTTCACGTCAGCGCTTTAAAAAATGACCGGAGAGAAGATCCGATCCCTGCGGAAGGATCACAGACCTAGTAAGGACGATGACTTGTTGGAACCCGGCGAAGAGGCAGCTATCGGGACGTTTACCACATCCAAGACGAATAACAAGAGCAGGGCGAGTCGACTCTTCAGCAACCACAAGTTGGTCAAGTCAGCCTCCACGCAGCAGCAACAGCAGAAGCAGAACCAGCATGTCAATGCCAACAGTACGCTGTCATTAGCCGATGTCGTCGACGACAACAACAAAAACCCCATTATCCGAAGTGGACAAGACTTTCCGGTCCACGAATGTGTGTTCAAAGGAGATGTGCGGCGCCTCTCTTCGCTTATACGGACTCAAAACATATCTCAGAAAGATATGCATGGTGAGTATTGCTGTGCGACACAACCAGCATGATGGGAACGTCCCAAAACACATTTTGCTCAACCGTTCTAAGTTTCGGCAAGCTTGCTTTTTAGCCAACGCAACTTGGAGAAATACTGTAAAGCAAACCATTGTTTACAATGGAACACTATGTCATTTAAGAATGCACATGAAAAAAAAGCTAATTCACAAAATACAATGAGTAGAAGTCGCTTTAAGTAATAAAAAAAGAATATTAGGAAATTACAGTTCGTAAATAACGTATTCTAGTCAAGCAGTGGTCCTCAAAAGATGCAAAAAATCGTCAAGCCTCATTTGTCTCAGTCGTGTCGAATAGTTTGATGAATGTACTGTATATAGATGACAATACTACTTCAGGAATACTAGGCTTTTTGGTGTGAGTTAGAAACTATGGTCATTTTTAATGCACATTTAATAACTAAAAAAACAACAAGAACATCAAATAAATAAAATGTACTGTGTTTTTAGGCCCGACCTAAGTCAAAGTTTAGCAGACTGCCGGCTGGCTCGACTTCCGTCTTTTGACTAAAATGACAAGTTTAAATAAATTAGTAAATGTTGTCATTGTGAATGTGGGCTTCTCGTGCCTACCCTCATCTTCATTGTGGTCGGTCTTCTCTGGAAACATACATCCGTGATTGTCAACAAATGCCAAGAATAAATTGCTACTACTGATATCTCTTTAAAATGATTAGCGAACTAGCAAGATGACATACATAACATCACTTTCATGATTAGTGCATCCCCATTCGATCAAAAATGTTGCCGAAGTAGTGCATTACATCATTAAGAAAGTGTATTTTTCATTGTTCAGGTGCTTTTGTTCAGCGAGGCTAATTACTACCAATAGAGCCACAAATATTAATTTGACAAGTATACCTGTAAAACAATATCGGCACAGCTAAGATGATGCACCAGTGACATATTCACTCTAGAAAAGATGAATTCAACCTAAGAATTGAGGAAAAGGGCACAGAAAATAGATGAATGGAATGTTTTTGAATCACCCCCCAAACTGGAAATGCATATCTCATTTGTTTGTGAGTTTTCAGTTTATGATCACCTCGCAAAGTTGTGGAAGTTCCACCTGCCAGCGCCGATTTAGCAAGGCAAAGTCTGCTCAGATAAAAACAGCATTTCCGACCAAACACACCCTTGTTGTTCTTGTCTCTACTGGAATGTGGCCTGTCCTCATATCACAGCTCAGACTACAGCACAAGCAGAGGTCAGCCGTGTGGATCTTTGTTGTGTTGGAGCGCCAACTTTTGTTTTGTTCAACTGTCAAGTGTCCGTGTGACTCAGAGTCTGTGGCTCAGATTCCATTGCATTGGAGCTGAAACCTCTCAGGCATGTCATATTACACAGGTTCTTTACCTTTATTAAACACTACTACTTCTCAGTGCAACCAGTATGCTTTGAGGTAGATGATAAATTCAAATTGTATAATTCAGGGTTGGCCTCTGCCTTAATCCCCCCTTGAATTTACATTCTTTGTCTGACCAAGATGGAGATTTGTATGCTTCTGGCTTTGTGGGAACTATTTGTGGATGGGGCTTTTCTGTTCCGGCAAGACTCAGAGTTCACATAGAAAAATTGCTGTGAAGAACTTTTCAAGGAATACCTTTGGAATGAGCTAGTTTGCCTCACAATGCAATGAAATTTGTATAAGTATAATTGAAGGCTAGGCCACTACTCTCTCTCCCTCATTAAGATAAATTGATTCACATAAATCATTATAATTAGTTCTTTTGGCACCTGAGTCTGAGTCAGAGTCTTTGGTTTTAAGTACCTGCCAATATCGAGTACTGCTCCAATGCCTCAGCAACGGCATTGAGAAAAAAAAGCTGTCCGTCGTGCCTTCAGCTCTCTCAACGAAATCTTTGACGATGCCGCTTTGAGAGGAGCCTTCTTTATATCCGGCAAGGCACACCTATTTTGGAGCATCTTTTGGCTTGCCTCTCCCTCCAAACAAGCTATGAAGACAAACCCACTTCTCTGTCTCTGCCTGCAGGAGAGCTCTGTACAGCGAAGGAGACATGTCTGTGGGTGTGGGCGTGTCACGCGAACTACATTGCTACAAAAAAAACCCAACATTGTGTAATATAAACCTAAGTTACTACAGTTTTATTATTATTTATTTTGTAAGATATGCATTGCACTTGGATCATTATATAGCTTGTGACCTTCAAGTGGTCAGAAAATAGTACAACCAATCTTTTTCACCTGATACCGAATCGGCTGAAAATCTCGTGATCAGCCCCGATTTCCAATCACGTGATTGGATTTGGACATTCCTACATAAAATATTATTTAAGGTAATCTGAACAAATTTGTTATTTCAGAAGTGTGTCAAACTGTTAACCTGTCAAATTTCTCAGTACCCTAGAAGTTTCGAGAGTACTAGAAGAGGCTACAAATACATAAGACAAAGTCCTCATGTGTTTTAACAAACTTGGCCACAAAAGACGACTCTGATACTGAACCCACAAATAAAGACTTGACAGTGACCGAATGGCAAACAGTCCAGGGCAGGGGTCGGCAACCCAAAATGTTGAAAGGGCTATATAGGACAAAAAACAAATGAGTCTGGAGCCGCAAAAAATTGAAAGCCTTCTATAACACTTACAGTGAAGGAAACACATGCTGTATGTATGTAGGAGACTGGACTGTCTCAGAATTGTTTGTTATTTATTCCTTTGTTGTGTGTTCAGAAACTCCCTAATAGAATTTATTTTGTGATTTCCTTGCTTGATTTTTTTGTTTTGGTGCATTATTTTCGCTTTTCTTAGTGTCAGTGAAGTGATCATTAATTTCCCTTTTTCGGAGGCTGTCTTTGAACGGCTCGAGTCGAACAAGAAGAGAGAAGGCACGGAGTCGGACGCAGACGTGTCTGTGTTTGTCGAGACTGTTTAAAGCATAAATAAAGTGTACGTTTTTTAAAAAACAAGACCGCAACTCTCCTTTTTCGGAGCTGCAACATGTATCTACATCTATGTAGATACGCATGTTGAGCTATTTTAGCCTACTATCAAAATCTTTTTCCATTTTCAAACATTTTTTATACAGCTCCAGGGAGCCACTAGATGTCGGTAAACAGCCGCATGCGGCTCTGGAGCCGCGTGTTGCCGACCCCCGGTCCAGGGTGTACTCCACCTCTCAGTTTGACTCCAGTTACTCGTGACCGTAATGAAGACGAGTGTTGTATTGTTGAAAGTTCATCTGTGAATAAATACCACAAATGGCAGGATTTTTAAAAAGGCCTTTTGGTGGTGGTGGTTTTCTGTGGCGAAGAAATACCAGTGAAGCTCCAAGTACCACCATGCTGACACACAATGATCAGCCTTTTGATGTTTGTTCCCATTCCATTCATAAAATTCCACTTAAAGCGCCTGCTGCGAGATCTGTGTTTACTTGTTTCCTAAAGCACTTTTGGACTTTAATCAGCAAGTTGTTTTATATTGGAGTTCTTCAGTTTGTATTGTCACCCACAATTGGGTTTCTGCCAAAGAGAACCAACTTACTCTGGAATGCGTTTTCCTGCTAATCCTAGAGAAGCTCTGTGAGCGCTGCTTGGTTTTCTCTTGGTGGGGGGGGGGGGGGGGGTGCGCCAATTTTCCAAGAATGCATTTCGAGGAATTTCTTCCCTTTGCACTTCAGTGTTTAGTTACTAATCTCATTTAACAATCCATTTCCTTGCTAAATACAGTGTGCAGTACTTTCGCAGCTGTACATCTTTTGAGGATAGGAATGCACAACACATTAATTTCTACAACGTAATTGCTCACTCGTTGTTGTTATAGTCTATTTTTACTCACTGCAATCAATTTGTCTTCTTGTCTTCTCCAGGAAACACACCATTGCATCTGGCTGTCATGTTGGGGCACAAAGGTGAGCCGGTTACATTTACATCCATGTCAACCATTCTGATTGTCTAGTGAGATGTTCATCCATTTGACAATGCTGGCAATTAAATGAATTTTGTTCACAAATGAAAGAAATCTACAAATGATTTGTACGGTGGAACCTGAAGTTTCAAACTTAATTTGTTCCGTGCGCATGTTTGAATCAAGTCGGATGTTAATGTCACTTCCCCCCAGAATAACATTTGATGTTCACAATTAATATGTGATGATCTATCAAGCATACAGTGTAAACTTGAAATTATTTTTTGTCTTCAGTTGACTTGCTGAAGCTGGACTGAAAGCTTGAGTCTAAAATAATAATTCACTGCCCTTCTGATTGTGCCAGCAAGCCGTGGAACGCAGTATTGAAAAATGCATCCTCTCGGGGAACAATTCGAGCATGTTTCCACAACGAGATGGAATTCAGACTTGTTCTTCCAATGGAGCTCAGCATACAATTGATTCCACTTTTCCGCCATAGACTAAACACAATTCAAAAAGCGGAGTAGGATTGGACACGGTAGAATTGACTGTGCTAATGAGGTTGTCTGTCTTTTGCCTGAGCTGCTGCCATTTCCTCCAGGGATTCTCAAATTAGACAGACGGTGGGCTGCGGCATGACATCATACAGTCATCGGGGTGTGGCTGCCCTTTTGGGGATGCAGAGAAATTGTTTGTCTGTGCAGGCTTCTGCGTATCTTTATTAACTGTCCCACTCCAACCCCCTGGGATGTACAAGTATATTAAAAATTAATGAATAGAAGCACTCAGTAAGTGCAGACATCCTGCAAGGTTTTATCCTCTTTGAGGTCATTGACTGAATGACTACAGTCTATGAAAGATATTTTAAAAAATATTGCAGAAATTCCATCATAAGCAGGGTGTTTCCTGGCTAAAATTGAGGCAGAAATGGTACCATCCTGACCATGCGCCATGACTTGCATGTATTCTGTAAATTCAACGGACTGACTTTCTTTTACAGGAAACAGACTAGGTTGATTATTCCATGCGTGTTGGATATTGAAAAGGGAAACAAAATTGAGAAAATACCTCCTTCATTTGCTCTTTGGGGATGTGTCATCGAGCAAAAATTAATACGGAAGAATTGCTTTTGATTGCACGATGTCACTGTAGGTCAATTTTCTGATATAATTCGCACAATTAATGGCTAATGCGTGGGCACCCGCAGCGGCTCCTCTTGTTGTCTGTTAGTCTGTTAAGAGGGAGGAAATCTGGTATGTGCGTACAGCACATTTTACAATAAAGTTGTACTTGAGTTGATAATATTAAAGCCACATACAATAAAGCTGACATATAGGTTCGACCCGGTTCAACAGTTGTCTGCGACAGGAATTAGAAAAAAAAAGGAAAGCACATGTGTCTTCATTTTAGATTTCCAAAGAGTTTGTGGCTCCCATGAATCTGGCTGCATAATTCCGACACTAATGTAATACGTCGCTCCTCCCTTTCCGCAGGGTGAGGCATCATGACAGTATTACGCCGCACTAAAGGAACCTAAACATCGCCTAATGTATGAACACTGCAATCAATTTACTTATCCTCACATCAACCTCTGAAAATATTCGCATGAGCGTCCAAGTTTTAGGGATTTTGCCGTGTTTTCCTCTTCATAGAGCCGCTTACTACAAAGTTTATGTGACTTCACGAGAGAAACGCGTCTCACCACATTACACAATGCCACACTTTGAAAAATGTGCAGGAATCACACATGCAAACTTTTGACGTAGTCATCGTGTTACGTCTGTGTGCCGGACCTTTTTTTCAGTAACGCTGTGATTGGTTGTTGCAGATAAGACTGGTCATCAATCCAACAAAAAATGACATCCATGTTTCTTTATATTAATAATAATAATACATTTCATTTATAAGCGCCTTTCAAAACACTCAAGGACACTTTACAATCAAATAATTATATTTTAATGTCTTCGTGATAAGCAACTCAACATTAGTATTTCACAACACCAAAATGGCTGCTACGGTAAATTAATAAAACTAAAAATTACTTTTCGAAATCTGTGCCTCAAATGATATCTTATTAAATTATATGATGCTGAAACACCCACTTATACGAATCCCAAGTAAAATCTCGACGCTGCATCAGTGAAAGCGAGCAGTTCTCCAGGCAACGAGAAATAGCTCTCAGATTATGTAATATGTGTCTGCTAAATGTTGTCTTTACACAACATTGGATAGCATATGTCGGTAAAAAGCTTCAGGATATGTGAGAGTTACGTCACAGTGCGCGTGTGTTTTATGAGCAGTAAACCCCCGTTATCAGCTGCCTCATCCCTGAGTTGAAATACAGATGTTTCTCGGTGCATGGGGCACAGCTGCTTGATGTTTTACTTCTCATATAAAACCCTCATGGCAGCTGCAGTCTGATCTGCTGGCAACACCGCAAAGCTTCCTAATTCCATTAGCGAGAGACCACCCTCAGGGATCGATGGGCGGACAAAGACTCCCGGAGCCTGTAGCTGGGTCTCACATTCAATTTAAGGTAGATTTACAGGTAAATGATCACCTAATTAGTTTTTATAGTGTGTATGTGGTGTTAATGAGGTTATTTAAAAAGCTGTTTGTATTCTTTTGTCCTGCAAACTAGGAGCCAAAATGAATGCACAAGTAAAAAATGGGTTACCAGATTGACAAGATATGTTCAAACTTATTTGCAAGGTGCCCCTCTCCTCCGCTTGAAGCAAATCGAGCGCAGTTGTTAAGCAAACAAAAGCATGCCGGAGCCGGTCTGAACCTCGCATCATAGTACTTAATCTATTAAATAAACATATGGTACAATTACAATAAACTGCTACAATATTTCACTTATAATCAGGTGCAATTTATGGATGAAACTGTATGGGGGAAAAAAAATAATTGACCCTTTCATTGGTATTGTACCTAATAATCCAGTGCGCCTAATGGTTCAAATAATGCAGTATTACATCAGGCTTTACTGCCAATGGCCCTAAAACAAACTGCTCATGATTTTACGACAAGTTTTGCCTCGTTGAGCAAGGTGCAGGTGACAGGCTGGTTTGAGCATGTCACCTTCCTTCTCATTTGCAAGCATAACTCTTCCGTTTTCCACTTAATTTTGACACGCTGACTACATTTCAGCCTTTATTTTGAAATAATATAACCCGTTTTCTTCTATCAGCGTCTTAGCATATCAGCATAGTAAAGCGGACGACTGACCATTTGCAGCATTCGGCACCCTTTTCTAATATGGCGACTGTTTTTTATGCATCATAATAAGCACCGGCGTTTTATCAACATGCGCTCTTACTAGTTTTGTCTTATATCTAAATAAAGATCCTTCTCCACTCTTAAGAATACATGAGCGATGAGCGTCCGACCTTTTTACTCATCTATAATTTATAGGCAGTTGATGTGCTTATCATTGTGTTACCCTGCTTTGAAAGGTTTCATCTTCGGAATAGACGATGCTGGATGTGGAAAGTGGCTTGCAACAACAGTTGTACTAATTCTGATGCAGAAGCACTTTAAGTGTGGAGTTGCTGTACTTTATTTGCCTCAATGTATCTGTCTCAGTGCTTTAAAAAGGTGGCGGAATAGCCTTTTTGATCGTGCAAGTTCAGCCTCATTAAATGAACATTGTTATACATTTAGCAGATGAGTGCACTTTGTTGCTTAGTGTTCCGCCAATGAGCTGTCTAGACGCCGCCAACCTTTTTAATGAGTGACGTCATCATGACAGAACAGGCAGCTGAGCCGGAACAACAGGATTGGTATTTTGGCGGGTGTGTGTGTGTGGTTTTTTTTTGTTTGTTTTTTTTTTCCCTCTTTCTGCTCACTGCGCAAAATGTGTGTACTCCTTAGCTGACAACTCCTCGTTATGAGCTTTTGTCAACCAGTACACTCTTTGTAGTGCGTTTGCTCTTTCCTTGTCGTATTTCCTTTTGCGTACAATTGTCGCATGCGTCGGCATTCATGGATGGCGGTCCTATGTGATGATCGCCCCGTTTTGTAGGTTGACAGAATGGAAAATAAATTACGTTGCAACAGCATTTCAAGGCTCACTGCTTTTTACCAGAAATATCGTGTAAGATCTGTATTAGGTAAAATGGAAAAGTTAAAAAAAGGGACTTTAAAATAGATACAGCTTATTTACGCATTTATTTAATAACTTATCCTTATTTACGTATTTATTAAATAACTTATCCTGTCCTTTCTAATCCTTTTCTAATTTTGCTCAAAAACACACATTTGTGGTTTTTGTGCTATTTATATGATATTCAGCCGTTTTGGGGATCATAATTTAAATGAACTTACGGTTCAAACAATCCTTATAAACGGGGGGTGTAAGTTGCTTGTGTTTTACACTGTTTTGATGTGCTGATTGATTCCCTTCCTCCGACAGAGTGTGCCCATCTGTTGCTGGCCCACAATGCACCAGTGAAGGTGAAGAATGCTCAGGGATGGAGCCCCCTTGCAGAGGCTATTAGCTACGGAGATAGACAGATGAGTAAGTATCAGATTGTTTGACGTTGTCCTGTGAGATGAGGACATTCTCTCAAGTGTTTCAAATTTGAACTGGAGTTGAAAACAGTTGCAATCAACAGATGCAATTCCAAGAACGTACTCCTTTTGCTACTGCCTCCCAAGAGGCCTGCTTTGAGCACGCCATTCCTCAAGGCCTTCCAGCCTTTGGGGTGTGGATGAAAAGAAATTGGTTAGTTGTTTTTCTCTCTGCTCTTTGGCTGATTTATCCCAAGACCCCAATTCCACCCTCTAATCCCCACCCGTCAGTTAGGTTCTTGAAGCAAGTCTATAGTAGTTCGAAACTTTATTTATTTATTTTTTTTACAAAATTGACATGCACTTTGAAAAATAAACCGTTTTGGTAGAGTGTTATCAAATAAAGGTCAAAATCATCATCAATTTATGTGAAAAAAATCATACTCCATTTAATCTTTTACGAATATCATCATTATTTGTAGCTGTGGTGTGAATAACCCGTAATTGATTTGAGTTTGGCGAAGTCTCAGAATTTTTTGTTTCAGACACACACACTCAGTCATTAAGAAATGGTTGACAGGGAGGAATAAGAAAAGAACAAAAGATGCATTTGGTTATGGGTCACTTAAAAAAAAATGGACAAAAATAAAGAAGAAAGTTTTATGTAATTCTTTCAAATCGAAGCAGCGGTGACTTGGCAATTCGAGTACGAGTATGTGTGCGCCGCTACAAGGCGCCGGCTCATTCTATGAAATTTGAAACTGCGATATAAATAAAGATGTTTTGAATGTTGTATAGTCACTTTTTTAAAACTCATTAGCTAATAGTAATGGTACTTTTTAAGTAAACTTGCACTGAAAAAGCTAAAGCCTCATCACTGTGAGTCCCACCATTACTTCACTGGAGCAAAACATCTTCCATTAATTCCATCAGTGCTAGTTGACGCTTCTCCAGCGAATTTAGCCGAGCCTAACTTTTTCCCTGCTTCTCTTATCAACGCATCAGTAAGCGGTGATTACTGGCAGTGTAAAGTGATGTAATTATTGTGGGAAACGTATGAAAAAGAAATGAAGAGCAGATGAGTGACACAGCCATGGCTGGACTGTCCTCCTTACGTTCACTGCGACCGAACCATCAGAGCACCCATGAATGGTCGCGAGGGGCACTTAAGCCAGTAAGAGAGTGTGACGCCGGACCCTGGTTTACAGTATAATTAAATTAATGTAAAACATGTTTACTTTCAAGTGAGTGCAGTCGAAATATACCTGATCAACTTTTCAAACTTAACTCTTTCATTCCACAAGATGTCTTTTTAAAATTAGGCCCCGCCTACCAAGGACATACTTGTACGTCTAAGTCTTGTTTATTTTTTTTTTTGCGTCGTAGAGAAGAGGAGGGTTTGATGCAATCTGTGAATGAGAATAAGCCTTTTGCATTGTAAATCATGTAAAAAAGTGACCAGTAGGTGGCAGTGGTGCCTCACATGATTGAAATGCATGCTTTTAGAAAAGCTCTTTTTCTCAATTTTTTGCCCAGGAATCGCCATTTACATGAAACTTAGCCATTTTGTAATGCCGATTGCTGAAGAATGGAAAAAGACAGATAGACAATTTTTTTTCTGCTGAAAGAAGATAGTCCAGTCCAAACTTTATTTTGGTAGGCTCCATGTTTATATAGCATTAGAAGAAAATATTCTGTGGGACTTGCGAGATCAGTCAAAATCCAGTAAAACGCTGGGATTGATGGGGTTGCTCCAGTGAAAATGGCTGGGATTCAATGATTTAAGTGTTTTAGGCATGCTTTTCACTGTCTGATATTTTCCCGGGGAAAAAAAAGTAAACTGTGTGGACGGGATAATCGATAGAATAAGTGAGATTTGTTAATGGCAGCTCTAAAGCGAAGCAAGTATGGAGTTATCTGATGCTATATCAGACATTGTTGTTTGGCCTTGGTGGAGATATCTCTTTAAGTGCTCTTTTTTCACACCTTTTTACATTCTTGAGTTCCCTAAGGATGATGTGTCTTTTGGGACGGCTTCCTGACACCTTTTATCTAAAAAAAATGGGCCCTTTCGACATGCCATGTCACAATCTCGCTCCTCCACTTTCTTGTTATCATGTCATGATAAAAGGTGCTCTGGGAAAATGACTTTTCTCCCTGTAGAAATGAAGTTAAATATCTGGCTAGCTGCAATGTGCATACAGGTATAAAAATGTTTGTTTGGGCTTGCCGCCCTTTGTAAACGCGACGTCGCACTGAACTGTCATAGCAGGCTGCATTTGAACTGTAATGGCAAATTATTTTTAGAAAAACATCTTATGAATGCTCTTCTTGTCTGAAGTTATTTTTAACCAATTTTTGTTTTCACCAATCTCCCAATGTGTCATTTAACTTTTTCTTGTTTGGATTTCAGCTCAAAATGAAGGAAAGTATTGTCTCGGAAATACGTTTTAGTTTTATAGCTTTTGTTCTGGAGGTTTGTCACTTTGTGCCCTGAATTGCCTTCTCGCCACACTGTCAGCTGTCACAGTTGTCAGCTCGAGCACTTTTAAGGCAGTCCCGGACATGTTGTTGTTTGCTCATGAGAGGAGATGCTTCTGCTCCTGGGTGACACACTAATTAGGAGTGTTAGTTGGCACTTGATTGATTCGGCCTCAAGGCTGGCTGCTGAACTTCAGTTTTTCTCTCTCGTATGCCAGGGAAATTCAAGGAAGGCGCAGCAGCTTGACAAAAATGAAGAAAAGAAATACTTTTTAAACCTACACTAATTTGACGGATTGATTTGGGGAATTCCCACACATGTATCTGGCATATACACTTGTGATCCCACAAGACATAAATGTACGCTGCGTACCAAAGACAAGTACGTCTTTGGTAGGCGGGGCCTAATTTTAAAAAGACGTACAAGTACGTCTTGTGGAGTTAAAGAGTTAATACCAGGAAAGTGTCCTGGTATCATCATTGTCACTAAATTGGTGTGAAGTGAGTGTGCTTGGTTGAATGTTGACGCAGTTTGCAGACTGGTTTTCCAGTGCTACAGTATGGGGCGACTTGGTCGTCCGTGAGCAGATGCTTCTCATCTTGCTCACGGACCCCCAGGGGATCAGGGGGACCCCCAGCCGGGCTTGTCCACACTCATTAGGCACGTGAGCCATAAAGGCACCCGCATTTTGTCGCTCTCTGTGTGTACGTGAGTTACTTGCCAGCTTGCTCACACTGAGAGCTTGCACTCACTTTGTGTGGGCCTGGCAGGACGGCGCGCAACAGCGTCAACATGTTTGTGTTAATTCTGCAGTTGTCTATGAGGAATCGGTTTGTTATTCAGCCCAAAGAGGCGTATGACTGTGTCAATTCTGAATGTTCATAACCCACAAAGATCAGTTTGTACGCGTATGCACCTCAAGCCTTTCGAAGCCATTCTGCTTTTCTTCCTTGTGAATGTGATGAATCGTTGACTTTGCCCTATCCGCCTTCAAACTGGAGGATTCCCATCTCTCATGCGCTCTGTAACTGAGACCAACGTTTGGATTTGTGGCACAGGGTTTATGATGCACAGTAGGTGGCTTCTGTTTTCATGAATTGAATTGCTCATGTTTCGCCTTTGTTGTCCAGTAACGGCGCTGCTGAGGAAGCTGAAGCAACAGTCCAGGGAGAGTGTCGAGGACAAAAGGCCAACGTTGTTGAATGCACTGAAAGAGGTATGTTGTTGTGCTTTTTTTTCTTCTCCTTCAGTACCTTAATATGACTTGGAGCTGTTGATTCAATCATCCACTCTGCGGTCCTTCTGCTTTGCAATTTCTAATCACGTGATGGAATTTGATAAAAAATTATCTATGAGTGGTTGTTGTCACTGTTAGCATCAGTTGTAGTTCATTCACAATGCATGCGGGTCAAACCATCTGTAGCGCCAGGAGATGCGTCATTCCACTTGTAGCTTCGTAGGTCAAAGATGTCAAAGTGCAGCCCACACCTCAAAGGGACATGGCGCTGATGGCCAAATATGAGACGTCAATCCCATGAATGAATTTCCTCTCAGGTTTACATTCTGGTGAATTCTGCTTCTCCGCGAGCTCAACTTGTCTTAGACGTGATGATGAAGACAACCAAAAGTCGTTAGGTTGAGCTTCGTTCTTCGTCACTATGCAGAGGACGAGTTTGGGCTCCTTGAATTCAGAATGAGTTAATTTTGACCGTTGAGGGTACTTGTATTTCTGGCTCAAACGTAAATATTCTTCCCATCTTCACATGCCACACATTAGTTTTCGGTGATGGTATCCCAAGTAGACGACTGATGTCAAATTGACAGTCCATTCTTCTTCTTCAGGGTTTAACTGCAAATAATATGCGTGTCACCTTTTTTGCAGCTTGGAGACTTTTACCAGGTACTTCAATGGGATTTCCAAAGTTGGGGTGAGTCAAATACGCCCATTTAAACCAAGAGCATAAGACTGTCAACACTATAAACTGCACGGTTCGAAGAGATGGAGTGTTTATTGTCATTGCTTTTCCATGTCAGCGTGGCTCTTCCATCCTTATTTCCTCTTATCACAGACAATGAAAGTATCTGTAAATGAATGCGCAGTGGATCTATTTCTAAGGGGTTACATCAAAATGTGCGTGTTTTGCGCGTCTGAGGGTACGACAACATCAAACACATTTTCACTTTCAGTTTCGTTGACCGCAAATGGCTTGGGTTCGAAAATATTTCGTCTTTCAGTGACAGATTGCTGTTGGTGCATTTGCTACTGCGGCATTAAAGAGGACAGCTGTCCTCATAATTGAATCTTGCCTTCTCTATAAATGTCCTCCCCAATTTGTTTTGCACATCTTTCATCTTCCACTGTTGCAGTGCCTCTGCTCTCCAGAATTCTACCGTCGGATGCCTGTAAAATCTACAAACAGGGACTCAACATCAGGCAAGTCATGTCACTAAATGTAAATCAACTTAATAGAAGAGCTAAAAATAAAAAATGTGATTGTCATTGCACTGACTACAATGAAAAACCTTTGGCTTTTTATCTGGAGCTGATGTGAAAAATCGATGACTTTATCTTGATTGCACATTTCCACGTTTTACAAAATATGTGTTGGAGTGTGTGTTGTTGGAGTGTGATCTGCTTTCGTGTCACTTGTGAAACTTTCCCTGGCTGTCTCATATGCTAGTAAAGACACTCTGCAGTAATGATGAAGCACAAATTTCAAACAAAGTCGTCTTCCTGTTTCGCTGTGTAAGACATCCAAGTGCTACACAAAGTAATTTCCTTGTTTGACTTGTCTTAGTGTGTTCTCACTACACCCATGTTGCTTCCTCACACGTCTATAGACTGGACACCACCCTGATCGACTTCTCGGATATGAAGTGTCAACGCGGTGATCTGAGTTTCATCTTCAACGGCAACGCAATCCCTTCGGAGTCCTTTGTGGTGTTGGACAACGAGCAGAAAGTATACCAGCGCATACACCATGAGGTTTGTGATGCGCTAAACTCACTGGGCCTTTCATTAGGCACACGTTCACAAACGAATCGATTGAGCTTGATTGCAAGAAACAAAATCCCACTGAGTGTGCCTGCTTGGGTTGACATTTTGCAATTGACATCGACAGGAGTCAGAGATGGAGACGGAGGAGGAAGTGGACATTCTGATGAGCAGTGACGTGTACTCGGCCACGCTCTCCACAAAGTCCATCACGTTCTCCAGAGCACAAACCGGCTGGCTCTTCAGAGAAGACAAGACGGTTGGTAACGGCTTGTCAACACCGTCGCTGGAGATGTGGGGAGAAAAACAAACTTGATTCCTTTTCGTAACTGACTTCATTTTTCGTTGTCTTAGGAGCGTGTCGGAAACTTTTTGGCGGATTTCTACTCTGTGAACGGCCTGGTGCTGGAGTCCAGGAAGAGGCGGGAGCATCTGAGCGAGGAGGACATCTTAAGGAACAAAGCCATCATGGAGAGTCTGAGCAAAGGAGGGAACCTCATTGATCAAAACTTTGAGGTGAGTCACATCTTACGGATCAGCTTGACGCATGGCAGAAAAAAACGTATCACGTCGTGTAGAATCCATATTACGTTTTCCACGCGTATGCTTTTACAGTGATTCAGTGCATCGCGGATTTTTATACCTATTCATAAAAAATATATTTTTTCCATATACATTGAGTACAGTACTGCAGTGTTTTTCAACAAGTGTGCCGCGAGACATTGTCAGGTGTGCCGCGGGAAAATATCTAATTTGTATGCTTGGCCCAGAAAGTAATCATGTAGTACCCTCCAATACCACTAAGGAGCAGAAACAGCTAGCCAATTGCCTTGTGTTTCGATGAGAGACATGCTAATTTGTGACGCATGAATGCAGGACGACGGTAAAACAATAAATATGAAAGATGATAAAATACTGTTTTCTTTGTGATCATTAGATTCCAATTCAAGCTGTTATAACATCAGTCTTCAATGATAAAAACGGTTATAGTAACAATATAACCGTTTTTATAACCGGGGGGGGGGGGGGGGTGTTCACATTTTCAGCTAGTGGTGTGCCGCAAGATTTTTTTCAATGAAAGAAAGTGTGCCTTGGCTCAAGAAAGTTTGAAAAACACTGCAGTACTGCATATGTTGGTCTATGTGACTCGCTGTTGTTTTGCAGCTTCTCACTGTCTTTTTTGCGGACTTAAAAACAAACAAAACATTTATTTGTTTGTTTGTTTGTTTGTTTATTTATTTATTAATTAATTAATTAATTAATTACCTGTATATGTTAATTGGTCGCTACTTCACGGATTCTCATTTATCGCGGGTGGTTTTGGTCCCCATTAATCCGGATAAACGAGGGATTACTGTACTGTAAAGACAGCATCATTATTTACCAGTTATCAATTGACACAGAAAAAAACGTTTCACGGTTGCAAACAGTCGCTCTCGTCAACACAAAATTTTGAACATGTTGGCTTCAAAGAAAACCTGTTTCACATGAAGTGAAATCACACCGCGTTGATGAAGTGAGACTGTGTAGCTGTTGACTGACATTGAACTTGATTTGTGTTTCTCTGTCTTTGCGCGCCTGCTGCACTCATCAGCCTGTGAGGAGACCATCTCTAACCCCGCCTTCACCCAACACCACATCCTGGGAAGAGTACATCACTGCTGACAATGGAAAGTAGGTGTCCCTTTTAGACACGGCGGACATTTGAAGGTGTTTTAGGCCAAACTCAGCTGGGATAGTTCTCCAGCTAACATGCAAGTGGTGGTATGAAAATGAATGCTTGGAATAATTTCCTGATCTTTTCACGTTTGAGCAGCCAGGGAAATATGGGGAGAAACAAACTTGACGTTGGTCCATTTGAAAACCTCATGACATTATGTGGATATTCTTCATGAAAACGGCTTGACCTGACTCGACAGGATGTCCGCGTCGTCAACGTTAGACGTACTAACTCGAGTGTTGTTTTGAATCTCGGCTCAGAGCTCCTCACCTGGGCAGAGAGCAACTCTGCAAGGAGAGCAAGAAACACTTCAAGGCCACCATAGCCATGAGTCAAGACTTCCCCCTGAGCATCGATTCGTAAGTTCCCCCGTGGGATTTATTGTGTCCACTTAAACTTTTGCAGTGTTAGTCCAGTGTGACTTTTTTGGCAAATACAACTCGTAAATTTGACTGTCATGAAACATAGTGGCGGCCCGGTAGTCGAGTGGTTAGCACGTCGACTTCACAGTGCAGAGGTACCGGGTTCGATTCCAGCTCCGGCCTCCCTGTGTGGAGTTTGCATGTTCTCCCCGGGCCTGCGTGGGTTTTCTCCGGGTGCTCCAGTTTCCTCCCACATTTCAAAAACATGCATGGCAGGCCGATTGAACACACCAAATTGTCCCTAGGTATGAGTGCGAGCGCAAATCGTGTTTGTTTCTGTGTGCCCTGCGATTGGCTGGCAACCCATTCAGGGTGTCCCCCACCTACTGCCCAAAGACAGCTGGGATAGGCTCCAGCACCCCCTGCGACCCTCGTGAGGATAAAGCAGTTCGGAAAAATGAATGAATGAATGAAACATAGCACGCTATAAATATGGCTGATATAGTATACCTGCCTGTATGTATCTGAGTGGCACAGTTGTGACATCTGACACTGTTCTCGTTTTTGTATTCAGGTTATTGAATGTTCTGGAGGTGATCGCACCCTTTAAGCATTTTAATAAACTCAGGGAGTTTGTGCAGTTGAAGCTCCCTCCTGGCTTTCCTGTCAAACTCGGTAAGAAGGCCGCTCATCCGTCATCGGCAGTCCGTCACGCCGTCGGCGTTATTTTAACCGCGCTTGCGTCATCGTCAACCCCATCGGATCTTCGTCTTTGTTATTCATCGCCCCCGACGAACTAACGGAAACACACAAGACATGCGGCGCGTTTACGTCAGTCATCAGAAAATTATTATTTTTTTTGTAAATGACAGCCTGAGAAAAACTTTCAGTAGCTCTGGGTATCCTGAGTAGTGCTGATTCGACGGCAGTCCGCTTCCATCAATGCTTAGTCCGTCAGTTATTTTAAGCTTCCTGTCATTCAATTCAAGACATTTGACAGGAGACGTTTGTACATGATAGTCGATAGTGTTTCAACAAAATCGAAGTACCAAATGTTCCCTCTCTTCTTGCAGACATCCCCGTTTTTCCTACCATCACAGCCACCGTGACTTTTCAGGAGTTTCGCTACGACAGCTTTGATGAAACCATTTTTACCATCCCTAGCGAGTACAAAGAAGACCCCAGCCGCTTCCCTGACCTTTAACCCACTCTGGCGGTGGGGTCGATGTTTATGAAGGCAACATCACGCTGCAAAAATATCCAACTCCTCCCCCACAACCTTACGGTTCCTACCTGCTAAATGCTAAATGAACGTCTCTCCACAGCCACCTGAAGAAAAAAAAAAAAACATGATGCCTAGTACAGTATGTAAAGCTATGTTTCCACCACGTGGGACAGAAGGGATCACTTGATAGTGGCATTGGGACACAACATTAACTTTTACAAGTGTACTGTATTTAACAGTATCTTCTTCCTGGCAATTGGAAAGCAAGCTTTGTTAATTGGGGGAACAAATCACAATTTATGTCACCCAATCACCAAATTGCACTGTATTTAGCTCCCATCTTTTCACAGCCATAACACTGTGGAAGGGTGTGCCAAAAATGTGGCACAGCGCCAGCCCCCCACCCCTTTTTCTTTTTTTTTTAAATACCCTTCCGATCTTTGACAGTGAATACGCAAGCCAAATGATGGAAACAGGAGTTGCGTGTGATTTTCACAAGAGACAAGTGTTTGTGGTTCTGGCCTCCTAACACGCAGCAATCGTATGATGCAAAGGTGTGGATACACTTTTCTTTTGTCATGTGTTAACACAGTTAGGCATTTCCTCAGATGCATTCACACTAATTAAAAATAAAAGGTACTGTACAGGGTGTTGCCCCAAAGATGAGACATTTCATAGGCGAATAGTATAAGTCAATTCTTACTGAAGCGCACCTGCGACACTCATGAGGGTAGATGGTTAAGAAGATGGATGGATGATTTCATTTTTTTTACAAAGTATCTAAAAATGAACCAAGTATAATTTTCAACTTCATTTTCAAGTTTGTTAGTGTTTGTTTGACATTTGCTGTTTTTCAGGGCAACTAATGCCACTACTCACTATCTCAAAACAAGAGTGTCGTGTGTATTCCTGTTTAAAGTAAAACATTCACCAGCTTGAATGGAAATTTGGACAAAACACAAGAAAATTAATTCTAAGAGGCAAAAATTCAACTTGTCTCAAGCGGTGCACATATTGAACATTTGAAAAACGGTGAAATTGATGATATAATCTCGAGTAAAGTATTATCCCTTCAAATACTGTATGTTAGAATTTTGAGAAATGTTTAATTCTCATGATGAAGCCTCTGTAATTTTGTTTGCCTGAGCCTGAGTGACTCAGTTATTTGTATTTCAAATTATATCAATTTGAGGGGAAAACACCTTGTACTTGTACATTGTTTTTTTTTAGCACTCTGTTTTTCTAGAATTTACTAAATCTTTTGGCACATGTAACTTCTGAGCTATTTGCTTTCCTTCTTAAATGCACAATTCTCAAGCTTAAAAGGTGGCGTGTGAAATGTTCTGAAGCAGAGGCAGTGCTATAAATGCTGCAGTTTTTTTTTATGGTACCATGTAGTTTGTTTCTTATGTCACCTTTATCTGCGCCAAAACTAGTTTGTATAATGAGTAGCTGTTGTGAGGAACGAAGAATTGTTATTTTTGTTGGCTTTCATTTTACACAAACGAAAGCCTTCTGCACAATCTGTTCATGTTCTTGAGAGTCACAGTTTCTTCCTTTTGGTGTTTGTCCTCTTGTATTCAACTCAAGAGTTGTGCGGGGGGATATGGGGGTTCCCATTTTGTCACCTGACTTGATCCAACATACTGGATTGTAATATGGTGGAAGTTGCTATTTTTGTATATAGATGTTTTTAAAGAAAAAAAAATCTCTTAATTCTCTTGTTTGTTCTTTTGAGAAGTAAATCAAACCACACGCACACTCGATGGTAACAGTTTTCACAAGTTTTATTACTTTCCGTTGCATTACACTTCAATGCACACGTATTAAGGACTGAAAGTGTAAACAGAACTGGATGTGTGATTGGTAATGCTGAATAGCGAGGGGAGAAAAGGTGTATGGCTGTCACGATAAATCATCCTGACATTTAGTGGGATTTCATTGAAAATTGACACGAGCACAAAAAGGACAGAAGAATTTTTAAAACGATGACCATGTCCATATACCGTATATTACAGCCCTTCATTCTACACCTCCATGTTTACAGTTAATACCACACATTGTACTTCAGTGGATCAGGCACAGATCCGTTGTTGCCTACATTAAAAATGTCCTTCCTGTAAATGGGAATCTTAGTCGCTCATTTCCATGTCTTCTTGGTGGTGATCATCTTGGTTGACTTTGGACTTTTTGGGGGCGTGGCTTTGGCCTCTCTCCATCTCGTCGAGTCCAGTGGGCGAGGAGGAGTCAGAATCGCTCTTCCTCTCCTCGTCTTCCTCCGCTTCTTTCTCACTGCCGTAGCCTTGTTCCTCTTCATCATAATCCCGCGTCACCTGAAAACAAAACGCATTCATGTCACGTGGCTGTGTTGGCCGCGCTCATTAAAATAACATTCAAATCAGACCCAAAAAAAACCTTCACATCGCCTTTGTCGCTGTCTGACTTGCGGTCACGTTCTCGCTCTTTGTCTTTGCTCTTCTTCTTGCTGGAAGAGCGTTCTCTCTGCTCTCTACTTTGGTCCCTGTGCTCCCTCCGCTCTCTCTCTCGCTCCTTCTCACGATCCTTGTCCTTCTTCTTCTCCTTCTTGTGCCTTCTCTCACACAGACACGAACACACTCTGTGTCATTATTTAGTTGTCGTGGGCTAATTCATAAGAAAAAGTGCGTTGGAGCTCACCGTCTGGGCGATGGAGATCTGGTCAAGCGTTTTTTGGGGGACCTGGATACACTGCGGCTTCGCCTATATCTACTGTAATATGAGGTTAGACAATTTGAAAAACTGATCGAAAACACAAATCAATAGATCACTGTAACAATCTTTTACTGAAGAACAGCCTGCCATTATTGGCTGTCCTTTGAATGTAACCCCCATAATGCTTTGCACTTCTTACCGGTTGACACTGCGAGACCTCCTTGCACTGCTGTAACTCTTAGGTGGCGTCTTTGACCTCTTCTTGGACTTTTCCTCCTTCCTGTCCCTACATGCACAAAAGCCACCAATATGACTTCCATGAGTACTTGTAGTACACGAAGCCACGAATGTCAGGACAAACCATGGACCTGTTTGAGCCACGGACAGCACGGTGTACAAGTAGATGGCGTGTCTGCCTCAACGGTCTAAAATTTGGGGTTAAATTGTAAGCTCTGGGCTTCCTGTGTGCATGTTGTCCCCATGCCAGCAGGAAGTTTCTCCCCCGCTCCCAAATCAGTCATGTTCGGTTCATCGAGGATTTGAAATTTGTCTTGGAAATGATCATTTGTCCATATGTGTTTCAACGATTGGCTCGTGACTAGTCTTTCTGAAAGTCAACTCGCATAGGCTGCAACTCACTCGTGACCCCAATGATAAGTGCTATAGAAAATGGATGGCTGGTTGGATGCTTCAACCACCATTAATGCAGCCAATACAAATCAACTGACAACTGCAGTGTTTATACACAAGAAAAGAAGCCATGCACAAAGTTATGTTGTGACTCCGGCCCTGTTGATATGGATTTTTAGGCTGATTCTGATATTTTGCAGAAAAATTCCAAGAACTGATTAATCGGCTGATTTGAAAAATTGGAATTAATTAAATTGCTTTGTTTTGTTCCCTTCATGCTTAAAACTACAGGTATATAAACTTTGTAAGGAACATTTGACTGGTTCATGATACTGTCTTTTGGCATTTAATTACAGCAGAGAACAATCGGTAAAACTTGCTGATTTGTTGCTGTTGTTTTTATTTTTTGGTGTGGGAGATGTTTGAACCTTACTGTCTTACGCAGTACTGTACTGATGCAATCAACAATACTCAGCCTATTTTCTGTTGATTCTGGAGGGGAGAGGGATGTTTGAATGTCATTATATTGTAATGTATCCCCCCCCCCAAAATCAAAAAATTGCCCTCCATCCCTCCCCAAATCTGCCAATTTTTGCAAAAATCGTATATAGGTAATGCATTGGTTGGGTGCTAGTTGAGACGCTGACCTGGATCTGCTGCGGCGGCTTCTGCCTCTGGAGTGGGAACTCCTCCTCCGTGGGCTCTTGGACCTCCTCCTGTTCCTCGAACGTGACCTCTTCCGAGACCTGCTCTGCGAGCGCCTGCCAGATAAGAATATAGTTACAATTATGTCATTCAGTCAGTTGACACATTTGAATGTTCAGGTGAAGTTTTCACCTTAATGTTGACGTTTTGAATTGTGACCTGCGATCGGATTGTTACAGGTTCAGTGTGTGCCAATTTTGATAATTCTTGATCACTGGGCTATTTTGTTGAGCAACTGTTCCATGAAAGTGGAATACTAAATGTTGGTCATTTGTATAGCACAATAATCTCAGCATGTGATGATGTCCCCACATGTCATGGTTTCTTGTTTTTACTCTTGCCATTAATTTAACTTAACTTTAACATAGTTTAGTATTTAAATGGACCTTTACTGCAATGTAATGGAGGTTAACTAGCAGTGACAATGTAAACTTTGTCCAAGGATTACTTTTTTGCCACAATTAATTCTATTTCAACACCAAAGTGGAGGGTCTTAAGTGGAATTACATATGAAGGCAAAGTATTTTCTACCACTAAAAGAAAAATAAGTGGTTTTACCGGTGTCTTGAGCGAGATCTGGAGCATCTGCGGCGTGACCGTGAGCGGGAACGAGAGTGTTTGCGTTTGTCATTTTTTTTACCTACCAAAAAAAAAAAGACAATAATGAAGTCAATGTAATGGGACTTACAGTCCATGGCTGACTGGAAAAGGTCAGATCAAATTAGATCTGAATATTCATAGGTAGTATGTAATTTTTTTTTTTTAATCAAGTGTTGCAGTTCTGAGCACCCACTCCCAGGTTCAATGGCGGCAGAAATGAGGGACTGCGCCTCTCGAACACGCTTCATGGCTTCTTCAATTTCCTTGTTGGAGCTGTCGTTCTTCAAGCCGGGATTTAGGTTCAGCCCACCTGCAAGTGGATTCAACCTGCAATGCGCCCAATTACAGTAGCTTTAATATTTCATCCCCCCCCCCCCAAAAAAAAAACAGCCCATTGTACTATGCGGCTTCTTACTTTTGATCCATGGACTGCATGAGCTTCAGGAAGTCTGCAGAAAGGGCCTAAAATCGACAACATTGGGACAGATTAATATAGTGAAAATATGTTCCTTAGTGCTGTAAAATACATAGAAATATTAAATATTGCTAAAACACACAAATTTAAAAGTCCACTGACTGTTAATAGTGACATGGCATTAATAAAAAGTATTCTAAAATATATTGTGCAACCTCTCGCAAATATATTTAACATATCTTTCAAAACAGTTTCCCCGTCAAAAATTAAAACAAAAGTTATTCCGAATTACCAGAGTGGAGACAAAACACTTTCGTACAAATTACAGGCCTATATCTTTACTACCACAATTCTCAAAGATACTAGAAAAAATATTTGCACACAGACTTGACAAATTTCTTGCAAAACAATCTTTCATGTTGTGTTTATCTGTTCAATCAATCAATAAGACAGACTGTTATTGCTCACATATGAATGACAATTGTTACTTGACCTGAGGGTTCATGTTCGGTCCTGCTATTCCCATTGCAGCCATCTGCTCCAAGTTGGGTGCGCCGAGACTACCAAACGGCGAGCCTCCCATCTGGAATGTGACATTTGGTCATTTGAAATGTTAAGCAGAAGCTGGCTAGATGCATTTGCGGGAACTTACAGAAGCCAGAGGATTGGGTGTTGGCAGAAGGCCCGCCCCGGGCATCATTCCCGCCACGGCGTTGGCCGGAGCCAGCAGCGACATAGCTTTCGATTCATCAGGAATGACTCCTGGAGAAAGAGGCGGTTTCAGCACGGGGCAAACGGGAAACAGTGCACAACTTCCACAAGACAAGACTTGCAGACAAGCCACCACAGTTTGACTGCTCTATAGCCAAGACCAATGCAAATGCACATGTTGTCTTGTCTGTAAATCTTAATCCCTGATGTATTGCTCTTTTGTCAGTATGATTTGTAGGATTAGCAGATAGGAGTTGAATAGTCACAATTACAAACTGTGTTCAACACTGCCAAGATTTTATCACCTGTACTTGTTTTCTAAGTCATGAACCAAACAAGCACAGCCGGTTGTCCCGTGGGATGTGCTCTCAACTTTCATTAGATGTTTTATGAACAAGCGACTCGCGCCGGCTGCTTCGCTACAAAGCACACAGAAACATTGAGATACAGAAAACAAAGTTTGTGATTTGGGTGTCAACAGGGGAACATTTCAACAGTGCTTACCAAAACACAAACAGGAAAGGCTCATTCAGATTTACCTTTTCTGGGCTTTTGCGTCTGGTTACTTTGAAAATAATATTTTAAAAAAAATACAATAATACCCTAACTCCTCATATAGTGGCCAGGGAGTGTGTGTGTGTGTTTTGCACTCACTCAGGCGTAAGAGTGATATAGGTGTTTATTTTCCTTAATTATTGTTTTTTGTTTCGTTCACAAATAATTTGTCATGACATTTTAGGAAAAAAATACTACATACTTGGTTCTACAAAGTTGAACTTGACTTGATAGTTACTGAGGAAAACTCAACGTCAAACTACATCAGTTTTGTGATGCTGGTTGACTTCAAGTTTTACGTTTTTTTTCTTCAGTGGTGCTAGCACAGATGCAGGCCTTCTACTGCAATGTTTTTTCAAGAAAAGATCCAGCTTTGCCAGACATGAAATTGCACGACACATTGTAGAAGTGTGACGGCAACAAAGCTTCTCAAACGGGTGCTGAACTGCACTAAGGAACAGAAAAATTTCTTTGTGGGTAGTTATTTTGCAGCACTTACAAAAACTAAGATGCTAAACAATGATGGCCTCACATCTGGCTGAATAATACCTAAAATGTTTGAAAAGTATAAGTGCGATGACTTTTGAGACTGGCTGTATTGGAAAATTTAACCTGAATTATTTGAGCTTTCAAACAACAAAATATCTACCATTGGAAAAATAGAAGACTTTATTCCCAATCAGGTATTTATGTTAAATTGGATGACACACACAGATTACGGTAAATATAGTGTAAATTAAGGTGGCAGCCACTATTAGAGGAAACAGGGTACTATAGTAACAAAACAATAACCAACCTGGCAACAAGATACAACACAGCTCGGATCTGTCAACTCTAAACAAAATCTAGTATGTATAAAAACAAAAAAAATCCTATTGGTTTATTACCAGCAAATTTAAATTTAAAACATTAACGTGCCCAAAGCTGGGGGGGGAAAAAAAACCTGTCGGCTCAAAATAGGAGAGCTTTTATGGGGAAGGTCAATCCATGGTTGTGCAATCTGAAAACAGTCCATGTTTTTTTTTTCATTTGAAATTTTCATATTATAAAAGAGACATGTACACTCAACACACACACATATGCACAGCAACACCAGAACAGACACTTGAGAAACAGGATAAGGCTGCTGAGGACAAAACGGTTGGTGCATTTGCAGCAGGGCGTGGTATATAGGGATGGCTGAACCAGGAAAAAGAACTGTAAAACACAGTAACAAAAGAAACACCACTGTTAAAATTGGAGAGGCACTCAACCCTTTCAGAGTTACGTGTGGAGACACTCAGGCAAAAAGATTACTTGGTCTGTGGGTTAATAAGTGCAATTTCTGAATTACAATCGCTGTATTTGTGTGGTCAATATTACACTTACGCAAATTCAGCACATGAAGTTGTAGGGATGCCCTCGTTTGATTTGATGATTACAAACAACTTGAGATGCCTAAATCCTGCTCTTATAGATGATGAGTTTGCATAACTGTAGCTAAGAGAATATTCCTTGAATAGAGGGTGAAAAAAAAGAGTTTAGAGAGAGAGACAAGAGGGCCTTGCGAGCATGGTGCCATTTTTTCTAATCTCCTGTTGGCAGTAGATGACCACTTTCGGCCAGCAAGGGAGGGGCTCTCTGCAATTGACTTGTCCACTATGAAAACCACAACAAATAACAAAGAGAGAAGTTTACAGCTAGAACGCAAGACATAAATTGACACAAATTCACATTTTCCTATTGCCAAATAACTCATTAGTAACACCTCATACTGCTCGTTAGCGATATTTGATTTGTCACAAAAGAAACAACAAGACCGCACGATGGTCACTGTCATTGTGTTTGCAAATCATCAAATAAATGCACATCGCGTGACATGCGTTCAGAGGACAGAGACAGGAAACAGACACCAACCTTCTGCAAACGGCACCACAATCAAGGCCCGGTCCACGAAGACGGTGTTGGTCAAGTGCTGGGAGACTCCCACCGAATCAGACTCAAGGAACTTTACAAAACACACACGTGAAGTCACAGGCAAGGGAGAGTCACTGGAAGAAAACACACATATGTTGTGCAAAGCATACAAACAGGGACAACCCGATAAGGCATCTTCTTAACTGAAGGCAGTCACCTTAAAGGACAAACATACTTTGATTTGATTAGACAGAAACAATGTGAATGTGTCCTGATGGAATAAAAACAGCAAACAAACATATTGCTACAACAACACAAAACAAAGACTCTAAACAAGAAAAAGACAGTTGGCCTACGCTGTTCCATGTTGTTATATGATTGCAATTATGATTGAGATATTGTATTATGACATTTATATAAAAATATAAATCCAGTGTGAGCATTCTTATTTTAGAGACACTTTTCGACTCGACAGTTGTATTGATTGGATCATGCAGGTGTACCTAATGATATGTCCGGTGTGTTTGTTGGGCATTCCTGGACGATGGTTAAACAAAATTTTAAAACAGTCTATTAATTAAAATCGCCGAAGAAAAAACACTAAAGTTAAGGAAAGGGGAATGCTGTACATAAAAAATAGGCCGTACAGTCCAGTAAACGATGTTATCTTCAGATTTGACACAACTGCACGTACGTATTAGCATTAGCTTCAGCTTCCAACCAGGCCTGCAAGAGTGCTTCGGGGGGAACCCATCGAAACAGAAAAGCTTCTCCTCAGATACTCACTCGGGTGGAAAGAGTTTGAGCTCCTCTATGTTTCCCAGGAAGCCGAAGAGAGTCCTCATTTGTTCCGAGGTTGTGCTCGGGGAAACATTTGTCACCTGAATGACGTGCGTGCTGGAAGTCATCTCAGCGAATCTTAATCGAACTAGCAAATCTGCGGTACTAAATGCATGAATAACATTAAAGCGGGTGGGGTAACGTTTATGGGTTCATCAAGCATTAGACGTATACAAAAAGTAATATAGTTGTAGTCGACAAATGATACACGATCATGTGTAGAGACCGAGACAATGATGATGCGTACAGAGCAACTGTGAAGAATGCTACGTTCACGTACATGAACAAGATCGTAATAATACCGTAATTACAGTAGGAGTAGAAGTTGGCTTTTCAGCAAGCGGGTATTGCTGACCAAGAGGACAAATTTACTAATATTTGTAAATTCAAATTCGTCATAAAACGCTTAATTTTCGTTTGTTCGTGGGACACTTTAACATTTTCCAGCTTTGACTAGTTTACGTTTAATGTACCTTTATTTTTGTAATACGAATAAAATCCTCAGTTTTACTTTTAAATTTTCAAATTGATTAAAAAAAGAAGTGCCGTGTGTTTTTATTTGTAAGAATTATTTGTTGCCGAAGTGATTATAATTTATCCAATAAAATTCAACGCAACGTAAGACAGAACACAGATGACGTCAAAAGTGGGCGCGGTGAAATGATACCTCGTTTGCTAGCTTGCTGCTGTTGCAAAATACGCCATCGAAAAACCGTAGTCTCGTCGCCTGGCAAGGGCAGGCGACAGGGCTGTTTTTTCTTTTATGGCAACAAGGTATACATACACATTTGCTTCACATTTCTCATAATTGTATCTGTTGCATGTGGGTTGTTGAGTTCTGCAACCCTGCGGAGCGCAGTAGCTTGTTGACTACTACTTTGTATTACTTTTATGATATAGTATTATTAATTGCCTTGAATTGTGTTTCGCTTCTTGCCCAAATCAGGGTGATTTTCTGATTAAATTAAGGATATCGATTGATAGATTGGTGGCGCTCAGTAAAGACAGTACAACTCGATGTTGTTGATGCCATGGTAAAACTGCATCACATTTTAATATGCATGTTTTTTTAGTGTGAATCCTTAAAACAAGCTGTCAAGATGAAACTGCAGAGAGCATCAATTCTTCAAGATGTAAGCGAATACGTACAAACATCTTACTTTACCTCTGCTGTGCATGCAGTCCGACCCCTTTATTGATCACTGTAATTAGTCATCTTGATCACTTTTTTTATGTCACGTATTCATTCATATTAAGACACCACCAAGTTTTTGGCTTCCCTTTCGAAGTGTTATTGCATGATTTTGTGGCGGAAACCGTTTCATAAGAAAAACAGATTGAAAGCTTAAGATCCAGCGTCTTAAATCAGCACAGAGGAGTCTACTTGAAAGCCTCTTACATGGATCCTTTTTGCTTCTCTTGCTACGGCCACTTCTACTCTGTGCCCACAGAACAATGCAAAAGGTTTAGATAAAGGTTTAGTTTTTATGTTTCTCTCTCTGGTTAATTCTATCATTGTCACAGTCAGTTATTGGGATGAATTATATATTGGGAGTGTGAGGCTGATTATTTGTATCTCTTAATTAAATTATATTCGAGTTAGAAGTGTTTTATGAATGAAAAGTTCTTGGAATAAATGTATATTGAATTGCATTTTCTGAGAGGAAGATCTGTAATGTTTTTGTTACTATTTCGTGTGTATGAATTTAATTGAATTTAGTTTTTCGTGTTGTCTTTGCACCTGAACTAAAGTGTGCATGTTTGTTTTTCAGGGACTGAATAGAATTGCCCCTCAAACAGTGACAAAAACTTGGTGACAGTTTTGCCTCCATTTTTCCTCACATAAATGTGCAGACATGCGCATCCTCAGACTAGCATACGTAATCATGGCCAGGGTCAGTATGTTCAGATCCCTCCAGTTTTTGCTGATTCTGGCCTGTGTTCTGGCTGTGGTGACGTTCTACTACTTTGGCTCAGAGAATCAGAACTTCTCCAGCACTACCAAGAGGATCAAGCTATCTCAGGCAAGCCGCAACACCAACAGAAATGATGCAGACCTGACCATAGATACCAGATTTTCTGAGCTTGCTAGATCCAAGGAGAAGAAAATGGGAGAGAACGATGCTTTTCAATCCAGAAATAATGGCGACGAGACTTTGGCCCAACGCTACAATGTTCTCATGATGTTCACTAAAGTGGACAAAAGCCAAAACCTCCAGGACAAGTTCAGGGTGGCCATGTTGTCGATGGTCAAGTATGCACAGTTCTTGGAAGGAGAGGTGTTGGCGCTTCATTTTGTGAGTGATCCGGTCAGTAAAGTACTGGGAGAGAAGATGCTTCAAGAATTCTTCAAAAATGTAACATTCAAGTATGAGGTAGGCTTACAAATATTTGCATTGCTTCCCATGTGGTTTTTCGATATCAAACAAAAAAGTATGTTTGCATTAGATTGCATGCAAGTACAGTGGTACCCTGAGAGACAAATGATATTTGTTCCACGACACTGCATGTAACTCAAATCAGTCGTATTTCACTGAAATAAATGGATTGGATTGGATAAGCCTTATTGTCAAATTTACTGTATGTGAAACATACAGCACAGACGAAATTTCTTCCCTCTCAACATAAAACATGGTATTAATTTGTTCCTCCACCCCCCTCCAGCACAAAAAAATAAAACATTTTTGCAATGTTTTATTTTTATTTAGCAAAATAGGCACTCTGTAATATTGTACTGATATTAATAAACCGAACGCTAAGGACTTAAACAGCTCTGCAAACTGCATCAGATTTCAGCAGCTTTTATATGTTACACTCCAGTGCTGAATACACCCAGCTCTTTCTCTGCAAAACCACAAACGTACCAATTGGCGTCCCTTTGTGAATTTCTAGTAACTACAAAAAAAAATGGATGAAACAGTTTTTTCTTCACTTGAACGCTGACAAAACTGAAGATCTTTTTATTTGGTCCTGTGTCATTGCTGCTACTCACTTTTGTTGGCGCACTTCGCCAGAACTAAATGCACTGCAAAGAATCCGTTTCACTTTTGACCAGTGCATGCCATTTGACCATCATGTCACGAAAGTTGTCCAGTGCTGCTTTCTTTAGTCAAGAAATATTGCTAGAATAAGTCCTATTGTGCCACCTAAACAATTAATCCATACATTTTTCTGTATCTTCTCCCATTAGGACTATGGTACCTCTATAAAATCAGAAATAATGAGGTAGTCGTTCACATATTTTCAGAGATTGATTTGGGAAGTATTTGAGACTCACCAAAAGCTTTTGTGGCAATATGTTGTAGTTTTTCAACAATAAGCCACATAAGCTTCTCAATGGTGAACGTGTATGGGGAGGAAAAAGCTTAATACGGTACCCATAAAATTCAAAATATTGTGACGATTGCTTTGATATTTTCAGACGTTGAGGTCAGCATAGGAATTTTGGTGGCGATTGGTCATGGTTGGTTTTCAAATATCAAGCCACTTTAAGCGTTTTTTTTTCCCACTCGCATGAAGCGTTTGAGAATGTCCCACGTCTTCCTGTGCTGTGCATTCAAGAATTCTTACACCACTGCACAAACTTGTTCTTCATGCTGTTCATAACCAGTAGTGTCTTAAGTCAGTCAGACCATCATTTTTTGATCTGTTCACGACACACCCAGACACAGTACTCTTCTTAGTTCACTTTTATGTCTCAGCGTATCATCAAATATTTAACAAAAAAAAATGTACATCAATCAGTTTTGGTTTTATATATTTGTTTATGTTTTAATTACTTTTTATATGACACTGTTTTAGCGGTCCGGTAGTCCAGTGGTTAGCACGTCGGCTTCACAGTGCAGAGGTACCGGGTTCGATTCCAGCTCCAGCCTCCCTGTGTGGAGTTTGCATGTTCTCCCCGGGCCTGCGTGGGTTTTCTCCGGGCACTCCGGTTTCCTCCCACATTCCAAAAACATGCATGGCAGGATGATTGAACGCTCTAAATTGTCCCTAGGTGTGAGTGTGAGTGCGAATGGTTGTTCGTTTCTGTGTGCCCTGCGATTGGCTGGCAACCGATTCAGGGTGTACCCCGCCTACTGCCCGAAGACAGCTGGGATAGGCTCCAGCACCCTAATGAGGATCAAGCGGCTCGGAAGATGAATGAATGAATGAATGAATGAATGACACCGTTTTAATTCCACAAACATGAAAAACCGAAATGGTGTAATTTTTCCCCTTTTAATTGATGACCTAGTTGCTAATGTTTAATTGTCTAATTTATTTATAGAGTATTGCGCTTATATTGAACTGTGTACAGTTCTTCTGAAACATTTATTTTCTGCAATTAAACACTTTATCCCCACCCCACCCCCACCTTGCTGCTGTAGACTGCAAATTTCCCCAGTGTGGGACTAATAAAGATGATCTTATCTTATCTTCACCATTGTTTATCTTCGTTCCAATATTTATTTTATTTCAAGCGCTTTTGAGTTGATGGCAATTATTGCACGAGGGGGCAGTGTTGGCTCGATAACACCATACGTGTGCTGGGAGGGATTCCAAACGTGTCTTGCAAGGCAAAAGCAAGGACACGTTCTTGCTCAATGTTCCACTTTGAGAGAAAATAAATAAACAAGAACACATGGTGCATCACTCCCGTCCACTAAAACTTTGGTGAAAATAGCCACCAATCAATATTCTATATTCGTCGAGATACATGAAAGAAACTTCATCAATCTCCGCTCTTTTCTATAGCTTGTGAATAATTGTCTTTACACTCCGATATTTTGAAGTGCTGGAATTGACGAACACGGCCAATTGGCACTCTTGCGAGAGTGAAAAGCTCTAAAAATAAGCGAGTACACAAAAGCAGATGAGATGTTTTGTACATTTTGTTGCAATCAATACTTCATAGATTTAAGTAAACAGCAGCCGATAAAAAGGGCGTGCACATTGAGACGATTACAAGGTCTTCATTCCCCTTTGAACTTTTGCGAGATTTCGAAATTGGACCATTTATATCTGTTCCCTGTGCTAATTTGCTCTGGTCTTGGCTATTTAGTTCATTCTTCTTTTTGAATATTCATTATGATGCAGAAATAACGTTTGTAGTTTTTACTTTGACATAGGTTGCACTGTGTTATTTTCCACACAGGTGTTGTTCCATGATGTAGACGCCTTCACTCACAAGCTGTTCCCGATTGTGGAAGCCTTGCAGAAGCACTTCAGCGCTGGCTCTTGGTCTTATTTCAGCGATGCCATCTTCTTCCTCTCTGTCGCCATGCACCGCATCTTGCCTCAAAGTAAGTGCAATACCCAGCCACTTTTTGCACGAAAGAAAGTGGTTGATGAATATTTTATGAAATGAAATTCAGAATCCTTTTACTGGTACTCTGGTATCAGCGCAACAAAACCTTTCTTGGGCACTAATGGTCTGTGCATTTGGGACCTCGGGACCAATGAGAACAAGTGCTATTGTTAATGTTGTCATTGTTAATGTTGACCATCCCATTGCTGGTCCAGTTAAATCAGACAGGACTCCTAAATCAAAGGCCTGGGTAGATTAGACTGTCATGGCAACAAAAAGATGCTGAAATCTGACATCCCCTCCCCTCCCAAAATATAATATGAAACTGTATACTCAAGCTGGAGTAACCCAGAGAAAGGCCACAAAATAGTTATGAGATTGTTGGGGATTAACAAATATGGAACAAATGTTAGAATTTAGGTTGTAAATGTATTCAGTGGGGCGGTTCGGTGGTCCAGTGCAGAGGTACCGGGTTCAGTTCCAGCTCCAGCCTCCCTTTGTGAAGTTTGCATGTTCACCCCGGCCGGGCCTGCGTGGGTTTTCTCCGGGTGCTCCGGTTTCCTCCCACATTCCAAAAACATGCATGGCAGGCTGATTGAACACACTAAATTGTCCCCAGGTGTGAGTGTGAGCGGCGATGGTTGTTCGTCTCTGTGTGCCCTGCGATTGGCTGGCAATCGGTTCAGGGTGTCCCCCGCCTACTGCCCGAAGACGGCTGGGATAGGCTCCAGCACCCCGCGCGACTCTTGTGAGGAGAAGTGGAAAATGGATGGATTGATGTAACCAGTGGTTCTGTTGGTGTTTACGCCCGCTGAGAAGGCCTTGCTGGTCCTGAATCACACCATTCTTGTGCAACATTAGCATTACTAATGTGAATGTTAATGTTATTGTTATGTGCAAGTTTTGCTCTCGAATAAAACAATCTTCACTTGTTCATTTGAAGAAAAATAAATATTAGAATTAAGACTGTTACTGAGACCGACTGCCGAATTACTGGCTGTTTGCGCGTCATAATTGATGCTAATTAAATGAACGTCTTTCATATTATTTAGAATTTAATATATATGTTTATTTGTGGCACTTCTCCTCGTAAGGCAGGTACAGTAGCTGCAGAGCATGTGCCCTGAGGTAACTGGGAAGTCAAGAAGGAAGGATTTGGTCTTTTGCCTGCACATGTGTTGGTTCATTGCTGCCTGCCTCATTTACCGGTGCCTTTTGGAAATAAATGTCAATGAATCACCAGATGGCAACAGGGCATCCACATTATCTTTTGAATGTCTTTTTTGAATCACCAAAATGTTTCTGCACTTGATGTTCATGCAAATTTTCAAATAAATTCTCCTTCAAAAGCAGACTATTTTATGACATGATCCGTTTTTCAAACACAGTTGAGGTCAAAGACGAATGTCGTATTTCGAACGAAACATGAAAAATTGGACACTTTTGCTCATTTGTGTTACGATAGATTGCGGCGATAAAAAATGAGCCATCTTCTACTTGAACCAATGACATCTTACAGCTGCGGTGTTGTCATTTCATTGAAATGTGAAATATAAGGTTTGCCTCTTCTGGGTTAAACATGCTACTGCTGTTGAACATCCGTCGTAAAAGAAATTCTGATTGTGTTACAGGTGCTAGTTGATGCGTAACCTAGCGCTCATAAAATTGATATTGATCATGGGCGCAACTGTTTGTCATCACAGTCGACACAAAACACATGGACTGATAATGGGAAACACAAAGGGAAATTGATGCCCACACAGAGACTCGCACATTGTTGGACCCTTGCAAATGACACCCTGTATCCCATTGAAAATCCGTCAATACGCATGAGGCAGACTTTGTTCATCGGCGAGGCCATAATGTTGTGACTCGGTTATGACTTTCAGAGAAACGGTGACAGTTACAGATTGCTAAAACTTGAAAACATCTGAAAATATCAGGCTTCAAGCTATTGTTAGCTGCCATGAGTTTAATTGAGACGATGGAAATTTGTCATGATTCATTACAAGGTTGCAGGGAAACAGTTTTTGTTTTCCATGTATCCCCTCTGGAGATTTTAACATGCAAGGACTTGTTACGGTCAGTAGGGTTCTTTATTTTCCATTTTATAATCATTTGCTCTTTTGGCACAAGATCCCATTGACATCACTCACCTTTCCGGTCGCTTTGTCGTCAAACTTCTTATCACTAAGCATTCTTAAATGTGTTTGTCGAGTTTTGGACCCAATCAACATGTTTTAGACCAGAGGTGATGCAAGTCATGTGAGTTGGTCCCCGCCAACATTCAATTAGTGGTCACGCTGTGAAGCTCAATGAAACAACACGATTCGATTATTATGAGGATAAGTTGTTCGCAAAGGAAATGCTTGTAATTAAATGAATATAAAGCATGATTAATTAACCCTCACAACAAGGTGTTGAGTACAATGGCCGAGTCTAAGTCAAGTCAGGATGTGTCGAGTCCGGACGACAGCCCTGCGTGCTACTTACTACTCATAGTAACATGATAAGTGGTTGTCATTGTAAAATTGTCAAAAACAAAACAGAAACCTTAACCTTGTAAACTCCCCAATAACTAATACATTAGTGTCACAAAAAACAACTATTGATTACTAAAGTAGATGCCCCATTCAGCAGCCCCCACACCGCTCTTCTCTCAAGTAACGTTCCATTTGTTCCAGTTCCAGCTGAACAAAAACAGCCCTAAAGCATGATGCTGCCATCAACATCGTTCACCGCAAATAATGGTGTTCTTTTCGGGATGAGCAGAATTGTTGTGGTGTAATCGTGTACATACTTTTCAACTTTGGTTTCACTGGACCACAGCACAGTTTTTTCCCCACGTGTTTGAGCGATTTTTATTTATTTATTTATTTATTTATTCGTTTATCTATTGATTGATGCTTTGGAGCAGTTTGATCCCTCTCAAAACCTTGGAAACCCTGTGCAGACCAAGTAAGGCTTGTGCAGTAAGATGTGACGTTGGAAACGCGTGCTAACAGCATCTGAACTTTATTTGGGGTCAGACAGAAATACTTTAAATGCTGGCTCTTGAGTGCTGACTTATGAGTTTGGTTCATACTGAGCTTGATTGACTGATATTGTTAACAAACTTTTTTTCTTTTTTGTTTTTTGTTTTGGGGTGATGGTGACAAGACAAACATGCCTGTTTGATGACTAAAACATGACGACAAGCATCATCAGAAATGTTCCGATGATTTTTTTTGTTTTGTTTTTTTGGCACCCCCGTCTGAGTCCAAGTCTTCTATTCAATGTCTGAGTCCCAATCCATAATTTAGCATCGCTCACCACACTCAAGTTAAAACAAGTCCTCTTAAAATATCTTCCACATTTAATGTTACTCCACAATCGGCTTGTGATAACTTTAATCATAAGCCTAAAACTTTCCACTTAACCCAAATAGACTGCTAGCGGGCGTGTGGCTAGAATTAGCATTGTTGGGCTAACATCAATTATTATATGTGTGTTACTGTTATGTCAAGACCATGCTGGGCAGCAAGTGTAATGTGTTGTAAAATTGACGTTGATAGTGTTAGACTGTCCGTATGTACTCCCCTCTTTAAAATAACGAAATAAAAAAAATCCCTATTTTTCAAATCTAACTGCACAAAATGATGTCCTCCCAAACAACAGATGGCACTAGAAAAAGTAAACTCTAGACAAGGCAAATAAATCATGCATGGGGATTCAAGAAGTGGAATTGAGTAATCACTGCATATCCATCCATCCGGTATCCAAACCGCTGGAGCCAATTCCAATTTGATCAGCTGTAATTGTCCAGCTGAACTGGTTGCCAGCCAATCGCAGGGCACACATAGCAAAAGTACCATTCACACTGATAGTCACACGTCCGGACAATTTAAAGTGTTCATTTAACCCATCGTGCATGGTTTTGGAATATTTTAGGCAAATCGGCGCTCAGAGCTTCGTATCAAAATCTTGGCGAAAAAAAAACTAATAAAATGAGGCATATTGTAATGTTATGTGAATGAAGACAAAAAAAAAGAGAGCTTTGGATTTTTATTTTTTTTAAGTGGGCCCATGATGATTTCAGTGAAAAATATCCTTGACGTGCCATAAATCCAAATAAGGATACACGTTTGAAAGTGACTGCATGTGATGTTGCGGTTCTGGAAAATGGCGTCTATTCAGGATTGGTAAAAACAGAAAACAATGACCCTCAGTAAATAGCCTTTAAGTGCTCACATCAGGGGGGATTTTAGGACCTAATGAGATTGACCCACATTCTTCCTGGAAAAAAAAGTCTGCTTAGATAACAGTGTGCCTTTTGTTTTGTGGCCAATTTAGGTGTTACTGCGGAGGGCTATCTCCTCTGACCAGAGCCTTTAGCGCACTCCGCTCTTCTTTAATTACGTTATTCATCCAATAAAACATCAACGTTCCCACAGAAAGCGTTACAACACAAGAAAAGCAAAGACTCATTTGTCTTTATTCTATTTTGTTTCATGATATTTCTTTTAAAAAAAAAAGTCATACAAGTCGAGAGTTTCTTGTCCGAGAGACTTTGAGTAATGATTGATAGATATGTTTAGTTGAACAAAAATGACCCAAAAGAAAATCCAGTTATAGCCTGTTTTTTTGGGTGGGGGTGTCATTGTTGTTGTGTAAAATATACATCATATCTTCTGAAAATTGCCAGCAGGCTCCACCTGTACTGCTCTAAAAAATATATGACGTACATTCAATCAATGCGACAAACAAAAACAAATCTAAATTCATTCATGCATTCATTCATTCATTCTCTAAACCACTTATACTCGCAATGCAATTTAGAACCTGACTCAGTTTGTAACTGTTGCACGCTGTGTTATTATGGCTGACAGCTGCAGTGGTAAGTGGATGCTCGACCAATTCGTGGTGATTTTCAGCGTGACATCAACGTGGATTTTTCCATTTGTTCCGTAAGTTTCGTAAGACTGGTGCCACGTAAAACTCTTGAAAGAAAAAAAAAACAGTTTAGCTATACTTTCGCCCTTTTGTTCTAAATCCAACATCAGTGCTACCTCATCTCAGTGTTATAACAAGTAAATAACTGTACCTGCTTCCTGTTCCACTCCTAGTTGTTAAACTGTGTTAGTGCAAGCCAACAGAGCCACTCACTAGTGACAGCATTTCTCAGTTGAAAGAGCGCACAATGGTGATGTGTAGCTCGCTTCCTTGTTTGGAGAGCATAGAAAACAGGTTGTTGCTCTTGGTGCGCAGCCCTTTTTCGGTGATTCGCCTTTCACGTTTGAGCTACGTCAGAAAAGTTATGAAGATGATATTTGAAATCCAAACTTCCAAGTCATTCTTCTCCTGAAAGGATTCTTCTGGGCTCCTCCCCCTAGCTCGGTCATCCACATCTTCAAAATGGGTCGCCTCTTGAGTTAGGTAAAGAGGAAAAAATGATTTCAAATCACGCGAGCAGGCTGAATGTTATAAATGCCCCTGGATACTTTTCTGTGATTGACTGGCACTGTGCATTTAAGATTGCATCTCATTGGTCAAAGTAAGATAAAGGTATAGATTTTCAATTTTAATTTACTGCACATATTTGCGATAAAGTCAAATTGCACATGCAGTTATTGCGATGACGATGAGCTACAAGCACAAGCTCAGATCAGTTTTAAATACTTTTTATCCACTATGCGCAAAACGGACGGCGTTCCTAAAACTACATGCCCTAATTGGGATTTTTATCAGTACAATAATTCTGATCTGTCCATGACACAAATACTGACTAATTCCCGTTTTGTTACCATGCCAACAAAAAAAAACAGGAAGTTGAAACAATGTCCAGATGAAACCTGAATATCCTGGATACACTTTTCTTCCCAAACAAGCTACTGTGTTCATCACTCAGCACCTCTGTGCTTGAAACTGGTCGATATGCACTTTGAGGTTTTTATATGCCTGCCTGACCTTTTATTGATTTGCACATTTTCATGGCATTTCCTCTTTGGGGTTCTCGGTTAAGAGTTCTGATAACTCTTTTATGTAACGTCTTTGACTCCCCCACATTGGCTCTTATTTCCTGGATGATTTGCTTGTTTGCACAGCTGCTCCCAAGTCATAGACATTGCGATTATTTTTTCCTTCTTTCAGATTTGACACGCATTGTGCAGCTTGACATCGATCTGAAGTACAGGACCAACATCAGGGACCTCTTCCAGGAATTTGACCACTTCCCACCAGGAGCGGTACTCGGCATCGTCAGGGAGATGCAGCCGGTGTACAGGTAGCACACGTTGTCTCGTGAACATTTTCGTGATGGTCTATGTAGTGCTGTCGGTATGATGCCGCCATAGAGCCATCGAGCTAGCTTTAGAAAGCTTCACAGATATGAGAGGCTGGGTGCATCCTAGACCGGTGGCTAGTCACTCTTGGGGCTCATAAAGACAAACAAACGCCCATTCGCCATTTAGGACAATTTACCGTAGGTCTCCCAACCTCAGAAACTTGAGGCGGATGTCTTGACTTGGCCGTAGATAACATTGAATTGAGAAAGTATCATTTATTTAATATTAGCTTGCGTGACTCTAGGCGCAAAGTTTGCTGGAGGAAAAAATTATTTGAGGGTTGGTTGCTTCCTCCATGAGCTTAAGCGTTTCATTTAAACACACACACGCACACACACGGCTCCTCTCATTTCTCCCCTTCAACCGGTCCAAAATGTCATGGGGTTTTTTTTACCTCAAGTGGCATCAATCAGGTTTTGTGGACCATCATTTTCTAGCTTGCAGCCTTTCAAAAGAGCTTATAGTTTTTGTCCATAAAAAGTATCCAGTAATATGCAAACGTTTGCTCATTCAACATACATTGTTTTGAGACCTGAGATCAACATATATTATTTTGTGACCTGAGATTATATTTATTAGTTCTTATCATATCAGTCAGACTATGATGTGAGTATTTTATTTATTTATTTACTAGCTACAGAAGTAGGAGTGAGGTTTTCCGTTTTCTGAAAGTACTTTACATTTGTGTTTTGAATGGCATTGGCATTTGCCAAATTAGTGTATCTGCTGCTTTTTTTTTTGACCGTTCTTCAGGTGTTTGCTCATCAACACCCACTGTGCTGCTGGCGTGATGTCGGTCTGCTCTTTTATTCTCGGGAGATTACTGAGAAGTTGGCACAGAGACGCTTCTAACCAGCAAAGGCTTTTGTTGCCACACTCTGATTGACGTTTGCCCTCTGTGTCTTTGTTCCCTTTCTGGAGTAAATTAACATAAATTAAAATTAACAAAAATCTGCTCACTGCTCTAACCTGACAAACCACAATCAAGGATTACAAATTTTCTCCTGCTGCATCAACTGTATGAAAAAAAAGTGTCCGTATGTTTTGGCTTGTTTGCATTTTGTCAATAGAAAAGTCCCTCCCATTGCTCACATGAAAGAATTAAATGCTGATGCATGACTGTGAAAGCACGAATTAGTCGTCAAGACTCGGGTTACGTGCATTTGATTGAACTTTTTTTTTTTTCCAATTTCTGGGCATTTTTTTTAAATCCACCTACACACTGACTTTATGATCAAGGAAGTTAAAAAAAAAACTTTGCAAAACGTCGTCTTCCCTGATGATAAAATGTTATCGTGTGCTTGTGCTTATTTGTATGCCAAGGCTTTTCACTTTACAAGCTTTTTACTCCTCTCCTATTTTCCCACTCCCCTCCAACATCTGCATGTCACGCAACCATTACAGTATATCATCATTTTTTCCCCCCAACCACACTGCCCATCAAAATGGGCATCAGTTTGACGGTGCGCTAGTGCATGTACAACTTAGTATCTGGGAAATATGATTTGACGATGTGAAGTAAGATCACCTGGAAAGTTACTATTGCAGCTGCTTACTGGAGCAAACACATGGCCTGCTCATTTCCTCCAGGTTTTGATCATTGTATCAAATTTAAATTTGGTCTCGAGGTTTTTAAAGGATAACAATTATTAAACGTCTACAGCTAAATATGTGAAGACCATTTCTGGGCACAGCTATTGAATGGTGTTTTATTTTTTTTTTGGGTCGTGTGTATCTGTAGCAGATAGCTGAATCATCTGCCGTCCTGTTGTGACTACACCCCTTCCATTTAACACAGTAAAACAGGTATTTCACAAAGAGCAAGTCTTTGTGGTCCACACTTGGTAACAAAGTCCTATAAGGTCAACCCTACTCCTGCAAATAGTTTCTGAAGGAAATTTAAAAAGTGTCCAATACGTAGTCCACGTCACTGAGGATATTACATTTTTGCCTGCATTCGATCCGCATTAGCAATGTCATATAAAATGCATTACATAACTACACTTTGCTCCTTTCAAGTTGGACAATCCAAATGGTTCTCTTCCTCTTTGGCCCAGAGGACCAAAGGTCCATGATTTCCAAAAACACAATTTGAAATGCGGACTCATCAGACAAGCGATTTGTCCAGCTTCACATTTGGATGATATAATGGACCAAAAATGATTGAATCGCTATCTTTTTTTTCTCTTTCTCCTTTCTTCTTTCTACATACATTCTTGCTGCTGGAGGCTGTAAATTTCCCCAGTGTGGGACGAATAAAGGATATCTTATCTTATCTTATCTTCTTTGCATTTGCAGGTTAAGAAACAGACCCAAACTATTGCTCACATAGTTTTTCACAGTGTGGTCAACCTTGCCCCATCCTTGCTTGCAAACAACTGAGGCTTTTGCCGTTGCCCCTTTGGTACGCAATCATGACACGTTGAATAAGTTGATGGACCCTAGATGATGAAATCACTCTATTCTTTGCAATTGCGAGTGCATCTGTAATGAACTTGTTCCACTTTGGAAATGTTCCAAACAGGTGCGCTTTTCGAGCATTCTTTTGTCGTCCCAGCGTTGTCGGTTTGTGTTGCAGACATCAGATTCAAAATGTTTGAACATGAATTTTCTTGTCTTTGTAGTGTATTGAATTGAGTACAGGTTGAAAAGCATTTGAAATACAGCCAACTAGAGCATTGCGTATGTACTGGCGAGCCATAGTGTGCATCCTCTCCTCGGGAGAACTTTCCTGTTTTCAACAGCGAGCTCCCACTCGTATTGGGTGCTAATGGACAGAGTATTATTCAGGACAATGCTTCCTCTTGCTATTCAGACCACATCCTGCAACTGAGAAGTTCAATAGATGTGTGTGTGTGTATGTGTATGTTGGGGAGCGGGGGGCTTCATGTCTTTACACTTCAGCTCCATTTAACATGTTTTAAAAGCCCAAGAGATGAGGCCCATTTATGGAAGTGTTACAAACACAGCAGAGCGAGAAACTTTAGGAGGCCACGTGCTAATTTATCACGAAACGTGGTCAGTTGAGCAAGCAGGTATATCAGCTCCAGCCAGTAAATGAGAACAACTTCATATTGTTCACACAAAGGACCACTCAGTACGCATCCCGTGGTGCCTTTTAGATGCAAATTCATCATGGTGCACTCAAAACACTCGCCTGAAATCATCTTTTTTTATTGAAATGAATCTATGTATGTCCAGAATGCATGTTAAAGAGAGAGAGATTGCAAGGGCAAGAGCAGAATGGAAAGTGACAGAGACAGACAGTTTAAGACCTGGAAGGAGCAGTTGAGAAAAGGGCATTGATTGTCAGACGGGCAAACAACCTTCGTGGAAAGCACATTATATCGATGGACATATCAACCTTTCATTTCACAAATGACTTTCTTTAAACGGGTATGTTTATGTTGCTGAAAAGAAAGAGACGAGCAAGGGGCCGTGTTTCGAAGGTGATAATAAGAATAAGACGTTTAATAAGAATAAGAAAACCTTTATTAGTCTCACAATGGAGAAATTCCCAATTCACAGCAGCAAAGTTATGAAAGTAAGAAGTAGAACAACAAAATATAGGAGCTGCTGGAAAGGCAGCCACTCTCGCGGCGCCATTTTGAAGTCAAAATAACAAAATAACATAAGACAACACATAGGACACAGACAGTCGTTCAATCTTCACCAATTTTCTGCATACATCTCATGATAGTGAGCTTTATAAAAATACAGCATATTGGATGTTGATGCACTCCAATATCAATACAAATATTTGTTACAGTTCTGTAACAAATACAAAGTTCACATTTTACTTTGTATTTACATTGTTACTGGGACGTAATTTCCATTTTTGCTTCAATGTGTTTTAGAAACTGTCCTGTTTGAGTGAGAATGACCCATAGAAATGTTCATCCATCCCTTCTTTGTACTGCTTATCCTGCGTAATCAAAAGATTTCTTTTCACACCACAAATTCCTTGCGTGCATCCACCCATCATCTGATCCGCTTATCGTCACGGGGGTCGCGGGCATGCCGGAGCCTATCCCAGCCATCTTGGTGCAGTCGGCGGGGCACACCCTGAACTGGTTTGCCAATCGCAACAGTAACAAAAAATATATCTAATATCTTGGACGGGACAAAAGAAAAATCATGTGTGTGAACTATATTTACAACAGTGTTGTCTTATAAACAATGTATTTCTTCTTGAAAAGTCAAAATGTATTCTTTCCTCTGAGATGGAATCTTAAAATTGGTATGATAAGCTTAACTAAAGTTAAACTGTTACAAACTGGTCTGTGATTTGCTGACAATAAAGCAGACTTCTAAAAGTGTACAATGTCCAAATGGATGCCCACGCATTAACCAATGTCAGTCGTGGTATGTCGGCACTGAAGGCTGCTGAGCAGGCATGGACCGCAAGCACTCCTGGACCTGCTAGCTTCCGGTTTTCTACCCACTGTGCTCTTTGTTCAGCAAATGGAAGAAGAGCAGAGTTGCTGCTCGGTTTTATGAACGTGGTCAAACAAACACATTCGTAGTTAACAGCTCATTAAAAAAAATTGCTGAATCATAATTTAGTTGACAAATGACTCACCGCTGTTCCCCTGCTTATAACAGCATTTAACCAATCTTTGTTTATTGCTGTTGCCACATTAGCAATCCAAATATCTCCAGGTAGTACTCTGTGCTCTTTAAATTGGCAAGATACTTTCTCACAAACTGTATTTTTGTCTTATATTCATTGTGTTTTCTCTATAAAACATGTTTCATACTGTAATTAATTATCTCATTTTAACCAAAGGCATTGGGCAAGGATATGAAATTACCTATATTGGGATATAAAATTTGGTCCATATCGCATCGCGCTTCCTGTGCAGTGGGAAACGATTTCCATACCATTTACACTCTTACGTGAACTCTTCTCATGGGGTCGTCTTTACAAATGTCGATGAGAACACCAAGTTTGAAGACATAGACAACAGAACTGTTGCATTACCAGCATACTGGACATTTGTCAGCTGACATCTCCTCTTCACACGCAGACACACATTCTGGCAGTACCGCAAGGAAAACCCTCAAACCAGAGTGGGTGACCCTCCGCCCGAGGGTCTTCCCGGCTTCAACAGTGGCGTGATGTTACTGGACCTCGGCGCAATGAGGGCCTCCGCCCTCTACAACCAACTGCTGGATACGAGAAACGTGACCAAGCTGGCTGACAAGTACAGCATCAGGGGCCACCTCGGGGACCAGGACTTCTTTACCATGATCAGTATGGAGCACCCAGAACTGTTTTACTCCCTGGCCTGTGGTTGGAACCGACAGTTGTGCACTTGGTGGAGAGACCACGGCTACAGAGATGTCTTTGACTTGTATTATCGCTGTGATGGACCCATCTATATCTACCACGGGAACTGTAACAGCCCCATACCAGATGATTAATCCCAGATACTGAAAATGCAGTTTTTGATATCACTTAAGACGCTGTCCTGCGTAGCTCACAAAACAACGGTGGTATTGTTGTAACTGACTCACTGCCCTTTGCTGGTCGACGGGCTGCTAAGACCTTGACTTTTCCTTCCAACTTGGACCACTGCCTCCGTCGACTACACGTGAAAACTCCACTTCAAGTCACATGTTGTTAATGTTTGAATGTTTTTTGTTAGCTTTTTGTCTGCATTTTACTGAGAAATATTAACTGACCCCCCCATCACCACCCCGAAAAATAGTGACCCACTTTTGATCGATCTCTCAGATTCAAATAAATGTCAGCGCTCGATATTTATCACCTAAATATTTGAGATGTTGGCTGGTAGAGGATGTGCATGAAGTCACACGACCAAACACTCTTGAAAAGAAACATTTCAAATCAATACGTTTTTCACAAATGAACCCTAAAGCTGAGCAATGTTGTTCATTTTTTTTTAAAAAGGCTCGATTGTGAAGTCTTGATTGCACTTATGCTGACTCATGCTGTTTTTTTAAGCATCAGTTCATTTCTTTTTCAGAATGTTTCAGAGTGACGGATCTGTATTCCGACTTACACTGGAACATGTTTTTTTTTCTCTCGAGCAGGGGAGTTTATAGTACAGGGCGTATAAAATATATAACACATTTTCACTCGGTGCACACCTGCACAATTTAAAGTGGCTCTGATCGAGACACAGAATGTTAATTCATTTCGTCGACTTTTCCTGACATTTTTTTTTCTTTTTAGGAGAAGACTAATTGTTTTGTGCAAAGACGGATTCCGATTTGGAACCTTTTCTACCGATAATTCCCTCCACTGTAACCTAGGCCCCAGTTCCAACAAAATTATGCTGCCACCAACTTGCTTCACTCGGACCATAAAACAATTGTATGCATCCCTTTGTGAAATTTCAGTCATGCTTTGCCAAAACTTTAAAGCAATGTTGAACATTTTGGCCATCATTCCAAAAGTTATGTTTGTCGCAAATACAACACTGCTCATCACCAAAAGAACGCCATACGTGTGGTGAAACACGGTTTTGGCACCATCATGCTTTTGGGCTATTCTTCTTTAGCTAGAACTGGGCCGATGAAGAGTTCCAAATACCAGTCAGTGTTAGCACAAAACCTTCTAGCCTCTGGTAGAAAGGCAACAAATGTCAGGAAAAGCCCACTAGAACACTGAACTTTATTTGGGGTTAATCAGAGGCGCCGTTTACACTCCCATTTATCATGAGTTTGAAGGTGAATGGTAAATTGTGAAAATGGCCACACGTAAAGAGAGTGGGCACGGCCACGTCAATTGTTTGTCAAATGTCCTCTCTCCAAAAGATTTGAGATGTACAGGTTTCAGGTTCCATGAAAGATGAAAAATGCTTTTAAGCTATTTATTCTGAGGTCTTTTTCATGTCACAGAAAAGGGGCACCTTTTATATCAACTTTAACAGCGATCAGAAGTTATTGTTATAGTTTTCTCAGATGATTGGCTGCACTGTGCTGGCACCTAGTTGTCTTTTTTGTGCAATGACTGAACATTTGTAATAATAGGTTCATCTAAGATGCAAATACTCGATCTTGAATATTGATTCTCTCCTCAACAGAAAAACCATTAAAAAATGGTGTTGGTTGAATTAGCTGTCAGCCATGGGACTCTAATTCAGTATGATTTTGAACTTTGACGGATGATTGTGTGGTCAGCTTTTCGGAAAATATCCATTGTGTTTGTGTCACTAAATGACATGTAATATTTGTGCAGAGGACAGGTCGACGGGGCACTTGTTTCCACATACATTCATTTAGAAGGTACAAACTATGTATGTTAGTTAGTATGCAACCCTTGTTTCTCATTATTTAAAAAAAAACACCCTCTTTCGCTCGCAAACAAGAGCTGACCTATTTCTGTCACTCGCTTAGAATAACTACAGTCAGGATCTTTGATCTTCCATGTGTTGGTATTTAGAATGATCTATAAACTTGAGGTCCGTGAGGGACAATGAGAGGAAATTGTATTTGTCCTCGGCTTTGGATGATTATTTACATTGCAGCATTGGCATAGTTTTGCCATTATGTTGCAACGCATTTGAGATCAAAAAAGTCAGTGCAAAGTCTGACGAGTTATTAAACATTTTTTGCATTGAATCCACTCAAAATTAAAATAAACACCAGTCCCAAAAGACCAAACCTTGAAAATAACAGAAAATAAAGGACATTTGAATGCTCTTGCTGAGGGAATACCGGTTCCACGTCGAACTTTAGCAAACACTCCAACCTCTGACTCCGTCAGACCACGGAGATCGTGACACGGCATTAAAGTTGTACTTGACTTGACTTGACCTCATGACGCCAATTTTCATGTCGAAATTAACTGTACGCTTTGAAGTGTAGCTTTGAAGTGTCTCACAATATTCTGCCCAGGCAGTCAGTGACTGTCGCTTCCTCTGATAACTTCCTGGAAGTCAGATTTGGACTTCCCCAGCCTAAAGAATGTGTGTCATTGGCCATCATTTGATTGGGCGATTTGAAATGCGAAAGACGGTGGGACAAATGAATGGGACATGGCCCCGTTCAGAGTGTTTAGGCCAGGGTTATCAAACTCAGGTCCCGGAGGGCCGCTGTCCTGCATGTTTTCCAAGTTTCCCTGTTGCAACACACCTGATTCCAATGAACAGGTTCAATGTCAGGCTTGCGCAGAGCTTGCTGATGATCTGATCATTTGAATCTGGTGTGTTGCAACAGGGAGACTTGGAAAACATGCAGGACAGCGGCCCTCCGGGAACTGTGTTTGACACCCCTTGTTTAGGCGCAAATTGTATTTCGGTTGCAGTGTTGTATTGACTCAGACTTGACCTTAGTTTTACTGTTTGCTGCTTTCTGCCGTCTTTGTTACTGATTTATTGCTTTATTGGTGTATAGATGATCGTTGCTTTATATACAGCACTTTGTATACAGCGATGGCTGTTTTAAAGTGCTCTGTAAATACAATTGAGTTGGGTGTTGTAACACAGTATTTACTTCACTTTGGATGAGTTAACCATATCAAAGTTCTGCTTTAAAGCACATGGACGACAAGGAGGACCACCAGCTCGGGCTGCCAATACAGAAGTCCCCGATGTCCATGCGGTGTTGCAGAGGCATGTCAACCAGGACAGCGCCACAACATCCTTAGCCTTCAAGAACTCTATGCTAAAGAACTCATCCATGACCCCTTCCACTGAGGAGCATTTTATGTCACGAGTTGAGGTCAACAACGTCCCACTCCTACTCTAGCCAGTGCTGATGACGCCTGATGGATGTAGGCCGAGACACCAGTTGCTCACCATCAAAGCCTCACCTCCAGGCCTTGTGGCGCAGGGGTGCCCCGGCGGCCCCCATCCAGGTAAGGGAAAACAAGTTTTAAAAAAATGTCTCATCATATTTGAATCGTGCTTTGGTCGCTCACCTCAGACCTGTTTGTAATAAGTGACCCAATTTAGCATCTAGGATCAATTGGATACCCAAATCCTGCCACCACGATAAGGTGTTGGCTCAAGGAGTCCATTAAAATTAAATTCATTTTAAATGATTTTATTTTTCAATTTGAATAAACTTGTTGTTGTTGTTGTTTGTTTGTTTTCTTTGATGCTTTGATTTGAGCGGGGCAATGTTTTTTTTCTCAGCTTCTGTAAGACCTGACCTATCAAAGAATAGCCAGAAAATTCAGATTTTGGGGAACTGAGGTGTTCCTTATAACAATACCCACACAAATATTTTTGCTATATCATTTTGTTTATGAGATTTTTTTTGTATCACATTTTAGTAAGCATTATGTAGATTACATGTGATATGACGATTTAGAGAAAATCATATTTTAAGAAAGAAAGAAAGAAAAGAAAAACCTTTATTAGTCTCACAATGGAGAAATTCCCAATTCACAGCAGCAAAGTTATGAAAGTAAGAAGTAGAACAACAAAATATAGGAGCTGCTGGAAAGGCAGCCACTCTCGCGGCGCCATTTTGAAGTCAAAATAACAAAAATAACACAAGACAACACATAGGACACAGACAGTCGTTCAATCTTCACCAATTTTCTGCATACACTTTGTTGTCTGAAGCAGTTCTAGATGAAAGAGGAGAGGATCAAAGTGTCCTTTCTCCAGTGGATCAGAGACGTCATGCTGAAAATGTGCACACGTCTGCTACAAGCTAAGTTTTGAAAGCAAACACAAAGCTGTAGCATCCATTGACGAAAAGAGATTAGTTCACTTCTCCTGTCCCACGTAATCCGCTTCAAACTCCAAGCCGCGACTCCGAGCTCCAAATCCGCATCGGCACTCCGCGCCAACGCTCCTTTCTTCTCATCGTCGGCTCCTCAAGACCTCCATCCATCCAGCCGCAGACCGTTCAACAGCACCGATCTCTCCGCTGAACAAAGTGGGGCTGTGAAAAATGCTGCCCATTACAGGCGCAAGACACAAGCGCCCCGGGACTGTCCAGCAACGACAGTCAAATGGCGCCGACATTCCTCCAGTCAAAAACAGTGCTGGTATACCCATGCTGCCGAGAAGGCGCAACCACCAAGCACAGAGTCTCCTCCTTGATGAATGTCGTGGCCAAAAAATGCTGAAAAAGGTCCACATCAAGTCCACACGACGTAACAACAAACACAAAGTGACAAAAGAAACACAAGAACAACAAAAAAAGCAAGGCTCATGAGAGCACTTGCTGATGGCTGCCTACTCGGGCGCCATCTTGACTTATTTATTTAAACCTGCAGTAACCAATTTGACACAAATGATTGAATTGCAATATAAAGAATGGGTTACTTAATAAATATGCATGTAGCTAATATGATACGAATGGCATTACAGGGTTAAAAAAAACTATAATTGCAAATCTAAATGCATATTCTTACTCACTCCATTCGTTGCTTGTTTTGTGAGGTAGACATTCAGAAAGGAGTACGAAAAAGCCTGTTAGACGCAATTTCATGATACCTGCTCATTGTTTGCAGTTGTGTGACGTCAAATAGAAGCAGAAGTAGGTCAGTGTGCTATAGCGCATGCAACGAGGCAGCTGCACACTATCTCCAGCTGTGATTAAGTGCCACCCAGGCTTTGTCATTGTGTCTATTCGGAAGGGTTAAACACTTAAGAACCGGATGTGCTGAGGTCACTAGTGGAGGATCTTCTACGGAGGATTTACCAGGTCAGACAAATTAGACTTGGTTCTGAGATTTTGAGCTGGGCATGAATTGAAATGGAGTCATTGACACTGATTTGAAGTGAGATGCAAATGCAGATGGCCAGTCGAAGAGAGGCCTAACTCCATTTTTCATGATTACAAGCTGACCTAATTTCACTACATCCATCCAATTCCGCAGCACCACATGACAGTATTTAGGCCATTGCAAATCAATACAAAATAAGTCGGTCATAAGAAAAAGATCTACACTTGATCATAAGACTTGTAACGTGAAGAGCAGAATTTGGACCCAGAACCACTTTAATTGAGACATATTATCTTCTAATCTCCTCTGGACTGACATTTTGCGTTGGCCTTTTTGCACTTGTTGAATTATAGTCAATTTCTGGTTGGCGTTTCCCTGTGTTTATGCTGATTGAGCGTGTTCTGCTGTCTTACTTCCTCCTTTGTCCTGTTCAGCTGTCTCTAAATATTTCGTTCCCTTGTTTCAGTTCAATGTTTTTCAGTTCATTGTGGGTTTTTTCCCATGCTCCACATTTTTTTTCAGACATGTGCCACTGCTTTTAGCAGCTAGCTATGTTCACACTGCAGAGCAGGTTTGATTTTTTTTCTCAATGTGTCAAGTATCAGATTTTTTTTTCATTTTAATAAAAACATTTCAATAAGTACAATTCAGATTTAAAAAAATCTGACCCCTCTTTCATATGCCATTATAAATTTGATATGTATCAGAGGTGGCCCGACCTTTGGTCGAGTGGTTAGCACGCCGACCTCACGGTGCAGAGGTCGTGGGTTCGATCCCGGCTCCAGCCTTCCTCTGTGGAGTTTGCATGTTCTCCCTGTGCCTGTGTGGATTTTCTCTGGGTACTCCGGTTTCCTCCTGCATTCCAAAAACATGCATGACAGGCTGATTGAACACTCTAAATTATCCCTGGGCGTGAAAGCGAGTGTGGATGGTTGTTTGTCTCTGTCTGCCCTGCGATTGGCTGGCCCCGCCCCCACACATACACACTCCCCCCCCCCCTTCCCCTGACCCTTGAGAGGATAAAGCGGATCAGAAAATGGATGGATGGATGCATCAGAGGTGACTGCAGTTTGATTGCTCAGGTTGCACTTATCCGAACTTGACATCAAACGGTATGTCACAATTGGTTAAAAACAAAAAACAGAAGAAACAGGCAAAAAGCAGTGGCGCATGAAAAAGCATAAAACATTGGAACAAACATGTTTTCGAACTATCTGCATGATACAAAACGCCCAGCACATCACAGAGTGCCATAGTGGATCACTCATCAACACACCCAGGTTCTATTTTCAGCAGCATGTATAAAATACCTTGTCACCGTGCATGTGTACCAAGTTGTGTGTGTCCTCATTCATTGGCGGTGGCTGGTTTCCACACGTTCTATGCTAGAGTGGTGCTAATGAATCATTGGCGCTTGAGTCAAATAGCCACCACGCTTGTGCACATGCTGTTCTCAAACTTGATTATACTGACAAGTAGAGGCTTTTTGATTTAGGATGACACTTGTTGATCTTGGCCTGATGCCTGTGTTCTCAATTGGAAGCCTACATGAAGGATGGAGGGAAGGCGAGAGAGTGCCATAGAGTGTTTGTTAGTCATAGAGTGTTTTGGAGTGGAGATGTGACCTAAATTAAAAAAAAAAAAAAAAAATTAAACTTCTATTTGAACATGTTGAATGGACAGATCGCATGTTGAAACATTGTTTTTAATTTAAATGTGTATGTAAATGTGTACCCTCGTGAGCATAAATGGCTAGAATAAATGAATGTCAATTTGTACATCCTGTGCAACTTTGTACCATGTCGAGGTGCACAGAACGGGGTTGCACAATGCAGTAGGTCAATGTTTCATTGTTGTGGCGCAAATTCATGTGACGATGAATCTTTCGGTGCAGGAGAAGAAAGAGACATTCAGTCACTCGTTCGTTTTGCAACTGAGTTAAATGAAGAAAAATAATCGAGCGCAACAAGAAGTTATTTTTCTTTGAGTGTGTTGAACCCATGTTTTTCTATTCAAAGAATACACATGCGCCATGAATGAAACTTCTTACATATTTCATCTCGCTCAAGATGAGGATGCTTTGTGATAACTTCAGTTTGTTGAAAAGCTTCCCGAGAACATGCTTGAGAGTCTTTATTGTGAATGTATGCGGCATGTCACTCATACCTTAAATCAGGTTCAACCTGTGACTTAAATGTTAGATTCTTACATTCATGTTCACAATCACACCTAGGGACAATTTAGAGTGTTCCGTTAACCTGTCATGCATGTTTTTGGAATGTGGGTGGGGACTGGAGTACCCAAGGAAAACCCACGCAGCCGTGGGGAGAACATGCGGCCTCCACACAGGAAGGCCAAAGCCAGAATCAAACCCTGCACCTCTACTCAGTGAGGCGGATGTGCTAACCAGTTGCCGTGCGACCCTCTCTTTAGTTATGTTTTCATTCATTTATATGTATTATGCTGCACAGAAAAGATAGAAAGATGACTAAAAATGTCTGTAATTTTGCCCAAGGTTACTTTTGTACTCTCAGTTCCAAGTGTCGTCGCCATGTTCGTCAAGGAGACTTTAATAATACTGAATAGACAATGGTTATAAGTAGACAAGAGTCAAATAGACAATAGTCTGTGGTTTTCCACTGCACATCGGCACAACTTCTTCTTCCTGCTGGGATGAAATGACTCTTGGTCACAGTGACACAAAGAAATCATCATGATAGGGATAATGACAGCTAATTCATCAATTCTTTTTTTAAACATCTGAAATGGGTTGAAATAATCTATTTCGGAATCTTCTGTTACAATGCCAGTACCATAGCTGTCTTGGGGGTCAACTTTATTTGCGACCCTCGTGAAGATATGAGGATTAGAAAATGGATGGACGGATGGATGGATGGATGAATTTGTTTGTGAAACATTTGTTTTTTCCCCCTTTTTACAATTTTGTACGTTTCGTTGTGCTTTTTTAAAATTCTCACGCTTCGCTTTGTGAGGTTACCGTCCTTCCTCTCATCATCCTGACATACATTTCTAAATTGATGACCTACATTCACTTTCTTGTCCTTCTATCACTGCCCAGTCCTCCCACACACTCTCTCTCTCTCTCTCACACACTCTTTCTGACCTCCACATGCTGTTCTCACCACTTTGTGGAAAGGTGTAAGTGCACAAATGCTTTCTAAGGCTTTCTGCAGATGAATGATAAATGGGGCACCGCTGCAGTGAATCTTCAGATATGAACATTTTCCTCCCCATTGTGAATCCATTTCTTATCAGGTTCTGTCCGGTTCAATCTGCGTTTAGCCAGTCGTCTTCCTTCCATCATGCCCCCGTGTCCTTCTCAACTCTCTTGTCCCCTCTGATTAATTCAAACATATTTTTAACATCTTAACCAAAGGACAGACCTAGACACGGGAAAAAAGTGTGCACGTACCGCGAAAGTGAATAGAATTCCTGATTGGTCAATGCCAAACTTCAAATCTGCACTTCAATCACATGTTGACCGTTTAATTTCAAATTCACTGTGATTGTATATCCAGGCAAAGTCATAAAATCTCAGTCATTGTCCATACTTTTTCTGGACCTAATTGTATGTGCGGTCTTCGTTTCTGTTCCAGTCGTACTATACCGACGTGCTCCCAAAGTAGGTCATATTTTGTAGTTTGTGAGTTGATCGAATATTTCACAGACAACGTTATTATCTAATATTTTACCCTGTATTTTTGTAAAAATGAAAAATAAAGTGGAATCCTCCAAAGTGGAACCCATTCCTGATTGGCAAGTTATTCTCATTTGAGAACAACTACCGGTAATTATAGAAGCAATGTCTCAAGTAACATGTTAGCTGATGAATTGATGGATAGATCGACAAATTCTTCCTTGACAGGGCTCATAAACACATTCACACATTCCCATCAAGACACATTGTACACAATGAAAATGAATGAATACATAAAAAATTAAATACCTTACTAGTTCATGTCATGAAGTGCGTTTTGAAAAGTGAAATAAGATGCAAATACAAAGTGCATGAAAAATACGACTCACCATTGTCGCATATTATGCAGAAGTGGGCTTGGTGCCTGGGGATCTCCCGTTGAGATAAATCTGAATTTTAAGTAGGACTCCTGATACTGTCAAACGTAGCCTTCTTTTCTTGAAAGTCCTAAGCTACTCTTCTGTCCGCTGGCTGGGCATTTACCTCTTCCCAAAGAAACTGTCGATGGATGTCACCAGCTGTTAGTCGATAATAATGGTTGATGGAGAGCTCAGGGCCGGGCGGGTCCATTCGTTTGGTGTGCAGTTGTTTTTGAACTGGTTAACGTTATTAACCATCATACTAGTGTAAAAGAGGTTAACCAAACTTAAAACAAAAGTACTCATTCAAGAAGATGCCTCATAGACACTAAAGAGAAAACGTAAAAGTGTTTGCAGATCGTTACCCGTCAGTGCGGTTTTATGGCTACAGTATAGGACAAGTAGCATAAGAATACACCCTGAGATTTGTAGCTGTTCATGACCTGACGTATTTTTTTCCAAAATGTTCTGATTTAATTGTACTGCTCATGTTGTACTAATCAGAACATATGTAAGAAAGTTCAATATCTGTTTTTGGTCATCGTCACTCTTGTGTCATCGCCAAAAAATAAGAATACAAAGACAAGTAAATACACATGATGATGGTTGGAATGCCAATTGTCGTATTGAGGCATATTTTTTCCAAATATCGTTGGTTGTGCACAGACTCTAGAAAGGCAGCTTCTCACATGTACGCTCAGTTTACACTCGCTCAAAGAGCCCTTTGTCCCCCAGAGAGGTAACCTCTCAGTGAAAAACAGAAAATGTTATGAGAGTAGAGACAACTATGTCATGTTCGCTTTATTTTAGATTGAATGTCAACATTATTCACTACCTCCACAAGATTTCATTATCAAAACGAGGGTAACTTGGAGTGGTTGGCCGCAAAGCCTATCAACTTCATTTATATTCTGTTATCTTTCACTGCACTTTGACTTTGACTCTTAAGTTTATATTCTGTTCTCATGGAAGTAACATTGTCTTGAGTGTTCTCCCTCCTGAATGAGTCTTAAAACTACTTATAATTCTGCAAACAGGGTGACATTCCCTGCATAAAATTCCAGGTTTTGTGTCAAAATGTGACAATTAATAAATGCCCTGTGACAACATGCCAAATATAAATGATTCAAAAACAAAAAACAAGTATATAAAATGAGTCAAGCTCTTCTCTCCCGTCTCAAACACGATGGCCGTATCCACTGAATCACCTCCTCGCTCTTCCGTCATTCTCTGTGTTACTTGCGCATACTGACAGCTGAAAATGAGTAGGTCAAAAGCGGGCATGCCAGCAAACTATGCTAAGGGTAAAGGTATTTTTAGGTTGTAGGCATAGCAAGCTAGTTGCTGCCAATTGGCTACTTTGTGGGAGCTTGTGTTGAAATGCTATATCGCCACCATTCAATACAGTCGTACCTCTACTTACGAACATCTCGTCATACAAACATTTCAAGTTACGAAACTCCTCAGCGGGAAAAAAATCCCTCTTGTTAGAAAATGAATTTCAAGATATGAAAGGTAAGAAAATACAGTATGGGGTGCTAGTCGCAGCTCAGTTTCCTGAACGTAACATACCTATAGCTGCCTTAGCGTTTTCGAAGGATTGTTAAATGGTAACAAAAGCAAACTTCCTTGGATCAGTTTACAAAGCACCAGTCAAAAACCACTTATGAGAGAGCGCATAAACTAAAGAAGGGCAAAACGATAAGGATGGGGTTAAAAGTTAAATGACCATTTTTATTCTTCATTCTTTGTTTTTTACATTATGCACAACCCTCAGTTATTGTGCAATAATCTAATTGTAACATGTATTTTTATGCTTTAGAAAACATTTATGTCTGAATTTTGGGAGTTTGGAACAGATTAAGGCATTTACATGGAAAACACGTCTCTACTGACAAAATGTTCTAGTTAAGGCATTTCTTCTACAACCAATTAATTTCATAAGTAATACCTCTACTTACTGTACTATGTACTATGAGAATAACACACATTTTGTTGCTCAGCATCCAAGATTGAGGGGTTTTATTGTTATTGTTACCCAAGTGCACCAAACTTACAAAAATGTGACTCATTGTGTGGCATATGTAGACATTTGTGTTATAAATGTAGGCATGATAATTTGGTGGTTTTGACACAATTGAATGATGCTTTCATCTATGGAAGTGTCGAAAAATTGGGCATGACTCATCACAAGTCTGTTTGCCTACTCTTCTTTTCCAAAGTTCTCTAAATGTGTCAGATTGTGCTCATAACTCCTGTGCACAGACCCATTCAAGTTACCAAACAGATCAGTTAGATTTAGCTCAGGGTCATTCGAAAATGTTCCGGCGAAGCTCTTCTTTTCTTCATTTGGATGCGTACATGGAGTCATTTTTGAGTTCTTCCTTTCCGGTACATGCAGTTCTTCTACGTTCTTTTCAGGGACATCCAATTTTTTGTAATGTTACTCATCCTCAGGCTGATGCTGTTCTTCATCAAATCTGTCCATCGCTTTGCAAAATGATTTTCGACCCTCGGAAATGGTGTCTTGCATAAAAACTGCACGAGTGATTTGCTCTGGCGAAAAGCTGAAAGTCACTTCTACTTTATCTGGTAGCTTTCAACATACTTGACACAGATATGACTTTTATTCTTTTGGATCATTGTCTTTTGCTGTCAGGTGTCACTCAGTCAGTGTCAGATATTTCTTTCTAGATTAGTTCAACGTTTTTGAATAATTTGCAGTTAATGAAGGATCCTTAAGAAAACACAACACCAAAGGTCAGAGCAGAACAGGCTTGGCCCAGAAATCTGGAACTTGTGTCGTTGTTGCTCCACTGAATTTGATGTTTTTTGACAAATAATTGATGCAGTCAAACACAACCAAATGCAAGCCTGAACTGATTTAAAGTTGTTCTCAAAAAAAAATATTCCGGTCTATGATTGACATATTAGAGCTTCAACGTTAGATTTCCACTTGTCCATTTGTGATTGTTCAATGTTTCCTTTCTCCAAGGTCAGGAAATAAGAGGTTTAAAAATGGGTCAGTATTCTTTTTTCAAGCAATTTTGTTTTCCAGCACGTGAGCTGCAAAATTGCTTTGAAAAGTCGAGGCAGGAGTCAAAGTCAGCAGTTGGGTGATTTTGTGTCAAAGGGTTCAGGGTTTTGAACTCTGCTTCTGTTGTTTGGGACCAATTGTCAGGAGTGGGTGATTTTAAGACGTAAGTTACATGTTAACAAAGGATGTGGTGGTTTTCCAATTCTAAAAAATATTCTTTTTCATGTGATTCACTGCAAGCCTATAGAGAAAAGAGGATGTCAGGGAAACATTATTCAACACTTGAGACGAGAGAGTCTCCAACTAACCTATTATTTGCCTTGGAGCATGCACGGCGCGACGCCGGGGCGAGAGGCGGCTATACCCCGTCAGAAATCTGTCTAGACCCCTTCAGTCCACTCCTAACAATTTATTCACGTACTCTTTTATGTTACAAAAAAAAACGTTAACCCCTTTTTTCAGTTCACAAGTAGCCATTCTGTTCCAATACAATCCCTGTTGATGTATCTGTGCCTTAGTTGTACCCCATGTATGCTTGTGAGGGCAAGCAGGAGCCAAATGAGTCTTTCAGTTACTTGCGCACTAAGGGCACATTCGGTAATAATCACCAAGCGGGCACCGGTTCACTGAGACCATTTGTAAACTTAGAGCTTTGCTGAAATTTGTCATTCGGCGGCTATTCAGAGTGCACCAAAATTGCCGTTGGGCGTTGAATGTTTGAGCTAAGAGAATTAATAGCACGCCAATCCTGATAGAGTGTTGATGGTGCAAATGCAATTATCAATATTATTCTTGTCATTCAGCAGGGTCCAATGATTTTTGCTCACAGGCATGAAGTCAGAAACGAGAGTAGAGATGAGAGGGAAAGGAAGAGCAAGATTGGGTTTTAAATCTTGGATCAATAGTCTGGAGTCTAAGCAGACATCTTGGAAAAGTCAACATGTACTGTAGGTCTTAGGAGTCTTCATCATATTTTTATGAGTTCAGCCTGACCTCATTGTGCAGGGATAGCGACACCCTGACCTGATATTTCATGAAGCTGCTGCTTTTGGTTTAATATGACTGTGAGGGAATGGTGAGAAACTATTTGGGCTTGCTGTCTGGTCTTTGGCCCCTTGTCCCACTGAAATTTGTCTCACAAAGTCATCCAATTCTTTTCCACAAATTAGCAGCCACAGTAACAATCATATCAATTATACACATTTTATATTCCCCCTCTTTGTGTTTTCACTCCGTGTAGAAGTGTTTCTATATGAAGGTTTTACACACACACACACACACACACACACACACACACACATTAGTCATGCTCTACAAAGTCCCTCACAAAGCCTCATTAGAGAGGAGTTGCATAACATTTTCTAATTCTGTCCAAATGTTATAATAAGACTTTTTTACTCCTGTGCTCCATGTTTATGTACTGATATGAAGCTGTTGAAAGTTCAAAAGTAGATGTTTTCCTTTCTTTTAATTTTTCTTTGAGTAGTTTTTTTTCTTCACTCAAATTTAGGTTTTCCCAAATGTATTCTGGCTGGAATAAGAAATGCAGCTCCTTACTGGGACCCAAATATTATAAAATACGTGTGAGAATCAGCGGTTTGGAAAATGAATGAATGGACAAATGCAATAAAGCTCAGCTATCAAAGTCAAGGCCCGGGAGTCAGATCTGGCCCGCCACATCATTTTATGTGGCCCGTGAAAACAAATCAAGTACGGTATGTCAAGTTCCATGATGCTTCCTTAAGTCTGAACCAAAACTTCAAATTGTCATATGTATTCCACAATAACAATCATTATTCTTGACTTCTGATTTAAATACTAGTTGTCCATTAATTTGTGTGTAATATGTGGAGGGGATTAAACATCTATACGGTTTCCCCAAATTCATAAGGGCCCTCCAAGGGAAACGGTAACTACAATGTGCTCCACGACAAAAATGAATTAGACACCCCTGCAATCAAGTAACAAAAAAATATGTAAAATGAGTTAACGTATGGACGTCATGGAGTCATCACCTTATTGAGGTGGAGGGGTTTGTGTCCCAAACACACCGGGGAGATCTTGTGGGCTTCGGAATACGGGGGACCGGTTGCTGTAATGTGAGGTTTTCCGTCCCTGTACAACTGGTGTCAGAATTGGTCCGAATTGCCAGCACCAAGTCGGATTCATTTCTAGTGAGGCTTGGACTCTGCCAAAGCTGTTCCATGTCCCCGATTCATTTGGCTTCATTAAGCCGTGACCTTGGAGAGTTTCCCAGCCAAAAGTGAAGCGGTTGGGATGAGAATCTGCACCTCCAAATCTTGAGTCAGAAAAGGTTCATGAAGGGAGAAAAAATGCGATGAATCTGTAAACTGCCAACTCTAACCGCTAGAATGCCTGTTATCAGATTTCCAAAGATGTCGGCATCTCTAACATCTTCGACAGAAAAAAACGCTAGGAGCCCACTGTCTATCCTGCCACAAATGTTGTGTCACAACGGGCCGGTTCCCTTACAGTATGTCTGATCTTTGGATCGCAGCTGATTAATTCCATGATTTTCAAATTTCTAAGGGAAATGCAGTGAGAGGCTCAGGTTGATCGAGGCACACAAGATTGAAGTCAGCATTCCAGAGGAGATAAGGCAGGGAGAGAGCAGAGGAAAAAAGCGTCTGCCTTTGGTGAGATCCAGAAGAAGAAATCTAAACATAATACCTCCTGGATGTTTCCTTTTTGAGCAGGGCTGTCGTCAAATTCCACGTTTATGGAGTCCAAGTCAAGTGCAAGTCACAAAGGTCCGACTTAAAAGCAAGTCAATGTCACAAAAGTCCGAGTCCAAGTCAAATACGAGTCCACAAAGTCCCAGTCCTAGTCCAAGTCAGAGATGAGATCAAGAGCAAACCTTAAGCCTGAAAATACTATTTTCATGACCACAAAAGTTAGTAGTAGTTAGTAGTATTAGATGGCATGAAACAATGTCACTTCTTTTCAGAGTTTGGTCATATGACATCCGCAAGCTGATTGGTCGTTCCCTGAGCCTTGAGCAACTGTGATGTCATTTTCAGTCGACAGCAAGTGGCAGAATGGCCGCCTCCTAAGATGGATTTTGCTGATTACCGTAATTCATATTCCACAAATGTAACATTAATCAGCATAGAGTTTTCAAACTTGTGAGGTTGCATTGAATATATATGTGTATATAAGAACATTTTTGAGTCGACCTTCCCTTTAAGATTGCAGATCAAGTTAAAATGTGAAAAAGGGAAAAATAAACCATCACATTTCTTTATATCACCTATTTCATATATTGATGAGACAGCATCGGCCATGTGTGTGTTTTTGTTGCTCATCCTGTAAATGAATATTCCTTACACAATTTAAAGTGAAAAACAAAGTACCGGTATTTTCAACGTCCTGAATTGAATTGAAAAGATGCATTGTTACAAGAGGGAAGTTATTTGCAAATCTAAACTTTTCATCCATTTAATAAACAATAGAATAACACAGATTTAACCTTTTAAACTGAAAAAATGGCGTGTTGAACCACCTCACAAAAAATGAAGGAAAAAGCCATTTAGGTTAATTTTACTTACTCACTTTTGTTGTTCTATTACACCAGTATGATGTTTCCAGGTGGTGAAGTGGAACTCTGTGAAACTAATGGCTTTGTCACTCTCTCGCCTGATTTAGAAAAATAAGATTAGGAGGATAAATTTAGCCTCAATGCTTAAAAATAACGTGACGCAAGTAAAACAATGAGAGTGGAAAAACACAAACACTAGGCGGTTTAGTGCCAGGAAGAGCATTCTGGAGATATCTTGACAAAGACTAATGACTGGAGGCGAAGTATTATGGACATTTATTTATTTATTTTCGTACCTTTATGAACTGTGGCTCCTGGTGAATTGCTTCTCAAGGGCTTGGAATGCTGCCAAGTCGGGATAAAGAACAACAAAGAAATAAAGGTATTTATTACCTAATGGATTCTTGCCTAACGCATCAATTCTGTCAATGTAGAACCTCAATTGATTTTACCTTGAAAACATTTGCGACTCTCAGAAATGTGAATACACTTCAAGACTAAAAGATTAAGAACTGGCCAGAAGGAACTCAGTTCTGTAAAAAGCACAATTAGCAACAACAAAAAGGCATAGACTGGCAGTGAAGTGAAAGTACAAAATGTGACGTCAGTGATGCAGTGGTCGAACTCCTATACCGGTAACTTCGATGTAGTTGAAATAAATGCGTGTGAATGTTTGTCCATCTCGATATGCCTTGTGATTAAGTGGCAACTGTGGAGTCTGCTTTTCACCCAAAGTCAGCTGAAGTAGCCTTGAGCCTCACGTAAACCCTAATGGGGTACGTGAAGAAAACGACATCATTCTCATTGTACGTTGTTTAAACGAAATTTCATTCGGTACTCATCAGCTCATTGACGCACAACAATAGAGACAAATAGGCATGATACAGTCTATAGAGAGCAGCGGGCTTTCGTTTGGAACAGTTATTTTCATCCTCTTTTGTTTTGAGTCATCATTGACAAAGCGTCCCTCCCAGCCCCCTCCCTGATTATTGCACGCAGAGGCTACTTTTAATGGCTAACTTCTGTGTTGTTTTAGCATATTCTACCCATGTCTGGGCTTTTTCTTAATATGCTCCAACAAACGTGTACAACTGCGAACCCCCCCCCCCCCACCCCCAACTATATTGCACATGTAACAACACTTTCACCTTTCTCTAATCTACAGGATTTCCATACAGGACTAATCAGCTCAGCTCACGCCCTATAAATAGACTTGACTTGACTTGACCAGCCAGTGATGAAAACAGTTTTGGACAGCATGGCACTTCCTGCTGATGGGATTGCCCAGCCTGCTATTTACTGGATGAGGAGACTTGGCATCCAAACCTAGACTGATAGTAAACTAGGATCCCCACACCCGAGGTCACAGAACGATTACTGTTCGGCCATATGGAACATCCATCCATCCATTTTCTGATCCCCACGAGGGTCGCGGGCGTGCTTGAGCCAATCCCAGCCATCTTCAGGCGGTAGACGGGGTACACCCTGAACTGGTTGCCTGCCAATCATAATCACGGCACACATAGACGAACAACCATTAATGCTCTCAATCACACCTAATGACAGTTTTAGTGTTCAATTAACCTGCCACGCGTGTTTTAGGAACATCAAAGGAAGTACCCAGAGAAAACCCACGCAGGCACGGGTAGAACATGCAAACTCCACACAGGATGGCAGGAACCAGAATCGAACCGAACACTTCTGCACTGTGAGGCGGACGTGCTCACAAGAAACATCTTTTTTTCTATTCAGGAATACAATTTGCATCCTTTTTTTTTCTCAATCCCAGGAGGCTACAAAACAAGGCCCCCAAAAGCAATGGTGTAATGACAGAAAGATGCAATAGGCAGAAAGCCCTTCATATTCCAAATAAAGAAGAATGCACTGGGGAGAGGAGAAGAGGTCAGAGGAATACTCCACGGATGCGTAAACATTCAGTGGGAACTCATCCCTCAAAGCCTCTCCATAATGATAGGCAATGCATTGCAATGCCAGCTTTCAGGACAGCGGTTGAGGTGATGGCATTGCTTGCTCGTCTTGTAAATGAATGTTCCCTAAAAATGGGGCACTGCTGAGTAAACAACATGCATCAAACCCACACCGGATTTTTGCCCGTCACCGAAAATGGAATCCAACATGATATCGGTTTGAAGTTTTCTCTTTTGAAATGTACGGTCAATTGAAGAAACACAACCTTACCTGTCTAGGAGAAATGTTAGTTACATGTTGTTTCTGAATCCTCCGTTGCATGACGTCTCTTTGGTCGGCTTCTGTTTTCTCGTCTTATGCCCAGTGGTTGGAAAACAAGGGATGATCTTTTTTTTTTCCGGAGGTGGATATTCTGCCCCAGTTTTAGGAAAGCCCCCAAAGCCCCAAATTCTTCAAAACTAAAAGTTAATTGCTAATAAAAAAAAAAAGATGTACAGTACTTGAATTAAGACGCTCTAATATTATATCAGTGGCATGGTTTCTGAGGGAATATATCCCCCTCGGTACAAGTCTGGGCAACATTGTTTTTTCTTTCTTTTCAGATGATTTTACTCGCGCCTCTGTCAGGTCGCGTTGGCTATTTTAAGAAGAATTTCAAAAAATGTTTTATTTGTTATTATTATTACAAACTCCCCTTTTGACAGCACATAGATGATAATATAAAAGACAGTTTATGATTAAAAAATCCTAATTGCCATCAAGTAGACTGAAACGGGTATCATTGAACAGCCAATACATGCACAGTAAATGTGTAGTTCACATTTGATTCATCTCTTGGCGCCCCCGCCAGGACCGCAAAGGTTTCATGTTATTGGCATGAGTGAGTATTGTCTAGATTGCAGATAGAATACGTGTATTAGGAAAGTAGTATTGCTTGAATGCATTTTAAACAAAAGGTGGTTGGTCTCCACCGGTCTACGCCACTGGCTTGTTTTCTCAACAATAAGAAAGCTAAGCCTTCAGTGGCAACATTTGCATGAGCCTTTGAACAGACAAAATCACATAAGCAGCGTTTCTAATCGGCTCATTCACACTGAATGGAGCATTTGAATTCAGACAACAAGCATCGTGTTTGGGTTACATAAACCCAAATTCAACACGCTTGTGATATAACAAATGAAACACTCACTTTTTTTTCCGACAAGACAAAATAGAGTAAACTGCCTTATATTATTTTAAATAAAGGCAAATGCAGCAAAGCTCATACGACTCATCTTCTTGAACAATACCAGAGTCGGCAGAAAGTGATGGGTTGCTTTCATCGGCGAATTAATAATACAAAACAGTGTGTTTTTTCCTGTCAGCTGTCTTTTTCTCACATCCTTTCCAAATATTTCCCAGTGAGAAAAGAATAAAAAGTCCCGCGAGAGCCATTCTGAAATGTGGTTGTATTGCTAAAGCGGCCTAATGTAAGTATAAATGTTGTACTTGTTGTGTATGAAGCAACTTCTTTCCAAGAAGGGCCTGCCTATTTGAAAACAAACTGAAAACCGCTGTGATAGAAGCGTGCCTGTTTGAAAGCTGTACAGTATGTCCACATGTTAGATGTTCACGTGGTGTTCAAGGATATACAGTATCTGATTCATTTATCACAAAAAAACATGAATCAAACTGATTTTAAAACTTTTTCAGTGTGTCCTCATTCTCGTTTTACTGATTTTCCATTCACCGGAGACTTGACAGAAAAAAACTTTGCCAACAATGTAGACTCATTTGTGAAGGTTGAAAGGCTTTTCGGTCTTACAAAGAGGTTTTCGTCCTTTTTCATTCACAGTGTGTGACGCTTGAAAAAAATAGAAAGAGAGGGCGGTGTGATTAGCAGCTCACGTTTGTCAGCCGCCGGATGGTGCGGGGTTATTTCGGCCCCAAGTGCAGATGCAGGATTGCAGAAGTGAACGAGGAGTGGTTGGAAGATTCTAGCAATGGGTCAGTGAGTTTGGGGTGAGGTACTCAATGCAAATACACTTTAGCCACTTTTGCAAAACAACAAGAAAAGGATATGTTAATAATGTTCTGCTTTGGGATGTGACAAGCCATATTACAGAGCCGTGCCCCACTAGATCCATACATGGTGCTGTTTTTCTTGTTTCTAATATGCAAGGGGTTCCAAAAAATGACTTCGCAGTCTCCAATTTAATGAGTGAGTATTGTCTGACTTTACTGCGTCTTAAAGACGCAGTAAAGTGTAATCAGAGATTTGTTTCTCAATGCATTCCGCTCGTTTGATGATAATTGCTAAAAACGTGCAGACTGTGAACTGTGTTGCACTCATCTGTGGGGATTTAGCGTGAAAGTATTTTTCACCATTTCAGTTTTCCTGGTGTCTATAAAATAGCCCTGCAACCAATACTAAGCTAGCATTAGCACTGTGGATCAAGCCGTTCCCACAGCTGCTATGTTGGGAACATGAATTATTTGTAACACTGTATATTGTTACTATAACACTGAGGAACATTGAATTTTAACGTTTTGGAATGCACAATCAATTAAAAATACAAACGGGCCTCTTGTTTCTGAATCCCCACTGAGGTCCCTTCGCTCAGCAAGTATTGCCCACTTTTTAATCAACAAGGGATGGGCTTTTTTTTCCCCAGAGGTGGATATACCAAAATTGTCAGAAAAGCACTGGAACGCCAATATGACAGGGTTTGTCAGTGAGTAATTCATAACTTGTCAATCACGACGTCTGTCACTGGCGTTCTCAGTGCAGTAATTTCTAAAAGAGGAACTCAAGTCAAAATTTTTCTTTGCAACTCTGAATTTGGTAATCTGATTAATGTTGCATTTGGGGAATAAGAATTGGGCAGATTAATCCACTTGTTTTCATCCATCTCAGGGAACTGACGTTTTATTCTGCACTGCCCCCTGCTGTCGACTGAAATTGACGTCAAACTGCCTTGCGAACGTGGGCCACGACTCACCTCTCTTCTGTGTTTGGTTACATGACGTTCACAAAGAGACTCATTTCGGTCTCCGGCTGATGAGGTTTTCTCTCAAAACGGTGCGGGTCATATTAATGAATTATTCCATTTAATTCTTGAAGTTAACAGCTGCATATTAAAACTTGTCATGTACTTCTCAGGGATTCGCCTGCAGATATACAGAGGGCGATTACTACTGGTGTGCCTGGGGAGGTGAGTCTCTTGACATTCAAACATAGCTGGCTTTGCAGTGTATATTCTGTTGCTTGTTCTCTATTTTATTGAGCTGCCAGCGCAAAAATAGGTGTACCAATTTTGTCTCTATGCTCCCACTATACCGCAGTTCTATTATTAGTCTTTTGTCACCACCATTTTTCTCTTTGCACCAGTGCTCTCTGATATTCGGTGGGATCACAAAAATCCCACATAAAAAACAAAACACAACTTACGTTATACAGTATGTATGCGGAATATTTCCTTATTTCTTAATTACACCTATGAATACTCAAAAATGAAACTTAATGTGAATGACCAGATTTCATCAAAAGTTGTCAAATTGGTTAATTGAAGCACGGTTGTATGAGATGGTTCTTTCTCAGCTAACAGTAGTCCTTTAAGTTTGATCATCGGTCTCAAATAAGGCCGGAAAAATGGCACTCTAGAGGGTCCATCCGCCTATTTGCAGTTGGGCTGGAAAGCAGTTTCTTATGAAAGGCTTTCGGTCTGTGTTTTGACCTACATTTGGCATGACATTCATCTCGCTGATGGAAAAATGATGGCTGAAATGAGCGGTCATAAGGCACGTGTACAGCGAGGCTCAGGTGTCTCTGACGAGGACACGTGCAGCGGCTGTGTCCTCATTGCGCTGTGGTGATCTTGACATTCACCGAGTGTTAACTCTCACTTGCGTGATGGGCAGATGACTTGATTAATTAAATGGCGTCCTAAAAGCTATAAAGTTGAGGTGCTAACATGATCAAAGTTGGGAAAGTGGGGCATCCAAATTTTAATTCTATAGCTGTATCATTTGATCCTAGGTAAACCTGTCTGCTGACACACTGTTGTGACTTAAACTGGACATGCTTACCTCGAATGCTGTCAAGAAAATCAGGTTAAAACACTGTGGTGGGAACAGCAGTGAACATCGCCCATTAGATTTTCTTCAAATCTAATGGCCGATGATAAATTTGTCACAGTATTGTTCAACCAATGTCTATAGTGCTTGTCCTCAGTGGGGTCATGTTTGAATTGGAACTTTTTTTTGTTTTTTGCAAATTTATTGCAAATCAGAAAAAAAAGTAATCAAACAAATTTGGATTAAATTTCCAACAACAAAATGTGGAAATCTTCTCTGATCTCGTGTAGTTTTAATACCTCGTAATACATTGAAACACTCTCACTGGCACGGGTATCACTCGTATGTGGGTTATCGCTAGAGAAAGAGTCACCGTGTACAGAGGGTCTCTGTCAATTACTCGCGGCGGTGAAGGTGAGATGGAGAACTGGATGCAACAGGCTTGAGCAAGGCTACGTTGAACACCGGATGAACTTTCATTGTGGAGGGTAGCCGGTTCTTAACGGAAACTGGACTTATGATGGCCTCCACCACGAACGGTCTGGTGAACTCTGGTCCCAATTCCCTCGAGGTACCAGCCCGATGAAGATCCTGGGTTGAGATCCACACCTTCTGCGCCATGCGATAGTCCAGACGTCATCATCGGTCCTCTATCCTCTGATTACCTGTTGTCGTCTGAGACCTGGTCTCCCTCCAGATCTTGTGGGCCCCTGCTGATAGTGGAGCTGAACAGATGGAATTTCGACAATGGTTGCTGAGACCTGAAGGCTGTCATGAATGGGGACCAACCCGTGGCTGACAAGATGAGGGTGTGGTGAGCGTACTCTACCCAGGGCCGATGGGTGGCCCATGACGTAGACTAAGGAAGGCAAACACAGCGGAGCGCAGTGTCCAAGTCCTGGTTCTTTCTTTCTGTTTGTCCTTTGTTTTGTGGGTGGTATCCGGAAGACAGGCTCGCAGTGGCTCCCAGGGCTCGATAAAAGCGCCTCCACACCTGAGAAACGAATTGGGGTCACCAGTCTTAGACAATGCCCACCGGGATCCCATGGATGCGGAAAACATGGTAAATAATCACATTGGCAGTTTCTAAATTGGAAGGAAATTTGGAAAGAGCGTTTACATGAGCGGACATGGAGGAACGGTCAACAATGCTAAGCATTATGGACTTGTCTCGTGAGGATTGAAGACCAGTTATGAAGTCCTGTACCGTGATGGAGGTGGAGGTCGAAACAGTCGCAACAAACGGCAAGTCAGTGGTTGGTAGGAAGACTTCCCACAGGCACAGGCAGAACACGCTTTGACAAAGTCCTCGACGTCCTCCCGAAGCTCCGGCCACCAGAATCTTTGTGCAATTACGGTACTTGCATAGTTCTCTTTACTCCTGGATGCCGTGCTACCTTAGATTTGTACCCCCATTGAGGAACCTATGAGTGCAAAAAGTCATCTATAGGGGACATGGGTTATTTCATGCGCCTCCTGAATCTTCTGCCTGACCTCCCCCCGTAACATTCTCACAAAATACTGCTCTGGAATGATATTTCTGGGTCATTCTCTAACACCCACGTCGTAGTTGGACTCTGCTGGGGTGAGTCTTTGAGAGAAGAAAGCGCCGGGGAGGAGTTTCTGTTCAACCGGAGAGCCCTTGGACAACACCACCCCCACTCCTGCTGGAGGTACATAAGAACAAAACATGACATCAACTATCAAACCTTTGTCTTGTTTTGGATTAACTTATGTCGCCCAACTATGGAACAGTATTTACATTTTGGTCATTATCCTGGTAGTTGTAGAGTATTCTATTAGGTGGTATTTGACGTGAAAAGTTTGAGAACAACTGAATTAAAAAACATTTCGAGATCTTCATTCGCACATTTTACTATTGAGGTTGTATTTTGCTGTGCTGCTGGATTCCTCATTCAGCTCCGTGAAAGTGTCAAAACATCAGACATTGCGCTTAGTATGCGAGTCAAAATAAACATCAGTGAGTCATATGCCTACATTCCAGCATGCGCAATGAGCCGCTCCGCAGATGTTTCCTCTCTCTGTTGTTGTTGTTGTTGTTCTCAAGTGTGCACCCAAGGGTCTCCCCGTCACAGTTAGATTTGCTGTGAAGAATACTTTTAAAGGAGCGTGGCCCGGAGTGAACACATCCCCTTTCAGCTGGTACACTAATTATAAGTGTGGTCATTTTTTGGCATTGAGAGGAAGTGACAATCAACACATTGTTACACAAAAGCAGCTATACAAGGAAGTGTATATTCACGCCATGTTCTTTTATTTGCTTGGATACAGCTGCATTTTTATGAGGAAAAATGTTAGGGGACAAATCACGGTGCGCGACATATTGGGAAAGCTATCGTGCTCATACAGTACTACCGGTATACTGCACACAGATGTGTTTCACCACAGTCAAATATTATAGAAACGTTTATTTCATGCAATCATATTTGCAATATACAATTTTTTTTCAGAGGGCCAATTCTAACCTAATTTGGATTGTTTCTTATGAAGCATTACTCAATATAATCATCAAAATTATAATATAAAAAAAAAAATCCTTGTCTCACCCCCCCTCGGGTGGTGTCCGTCCCTCATTCAGCTCGAGTCCTCTACCAGAGGCCAGGAAGCTTGAGGTTTCTGCACAGTATCCTTTCTGTTCCCAGCACTGCACATTTCTGGACTGAGATGTCCAATGTTGTTCCCGGGATCTGTTGCAACCACTCATCTCGTTTGGGGGTCACTGCCCCGAGTGCTCCGACCACCACAGGCACGACTGTCACCTTTACCTTCCAGGCTCTCTCCAGCTCCTCTCTGAGCCCTTGGTATTTCTCGAGTTTCTTGTGTTCCTTCTTTCTGATGTTTCCATCACTTGGCACCGCTACATCCACTACAACGGCTTTCCTCTGCCCTTTATCTGTGATCACGATATCTGGAAGTCCCACAGGATCTTCGCTCTGTCATTCTCCACCACCTTCGGAGGTGTTTCCCATTTTGACCTTGGGGTTTCCAGTCCATACTCCGCACAGATGTTTCGGTAGACTATGCCAGCCACCTGGTTATGGTGTTCCATGTAGGCTTTCCCTGCCAGAATCTTACACCCTGCAGTTATGTCTCGTCTCAGGTGCCTCTTTGCATAACCTACACCTTGGGTCTGGTCTGGTGTGGTATGTGTCTGGGCCTCAATGGCTCTGGTGCTCAGGGCCTGCTCCTGAGCAGCCAGGATGATTGCCTCTGTGCTGTCCTTCAGGCCAGCCCTCTCTAGCCACTGATGGGACTTCTTGAGATCGGCCACTTCAGTTATGGTCCGGTGGTACATCCCGCGTAGGGGCTTGTCCTCCAATGATGGTCCCTCTTCCAGCGCCTCATCTTCTGTTCCCCATTGTCTGAGACATTCTCTGAGTACGTCATCCGTTGGAGACTTCTTCTTGATGCATTCAAGGAGCTTGGATGTTTCATCCTGGACAGTGGCTCTCACACTCACTCGTCCCCGGCCTCCTTCCTTTCGGCTTGCGTACAGTCTCAGGGTGCTGGATTTGGGATGGAACCCTCCATGCATGGTTAGGAGCTTTCGGGTCTCAACGTCCGTGGTCTGAATCTCTTCCTTTGGCCACCTTATTATTCCTGCAGGGTATTTGATCACTGGCAGGGCATAGCCGTTTATTGCTCGGGTCTTATTCTTGCCATTGAGCTGGCTTCTTGGGACTTGCCTCACTCGCTGGAGGTATTTGGCCGTAGCCGTTTTCCTTGTTGCCAGTTCGAGGTTGCCATTAGCTTGTGGTATACCGAGGTACTTGTAGCCGTCCTCAATGTCTGCTATTGTTCCTTCAGGGAGTGAGACCCATTCAGTGCGGACTACCTTTCCTCTCTTGGTCATCATCCGACTACATTTCTCAAGCCCGAATGACATCCCAATGTCGCTGCTGTAGATCCTGGTTGTGTGGATCAGGGAGTCTATGTCCCTTTCGCTCTTAGCACACAGCTTTATGTCATCCATGTAGAGGAGGTGACTGATTGTAGCTCCATTTCTGAGGCGGTATCCATAGCCTGTCTTGGTGATTACTTGGCTTAGGGGGTTCAGTCCTACATATATATATATAGAGAGAGAGAGAGTCTGGGATTTGAAGTGTCGAGGTTCGCCCTTAGAAATAGGGTGAGATGGGTGGTCATTCGTTCGGGAGCTCAGAGTAGAGCCACTGCTCCTCTGAATTGAGAGGAGCCATTTGAATTGGCTCCGGCATTTGATAAGGATGCCTGTGTGTCTGTGTGTGCGTGCGTGTGTGCATGTGTGTGTGCACATGCCAAGGACATGCCCCCCTTTTTCTGAGTTTTTCTTCTGCAGAAATATCACGTGCGTGTAGGCGTACAGCGCACCGAAAGGTCTTGTGACATTTCTAACAAGGATGAATGTACACCTGTCTCTGTGGGTATTTCTAGCCTCACTGAATGATTTTCTCCCGGATCACTTCGAAGAATGTCTAATAATAAACACGGTGTTTGAGTAATGACTTTGTAAATGGGGTCACAAAAAATTGAGACAAAGGTTCTCCGTTTTCATGTAAATGATGTGCTAGCCTATTATGTGCAACATTCTGTTGTAGAACAGACAACATGCGCAGGGGCAATGTGTTGTTTCAGGGTGGACACGTTTGTCGACTCAGTAGGAGGTGAAAGAATCCATTAAGTGCTCGTCAGAGGAATTCTCAGCAGTGTGAACACGTGGGACAATATTGAGTGGCTCCCTGAATGACTGTCACACTCAGGGACACGTTTTGTTCACACGCCTGCAATGAGTCAGGTAAACTTTATTTGTCAGCAGACAATTTGTTGCTGCAGTTTTGTCATTGTGTAAGACATACGGAAATAGCGTTCTGTTCACTTGCATTTTTGTTTGTGATAAAGGAGAATCCCGTTCAAATGTGTGGATCCCATGTTGTCAGTTCCGTTTAGAGCAGTGGTTCTTCACCTTGTTAGAGGTACCGAACCCAACCAGTTCATATGCACATTCACCGAACCCTTCATTAGTGAAAATTAAAAATACATTTTTTTAACGCATTTATTAAAAACAGACGAAACATAAATACAATTTCAAGACATAAGTATATGTTTTTTTAATTGTGCACAAAATGAACCAGACGATGAAGGCCAAGCGGGCGTGTCACAACTAATTGACATGTTGATTCGGGTGTGTCTTAACCTCCAGGCAGAGGTTTCAGGCTTCGTCGAACCCCTGAGACAGTTTCACCAAACCCCAAGTGTCTACGAACCCCAGTGAGGACAAGCGCTATAGAAAATGAATGAATGGATATTTTTATTATTTTAGTTTTTATATTGATTAAGCCTTTCAATTTTAAAAATATATATTTTTAATTGTATTTCAATTGTATTTTCTGGAAAACCAATCCAGGGTGTACAGACAGCTTAGATAGGCTCCAGCACGCCCGCGACTCTTGTGGAGATAGACGGATTAGAAGACGGATGGGTGTATTTTCTGAACATGCTGTGCATTCAAAAGTTTTTCTCAAAATCACCGTATATTTCAGCCACTGATCATCAGACACCCTGATTCAATAGATGCGTGTCCCCAGTGTGTGTTCATGATCACGGTTCAGCTTTAGAGGACACTCCAGGCTTAGAAGCACATGTTTGGGTTGGGTGGGTGCTTAGAGTTACTGTTATGTTCAAGTATTAGGGTGAACTAACTAAACATGAAACAACAATTTCTCTACCGTAGTTTTTAGCGTGAAGATCGGAGTTGCAATATGACTCACAGTTCTCATCATTTAGCTGTAAATTTCTGCAGTCACGATGGTCATCGGACAAATACAGTCAACGCTTAAAGAAAGACTCACAAATCATCAGGCGTGAAGATCAGTCAAATCTTAGGACACTCATAACATGATGCGGAGGAACTATATTTTTGGTGCGCTTTTTTATTTTTGTCGTCATGCCGCTCATTGAGATCAACGTATTGGATTTGTATTGGGAGGAGAAATTTGAAATAGAATTGACTGTGTCTGTGTGTGCCGGTGTGTGTTATGTTACTGTCAGATTTAGCAGAACATAGCCCGCAACCACATTGTTATAACTCCAGATCACAAAGATACTGAGCAGCACACTGTGGTCTTCCGCAGTAACGGTTGTGACAGGTTGCTTAATCTTGCACATCCTCATCTCCAAAAATATATAAATATATCGCAATACCCATGTCTATTCTGGGTTACTTGCAATCCCATTGGGGTGGGGGGCGGGGGGGGGTCTGAATGTGTCTGAGTCAAGAGAAAAAAACAGGTTCAAGCAACTCTACCCGACTGAGAACATACACAGAAAATATATTTTTAATTCCTCGGTACTCAACATTTAACCAATGTGACACTGAAATGACTGTAAGAGTGACTTCTGCCAGGACCGTGACTGCAAGACTAATTATAATACTTCTATTTCAAAATTAAAATCCTTACAAATGAGCTACAACCCCCGCAAAAACACACTGACGTCAGTGGGATTTGAACCCAAACAAATGTTTTAATCTAGCACAGGGATGGGCCACTTAAATACACTTAAATACAGACAGAATACCTACAAAATATGTGCATTTTCCAATGCCTGTATAACCACATACAGTCAAAAACAAAACAAACAAATCCAGTGCAAATGACTCATTTGCATAAAAATGGCAATTTAAGGACCGCACAAAACTGCTGAAGAAAAAAAAACATGATGTGCAAGCACTCGTTTTTCCCCCAAAAATCAACTCACTCAAAATGTATTTAAATTATCGAAGTACTCTGTTTGTCCTGCATACTGTTCCAAATCCACAAAAAAATATACGGCCTGTGCATGTTGCGGCATAAGATCCAATAAAATTGTATTCAATTCAGTTTGATTTAAGTGGCACTAAACATGTCTGCCATCTAATGGTGCTCAGAGATATTACAATTTAAAACTAAAGTTGACCTCTGCATATTGGCAGTTCATCATCCACCAATTAGCAATTTTTCCCCTTTTTTTCAATATTTTGGGTGATTTTTTTTCACAAGTTTTACCTGGATATTTTTTCCATTGATGTGGAAAATATACATTATATTGAATGTTTAATACAGTTTGTTTTTAAAAAAAAGATTTTTGGGTGGCGGTTAATTTTTTTGCATTATTTTTATTAACCGTAACTCAACCCCTAACTCTGACACTAACTTAACCTGATAGAAGTAGAAGTAGTAGTCGTACTAGAACAAATTGTGAAGATGCTTGAGCTACATTTGACTTGGTCTACTTGATAAAGGTTATCTGGTAGTTTTTATGGGCAGTTGTGGATCATCAGCATTATCGTGAATCTGCAGTTTATACGGGATTCCTCCAAGTTTCAGGAGGCCACAGGGGGTTAGACTTCAACTGTTGGTCATGTAATTGCGATAGCGTGGCTGAGCAGTTGAAGGTGCTAGATCAGGTATGGGCAACAAGTGGCCGCATGTGGCCCGCAACCGCACTCTGAGAGGCCCCTTGATTCGATTTTTGGTTACGGTGTGAGAGCAAGAAAACTGCAGACTTTCAAACATTCTTCTATCTTCACAATTTGCTGTAGTGCTTGATCTGTCGAATGGGTTGCTCCTTTTCAGCATTTATAGCTTCTATGGTTTCACACATACCGTACACATTCTTCAGGGCTTATGACTTATGTCAGGCTAGAGTTGACTGTCAACGTCAACTTTTTTGCTATTGAGTGCAAAGCCACTGTGATAAGAATGAACACCTATGCCTCACAGATGGACAGGGAATGCCTTGAAATACCTTAAAAGTGCATTATAAAGTAGTCTCTCAAAGAGGTGTTTTTGAAGACAGACAGCACATTTCTGAGTGGCATTTTAATCCTTTAAACCAGGGGTGCTCAAACTTTTTGGATCGAAGATCTACTTTTCGATCAACTAAACTCCCGGGATCCACCCTTACCGGCACGCGCTCGTGCACGCACGCACGCACCCACACACACACGCACACGCACTCACGCACTCACGCACACGCACGCCCTGATGAGAAACAGCCTGAAACTGAGGCATGCGACGGACATTTGCAGCCTGTTAACTATCGTAGCTCACACGTACCGTTTTAAAGTGCTTCCCTGGGCCTTCCTAGATTCCTATTCTTTGCTCGTGCCCTCGGTGAATTGTACACGAAGCAAACTCTGAATGAGAATAATGACAATAAAAGATAGAGCGCAACAGTTCTGATCACAAGCTGCAATTCCAGACTGCTAACAACTTCTAGTGACGTAATCATTCAAGATTTACCTGCTTTATTTTATTTTTAAATATTTTTTGGGGTGAAAATGAGACTGATAAGATTATTAGGGTGCAGTGTACATTAACACAAAAATATATTATTAACATGTACAAAGACACACAAATGGTTGTTTGTTTTTTTTCTCGACACTCCTCCTCTACTTGGGACCTGTCTTAGATCTACCGGTAGATCAGGATCTACCTAATGGGCACCCCTGCTTTAAACCTTGTACTCTTTATTTGGCGTCTTGATTATTTGCTTTGAGGGAGGTCGATTATTTTAGGAGAGATAAAGTGCTTACAAAGGGAGCTTTCAGTTTAGCACCATTTTGTTTGTTAAAACCACACTCGAGTACTGTGTTTGTGTGGTAATACAGTTTCTAAATGTATATCTGACCCAAACTTTAGGACATGTGAAGGCCCTCTTTGAATCTTTGTATTTACGTGCCGGGAAACGAACTGATCTTATGCAAGGCCGTGTATCCTGCTGAACATGTATTTTAAGGGTCCTCAACACGATCCCCCAAAACTTACTCATCAGCGCCCCTGAGAAAGTTTAAAATAACGAGCCCCAAACACCAGTTTCACTGATCGACACGAAATTGGATGTCTATTGTAACAAAACACACAAAAAAGTCTCAAGGACCTATGCCTGAAAATGAATGAATTTTGGGTTGATGTAGCAATTTTGCATGAATTAGTATGAAAAACTCCTGTTGCAATATGAGACCCAATCGGAAGCGGTTGGCTTCCGATTGGAAGGTGGCCTCAGTATTGCATCCCTGCTTTTTGCAGATGATGTGGTGCTGTTGGCTCCTTCAAACAGGGCTCTCCAACTCTCATTGGAGCGTTTCGCAGCCGAGTGTGAAGCGATTGGGATGAAAATCAGCACCTCCAAATCTGAAACAATGGTCCTCAGTCGGGGGGGAGATCTTGCCCCAAGTGGAGGAGTTTAAGTATCTTGGGGTCTTGTTCACGAGTGAGGCCAGGAGGGAGCGAGAGATCGACAGGCGGATCGGTGCAGCGTCTGCTGTGATGCGGCCGTTGTATCGGTCTGTCGTGGTGAAGAAGGAGCTGAGCCAAAGAGCGAAGCTCTCAATTTACCGGTTGATCTACGTTCCAATCCTCATCTATGGTCACGAGCTATGGGTCGTGACCGAAAGAACGAGATCCCGGATACAAGCGGCCGAAATGAGTTTTCTCCACAGGGTGTCCGGGCTCTCCCTTAGAGATAAGGTGAGAAGCTCGGTCATCCGGGAGGGGCTCAGAGTCGAGACGCTTCTCCTCCACATCGAGAGGAGCCAGATGAGGTGGCTTGGGCATCTGATTCAGATGCCTCCTGGACGCCTCCCTGGTGAGGTGTTCCAGGCATGTCCCACCAGGAGGAGACCACGAGGAAGACCCAGGACACGTTGGAGAGACTATGTCACCAGCTGGCCTGGGAACGCCGCGGGATCCCCCGGGGAGAGCTGGAAGAAGTAGCTAGGGAGAGGGAAGTCTGGGCTTCCCTGCTAAAGCTGTTGCCCCCGCGGCCCAGCCCCGGATAAGCGGTAGAAGATGGATGGATGGATGGATGGATGGATGGATGGACGGAAGCGGTTGAATACTCAACAGGTGGGTCGCACAAAATTGTGAAACTTTTTTGTCTACGCCATCGAACGTGGCCGCAGTGTGGAATCAAATCATGGTTACTTGATATTTCTTGCAAGTATAATTCTACCTGTGTCAGGAGAAATTTCGATTTCCTCAACAGTACCATGCAATGATACAACTCTATGTATATCTATATATATATTGCGCGTCATCCCGCACGCGGTCTGTCCTTCCGTCTGTCCCTTTTCAAAACGTACCTACTTCACCACGCCGCTGCGCGCCGCCACTGCGCCGCTCAGGCAGTGGCTCACTACGATCGCGCGGGCATCTTAGCGAAAAAATGTTGTCTACCCACAAGCATTGCAATGAAATTGTTAGTTATTTAGTAGAGCTAAACATCTCTTTATTTTCGCGATAAGCAATGAAGATGAACAAAAAGTTGAACCAAGCAACAACACTTTTGTGGGCCGAAGGCCCACCTTACCAGCCTTCCGCAGGAACTAGATGATGAGCCGCCCGCAGGGCGGTGAACCACCACCTTACCAGCCTTCCGCAGGAACTAGCTGATGAGCCGCCCGGAGGGCGGCGAACCAGCTAGTCCAATTATATACCTCATGTTTACCTTTGAGTCATTCCATTTGCAGTTCTCTGTAAAGCCCGAGATAAACAGGAGCAAAGCACCAATAAATCCTCTAATAGTATTTTGTGCAAGTGGGCCAATGAGTTTTGTTGTCATTTGCTGTTTTATAACAATATGTAGTGCTGAATGGACACTGACAGTGAAGATGCTTGTTTTGTTGCATTGTGCTGTGATTTAAGGGATATCTGTTTCTTGGCAACCAATAAATAGTCACAGCTTGGGTGCTTAAAAAAAAAGCAGTTCACTGTGAAAAGTTTCATTCCAGTCTAAAGTGTTAGTATTGGGGTGTTGCTGGAATTCCAAAGCTGGTCGGTTTAACTGCGAAATGTTGTAGCTCTCACATTTGAAGAAGTGCACATACTGTTTGTCTCATACTTTATTGTGGAATCTGAAACTGAACATTTTTTGGGCTAGAGAAAGTTTTGACACTGAAAAAAGCTTCATAAATCAAGTAATTATGTAACAGAACAAACTCAAGAGCCTCTCTTTCATCAATTTTGGCCAATTTTTTTTCTTGCATAATCTGTCTGCTATTTATTTTGGAGACAGTGATACCACCTGTTCCAGCTCACAAACTTTGGCCAAGTGCTACCGCATTCACAATATATTCTATATTAGAGAAAGAACAATACTGTACTGTACATTCAACTATGGAAAGTAAATATTCATATATGACATGTTTGAATATGTCCAAAATTAATTGCATTCCAAACAGTGAAACTTCGCATTAACTCAAATGCATGCCAGAATGAGTCCCTTTATGTAAACAAATGGACATAGTTGACTCTTCAATGGGCATTCCATTCTTCATTTGTTTTCCTTTTTTTCTGTAGTTTTCAGTTCCATTTATCTTCTTAACATAACAAAAATACAAAATTTTAACCCATTTAAAGTATTTTTAATAGCTATGGTTAAATTAGCCATTGTTGACAAGCACCATTCATTTACAGAGGACGGAGGAGTAACGCACTCTACGGGAATGTAAAACTAAGCAGAGTTGCACTGATATTCAATTGCTGGATTACCAAACTTCTGGTAAGCAGCACTTGTATGTGACACATGTGTCACCCTCTCAAATATGTGATTTTGGCAAGTCAAGAAATTAATTGTGCATCGTGCACTGTAAATCTTTTTCATTGTGGTATTTTGCCAAAAGCATGTTACATACTCCTGGGAGCAGTCATAAATTTTGGGGAAAATACCTATTATGTCTCCTTTAAATGAAGAAATATTGAGGTCAAAATGTTAAAAACAATTACAACGATGGCATCTTTGTGTTGATACGAAACATGACTCAACATTCACTCTTAAAGACAGACCAGTTCCCATTTCACAAGATTGGAGCAACGAATGAATCAGAATGACCGTAAATGTGTCTAGAGATAGATCCCTTTTATTGGAAGCAGTGTTGATGCAGTTAGCACATGATCAGCCTCACAGTCGTCTCTCACGAATGATCAAGAGCTGACCTACAAAAGATAAAAATACTGCATACAGTTACAACAACAAAAAAAAAAATGACCATACTTTATGGACTATATGATGCAACTTTTTTTCACACACTCTGAACCCTAACTCTGAAACAATAATGTTGCTAATTTATAAATTTTTACCAATAGTGGGCATTGCGTCAGTACTGACGAAAAGTCCGTCAATCCATCACTGAGGAGTTCCCATTTTGCTAACGGGTGATGGGAAACAAAATGGATCGACAAAGCATCAACAGAAGCAGATTTTTTTCAAGTTATTCAAATCATCCCAAAGCGGGCTTGGATCGACGGATCTACTCAGTCCAACGGACTGCCGTTTCACAGATGACTGACTGAAACCCGTCCCATGGGGATGAATATACACTGGGGTTGCTTCAAACGGATTACATTGACTATGGGCTCATCTCATTCCTCTAATTGGACATTCACAAGTCCTCACTCTTCGCTTCTATGCTTACGTGCTAGCACCTCCTACCAGAAATTCCATCAAGGAGGGAGGAGCAAGAAAGATTTTGGGGTAATGAGGCGATGGCTCCTCGACGTCAGCATTTGATGGGAGTGAATATGAAGTTGTACTTGTTAATCTCGAAACAGGTTTGTGTGTGTGTGTGTGTGTGTGTGTGTGTGTGTGCGTGTGCGTGTGCGTGTGCGTGTGCGTGTGCGTGTGCGTGTGCGTGTGCGTGTGCGTGTGCGTGTGCGTGTGCGCGTGCGCGTGCGCGTGCGAGAGAGAGAGCAGGTGCAATGAGACTGTGGAATTTTAAAAAATGTCAGAACAGGGAACAGGCAGGGAGAGAACTAGGAACATAACAAGCAAGAGCTATTAAAAAAAAGGTGGATGGATGGTTTTGGGTGGACAGCGACAATAAGCAAACAAGTGTAATCATCCTATACATTTTCAGCCATTTTAATAGTAACCTGGCTATTAACAGCCTGTTGTGTATCTATTCATCTCTAAGGTTGAAACCAGGTCCAAGTACAAGCCAGTACGGAAACTGATTAGTAGCAGTTATTCATTGCATGAATTCATGATAAACATAAGAATAGTTTTGACTCTTGCACAATTGCTGGGTCAGACTTCACGAAAACATGTGGAAGTATGTGCATGGGAGTGATTTGTGCTGTGTAATGAGATAGGAATATTGTCATTGTGTGACGGACTGCTGGTGTGTGTTGTCGTGCAGAAAGCATGCAGAGCCTCGCCCCCTGCCCCTGAGGGTCAGTTGGCACAGAGAAAAGTGACAAATGTTTCATTGCACTCAACTGTAAGTCCTGGAAGCCAACATGGAAAAAAACATAAAACAGGAACGTTGTTGTTGTTGAATTTGTTTTTCCTCATGTGGTGTCAATAATCTCACTTTGCCAACATTCACATTAGAGAGATGTTACACTAATGTTAGTATGGGATTTTCTCACATCAGCAGGGCAGATGTCAGTTTTACATAATGTGTGACACCAACGTGTATTGAGTCTACTTAATAGTGTTTCTGGCTGGTTAACAAGATGAATATTAAATAAATGAAGCCAGGATCAATATGAGTTGAAATCTTAACATACAGGAAAACATTTCATTAAAAATGTCATATACAGAATGGGAAGCCTGGCAGTTCTCTGGTAAGCGGCGCAATATTTTAGATGTGATAAGAAAATAATAACAAACTGACAGTCTCCAACCATTTTCCTTCAATGGGAGAGTGGTTTGAGCCTGAGAATAAAACCTCAGCATGTGTAGCGTACATTTGAACAAATCTCGAAACTTAACACGTAGTGAACGGGGAAGATGGAGGAGGCGGTGGGAACGCATTACAACCAGTCGGACGAGCAATTCAGGAGTGCTCTGTCAATCAAGCTGCAACATGAGGAAGGAATAGATCCACAGCTCTATCTGTCGCGAATAGTAATGTTCTCTCCGTGCCTGGGTGGGTTTTCTCTGGGTATGCTGATCTCCACCCACATTCCAGAAACATTCATGGTAGGTTTATTGAATACTAAATTGTCCATTGGTGTGATTGTGAGTGCGAATGTCTGTTTGTTTATGTGTGCCCTGTAATTGGCCGGAGACCAGTTCAGGATGTACCCCAGCTACCGCCCGAAGACAGCTTAGATCGCACGTGAGCCTCGTGAGGATAAGCAGTTCTAAAAACTGATGGCTGGACCATAAATCAACCAAAGTGACCCATTTTCAGATTTTAATCTGTTCTTCAGTCCTTCCTCTGCAGCAAGTTATTAGCAGAGCACAGCTCTGATAAGTCTGATAAGTTGTGGACAGCCATGCATAGCTTTGCCCGCCGGGCCTCTGCTTAAACCTATGGCTTAGAATACTGTGTAGACTGCTCACACACACACTTATCCAGACACACACACACACACACACAGGACACCACTTCTATCCACAGCAGGGAAGCACATGCACCCGTGCTTTTGAAACTAGCTGTGTGCTAAGCTTGTTTGCAACCACTAGTAATTAAAGTGGATGACACGATGTACAGGCAAGGACATTGCGGGTGGACAGAAATGTTGTGAGTGTGAAAACGTGGGTGCAAATGGTGAAGAATAAGGACACCAGTAAAGAAGAGAATGCTCTTCTTCACTGGTGTCCCTGCATTACCACCATGTATGTCCACAATTAATGAAGGATAACTTGAAATTAGTAAAATACCAAAAGAGGCTGTTGGTTCTGATGCCAGCATCATTCCATGACCAAACATCCTGTCTCTTCAATCGTTCTTTGTGTTGAATTTGATCAAAAAGCGCCACCTCATTTGAAACAAAAGCGCAAGTTCATGATCAGGACGTTGGCGTCAGAGGCTGCTCTGATTTAAACACCTTTTGGAGGACTTCTTCCGGAGGAGGTTGGGACACGAGCCAGGACCGGAGTCTTCTGATTTCTTTCCTCTCCTGCACTGGCGGCAGCTCGAAATAGACCAGACGAGCAGGCCTAGTCAGAGCAGATCGCTCTTGGCGACGTCTCAGCCAAGAGACAAAACCCCTGTAGTCGTCTGCCTAATCAACAGAGACAGAGAAGGTTGCCTTGCAGGAGCCAGACGCAGATCAGCCTTAGCCAGGCACGGCAGGCTTTTGCTAACTATAGAAGCAGAGATCCAAGTGTATATGCCTGTTGCCTATAACAGATGATTTTTTGGCTCTCTTTTTTTGTTTAATTCTGCCAAGCACAAATTCAAGAAGCGATTGCTGTCAGTATTCATTCAATTTAAAAGGTGTAATGTCTTGAAGAAAAAAAAACCACAAGATATTATGATGCATATCTGGAACGGGAATCTGTCATGGTTTTTCATGGTTTCTGTATTTTTGTTATCAGCACCAGCTGGAGTGGAGGGCGTGCCTCTTCAGCGGTGCACCTGTTTCTCGTTCCCCATCAAGCCCTCCCAAGTATTTAAGGGCTGTCAAGTTTCCGAGTCATTGTCGCATTATTGATGTTGCTTGATGTTATGCTCAAGAGATATTTTCTAGACTTAGCGGTTGTAGTCGCTTCTTTTTGCTATAGTTCCTTGTTTTGAAAGTATTTTGGTTTTCCAGTTATTCTAGTCTGAATTAAGTTTGGTGTCCTTGGGCTTTTGCCATTTTGTTTTGTGTATTCTCGGGTGTCAAATTTACCTTCCCCTTTGCAAATGCTTTCTGTTCATACTTGGTTTTCCTGGCTCTTTGTCACCAGTGAGTTCTGTTTATACTTTGTCGGCCCTTCGTTTTTCGAAATAAATGTTTTTCTTTCATAGTCCAGGTCTGCGTTTGTGGCATCCACATACCATCTGGTTCGTTTCCAAACCCTGTCAGAATCTAAATAACTGGCCAAGTATGAGTTAACACCCAATTTGTCTTCATTAGTGGGACTCCCTCTAGTATTATAGCAAAAATACTCTGTTAGAAAATATACATTCAGAACATATAGGGATAATTTAACTCGAGAGTTACATTTGTTCCATAACAATCTCATTCCTCAATTTATCCGTTGTATCGTTGTAATGTACTCCTGGTAGAGCTGCAGTTGTTAAAATGCTCTTTAAATAAAGATTACGTGGTTAGTTTATATAGATTTTCCTAATTGAAATACCCTAATTCTGTTTTGTGCGATTGCAACTGCTTTTGTTGCGCGTTGTTTTGATAGCAGGAAGGAGCTAGAAATGGTGTCCGTGGCGCCATCAGTCCAACAGGATTTTGCCTGATCTTGTCTTAGGTCTTACAAACCCTCAAGAGTGGGTCGGGGGTACCGATGATGCTCTCATCAGTCCTAAATATCCCTTGCAGTCATATTTACCGGGTAACACTGAGCATTTTATTTCGCAGCATTTTCGCATAGGGAATCTGTTCCACCTCATGTCAATTGTTATAAACACCCTGACACAATTGGATTCATGTGATGGTGGTCATCAATAAATACATGACAGGGCCCATTGTTTCTTAACTCGCTGTATTGTAATGCCAAACATACTTGGAAAGCACAACCCCACGGACACCTGCACGGTGTTCTTTTTCTCTCATGTTCACTGTATAGAATGTGTCAGACATTTCAGTTAGCACAATCAATCGCTCGCTAAATGAAATGAGCACGTGTTCACGATGCTTTTCATTTCTTTTCCAGTATGTCATGTACAAGGAAGCCAGCCGGTGTTGCGTGTGTCCTTGAACACTTGAGAAGCGCAGATTGCTTCCTGATGCTGTGTCATTTTTACAGTGACGATTTTGTGAAAGTTGAATACAAAGCTGAGAAAATTCCATTCCAGAGTCAAACGGAATTGTCACTGGTGTTGGAAGTGAACTTTTAGAAACACTTTTTTTAGGCTATCGAATGCATGCCAATGCAAGAGGTGCTATAACCAAAACTGTCAAAGAACAATTTAACCAGTTAGAGGATAGAGGAAATTTGGAAGGGACACATGTAAAATGATGGCAAATCAAGAACAATGTCGTTCGTGTATGTATCTATGTATGTGCACTTTTAATAACGGCACAGTAGGCGATTGTTTAGGTAACTTTATAACCTTTCTAATTGAAACCCAATTCAGAAAAAGAAGCTAATTCCTGTTGAATGAAAAACAACGGGCTTTATTCTGGAGACGGGCGCATGTGCGCTTACCTGAAAGCCTGGCGCATCTTCATTGTCTTCTCAGGGCAAGTCTGGTTTGCATTTGTTTGGCAATTTGGCAGACTTTGCTGCTCCTTTTTGAGGGTTCCAGCCAACCAAGAGCATTTTCTATGACATGCCTCGGCGCACTTGACAGTTTGGTGACAGAAAGTAGACAGTACATGAAACCAGATAAAAGCAGATATAAGTTGTGGCTCGGGTGGTGGATTTGATCAAGGCACAGCCAAGTAGATTCGGAGCTCCATGGATGTATGGTGTGGATGTCATATTTAATTCATAGTACACATAACAACAGCGTGCATGGATCCCTCTGAATTATTGTAGAAATCAATTCATTGAACCAATTGTTATTTTCTATCATATTCAACCGCGACAGCAACCACCAACTGACAGTTAAGTTGTTGCACTGTGAGTGTGGTCAGTAATCCTCTTGTAGGGAAACAGACTGAGCCAAAAATACAGTAAGATACACACACACACAGACACTTCTTATCTAAATGGTCGCATGTGAGGCGCAGATGATGAAATACATCGAGACAGGCTGACAAAGGAGAAGAGAAGTAGCCAATGGCAGGTCACCCAGCTTTCAAACACCCCTTCCAAACACATTCCCCAAACCTCTGTCCTGTTTCCTGTTGACAGCGAGGCGCTATTGTCCACACGTGTGTTTGAGGCCTTCAAGTGGAACAATCGACTCAGTGTTAAGGAGTCCGAAAACGCGCATCCATTTCCTGTGCGAATCATCTGTTCCATTTCACTGAGATGATCTGGCTGTTTTAACAGGGAAGGGAGCCATGTCTGAATTTGTGTGTGCTTTCACTGTAATGGTGAAATTCATTCCTTCCTCTTTCTAGCCAATGCGCATCCTGCTGATTGCAGAAAGTGCCTCTTGTCGAAATGTCTACGTGACTGGACAGCTGGGGTGTCGAGGTCACAGTAAAAGAGAGGTACTATGAAAATAAAATTGTAATTTTATGATTTTTTTTTTTTTTGCAAGACAGGAATGACTTTTTTATGTGGGTGAAGTTGTAAAGATACAAGCCGGAATGGTTTGTATACCTGAATGTAGATGGGCGCTATTAGTAGTGTTGATGTTCAACCTCCCCCCCCTCCCCCCAAATATATACAGTATACTGGTATATTTTGCTATAGCTTGTAGTATATTCCATATAAGGTAGTTTCAGTAACCCCCGATACTGATTACACAGTGTAAATGAAAGGAGACGAATGAACTGTAACGACACTATGTTGTAGCTATTGTCTCTTAGATCCGGTTTCACCAATGGTGCAAAATCTTTGACAGTCTTCACTTATCATCCAATAAAACATAAGCAAGCGAACAGTTACAACGTTAACAGAATGAACAGTTGTGAAAAGAAGGAAACATTTTTGATGTAGTTTGCATTCGATGACAGAGACAGTTGCTTTCAACACTAAGTACTGAGTGCAATGAATCCCAGGTGTTAAACGTTCATACCACAAGGGTGCTATGAAATAAAGTCAAATGAATTAACTTGACATTTATTTGTATGGTGAAAATGCTTCTTCAGAAATCGAGTTCAGTTTGGTCGTTGCGCTGTACCTCTTTTTTGTGGGGAGGATTCTGCTCTTGTTGATTGCGAGAACTGTGGAGCGACACGACAAAGAAACCTCCAAAGGGATTCACCCTCACACTCGCACAGCCGATAATAAGGCGGGCGACAGATAGAATTGTGGATCTGTTTATAAAATTGCGCTTGTATATTGGACAGAGTCAGCTTTGTGTGTTCCAATGCGTTGAGCTCTGGCTTTGCTAACACAAATGCTTTAAAGCCGTGTTTCCCATCCATTCGAGGAGATGAGAGATTTTCTGCTATTCTGGCTGACAGGAAGTCTTTGCTCAACAACAATGAGCCTCGCTGAAGATACACGTACAAAACAAACATGCACATTCCCGCTCACATTCTTTCAAGCTCACCCGGTCCCGAAACACGTTTGTGTATGTGTGCGCATATGCATACCCACATATAGTAAAGCCCCATACACTGCTGCAGCTTTGGGACCACGCTGATGGTACACCGGCTTTAAAAAGAAGAATTTGAAGAAGAACTCTTGGCTTGAAGATCATTGTTCATTGCTGTGTGAAGTTTTAACAAACATTTCCGCATTGTGAAATTCCATCCAGTTTCTATAACACGCAGTTTGTTTAGGGACACAGTGAAGCAAGATGCACGGGTACAGTCTGTACTGCCTGTCAATCACTGGGCTGACACTCACGGAGGCAAGCAAGCATTCATTTATGTTATGCTCTTGTATCTACAAATGTGGGCATAACTGTTAATTGGAATTTGGCAGTTAAACCTGGAGTGTAAATTTACCAATGGCGCATGCATTATTCAGTGAGGATTCCAAAAAAATACAAATAAAAATCTCAATCTTGCAGTATTTTGAGAAATAGTTTCTTAGAATTACCTCAGGTAGTTGTTGCATTACCCCACTAACCAACCAAAACACAAACATGAAATCATAATCCATCAATCCATTTGATTTATAGTGTGTGTGTGTGTGTGGGGGGGGGGGGGGGGTGTCTCATTAGGGTGCTTGATAAGGTGGAGCCGATTAAAAGATGATGCTGGTATGCATCCTAGACTGATAACGGGGTGACAATATATACAATGGAAACAACCGGCTATTCGCATTCACAATCACACCAAGTGATAATTTCAAATCTTCAATAAAGCAAACGTATGCTTTTGGAATGTGGGAGGAAACGTGCGTACAGTTACCGTACTCGAGAAAACCCACATTAGTGCAGGAAGGATGTGCAAACGTCACACAGGACCAGGGGACGAGGGATTCGGAACCCCTGTCCCAACAGAAGGTACGATACTGTATCACCAAGAGAACATTTCGTGCTGCCAGAAATCATAATAATCAATAAATACTGATACATTTAAACAGTTACAAGTGGCCAGACTTGCAACTCAAGTGACCTTTGTACATACAGTACAGTAGTTCTCATCACGCAGTGATGACGTGTATAGCTTTCATGAGGGTGTGAATTCGTTTCTCCAAAGTAATTGAACAGAGTAATAGTTTCACCCTGTTGGTAATACTGTTGTTGTTGTCGTTGGCAACATCATCAACACACCGTATTTAATTGCTCTAAAACAGACGACACTTGAAACGGTGCAGTGTTTTGGTGGCCTCCTCATATCTTGTGCAATAGCGAACTTGATTGTCATTCTTCTTTACCTTGTTCATCCATGGGAGGGAGCGTTGTGCTTATGGCGCTTGACGGCAACTTTGGACTGCCTCTTAATATTTTTTGAACATTCAATCAAAGTCATGCCATTGGCTGTGCCAAGCAACTGTGGATGTTTTCATTGATGAACATTGCAGCAAGGAAGAGTTTGAATGTTCATCTAGCTGCGCTCCTGTTATGTTTGTTTCTTTGGTACACTAAAATAGTTCATTGGTCACTGTGACCTGCTGTGCATGCAAATAAAACATCTTTTTAGTATACTGTACTGTATACGGTTGCATCAGAAAGAAGAAAATAATGTATAAGAATTGAACCCTGCACCTCTGCAGTGTGAGGCTGCCGCCGCACTAGCCAGTCAAGGACCTCATTTATAGAGAGGCGATTGCTCTCAGACTGCAACAGAAGCTCAGCTTCTCCTAAAATGTCCAAAAGTAAGTGATCAAATATATGTGTGTACGTACAATTGGGTTGACATGTCATTTACTAAATATGCGCTACAACGCGGTCAACTTTTGTTCCGAATCAGTTTCTTATTAATGCTTACGATGCGACTCTCTCCTCATTCATTCCCGCAGCTTCACTGTGCTTTAAACTGTGTGGACGCTGAGCGTCGACCGCGCGGACACTGGGCGTCTAGAGTTCAGTGTACGAGACGAGTCATTGGATCAGCATCCGCCACTGCACACACACACACACACACACACACACACACACACACACACACACACACACACACACACACACACACACACACACACACATTTATATATATATTTATGTATATATATATATATATATATAATCCTCGTCTCACCCCTCGAGTGGTGTCCGTCCCTCATTCAGCTCGGGTCCTCTACCAGAGGCCAGGAAGCTTGAGGGTTCTGCACAGTATCCTTGCTGTTCCGAGCACTGCGCTTTTCTGGACTGAGATGTCCGATGTTGTTCCCGGGATCTGTTGCAAACACTCATCTAGTTTGGGGGTCACTGCCCCGAGTGCTCCGACCACCACAGGCACGACTGTCACCTTTACCTTCCAGGCTCTCTCAAGCTCCTCTCTGAGCCCTTGGTATTTCTCGAGTTTCTTGTGTTCCTTCTTTCTGATGTTTCCATCACTTGGGACTGCTACATCCACTATACACAGTGTGTATATATATATATATATAAACACTCTGAACTGCATCCAGTTGAGGGTGTAGCTACAACTATTTACAAATGTTGCTCGGGATGTTAGGATGCCTAGAAACAACTTCCCCAACACTACAGCAGAAGCTGAAGCTGCCCTTCCCAGCATTGCCCCCTCAAGAATGTTGCCTTGTGTGGCTGCAGATGTGGCACATGCCAGGATCCGCCCTTGCGCATCAACACAAAATTACTTGGAGTGTTTTTCCAATTCACACATTGACCGGTTGATTTGCTCCTGGGTAGAGTTCCTGTCCAAATAACGTATGCGACAAGTTTCTATTCAGGCAGTTGAAGAACTCCTCTGTAGTAAATATAAATAGCATTTTGCCACTGAAGTTACTCCGTGCACGTCATATTCCCACGCAGTGATGCAGTGGATGTGAGTGGAAGTACCTGTTTGTCTCAACGTGTATGGCGATTGGCTGGCGACCAGTTCAGGGTGTCGTCTGCCTTTTATCCAAAATCAGCTACGATAGGCTCAGGTTTCTCATGCCCTTGAACAGGATTAGTGGGATACAACATAGATGGATGGATTGATTTTGGGGCCCCTCATGCAGAGATGAATGTGTTGCTAATGTTGTTTGTTATGTCTGACGGTGTCTTCAGGTACAGTATTTTGCCCAATTTAGCTGAAATGAAATGACAGTGTTAATCCCATTAGCTCTGCACTGCTAGGATTAAATATGAGGCAGATTAAACAAGCACTTTGGAGTAATTGGTTCCATTGTAAAGCCTCTTATATTTCTTATGAAGTGCAGCTTGTAACAAGGCAGGATTTCCCTTAAATTGCGACCTTTGTATTCTTGATGTTTGTTTCTGTCACGGTTTTGTTTTGTCTCCAGCAGGTGGCAGTGGAGGGCTCTCACTCCGTCACCTGTTGTAAGAGACTGCCAAGCCATCACCAGTTGTCGGAATATTTGCTTTGCTCATGTCTCACGTCCAAGAGCTACTTTCTAGACCTTCATCATTCTCGATCTCGTTCGAAGTCCATTTTGTATTCTGGTTTGTTTCACTTTACGGCTTTTCATCCTTGGTGCGTTTTTTTTTTTTTCATTGATTGGCTTTTCCATGTCGTTTTGGACAATTATTTATCTGTCTTGCCTTTTGCAAGCTCTTTTTGTTCATAGCGTTATTTCGCCCTGGTTTTTCCCAGCGATTTATGTTTCACTTTGTCATTCTTGCAACCTTATTTTGTAAATAATCTTTTTTTTTTTTTACTCAATTTTATCCATGTCTGCGTTTGGGATCCGCTACTGTTCCAGACTAGGCCAGAACCATGATAGTGTCGTGGATTGACATGACATCATTTTCCATATTTGCTGCGTGCGTGTGTGTGTGTGTGTGTGTGTGTGTGTGTGTGTGTGCATGTGCTTTATAAATTTCATGTAAGTTTTAATGGTTATAAACTCGATTGTGGCAGCCTATTTTGTCAAAGCAAAAGTAAAAACATTCTCAATGTTCACACCTAGTATTCAAAACATGCTCACGCTCACACACAAACTACAATCCCATTTAATCTAATGTATCCTGACTGGGAACATTCCTGTCACGATAAGTCAGTGTATTTTGCTTATTGGAGCAAACAATAGTATCTGTCAATTTCATTTTCATAAATGAAAGGATTATAGAGCCTAGTGTTGATCTTTTGTGTTCAGGCCAGAGTATTGCAGTTCCTCTGCATTCCCATCACCAATAGGCACCTCCTTGTACAAGATGTGATTAGCAGTGCCAATGGTCACATGAAAATGCATCATCTCTTTCTTGATGAGATATAAATTTGTTTCACATGTCATGGTCAAAATTTACTGTGTCAAAACTATGTCTCTGTTGTCCTACAACATTTGAAAGTTTTTGTACTTTCTTCGGCTTCTTTTGGTGCTTTACAATCACTGAATGGGTACCTGTGACAGCAAAGAGGAAAAGTGTAATCATAATACTTTCGGTGGCATAGGAAAGCTGTGCGGAATATCGCCAAAATAATTAATTATAAATAACAAGTCCTCCATCCACATTGTAATCTAACACTCAGCCCAGCAAATTTTACATCATGTGCTTGATGAAAATTTCCATGGGAGTCCGCTTCTATGCCTTTCTATGACTCTTCCAATCTGTCTGTTGCAACCTGCACACGACACTGTGTGATTCAGTGTCAGACACTGAACAGTTGGACACATTGAGAATGGTCTGCAAGTCCACATTTCAAATTGTTTTTGGAAATTGTGGACACCGGTGTCCTCTGAGCCAAAGAGGAAAAGAACCATCCGGACTTTTACGGACACAAAGTTCAAAAGCCAGCATCTGTGATGCTATAGGCTGTGTTCGTGCCAATGGCATGGGCAATTTAAAATTGTGAAGTTACCATTAATGCTGAAAGTTACAGCATTGCAGGTTGTGGAGAAAAATGTACTGCCAAGCCACATTCCACACGTGTTTCAACAGTGTGCCTTTGTAGTGAATGAGTGCAGGTACTAGACTTGCCTGACTGCAGTCCAGACCTGTCTCCCTTTGAAAACGTGGGACACGTTATAAAACATAAAATACGACAACAGAGCACCCGGATTATTGAACGGTTGAAGCTGCATATCAAGCAAGAATGGGAAAGAATTCCTCCTACAAAGTTTCAACAATTAGTGTCCTCGGTTCTCTCACATTTATTGAATGTTGTCAAAAGAAAAGGTTAACATGTTGCAGCCATAAAAGTACCGTCTACGTTAATGATTCTTTGTTGTCAACATTGACATTAAATATCTTCTTTATAACTTAAATATATTTTGATCATGATTTGCAAATCATTGTTTTTTTTGTTTTTTTTAATTATTATTAATGTTTTACACAAGGTCCCAACTTCATTTGAATTTAGTTTGTATGTGTGTCCAGGTGGAGGAAAGAGGGGGCAGTTTGCAGCAGGAGACCAAATAATAAAATTACGGGAAGGAAATGACAAAGGCTTTCCTCTGAAGCCACACAACTACAACTCTCCCTTTGTCATCCTGTGTGGAAACTTGGACTCACACAAACACACACGCGCATGAACGCTATGTTGTTGTTGTGACTGGGATGAAAAGTTTGGTACACAGACATAAGAGCCGCGATAAAGAAAAGAAATGAGGGGAGGAAAGCAGATAAGATTAAGATTAAGATATCCTTTATTTGTCCCGCAATGGGGAAATTTACAGTCAGAGTTCAGAATGGAAACCACAAGGTAGGGAGAGGGAAAAAGACATGAAGATAATTGTAAACATGTAAAAATAAATAAGAACACTTGTTGGCAGTCTTCATTGTGACAAATGAGTAAATGATGAACCTTTCAAGGCTACAAGATCTCCATATAATAATCGAGGGGAAAAGTCACAAATCTCATTTGGTTGTTTTGCTGTGACTGAGTTTTTTGGGGTTGTTTTTCATCCTTATACTTTGTACAATAAGCACGGTATGCAAATACCAATCATCAGAATTTGTGTATATGCATTTGTATGTACCGTACTTGATTTAAAATAAATTCATCTATTTAAATATACGTTTAGTCGACTACGGTAAATGTGTTTGGGTTTTTTTGTTTGGTTTATTTCCTACTTTTTCCTTCGGCCTCTGCAGTAAATGAGACCTGTTTATCCACAGTGATAACATACGTGGTTGTTTCAATGTTGACTCAAACAATCAGTACAACAATACAAGTAACCTGCATCAAAAAATGCACAATTATTTCCCATTGTTTGCTTTAATGTAGTGCCTGTGGAGTTTGTGTTTTTCAAGCTCACTTTAATGAGAAGTTGCTCTGAGGTCTTTATGATTCAGCCGTAAGGAAGAGACAAAAAACAAGTAAGGAATGTCAAAGGAAGGTCAAGGGCCATTTCAAGAATGTCATTGGCATGGTTGTTATCGCATATTCACACACAAGCGGCCATAAGTGTGTGGACGCAATTTTTTTTGGGGGGGGGGGGGTCCAAGAACGTTTGGTTTTGAGGGAATTATTTAAAATCATGTCAGACGACAGGCTGTGATTGTGACAGGGAATGTCATTCTATTGCCATCTGTAGAAACATCTTAAAGAAACGTATTTGCATTTTTGATGGTCAGGCATGTAATTATCAATATCTCCAAAATATATTTCTGGGGTTCTTGACTGCTCATCAAGTGTGACATTACGGTATTTGTATTGGGTGTTGTATCTTCTGCATGTATAGATATGTAATTTGGCAGCTTGATAATGAAGTGCTGCCTCCACTAGGGAAAATCAATGCATTTCCTCTTTATGGTGGGTGTTTGCACACTGGCCTTTTTTCTTGGAAGATTCTAAATTTGGTGATCAAAATTGCTTTCCTATTGGTCATCAGGGTAACAGGGTGTGATTTGAGCAATGTCTCATTTGCATGGGACAGGCTGCTCCTCCCAAAATTTTCTGAGTTGGAAAAAAGTGTGGCTTGGGCTGCCCACAATAAAAGGCCACTCTAAAAACGTGAACAATTAATCAAATTAAAATCAACATTGCAGTGTCGTAGCATACAATTTTCAAATCTTCCAGGATGCAATTTGGCAGTAGTGACTCAGCTTTATTTTGGTCGGACGATAGGATTGATTTTTTAAAAAAATTTTTAATCGGCCTATATGTATGAATATTTTAAATGTTCATTTTTACAGTGTCTAGATAAAATTGCCGCTTAAGAAGTGCATTCCACACGAAACATGAAAATGGGACAAAATAAAACCACAGATTTGTTTGCATTCTTCTTCTTCTCTGATGTATCACTTATGCGATATGTTTGCAAAAAAATTGCAATGACATCGTTTTCCAAATTTGTTGAGCCCTAATTGGACCAGGACCCTCCCACGGACCATTGGTTGTACACCACTGCTGACGATGGACGTCTCATGTGACTTTATTCATGATGACGATGATGAAGAATGTTTAATTCAATTAGCACACTACTTGACCCAGTGAAATAAACTATTTACTGTTCACTCTCTTCTGGATTACTCCCAGCTCCAATCTCTTTAAACAAACAAAAGGCTGTGCTATAAACTCGGGGATGTGCCCTTTGTGATCAAAAGCAGAAGTGTAACACATGGCCCCACATTGTATGAGTACACGCTGGCTGGCCTCCAGGTGAAGGAGGCGGCCATAGCAACAGGCAAGGTCGCTGAGCATTCCCTGAACGGTGTTTGGCTCCTGAGAGCCAGTGACATGCTAATTCCACAGCGGTTGCGGCACGGTTGCTCCGTTGTCTCCTGGCGCTTGTGCCCTTCGTTTTAAGAGGCTTTCAGAGGCTTCGCAGAGATGAGCGGCCATCTGGCTAAACCCCTGTGCAGCCAATCACACGTGCTTTCAACACAGATGATATCAGTGAGGAGTTTGAAAAGAAGCACGGAACACAAACGTGGCCCGGGCTTTCAACTTTTGTGCCACTTCGTCTCCAAGTGAGGTGAAAATAGCCGGCTGATACCGCTTGCTGCAAGTTCACAAGAATTATGTGATGAAAGATTTTCTTCTTTCAAAATAAATTAGAGAGTGAAGTTCAAGGAAACATGTCTTTCTAATGTCACTGATAAACAACCGTAAACTACAAAAAGTACTGGAAATAACACAAGTCAAATACATAAATAAATAACATTGAATTGAACAAAAATAAATGCATTTGAATAAATGACCAAAAATACAATAAAAACATTTTAATATCAGAAAATGACAATTATACTGTGAGGAGCCATTCTTCATTTCTTCATCTATGTGTTAGAAACAACTGTGGAATACATCTGCTCCTTCTTCTGCAATGACTAAAATGACTACTAAAAATATTTAATGATAATTGATCATCATAATAGCAATGATTATTATTTTAGTGTACTTTAGTTTGCAGGAAGCATGTAATGTCCCCTAAAAACAGCTTAATGTACTTTTTGTTCTTGTATGACTTTTAAACAAAAATGAATATGAATAATACAAGTCTAAATATAATTTAATACCGTAAATATAAATATATGCACAATTCCACCCCACCCCTCGCTCGCAGTCAGCTGGAATAGGCCCCAGCTCATACGCGTGACCATAATGACAGCAGGTACCATGGAAAATGGACAGCAACAAACAAACCAGAAATAAACCTGCAATTGTACTGTAGATATATTTGTATTCACGGCAATAACTAGATTGATTCATGTTTTATTTCAGGCATGTAAGAAATTAAGAATGTACCATCATGATAAAAAAAGAAAACAAAATGAGAGTATAGCACAAATCAAATGGTGCACAGCTGAAATAATTAATTTTTTGTGAGCTAAGTCGAAACGTTGAATCAAATATTCCAAATGGGTTAATACTTATTGCTGATGCACTTGTTAATTCAGATATTATCTTTGTTTTTTGTGAGGTTGTACTTCTTTAACCTATTGCCTACAACAGTGCCATGCGACATGTGTGTGCTGTGAGTGAGAAGCCTAATTCCATTAAATGCTATTTTTGGAAAGATTAAATGGAGATGTTCAAGAACAATCATTTGTAAGCACTATGTACAGACTTGAATTTACCCGAGGCAACTTTCCATGCTTACACTTTTAGTCTTGCTACTCTTTTATGGAGTTGCAACATTGCAAGGATCTCTGCAATTAAAGGGCTCTTTATTGCGTTCCCCCTTGGAGGGGCACACATTTTTGGCACTGCCCGCTTCTAACAACTAACTGTCTTTGCTCCTTTCATGTGACTAAACCCAAAGTTCAGTCCTGTTGCTCTTGTGGTTTGGGGAAGGAAGATGCTTTTAAGACTCTCCAGCTCGTGCATGTTACATAACGGCCAAACAACAGGCGTATGTTTTTCTCTCTGAGAGCACTGTCAGGATTGGTGTCACAAGAGATATATTTCAAACCCAAAACTATAGACTCCCAAGTTTTCCCTTCCATTGTTGGCCAGACAATCAAACAGCACATTGGTAAAGATAGCCTGCAGAATTTGCTTTGTTCAGTGGACGAGAAGAGGAGAGAGTTGAGGCAGGACCACTTGTGGCTGCTTCAACCATGCATGACACAACATGCCTGCTCACAATACCCTGAGCATCCAACCATTCCTTGTGATTTCTTTATTCCCCTTTCCAAGCTCAAGTGGGTCATTGAGAGAATTTGTTTTCACAATGTCATTTAGATGGCCGTGATAACAGAGCGGTTGAGGATCCCGGAAGAATTCTTCCAGGAGTGCATGAAGGCATGGCAAAGAAGGCTGGTAAAGTGTGTTACACGCCAGAGGCAGAAATTAAGTGTTTGGGTTAGAGTTAGGAATGGGTTAGGGTTCACGGTAAGGGTTCAAGTCCAAGGGTTAGGGTAGGTGGTAGTTAGAATTTTAAATACACCATTTGTCACGCTAGTTCTTGAACTTTTCTGACACAGCATATAGAAATAGACGTCATACAAGAGGATCCGAACTGAAACGCCAGTTGAAAATACAAAGACAAACTGATACATTTGCAAATCCACGCACGTAGCTGTAATCACAACAATAATCACGACCATATAACTCTCTCGCTGCTGTGTGATGCAACAGAGATTCTGGCCTGAGATGCCATTGAACATAATTGGAACGTTTATCTGGAATTTTGTAAATATGTGCTTTTTAATTTTCACCCGAATTGAGTTTCAACTGCTCAAACATTTGTGTCTACATTGTGTGTGAATCTGTGTGTGTGCGTGTGTGTGCGTATTCAGTTAATTCCGTTTTTCACAGCCCTCTGAATAGGGACCGTCGGTCAGCATAGAAGGATCACTCGTTCCGTACTTTTTGATCATTTATTGGAGCACTTGGCAGCAAAAGCAGTATTAGTGGTTGGAGCAGAAGTAGTCGCAGAAGTAGCAGAAGCAGGCAAACATAAAGCACAATGGACACAATGCAAAGCAGACAAACAAAGCAAATGAGGCGAAAGGCCTAGCCCCTGTAAAGGGAAATCTCCCTAGGAAAGTGATGTGTGTCCACTTTTCTTTACATATCTGGTAAAGAAAAGCGGACACACACATAGCTTACCAGTGGGCCATGCCGACGACAAAGTGAGTGTTTCACTAACGAAACAAACTACGATGCTGCTTTTTATACACGCGAACGGTCACCTGTCAATGGCAGCCCCGTCCTTCTTAAAGCGCCAGGTGAATCCAACAGAGTGTGTGTGTGTGTGTGTGCATGCGCGCGTGTGTCTGTGCATTAAAAAAAATATTTTTGTATAATTACTCGGGTGACTGCACCCATTCGGCCTGTTTCTCTATCGACATCCCCTTCTCACTGCCACAGTGAGTTGATCGCAGTTAGCCTGTATGGAGTGTTCTTGATAACTCGCGTCCATCGGTGACGGCAGTCTGTGCTGTTCAGCTCAGTCAAACCAAAAAAAAGGCAAATTGATTCTACCCATGCCAATCTAATTGCTCCCTATACTGTAGTGCATCAGTAAAAGTGTCAGTGAGTTCAGATGGTTTGTCTATTGATGAATAATCAAGTGAGGAATAGCTTGATCTTCAGAAGACATTAAACAACAAGCACAAAGTGCAAGATTCAGGGGTGTGTTGCAGCGATAGTCATTTATGGAACCATCCCGGCACAATGTAGATAAGTCATGTTTTATAGCAGTGTGGACTTTTACATGTCTCTGACATAAACATTTTAACAGACTTTTAAAATGTGAGCCGACGCATGAAAAAGAAAATTTGCTTTGTTTGTGCTTTCTGCTTTTATAGAGTGTGGTGTACTCCAAATGACCAACACCGCATATCACATATAACCAGATAACCACTGGGAATCACAAGTCTCCTCCCAAAACAGATGTGTGGTGTTGTTTCAAGAGTGGCCTGTGAGCGACAGCATGGTGCCGCAGAGCACTATTGTAAAATACAAAGAAGAAAAAAGAGCAAGAGTTGGAGAGGGCCGACTGGCTCACTCTTATCTTTAATGGTAACGGCTATCTTTCTTTTTCACATCACGATCATGGAGTCAATTTATCGGCTGAGTATTTACATTTGTAAATACTGTACAGTGCTGCTACTTTCCACAGTAGGAGCACTGCCCCTGAGTTGCTATTCCTGCTTAGCAGAAACCCAAAGACTGACGGTTCATTCTGTGGAACAAGAGTGACAAGCCTCCCACTGGACAGATTTCCTGTCTGCATTTAAATCAGGAAAATTACACATGAGGATTCAACATGAGAAAAGTAGGCCAGACTTTCTGTTAACTGAGGTAGCGCGCACATAGCCTGCTTCCCCTCCTTGCTGTCATTACTGCACAATGCAAGCTCAAAACATACTGATGGGTATCTTGGTCAACTCATAAAAGGATCCCCTCAGGTTGCTTCGCCCCCAGACAGTCAGCGTCCGAGAGGTCAGCCAGTGATTTTTCTTTTCTCTATGCTAGGTTATTATTCCATTTCCTCCCTGTGAGCGGAAAGACCAAAATAACCCTGCTGAAATCTATGGCTCTCCAGGGGCAACGCTTTTGTGTTGGTGCAAGTGGAAAACAAGTGTGCCGCTCGCTGAATGGGACACTGTGACACATATCAAGTTTCACAGCCTAGTCGGGGTGAGTCCATGGACACAGACACCACTTATTTCACCAGACACTCTGTAAGGAGACCTTGTGATAGTTGTGCCACTCAGCATCATGTCTCGAAGGCCTCGCGTTGTCCAAAACTCAAATGGCGACAGAAAGCAGTGAACTACTTTAATATGTAGCCAAGTGTACGTAAATACGAAAGAATATAAGGGCCACTGACAATCAAGAAGTGATACGGGAATAATATTGTAAAATTAGGTCACTAAAGTTGGACTGTCTGAGAATAAAGTTGACATTTTACAAGAAAAATATATCTCAATATGACGCAAATATCTTTATAAAAAAGAGAAAGTCACAATCATATGACAATGAAGTCATAATTTTCCATGCAAATATATATTAAAATCTGTATTATATATTTTTTAAAATTACATGACAAGAAAAATAAACTTAAAAAGAATACAATTATGACGACAAGAAAAAGGCATAATGCTACAAGAATATCGTCCAAATAAATACACATAAATACAAGAATTAAGTTGTAATATTCAGGGAGAAAAATGGCAATAGGCAGGGTTGTCAAACTCATTTTTGCCTCAGTCCACGTCGTGCTTATAATTTTCCTTCTGAGGGGCGTTTTGACTGTGAACACAAATAAATGTCATATTACATCGTCAGTCCATTTTCAACACCCACTTATCCTGTTCAGTAAATTGATGAATAATTAGTTTTGCAACCAGAGGCCAGTAAAATCTGTCTGTTCAAATAGTACCTTTATTTTAAAAAGGGATTTGTTAGCAAAAATGTGTGCAATATTTCACCACTTTTAAAAGTGAAGAAAATTTCAATTTGGGTACTTTAGCCATAAACATTAAGTTGATGCACGGAATTTCCTTTGGCAGCTCCATAAAATGATGTAGCTTGCTGGATCTGGCACCAGCACCTTGAGTTTGATGCTTTCTATACCAATGTTAAAATTAAGTTACTTGAAAATGTTTTTAAGGTGAATACTTAAATGTGATTTTTTTTTGTTAAGTTGATTCTCTTTATATTACAATTATTGTTCCTGGTAATTTTACATGTACACGGGGATATAAGTAATTACGCTCCAAGCACTATAAAAACTGAGATTAATTCTTGTGATTCTGTCAACAATTTATTCCTGCTATGAGACGTTTCCTCAGTTCTGATTGGCAAACATTGTGTTGTTGAAGATAAACCTGTTAACATCATCACTGGAACAGTATGTTCCCAGGGGTTAGCCCTATGCTTGCTATTGGTATGTGGAACAAACCTGTTGTCAAATCATGATAGTCAGAGCCTCTCAGATGTCAACCACTCATACAGTGCGGGGAGTAAAAGAACACTGTGTGCACTGTATTGGGAAGTGCATGCTTGACTGGGAAAGGAAGTAGAAGCCGCTTTGCACCTGCACACATTTCCTACCCTGCGTCAGAGATTGACGACATTTTAAAAAAGCACAAAAATACATACTTCAAACCGAGTGGAAACTCTTTCTGGAAAGACCCTTTTCTTGTTCCAACATGTCGATACCCCAGTCCACAAAGCAGTCCATAAAGGTGAGTGTAAATGAGTTTAGTGCGTCAAAAAGCCAGACCTCAACGCTAACAAATACTTTTAGGTTTACGTAAAGCACAGATTTCAACCATTGGCAATGCCCATTATGACGAATGGTGAGGCGGCCAAATACTTTTGTTCATATAGTGAAGCTGTAATGTTTTCCCAAGCAGATCTCGGACAAATCACCCCCCACCCCCGCCCCTCCCACACTCATTGCTAAGGCACAGTATAATGACTTCATAGGCAATGCACATTTTTTAAGGAGTATCGACGGACCATTATTCCCTGTGGGTGGTACTTCTCAGGAATTCACTGAGGCACACCACTAAATATTCAATTAAAATTTGAATGACACGCACACGCACACACACACACACACACACACAGTGAGGTCCTTGAGGATGTCTCACAGAGAAGTGTAAATTAAGGAGAAGAGTTGTTGCCTCTTTTAGATTTCATTGTTTCTAGGTGGCTGCCATCAGCACTCTACATGCAGTAATTCCTCTCATCATTCTCCTTTGTGACTCATTGAAATCACCTCCAGCAAAGGGTGCCTTTAATGAATGTGTGTGTGTTTTAATTACACTCTCCGTCGTCACAAATGACAGCGTCAAGCTCAGCACCTGCCAGGAATTCTTCATAACAGCCACTACGAAACATCTAATTATGTTCACTGGGTGTGGATGAACTTGCGATGAGCAATCTGTGAAAATGTTCCCGTACATTTGCTTGACAGCTCTGACTCAGGCCTCTGTGACATCTGCTTCATCAGATCCTAACATGAAATTCATGAATATTTTATAGAAATATAAAAATGTTTTAATTAAAAATATGCTTCTTTTTTTTTTTTTTAACTGAAAAGAAAGACCATGAAAATGTATGCAAAGCTCAGCGATTGTAATAATAATGTTTTTCCCACATTGTGGAGAATACTGGGACAAGATCAGAAAATTTGTGAAAATGTATGCATTTATAGTACAAAAAAAAGTTCTGAAGTTGGAGTTTTGAATCTGGGTTGCTACCTTTCTGTTTGGGATTTGCATGTGTTCCCTGTGCTCAAGTTGCATTTTCCAAATTCCCAAAACATGCATGTTTTGCCTGTATATATATGTATGCATGTATGTCTTGACTCACTTATGAGTGCACGTGCATGCAGCCATCCTTCTGTCTAGAAGTGCTTTTTCACACTGCACACAGCAGGGCTCAATGTGCTGTTGACAAATCCCTTCATTGTGTATGTGCTGCGAGGGCACGATGACGCGTCGCTGTGCTCAAGGACGGCACTTGACGCCAAAGCACCACGCCTCGAGTTGAAAAATGTTCAACTATGGAGCGGTTTCGCTGTGACAGCAAACAGCACATGCAATAAGAGATGGGCTGGCAGAGTGAATTCAAATGTGGGCAATTTGCACTGGATGTGTCCTAGTGAACAACATAGCAAACAAGAAAAGTGCTCTTTTTTTCCCTTTCGGCTTGTCCTGTTAGTGGGTAGAGTATGCTGCATAAATTATATCAGAGTGCCATTTGCCAAGGTGAAATGCAACAGAAAAAGTCACATTAAGTTGCAGTAAATTTTCACTTCTTTCATTTGGGGTTTGTGTGTGTGTGTGTGTGCGTCCGCGTGCGTGTGCGTGTGTGTGTGTGTGTGTGTGTGTGTGTGTGTGTGTGTGTGTGTGTGTGTGTGTGTGTGTGTGTGTGTGTGAGAAAGTCAGGTTAAGAACGACTGTTCTAAACTGTCTAAACTACATGTGCCTTGCAATTGGTGAAGGACCAGTCTAGGGTATACACCGCCTCTGACCCAAAGTTCTGGGATAGGCTTCAGTGCACTAGTTACCCTTATGAGGATATGCGCTACAGAAAAAGAATGGATGGATGCAAACAAGGACAAATCACAATTCATAGTTCCTTTAATTATTCAACTCACATTTAAATTTGTGAATAATAGTTTTTCACCCGTGACCCTGGTGAGGATAAGCGGTTTGTATGACAGACGGATGGATGGGTTTGTTCTTGGGAACAAATCCTTCTAAAATATGCCATGTATTATTTCCATGTTTTGTACACAAGACTAAACACATGCCAGTGCTCCAAACTTGTATTTTTTAACTTGAGGGCCAGTTTTGTCACGTGAGTGCTTTTTTGAAGACTCGACTGAGAGCGATAACATTGAACATGGCAACACAAGTTGATGTAGCCAGTGATTTATATTTGATTTCTACTGTCTTGTAGATGGGAAGCCTCTTTCATGCTTCCAAGCCAAATAGTGAGTTGAGCAAACATCTAGGTGTTTGTTTAACAACTATACATCGATGGACTCTCTTTATCTGTAAGGTCGGACAGACATTGGCACCTTTGGATGTTTGAAAAGCACTCGTCCTCGCAAACACATCATATTTTTAATAGCTACACTGTCTGTATATGGCCTTAGTTGAGCAAAGCCTGTGTGAAAACACGCTGATTTTTGTTGAGGTGTAACAGATGTTGCTGTGAAAATGTAGGTCCGGGAAAAATTCTTTCAACTCGAATTGTATTGAGCTGCTGTTAACGGCAAGAGCAGGCGACAAGTGTTTTGTTTGCGTGCGCGGGGCCATGGCCACAGATCACATTTGGCGGGACACATGACAATGTCGCCTCGTCGACGCAGATACATGTGCAGTTTGCCTTCAACCACAATCACATTGCACTGGAAAGACATTGCATTGACAATCATGTCAAAGTCGGTGATCAACAAAGGCAAAGGAAAAACACAATGCAAGCAAACAATGACTCACTTTGAGGTCCTGCCAGGCAGCAGAGTTTCAACCCCTGGGTTTGTTTGTATATGAAGCCAGTGGCTGAAATACAAAATTCCTTTTTTTGTCTTTGAATCTCTACTTAAATTCATAGAGAGGGAGAATATTGTTTTCAGTGTTGGACTTAGCGTGGCCAGTGGGATTCTATCAGCTGTCCTTCCAAGATAAGGCCATCTTGCATATTTTCCTTCTTTTGGCTTTATTGCTTCCCTCGTGCCAGCTTTTTCTGCTGTGTCTGTGCACTGCTTCATCTCTGTACTGCAAGTCGTGCCACATGTATCAATATATCAATAGGGTGTGCTTTGGTCCAGTTGTTATATCACTGAGCCTAATGAGGGGCAAAGTGGACGTTGACATTTGTGTTGCTCGCCAATTGTGAGTGAACAGGATATTTACATTTTTTGTACGCAATGGTGCACTGTAAAAAAAAATGAAAATAAAATAAAGGTTTGGCTAAACTACAAATGTCAAGGCAACATACTCTGATTAGATTTTACATTGGGCAATTTGACTGAATGTTTTAAGTTTTGCTCTTGTCAAAATTGACTTTTCTGAATTTCACAATAAAGAAATAAGCTTTCAGAACGGTTACCCTTTTATGGAACCCCAACTTAAAGATATATATCAGTAGATACAGTATATAAGTAAGAACAACTTGCTTTTTGTGTTGTGCTACCTAACAATGTTGCCAAAAATTTGAGTCATTTATATCCCAATTTTTTTTCCAACCTTAATTATTGTTTTAACCCAAACAATACATGTTGTGTTTTTTTACAGTGTGGTCACAAACCACTTTGTCCTTTTTTTTGGGAGGGTCATTTCTGAGTTGTGGACAAGTTCCACTCAAGAGAGGAATTGCTTGTTTTGTCCAAAGCAGACGATGATGATCAAGTGGCACATTACTTTGTGCACATAACACAATAATAATAATTTTTTAAAAATCATTAAGCATTCTATTAATCCCAGTGCTTCTGTTGCCTGTCATTCAGAGCCACGTAATGTTCAAACTGCCTGTGACGTGTTCTGTCCATGCCCTGAGGCTGATGACAATGAATGAGACCTCAGTGGCCTGGCAAAATAACTTCTCAACAGCCTGCTCCCATTGGGGAAAACACCCTAAAATCTATTGAAGGTAAATATAATTGAATATCTATTAACAGACTGTCTATTCTACAACCCATATTGATTCCATACAAATATGGCCTTCAATCATTTTCAGTGTATAGTTGCTGCACAATGAAAAGTGTATCTTTCCAATAAAATCTTTTTAAAATTGGTTTTGGATGCCAAACAAAAACTCCCCCAAAGTGGAGAAACGTGCTTTTCTTTGGATGCAAACATGACAAAAGAGCGTACGTTCCCACACAAATGAATTGACACATTTGATCACGTCTTTTTTTTTTATTAATGAGGTTCACAGAGCAAACCACATTTTGTATTATTTCAGAAAAAAATACATATTTATATTTTAAAACATCTGACCAAACATCTTGTATAAAAGTTGTATTTTCTTTTGCACAGCAAAGATATGACATTTATGTTTTAGACAACATAACAAAAACAGACAATATGTAAATTGTGGTCAATGTGACACTTGAGTAAAGTTGACAACAGTGCAAAATTAAAGAACAGAAGGGGTTGTCATCTAAAAAGACAAAAGAAAAAAGGTCTGGATCCACTAAGGCAGGGGTGGGGAACCTGACAAAAATACAACCACCTAAGGCAGGGGTGGGGAACCTGACAAAAATACAACCACCTATTATCATATATTATGAGTATGTGTGGGTTAAATGTTGCAATGGCAGGCTGGAGGAAATGCACTTGGCATGCCATATCAGGTTCCACACCAATTAATAAAAGGAAAAAAATGACTAAACTGAATATTTCTAGATGCTAGTCGGCACGTTTTCAACAAATGATGTTATTTTTCACCAAAAGGGAAAACTTGGGTAAACAAGTCTTGAGGAAAATCCTCTTAAATAAAAGATGGGAATTAGTCCTGCGCGTGCTACTTTTTGGCACATTCCCCAAATAGACCCCCCACCCCACCCCCCAAACAAATTCCTCAATATCAACATATCTCCCAAATCACGTGAATATTTGTGTAACCCCTCCTTACGTTGTTGTAGAGGCACAAATTTAAGAAAGTCTGCATGCTGTCAACAGGTGTTTGTGTCAAGGAGGAGAGGAGTCAACACACAACCACGGCTTATTGTCAATATTATTCACTGTACTTTTATCTGCTCGAAGCCGTTGGAGAGTGCCTGGAGCTCATGGCTGCTGTCTATGGATGATTCACTCCCCGTGCTCTCTCCCGATAGTAGTCTGGTGACTTTGAGGTCAGCTTTCAGCGTCTGCACGTCGTTGCCTATGCTCATCTCGCCCAAATCGTTAATAATCTGAGTGAGCTCGTGCTTCCCATTAGCCACACATTCCTCCGTGTCCAGAATGTCCTCGCATTCAAAGTGCATGGCCCTCTCCTCCTCTTCCTCCCCCAGCAAGTCCTCCGTGATGGAACCCAACTTAGGTGCGCTCCGGCTGCGCTCCACCGGCGGCTTGTAGCAGCATTGGCCGTTCAGCAGTTTCCTGAGGGGCGCCAGGGGGATTGTTTGCTCCCCGATAAGCTGCTGCTGCTGATGCCGGGTGTCGTCCCTCCGCTTGAGGCGCTTGAACTCCGCCAGAGCCGTGACCGAGGTCTGGTAGAGCAGCAAAGCCATAGCTTTCGCCTTCTCCGGCTTGGACACGAGCACGGCGTGGCAACGCAGCATCACTGCCTTATGCTTCATCTCATGCCGGTAAATCCACACGAACACCTTGGGCAGCCTGGGGTCCGCTACACAGTAGGTTATCCGGTGCAGCAGGTACAAGTGTCCCGGTCTCTTCGCCTTGTCGTCCACGTGCACCATGCGGATGCCCTGCGAGCTAATGGTGAGCCGCATCTTGGTGCCGTTCTTGCCCATGTCACTCTTGGCCCAGATCTTGCTCACTGCCACGTCCGTGCACCCGTCCCCCTTGGACTGGATGGTGGTGGCGTTGCCCAGGTAAAACACCGTGTACGTGGGGTCGTCGCTGGTGATCCTGACCTTTTTCCGCTTGGACTTGAACATGTTACCCACGCGGTTGAGCGCGCTCTCGGGGCACGACTTGGCGAAGGAGGTGAGAGCCGAGTAGGTGAGACTCACCGCATAGCCCTTCTGCTTGGACTGTTTGTCTTCCTCGATCAGGTCGAACTTATTCTTCTTCCAAGGGAGCATTTTAGAGCCGTTCGCAGCGAGCACCTCGACTGAGAGAGAAGGAAAAGTGAACTTTTTAAAAGCACTTATAAAGTCTAGTAAATGTTTACAGTGCTTTCTAATCCTAGTGAAGTCACGAGATACTATTCTACGAGACACCGTACTTTATGTGTCCATCCTCTAAAGTTATCCATTCCAGGATGCTGTGTGTCAAGTTGACGAGTGAAGAGGGGCGATCGAGGCGCTGATGACTATATACTGGCACAAACCATTTTGGTATTGTAGGGGGGACCGAACCAACTGAGAATGTGTACCCTGAAACGCAACAACAGATTATAAGAGTATCTATGACGCCACCCTGCGGTTTCTGCGATAGCTGCATCTCACATGGCATGCATCATTCATTTATGAAATACTTAAATAAGTAAATAAGTAAGACGAATTTTCTCATAAATTAAAAAAATACAAATGCATATTAGTTCTCATTTTAGTATTGAAAAAAAACGATGTACATATTATTCTCAATGTTTTACTTTCAATTTGACATATTTGAGACGTTCGGTTACTGCGTAACACAGCATCATAGATAGACTAGTTTCTGTCTGCAATATTTTTCTTAAATGTACTCATTGAAAAAAATCACGTTGCTTTTTTTTAATGTCGAAGACAAGAAACAGTCACGGGGAACAAAAACTGCCATGGTCGCGCTTTCTCTCAGGACATTTTTGAAAGTTGGACACATTTCGAACGTTCCAAAATAACTATGTAACTCAGGTCGGCTACAACATTAATTAAACATATTAAACTTTATTTACAATATTAGTGGCTTTATTGTACACGAATACATTATTGCTTGGAATACGGGGTGGTACAAAATCGAAGCTGTCATTGTCAAACCTTACCGAATTGGTATATTCCTTTTCCGGTTATTCCAACAACAACCCAGTGCACATGTACCTCCGTCGGTGACTTTCCGTGATTTTATAGCCCGATAAGTACATTGCCGTGGGGTGAAGTGATTCTGTAAAAGGTGTTATGGGTAAGAAGAAGGCTGGAGGAGGTGGATCACTCGGCAGGGCTCTGATTAAAGAAAGACTTCAGACAGGCCGAGGCAACAAGAGGGGCGACACATGGGTACGGCATTTGATTTCCACATATCACTGTATCAGAACGCATGAGAGAAAGAGTAGTATAGTTGGGTAAGATATAATAATCATGGCTGATTTGGACCTTTATTATTTCATTTTCTACCATGAACGTCGAGCAACTGCATTATAGATCACGGTTATAAGTATAAGTAATAAGTTATTGTCGTTATGTTGATTTTGTTGTTTGCAGTGTAGAACATTCATTCATTCATTCATCTTCCAAGCCGAACAGCACTTCATAATACAGAAGGCTCTCTATAATATTCCTGTTGCTACAGGAGGTAACACGAACTTATGCATCTCATGTCTATCTATAAAGTTTGAGGCTATTGCTTAATGAGGTAACCAAACTATTTGGTGCAGCGCTCAATATTAAAGCTTGTAGCACTGACACGTTACAAACTACAATACAACAGGACATCAAACATATTGGTGAATTCCTATTACTCTCCGAGTGACAATCAAAACAAAGGAGAATTATCTTCGTAGGTGGCCCGGTGGTCCAGTGGTTAGCGGGTCGCCCTCACAGTGCAGCGGCACCGGGTTAGATCCCAGCCTTCCTGTGTGGAGTTTGCATGTTCTCCCCGGGCCTGTGTGAGCTTTCTTCGGGTACTCCGGTTTCCTCCCGCATTCCAAAAACATGCATGGCAGGCTGATTGAACACTCTAAATTGTCCCTAGGCGTGAATGTGAGCGTGGATGGTTGTTCGTCTCTGTGTGCCCTGCGATTGGCTGGCAAACGGTTCAGGGTGTCTCCCGCCTACTGCCCGAGGACAGCTGGAAAAGGCTCCAGCACACCCCGCGACCCTTGTGAGGATAAAGCAGATCAGAAGATGGATGGATTATTTTTGTAATGGCATTTTAACAACTGATGCGGTAGAAATTTGTTTAAAGTATGGGCAACAGTAGTGTTCTCAGGAGCATGTTTTCCCCCCCAGCAGGTACTGGACCGTTTATTTATTTAATTAATTTTTGTCTTTCTAGCTTCACACCAGTGAGCTGAATGACGGCTACGACTGGGGACGGTTGAACCTGCAGTCGGTGACTGAACAAAGTTCCATGGATGACTTTTTGGCTACTGCAGAACTAGCAGGAACAGAGTTCGTAGCTGGTGGGTGATACTATTATGTTCTCTTGTAATAAATGGAAAAAGAATACATCCAATTTGTTAAGAGACAGTAAATAATTGGATCAATATTCTTCTGCAAGGCAGACATCAATATGCCATAATTTCAAGTACTAATATATATATTTTTTAACATGTCTTAATTTACTGTATTTTTTTGTATTTTTCATAGAGAAACTCAACATCAAGTTTGTACCAGCAGAAGCTAGAGCAGGCTTATTGACAGCTGAGGAGAAAAAAAGGCTGAAGAACCTTCATGAAGACAACAAGCATTTTCTCAGAATCCCCCGACGGTAAATTTAACCCCAAAAGAAAAAAAAAAGACATTTTATCATTTTATTTCATAATGTTTTATTATCATCTTTTTTCCCCAGCCCCCACTGGGATGAAAGCACCAGCCCAGAGGCATTGCAGCTGGCAGAAAAGGACAGTTTCCTGGAGTGGAGAAGACAACTTGCACAGTAATTCATGTTCTGCATACTATTTATAAGCTTTTAAATTTCTTTCATTTATCAATGTATCAAGAATGTAACTGCTACTGCTTCCTAAGGCTGGAAGAGGAACAGAAGTTGTGTCTTACGCCGTTTGAGAGGAATCTGGAGTTCTGGAGGCAGTTGTGGAGAGTCATTGAGAGGAGGTACAAAAAAAATGCTTCCCTCTTTATCAGACTGCAGTCTTTGAAAATTGAGGTGACATTTTGTAACTCCCTGCAGTGACGTTGTTGTCCAGATTGTGGATGCCAGAAATCCATCATTGTTCAGATGTCCTGACCTGGTTAGAGTGTTTTGTTTTTTGGAATATTAATTTATTTTCCATTATGTGTTATTAATTGCCTTGATATGTCCTGCCAGGAGTTATATGTAAAAGAGGTGTCAGAGAATAAGGTGAACATGCTGCTGGTGAATAAGGCGGACCTGCTGACCAGGCAGCAGAGGCGAGCCTGGGCCAGACACTTTGAGAAAGAAGGCTTGAGGGCAGTTTTTTGGTCCGCCCTTGCTGAAAGTGATAGGTTGGATGCAGAAGAAAAGGTGAGCATGCATGGAAACAAACTGTAGATTCAAGAAAGGCAATGAATAATTTGTAATTGGATGACTGAAATCAAAGAACTTTTCTCCAATATTAGAATTTACTGAGAGGCACCTGTTTGTGTTCCACAGGGCATGGAGGTAGAGCAGCCAGAATCTGAAGAGAGTGACCGAGAAGATGGAGCACAGCCAGACAATGAAGATTCAGGGCTAAAGGAGGGAGATGGCAAGAATGAGGAGGGAGAGGAGAGTGATCACTGGGAAGAGCTGCGGGAAAGTGTATCTGTCGAGGAGGAGGAGTGGTTTACTGCCTCAGAAGATGAGGGGCAGGAAGAGGAAGATATTGTTTGGAAATCCAATGAGACCCCTTTCCGTAATTCCACCCGTCTGTTGCACAAGGACGAGTTGTTGGAGATGTTCAAAATGGTTCACAGTGGTCCCAGATGTAAAGAGGGACAACTTACAGTCGGATTGGTATGTACATTTTTCCAACCCATTTGTTGCGTCCTTTCATTTTAGTGCTATCGGGTCTCGCAACATGCCGTGGGGTCAGAGTGGGCTAGATGTCTTCGACATAAGCGTGCATCTCGAGCTGAAATGAACCATTATTCATCATTTTGCATTCAACAGGTCGGTTATCCAAATGTGGGGAAGAGTTCAACTATCAACACCATTTTAAGAAACAAAAAAGTGTCGGTCTCTGCAACTCCTGGACATACGAAGCACTTTCAGGTACAAGCATCAACACTCTGTGCTGTAGACTCCTTTGGGATGAATGTGAATGTCACTTCCTGTTTCACAGACTTTGTTTGTGGAGCCGGGGCTGTGCCTGTGTGACTGCCCCGGTCTAGTTATGCCCTCCTTTGTCTCCACCAAAGCTGATATGATCTGCTGTGGGATTCTGCCCATTGACCAGATGAGAGACCATGTACCAGCAGTCTCTCTCATATCCTTTATACTTGAGAAACGTATTCCCTCAAATCTTAGTATAATCTTCCGAAAAACAATGTTATGAACTTAACAAGTATCTTAAGTCTGCCAGACGATCCCTCGGCATGTACTGGAGGGCACATATGGTATCAACATCATCAGGCCACGAGAGGATGAAGACCCCGACAGACACCCCACCTCCGAGGAGCTGCTTATGGCGTATGGATGTAAGACTACAACATAGATTGTAGCTGTTTACCTGCCGTCAAACAACTGTAAAAATGGTCATGCACAATCATGTATTCTTCAAAAATGAGCCATCCGAACAATACATAATTTAACTTTTCACAGATATGCAAAACTGTGCAATCTACAATGCTAGAAATCATTTATTACTGGAAAATAAACAAATACATTATTATTGTCTTTACTACATCTTCTGAACTAATTTTGGAATAAGCATTGTTGTAAAGAAAAGCAAAACGTGGCCCATTTTGCACGCTCTATAGGACGACACCGTAAGCTTGTAAAGAAGCAGTGGCGGCCCCTAAGAGATAAGCATTAACGTTGTCATTGTACCAGGAGCCAGAGAACAATTGTTCAATTAAAAAAAAAGTCAACTAGTGGCATTTCTTGATGGAGAAAATACTGTATTTGTATGCTTCTGTGCTGACATGAGCTTTCTCTTATGCAGGAAATCCTTAATAGATATTAGACAACCTATTTGTCCAATTTCTCAGAATTTTTGAAAGTGCCATTTTTTTCCCTCAAATGTGTTTTAGTCGCTTATTTTATTGATGGAATCACGAAAGAAGGATTTTGTAAATCACTGTGTCATATCCTGGATGTCTTCTTGCCTATTGCAATTTGCCCTACCGTCCTACTCGGACACTTGACAAATCAATGCACGGGGAATATGTTTCTTCAACAAAAAACAAAAGGCAAAGATGTTTTTATTTTGAATCGTGTATTTACTATTGTTGTGTTTTGAATAGTAGTTTTTGTTGTTTTCAGACATGAGAGGCTTTATGACATCACACGGACAGCCTGATCAGCCCAGATCTGCCCGCTACATCCTGAAGGATTATGTCAATGTGAGTCAAATTTACATGTACAAAATGTGGCATATATATGGCAACGGTAGTTCTCCAGAATGTAAGTTTCTCTTCAAAGCAACCGAACCGTCATGTAAACCAAATTGCCTTGCATACAGTGTTGCTTCTTACACAGGGAAAACTTCTGTACTGCCATCCTCCTCCTCACATAGAGGCTGAGGACTTCCAGCCACAGCACAGCAAATTCCAAAATGGTTTGGACAACTGTGACCCTTCTTCGACCAGTAACACAGGAAAAATCAAGAGAATTGAAAATACAGTGGACAAGAACTTCTTTCATGCAGTAAATAAACAACTTCTAAACTGCATCAGTCACTCCATTTTATTCTGCTGGTTTAAAGACAGTGGGTGATTTTAAATGGGATCTTTGTGTCTGTTTTAGGAGAATGTCCAAGCACTCTCTAAAGGAGTCCAAGGTTACATGGGCTACAAACCAGGCAGCGGAATCATGGCTCCTGGAAAAGCTGGAACGGAGACCATGGTGGGAAAACCTTGGAAGAAACACGGCAACAGGAACAAGAAGGAAAAAGTGCGTCGGCTGAACAAGCATCTCGATGCCTGAAGCTCTAATCTCAAATAGAGAACAATGCAAACAGACTGGAAAAACACTCAAAACTGTTCCATTAACAAATTAATGGTGAACAAAATCTGTGAATGTTAAGGCCTCTTAATCCTGAAGATGCTTTGATATTATCTTTTGGCATGCGCCATCTATAATGGACCGCTATGATTTCTTCGTCACCCTATGGAATACATTCCATCAACTGGCTCATCAGTTATAAATCAGAGCGCTAAGATCATGACCGATAATCATCATGCCCGGATTGTTACAGTAAGCACAAATCTCAATTCTAACCATACATCACCCCACGTGTATTGCACAGAACCTATCAACAAATATGATGTGTGTTCCAAATTTGTGTTTTGGATAAAATTATGAATCTATATGTGTGCCATGTTGTACATATTTTACACTTTCACAATTCACGTTAGAGCACACTTGTATACATGCTGCATTTAAACTACTTCAGGCCATACGTGCAGAAATTATGGTATGGACACACTTCTGAGGATATTCACCCAGCTACATAAACACAAATAGATGTTGGAGCAACTGCAGAACCCACATGAATCTTGGAAAGGAAATCAGTTATTGTGGAGTGTGGTTCACGTGGTAGGGTAAAGGAGGTTCTGAAAATGACTGGCAGTGATTAACTGAAATACAGAGAGGCGATTTTAAAATGGAGGTACCTGTGTTAACCTCTGGTCGCTAGTTTAACGGACTCGTGTCCAGCTCAAGGCCTGGGGGCCAGAAATGGCCCACCATGTCATTTTATGTGGCCAGTGAACGCAAATCGTGTGTGTCAACTTGAGGCGATTAAACATTTTTGTGGTTTCGCTGTCATAATGGCCCTCCGGGAAAAAATGAGTTTGACACCCCTGGTTTAACGTGTAGTGAAAGCGTCAAATTCTTCAAAATATACTCACAGCCTGTTCAACTGATATCGAGTTACCATTAATTCCGCATTACCTGATTTGTTCCAGGTATCAAAATGTCGGCTAAGAGATCAAAGCACCACATCTCATTTAATGGGCCATTTGCTGTATCACAGTACAGTAATGCTTATTTTGACAGACTTAATCCAACTTTATTTAGAGGGAATAAAAACAACCACAAAATGGAATACAAAGTCTTTATTGTCACACTCATTGGTGCAGATGCAAAAAAAATTGAGTTCAGAAAAGTTAACAAATAGTAAAATAATAATGACGAGCATGTACTACTTACTGGTGGGACGGTGGAAGACTGGTGAACACGTCCATTTCACATTGCAGAGGTTATAGTTTCAATTCCAAGCTCCGGCTTTGCTGTGTCCAGTTTGCATGCTCTCCTCGTGTCGGCGTGGGTTTTCTCCAGGGACTCCGATTTCCTCCCACATCCCCAAAACATGCTCAGTATGTTCATTGAAAACTAAATTGTCCTTACATGTGATTGTGAAGGTGAATGGTTTGTCGATGTGTACCATGCTATTAGAGCCAATCGCAGTCGTCTCGGATGAACTGGTTGTCAGCCAGTCGCAGGGCACACATTGACCAACAACCATTCGCACTCAAGGTCACACCCAGGGACAATTTTCTCTTGCTCTGCCATGCATGTTTTAGGAATGTGGGAGTAAACATGCATGTGGTGGTGTGGCTCAGGGGTAGAGAAACAATGTCCCAAACTAGCGGTTCAATCCCCAGAGGTTGCAACCATATCCCTTCTTTCTGGGGCGGCCCGGCAGTCCAGTGGTTAGCACGTCGGCTTCACAGTGCAGAGGTACCGGGTTCGATTCCAGCTCTGACCTCCCTGTGTGGAGTTTGCATGTTCTCCCCGGGCCTGCGTGGATTTTCTCCGGGTGCTCCGGTTTCCTCCCACATTCCAAAAACATGCATGTTAGGCTGATTGGGCGCTCTAAATAGTCCCAAGGTGTGAATGTGAGCGTGGATGGTTGTTCGTCTCTGTGTGCCCTGCGATTGGCTGGCAACTGATTCAGGGTGTCCCCCGCCTAGACGGCTGGGATAGGCTCCAGCACCCCCCACGACCCTCGTGAGGATAAGCGGTTCGGAAAATGGATGGATGGAGTAAACATGCAAACTCCACACAGGAAGGCCAGCCGGCATTAAACGTATAAATTGTGCACTGTGAGGCGGATGTGCAGCTTGCCACCCTTGCATGAGCTTGAAGGTGAAAATGAAAGAAATGCTTTGAAGAGAATACTTTTTCTAAAAAAAATAATTAATAGACAAACTTTTAAGAATAAAATTATGATGGTCAGATGGGGATCAAAATACATTGTGCTGAACCAGAACAACAAACAATTTATCGGCATCTGTGTCGTTTACTTTTGTCTCGAATGCTTTGAAGTCGCACTTTCCTTGAATGCCACATTCTGCTGCTTGTACTTGAACTCGTATTATACACAGTGATAATAAATTAAATTACAAAACATAGTAGACGGATAATTTATCGGATCTAAAACAATATTTCTATTTTTTTATATAACTGTAATATCACCACGCTCACCTTTAAAAAAATTCGTCAGCACCACACCCAAATAAATATTGGCACCATTTTATTGGTCAATTTCTTCCCGCTGGTTAGCGCAATGCAAATGTGCTACAAACTGTTGACATGGCCAAACCGAGCCAGCAGCAGATTGACTGGACCAGAGAAGACCACAACTCGTTTCTCTCGAGTCTCCTCACGTTTTGGACGACTTCTTTCAACTCTTGTTTTACTCGTCGTGACCCAGGACAAAGTTGCATTTCTGTTCGACTTGTTTGCTTATCGTCTCTTCTGTTACTCGTCTCATGTTTTCAGTAAGTGGCTTTCACTCAAATCTCTTCCTCTTTTTTTATAACCAGTTAGTCGTTATTGATAATCAGTTTCTTTAAATTGGCGTTAATAAAGTACTAAAATATGCTACAATGCTAACTCGATGCCAATTAGAGTGCTGAGTAATTTGACAGGTGTGTTAATTTATTGATATACACGCCCCATTGAACAAGTTGCCTTATGTGTGATACGTCAGCGCGTCCGCCATATTGGGTGTGTCAGATATGCAAGAACTGACCAGTAAATGCTCTGAAATTTATAAAGCCACAGCCTACAACTTGCGCAGAGTTAACTCTGTTCATTCATTCACACAAAAATGCTGTTTTAAAATACTTTTGATAGTTATTCACCTAAAACAACGTATGTAACTTTTAATTTGATGATTATAAATGTTGATTTCTTGTGTGGAGGATATCAGTACGGTAAGTACCAAAACAATGTACCGGTATGTATTTTGATTCTATGTATGTTTGCATTTACAGTACTAATGTGCTGTATGCAACAAGATTACTGTGATAAAGATCACTGAAGGTTTAATATAGTAATTTAAGATGAGTCCATACCATCCTGAAATTTAGATGTTATTTGGGTTTTCTGAATGAAGAACACGACCTTTTACATGTATTAAGATTTTGAAATGATTGCATTGGTGTTATTCATCACTCAAGGTGGTCTGACTGTATTCTCCTGTGGGTTGTTTCTCTGAGATTTCTATTTAAGTGTTACTTTTAATCTTTCAAGTCTCGTGGGTCAGAGGTGCAAAGATCATGGAGGACATCCTGAACATGCTGTTACTTCCCTCTACTGTTTCCTTGGTAACTTGTGTGGGTTCACTGGAGCCATTTTGTCCAGACAGCTGCACATTCAAGTAAATGCAATATTTATTGTATTTAAACACCAAGGCTCGTTTTAGATATTAAGTCACACTTATCTACAGGTTTTTATGGGGCTTATCTCTGCTTCCCTGGATATGGTAAATGTTATCTCCTGGTGTTTTTGCAGGAACTTGCAAGCAGGTAAGTTTAAAAAATATGTACTATATTTGCCAGTTTAATATTATGATGGATTTATTTCGAACATCATCAAGTCTGTAATTGTCAAAATCAGGTTGCAAAACAGCTGCTTATATGTGGCATTGTGCTTCAGAGAGAAGGCAAAGAATGATCAAGAGGCGCAGGAGATCTCACCTACTTGCAGTTTGTCTGCTGGCAGTACTCACAGGAGGTTTCCTGAAGTCAGGTGTCCTCCACAGTCCAGCAGCAGACGGGGTCTTCAGAGGGAGGAGGCTGCTTTATGTTGCCCTGCAAGTAAGATTGTGACGACTACTACTACTGCTATAAGATTTCAAGTGAGACAGAGACAGAAGAGCAATGATGGGATTGTGATGTCTTGGCACCATCTTAAAGCATTTACGAATCCTCCAATTGAGTTCTTCTGCTGTCATTGTTGCATATATACTGTATGCCTTAAGGTACTAGTCACCAGCAAACTTGAGAGCTTTTGATGGTGACAGGTGACTGGGGTCACTTCACATCAAGTAGCAGTTTTGTATATATGAGTTAATATTCTTCAGGAAAGTATCTTCAAGCTGTTTGGCACTCTCAGATGAAGGTTACTGTCATACTAAACAGAATTACTGTATTGTATTTAAAGGAACCACATGGCATCCGCTACCTCAATATTAACATAAAATGTGAACTCCCCAGCCACACAGGTTACCAATTAGCATCGTTGTGGTGGTGTTGTTACCCTGAAACCGGCTTGCACCTGAACATATACGGCGCTGCCACATATGTAGACAGACAGCATAACAACATTCACGGGCATTTAGAACTTCTGTCAAGAATGACTAATGTTGTCGCACTGAGGAACTAAGTCTCCAGGACACAATATTAAAGATTCAAAAAACGCATAAATCAGTTTTGGAGGGGCTTGGGGCTGGAACATACAGTATTAATGGTGTTTCCATTCATTTTAATGGTGAAAGATTTCTATGTTAAACATTTGTGACTCAATTATTCAGATGCTCACTGAGCTCAAGTCTTGAAAGATTTTCAGAAAACAAATGTGACAGAATTCTCTGGACATCGCAATTTTTCAGAGACTTTATATTTGTACATGAACAATATCAGAATTTCAAATGGTGCAGCATTTTTCTTGAAAGTATTACATGTATCTTTACTCCTTTTTCATGGATATTGTACTAGAACAACACTGAAATCTTGGGTTACACCCTTGGCCTGGTGTCTTTTGCCATCACCTCTACCTCCAAGTTCCCCACACTTTACAGAGTCGTAAGTGATCATGTTAAACAATCCTTTTCTCCAACCAGCAAATGGCTTCAAAATAAAGTTTATTTTAAATCCCCCTCATGCAGCACAGAGGAAAGACACTGTCAAGATCTCATATTTTCTCTGGAGTGCTGTGTCTGCTGGCGGCTGCCCTTTATGCTGCTGCCATTCTTCACTACGATACTCGGATCAGCTTCCTCCTCAGGGTCATGCCTTGGCTGCTGTCTGCAATCTCTGGTGCCTCACTGGATCTTCTTGTATCCTGTTAATCTTGAAATAATAATAATAATAATAATACACATCTAAATTGTGCAAAGCACATACAACAATTTATTTCCAAACTCGGGATCCTGCAGCAGTAATTTTGACCTTTGACACATGTTTCAGACTATAGTCCTCCACTGGTGTCACTTGGGAACGAGGCAGCAGCCTATGATATTTTCTGCAGAAATGGAGAGCCTCCTCAGTGACTCATACCAGGACAAAGCTGTCGGCAAGCATCATGGTAAACAGGTTGGTCCTTTTTCCTCCATGTACTGTACGTCCTTCATTATAGGTCCTTTTGAACATGTTCCAAATCGAACCTTTTTGTCTGTGATCTAAGAGTTACCTTTTAGTAAGACGATTATGCTATTGGAACCTCTTTTTTCAAAGGGCAAAAATTTCAATTTGACCGAGATGAGCCTCTATATGGACGTCAGTATTGACACTACAAAACAAGTAAGCAATGTTGTTCACACACTAAACACCATGTCCTGCATATAAAAAATAACAACCTCACAGCAATTCCTAAATTTTAACACATAAAGTAGGTGTACTGTATATCATACTATATTGACAGATGTACCTCAGAGAGGCAACAGTGTGTGGGAAGGTAGTAGACACCAAGGTTCTGAGCAGGACAGGCCCAATGGTACTAGTTGATGGTTGTGATACATCATGTGACTCATCAATTGTCAATTCTGATCTAGAGGTGGGTAGGATTGGTGAAGTAACATTACCGATACTTGGGATAATCACTAATTTGACATTACTCATATAGGGTACTAGTACAGCCAATAATACCGGTGCTTTAATTTCAAGTTAGTACAAGTGCCACCCAGGAAAATGCACTAGGTGGTGCCAGACTACTCTAAAAGTTTTGACTAATCTAGTTTAAGAGGTTTAAATAACCATGATTTGGGTTGTGGTATGATTATAGTACAGTTGTACTTCTGCAAAATACAAGAATGGAAATGTGTTATTAATACCTACTTATTACAGTATCAATCCAAGCTCTTGTTTTAGATGGCGTAATGTTGTGGATTGTTGTGTAACCAACTGCTTTGCAATGTGGAACAATTTTAACGTTGAGACTTTCACATGACTGTTGGGGAAGTGAGCCAATCAGAGGTCCTTCTCATGAGACAAACGGTCAGCCAGTTTGATCAGATGCTCCAGCGAGACCTTCGGATGCGTGCAATTCTGTGGCTTTATAATGTCAGAGATGATGGTTTTGATATCCATAATAGGCATGCTTTGCACACCTGATACAGTGGAACCACTCAAATTAATTGTACTGTTGGCATATCGACCAACATTCTTTGATGTGGAACAGCTTCTAAATTTCTCACCAAAGCCATGCATTATACCACACAAGAGCTCTGTGTACCCGTTGGCCACAGTTGAGCAAGCATCAAATGATTAACACTGCATTTGTTTCGGTTTTTCTTGTGAGACAATCAAGAATGTGAAAGGAGTGACATGTTGACAGTCCTGGTAAAACTTTGACTGAGTAGTTTGTTTACAGTTCAAAATTAAACTGGAAACAAACTAATCCTGTAATATTAACTGTGGCCATTTTACATTTTCACACTTAATATTTGCACACAATGCTTCCATCCATGGCTTATAAAGGTTTTTATGGCAAAAGTCTGAACAAAGAGAAAGTCAAATAGCTTCCTGGAAGGGATTTTATTTGATGTCTATCTCACTTTACTGGAAAAAAGCAAATGTGTTTGTGATATGTTGTATCTAACAACACAAAGGACCATAGAAAGTGAATGGTAATATATCTTTACAGAACTTTAGCCACAGCTGACCTCTGCTCCCAAATGAATATTGTGTTCTGTTGTTGGTAGTGTCTCCTGATTCTGTGATTTGACTCTGTTAATGAATGCCAAGCCAGTCATAGCCTTTTTATGAGGAGTCATCCAAGTGAGACCTAGCTGTTAGCCTTGAAAAGAAACAATTGAAAATTTACATTTTGTGACTAATCCAAAGTGTTGCTCATACTGTACCTCACTTTTGCCGGTAGATTGGATGCACAGTTGCATTCTATGCGCCAGTATTGTGCGGAGTGCAGTTTCACAATGAAACAGAACAGTCTTGAGGCCGGGAAAGTTTTGAAGGTTTATTTTATGTGCTGCCCAATTGTTCTCCTGTGACAGTGTTGATTAAAGCTGGGCAGGTCACGTCTGCGTAGGAAAATGGGTCCCCCTTTCTGTAAGGGGCCCGCAATCTCTGCTATTTTGGGAGACGGGCGTTTTATGTTTTTCCCCTGCTCAGGAGTCATTGGAGTTCATCTGACAAAAAAACAACACCACATTTTCTTGTACTAGAGGTCAACCCCCACCCTCGATCTCTTCTCCATTAATTTGGCTAGTCCAGTTTTTTTTTTTTTTTTTTCAGCAGCAAAAGGCACAGTAACCGACCAGGATTCTATGTTTGGCCACAATGCGAGGCAGAAGGAGAAGAACTAGAAGACTTCTATGTTTTGGCCGTTGGAAAATACTTTAATTGCATTCTTTCAGGTGGAAATAGGGTGGTGGTAATGCACAGAAAGTCAAACATGATTAGGGAACGGCACTAATTTTCATATATAGTAGTCACACCTTAGTAAAATCAACAGGACTAGTCAAATGATGAAAATGGAAGAAAAAAAAGTGACAGTCTAAAAAGTGTAAATGCTAACTAGATTGCTCAAATATATTGTGATGACAGCAGATAGTTTTGACAGTCAGTCACTCTGCAATGAATGGAATGGAAAAAGAGGTCCATTCATAACTTATATTATGCTGATTATCCTTCATTATACCTGGAACTCTCCTTGTTTTGTAGTGGGATTTTGAAGAGGGAAATGCACAGTGGAGTGAACCAAATGCAAAACCCCAAAATGGAGAGGCGTTCCCCTTGCAAGAATGGCCAAGCAACCCCAAACCTTTTAACATACGCACCTATGCCTCATGTATACTCCCTCAGAATGGCGTGTCCTGTAACGATTCTATCAGCCAGTCCAAATGATGAAAAAATGTCATCACCATGCACCTAATCGGATTACATTGCATGTGTTGTGTATATATTTTGCGATTCAATAAAAAAAAGCATGAAAAAAAGGTACCGGTACTCTTGAATACTCCAATTTTTTCATTTTATTTATTTTTTGCTGTTTCCCGTGGTGCACTTTGAGATTAAGATAAGATATCCTTTATTTGTCCCACAATGGGGAAATTTACATTATTGGGTTGCATCATGTTTTTGCAAATAACTCTAGGCCAGTGATTGCCAACCACTGTCCCACAGCACATTAATGTTTTGAGATCATCAGTTATACAGTGGGAAATTATGAAATCAGATTACTTCCCTCAAAATTGGGCCACACACTTTTTGTTGAGTTATGTCTGACAGCCATTTTAAACAATTTTTTGGGTGCAGAATCTAAAACTATGCGGCCTGATAGTCCAGTGGTTAGCACGTCAACTTCACAGTGCAGAGGTACCGGGTTGAATTCCAGCTCCGGCCTCCCTGTGTGGAGTTTGCATGTTCTCCCCGGGCCTGTGTGAGTTTTCTTCGGGTACTCCGGTTTCCTCCCGCATTCCAAAAACATGAATGGCAGGCTGATTGAACACTCTAAATTGTTCCAAGGTGTGAATGTGAGCGTGGATGGTTGTTCGTCTCTGTGTGCCTTGCGATTGGCTGGCAACCGATTCAGGGTGTCCCCTGCCTACTGCCGGAAGACGCCTGGGATAGGGTCCAGCGCCCCCCGCGACCCTAGTGAGGATCAAGCAGTTCGGAAAATGGATGGATGGATGAATCTAAAACTGATCTCAGTTTTTTTTTCTCTATCACGTCAAGTTTTTGAGCTGGAGGATCCCCCTTTAAAAAAAAAAAAAGAAATGCGTAGGTATGTTGATAAAACACTAAGATGGAATAGTTACAAGCTTTGAAAAACTTTCTTTGTATTGGTTTTAGCGTTAGTTTTTTTTCTGCATGTGTAGACTATTTATTGAGTTCAAGATTTTGAAAAAGCATTGTCATAAAGTAAACTACAACAGCCAAATGACCTTCCCTCTTCTGCTTGGCCAAACTGTCATACTGAAATACTTGAATATTACCCCAGAAAATTAATGTATGAAAATAATTGACAAAGACTAAAATGGTTAGTTTTATAAATATAAAATATAGTTTGTTAGTTTTCATTTTGGTAAAGCCACTCTCATTTTATTTTGTGAATGAAACAATTTTTTCAGTGTTTAATCTTAATGTTAATTTTAATTACCGGTATTTCAGCTAGATTTCATTATCGATACTCACCTTGGGGCAAAATTGTTCATGGTTGTCCACTTTGTCCGCCCATCCAGAATCTGTCATGTGAGTACCTGGACTTGTCCCTGGCTGATGACATCGTCAGGCACGTTGTGGACCTGACCACCTTCAAGAAGATGAAATCCAATGATGAACTACTCCTTCGTTCCCAAAGAATTTTTCAACACTTCCATATCCAGCTTCATGAGAAAGGGTCATTCAACTTTTTTTGTAGCTATAAAACTCAAAAAAGCTAGTATACTGTAATTTTTTAAACCACATTTTACAACAACATTGAAATAATAACCATCCATCCATTTTCTTGAAGTTGTCCTAAGCAGGGGTGGGGAAGTTTGCTTATCAGGGGCCATTTCGGCCATAATTCCTCACTCCAGTTTTAATGCTCTGACTTCCTTTTTTTTAAATTTTTACTTCTTATTTGTCAGCACAATTTAACAAACTGGTGCGTGTCACTTTTTTCCCACAACAGGAGAAGTTGGTGATTGGAAAATCATTTTACCCCTGAGCAGTGAGCTGAGTTTGATGAGGACTAAGAGAACAAATGAAAGCAAGTCAACATTACATTTAAAACACAGTTCAAATGGGGTTTACATTTTTCAATGGTGGCAACTTGAATTATTTCTTTCTTGAGTCTTGTTTCTTGCCTGGGGGTGGGGTTGTTGCACAGGTTCCTTGAACAAACAACTTCTGGGTAAAATATGATCACTTATTTGATTAAAATAACATAGGATAAGCAGGTTCACACCCAGACTGGAATTTGGGAAAATGAAGTGTAAACATAATTATAATTTTGACAGTTGCATGGCAAAATGGAACTCTTAGCCTAACTTCTGCTTCATAGGAATTGTAGAGGGAAAAAATAATTCATGTGCATCCTACCTATCAAAGGAGTTATCAAATAAATCATTCTGTGATGTCATGGTGTAATTTGTTTCATTCCTAGTGAATAATGTGTTGAGGCTATCAAGACTGTAAATCAGGGCAAGAGTGAAAAGGGTGTGGCTAAGAAGCAGAATAGTTGACCCGGAGGTCCACAGTCCTCTCCATCATCTGCCTGCTCCAAAACCTCATGCCATGACCAGCAGTGTCCGAGGGCATAAAATGATACAATGGCAACAATACAATGATTAGATAAACTTTATGGAACACGTGATGAAGCAGTTTCTGGTTTCCGTATTAATATCATCATTTTCTGATCCGCTTATCCTCAAGAGGATCGCTCTGGCGCATTAATGTCAAATGTATTCAGATTTTTCGCAAACTTAGGTGTGGGTGGATGCATCGCCCATGAAAAAAAAGTGATTCAATGCGGGGGTTTTTTTCTTTTAACTACACTCAGGACATCATAATGATAGCCATTTTTACGGCCGTGGCCTGTTTTTTTTCCTTCTTATCAGACTGTCAACATAATTGAGGGAAGCAGTCTAAGCATTGTGTCATTTTTTCCTGACTTGTTTTTATCAGGCTCTGTTGTCAACTACTGTCTGAAAACGGTGACTAATAGTCACCCAAATTTATGTGTACAGCTCTATTCATGTCCACTTCAATCTTTGAAAACAAAAGCGATCATCACAATATTTCGGATTTTATTGATGTTAAATGTGAGCTCCCATGAGGAAAAGCCATTATCACCTCCACAATGATACAGCCAAGATTAATTAAATTATTTTAGGCAGGTCAGAAGATAATTTCGTACAACTAGCCTTGGCTGTGGGATAGGCTGCGGCACACCCGTGACCCTTGTGCGGAAAAGATTCAGATGATGGTTGGATGGAACTCTTACCAGATGAAAACGAATCAAAAAGAACTGATGCTTCACTTGTGGACAGCTGATCCCTATTTTTGATATTTTCTTACATTTTGTTTGTAGCATCAAAACGGTCTCAGTCAAAGATTTGATTTAGGCAGAAAGTGTTTTTGGATTCTTATAAGTGTTTTGATTGGCCAAGATCATGGGAAGAAACGAAGAATGATGCAACAGTGGGAGGAGTGTAAAGTTATGCAGAGACCACAATTTGGCCAAATAAATGATCTGGGCAATTGTGCTATGCAGTCTGTGATATGTTTTAATTAAATATTTGTTGAGAACTATCCATCCAGTATTGTTCGAAAATTGATTTATTTTTACTTTATGTTAAATTGTATGTCAACATTTGCTTTTTCATCAATACTTTTTATTTGTAACTTTACATGTTTTTCTGCCGATTTGAAAAGGACACCCCCATTTCCATGTCCCAAGAGCTAGCTTCTGCAGCCGAGGATCGGACCGCCAGGGTCCCCGCCTTTGGCTGCCGCCCAGCTCACATTGCACCCGACCCCTTTGGCCCCTCTCATGGGTGGTGAGCCCATGGGAAGGGGTACCCACGTTGCCTCTTCGGGCTGTGCCCGGCCGGGCCCCATGGGTGTAAGCCCGGCCACCAGGCGCCTGCCAACGAGCCCCACCTCCAGGCCTGGCTCCAGAGGGGGGCCCCGGTGACCCGCATCCGGGCAAGGAAAACCTAGATCCATTTATTTTTGTCGTCATTGGGGTCTTTTGAGCCGTGCTTTGTCTGGCCCCTCACCTAGAACCTGTTTGCCATGGGTGACCCTGCCAGGGGCATAAAGCCCCAGACAACTTAGCTTCTAGGATCATTGGGACACACAAACCCCTCCACCACGGTAAGGTGACGACTCACGGAGGGGAGCGAGAGATCGACAGGCGGATCGGTGCAGCGTCTGCTGTGATGCGGACGTTGTATCGGTCTGTCGTGGTGAAGAAGGAGCTGAGCCAAAGGGCGAAGCTCTCAATTTACCGGTCGATCTACGTCCCAACCCTCATCTATGGCCACGAGCTATGGGTCGTGACCGAAAGAACGAGATCCCGGATACAAGCGGCCGAAATGAGTTTTCTCCGCAGGGTGTCCGGGCTCTCCCTTAGAGATAAGGTGAGGAGCTCGGTCATCCGGGAGGGGCTCAGAGTCGAGCCGCTTCTCCTCCACATCGAGAGGAGCCAGATGAGGTGGCTTGGGCATCTGATTCGGATGCCTCCTGAGCGCCTCCCTGGTGAGGTGTTCCGGGCATGTCCCACCGGGAGGAGACCCCGAGGAAGACCCAGGACACGCTGGAGAGACTACGTCACCCAGCTGGCTTGGGAACGCCTCGGAATCCCCCGGGGAGAGCTGGAAGAAGTAGCTAGGGAGAGGGAAGTCTGGGCTTCCCTGCTAAAGCTGTTGCCCCCGCGACCCGGCCCCGGATAAGCGGTAGATGATGGATGGATGGATGGATGGACCCCCATTTCCCACACACACCCACCTCTACCAGAAACCACTCTACCTACCCAACCCCACCCTCTTTTTCTCCACTACAGATCCACGAACAGGACGTGAGACGGCTCTTCAAGCAGCAAAAGATCAAGAAAGCTCCGGAGCCCGGAGAAGTGTCCCCCTCCTGCCTGAAAGTCTGCGCTGACCAGCTGGCTCCGGTCTTTGCACAAATCTTCAACAGATCCCTGGAGCTGTGTGAGGTCCCATCCTGCTTCAAACAGTCTACCATCATCCCAGTTCCCAAGAAATCGGCAACATCGGAACTGAGCGACTATAGGCCTGTCGCCCTGACGTCTGTAGTCATGAAGTCCTTTGAACGCCTTGTGCTGAACCACCTAAAGAACGTCACTGGATCCCTGCTGGACCCTCTCCAGTTTGCCTACCGGGCAAACAGGTCTGTGGAAGACGCAGTCAACATAGGTCTGCACTACATCCTCAAGCACCTCGACAGCACAGGGACCTACGCAAGGATTCTGTTTGTGGATTTCAGCTCTGCGTTCAACACCATCATCCCGGAACTCCTCACCCCCAAACTACTCCACCTCGGTGTGTCCCTTACGATCTGCCAGTGGATCCTCAGCTTCCTGACGGGACGGACACAACAGGTGGGACTGGGAGCAACAACATCATCAATACGCACCACCAGCACTGGAGCCCCACAGGGATGTGTCCTCTCGCCACTGCTCTTCTCTCTCTACACAAACCATTGCACCTCAACAGATCCAGCTGTCAAACTCATAAAGTTCGCAGACGACACCACGGTCATCGGTCTCATCAAAGACGGCGACGAGTTTGCGTACCGCCAACAAGTGGAGCAGCTGGAGCTCTGGTGCAGCCGACAACCTCGGGCTGAACACGGTCAAGACTGAGATGATCGTGGACTTCAGGAAACATTCTTCTCCTCAGTTGCCCCTCACACTGTCCAACTGCCCTGTGTCAACCGTCGAGATCTTCAAGTTCCTGGGAATCACAGTCTCCCAGGACATGAAGTGGGAAGTCAACACCATCTCCATCCTGCAAAGGGCCCGGCAGCGGATGTACTTCCTGAGGCTGCTGAGGAAGCATGGCCTGCCACAGGAGGTGCTACGACAGTTCTACACGGCAGTCATCGAATCAATCCTGTGTTCTTCCATCACGGTTTGGTTTGTGGCCGCCACAAAAAAGGACAAAATCCGACTTCAACGGACAGTTAGGACGGCAGAAAAAATCGTTGGCACCGCCCTACCCACTCTTGAGGACTTGCACACTGCAAGAATCAAGACAAGGGCACGGAAAATCCTCCTGGATCCCCCGCACTCTACCCACCACCTTTTTAGGCCACTCCCCTCAGGCAGACGCTACAGATCCATGCGCACCAAATCCAGTAGACACTCAGCTTCTTCCCTCTAGCCATTAACTCCTTAAACAGTCACTGACGTAGTCACTCTTCTTGCACCACAAAATGGTACTACAAAACTACTGGTTACTCTAAAATGGTTCAATGATTTTGTTGTTTACGATGATACTAGTGCAGCGTGTTATACCGGAGACAAATTCCTTGTGTGTTCTACATACTTGGCCAATAAAGATGATTCTGATTCTGATTCTGATTAATGTATCATTGAAATATCCCTGTACCGAGCTTCTTAACGACTGCAGAGTGAGCCGTTTATTGCAGTGTTTCGTGTGCTTTGGCCAGTTTTTTATGGGTTTGTATTCAGTTGAGGCAAACTAATCTATATATATATTGCGCGTCGTCCCGCACGTGGTCTGTCCTTCCGTCTGTCCCTTTTCAAAACGTACCTACTTCACCGCGCCGCTGCGCGCCGCCACTGCGCCGCTCAGGCAGTGGCTCACTACGATCGCGCGGGCATCTTAGCGAAAAAATGTTGTCTACCCACAAGCATTGCAATGAAATTGTTAGTTATTTAGTAGAGCTAAACATCTCTTTATTTTCGCGATAAGCAATAAAGATGAGCAAAAAGTTGAACCAAGCAACAACACTTTTGCGGGCCGAAGGCCCACCTTACCAGCCTTCCGCAGGAACTAGCTGATGAGCCGCCCGGAGGGCGGCGAACCAGCTAGTGTCATCATAAATGCTGAGTTAGCATATCTAGCTCTGGGCCTCCTCTTGCCTCTTTGAAGATCAAATAAAAAGGTGGAATCTTGTTTGCAGAAGGAAATAAGGGCATGGATTAGGACATCAAGCAAGAGTTTGCAAAGGCCCGTTGTGTTGTTCTTGTCCCGTACGTCAGCGATCGCCTTACTCGCCGAAGGCATGGTCGACGCCATATTGTCTGAGCCGGGGGCCGGGGCGGTCTGTTCTGCACGTTTTGAAGCAAGAAATGCAAAAAATGCTGAGTAGTTTCCTGACTACAATGGAAACTAAAGGTCAATCATTTTTTGAACTAGCTCACAATATTTTCAGAGTACTTTTCCCACCTTGTATAGATGCATATTCTACTGTACAAATAATGAGGCATATGAATGTACTGTATGTCTAGCCAGGGATATTGTCACAATAGGAGGGGAATTTGGACCCATAAGCAGACATGACACGGAAGTTGAAAAGTAAAAGTGTTTATCTACGAAAATACAAAGTAAATCCAGAGAACAGGACAGGATACAGAAGACACTGAAGACAGCTACTGCTCTGACTGGTAGAGAGCTTGACGAATTGACAATATGTCATTGAGTAATCAGAGTTTATATACTCAGTGAAGACATTCAGCCTCTATGACAGAATAAAAACCCAACCCATAACATGATTACAGCAACTGAATAGCAACCGCATAGCAACTGATAAAGGAAGAACCAGTCACAACAGATGTATTTGAGAAATGTAATATGTTGATGTTGGAGCAATTTGTATTGTGTGTGCGTGTGTGTGTGTGTGTGTGTGTATGTATATATATATATATATATATATATAAACTCCACACAGGGAGGCCGGAGCTGGAATCGAACCCGGTACCTCTGCACTGTGAAGCCGACGTGCTAACCACCGGACTACCGGGCCGCCTATGGAGCTGTCAAACGATTAAAATATTTAATCTAATTAAAAATGCAACTGTTATAATTAACTCAAATGGACAAAAAAAATAATCGTGATTACTAACACATTTTTTATCGTTTCTGAATTTCCTTTTACATTTTTTGTCCTATTTTTCCTCCATTTTAATGCTCTCATCAACATGGAATCATGAATCAGTTTTCTATGTGCCAAAGGCAAATATTTACTGAAATAATAATTTCGATTTTCTATTTTACATGAACATTTTTCACTTGGAGCAGTTATTCACACATAATCTCTCACACAATATTACTGTCCATCAACAACAGTGAAAACAATATTTTGTCACACAACAGCTGCTTTAACAGCTTTTTTTTATCAAATCAAAACAGAGCAATATAACATTATAAAGTGCACATCTAAGGTAAACTAGTACTCAGCCTATAGTAGATTTAAACCATGGTTGCATACTTCGTTTTTCTCAAGTTTAGTTTGATCACAGCAGTCTGTTTCTGTATGTTTGTTGAAGAATAACGACACATTGGACACCGGTGTTCTTTATGTACCGCTGTATTCAAAACTGCCCGCCGTACAAAAAAAAGCGCACGCACTTCCCCTGTGCTGCTGGGGCAAACCATTATGAAAGGGGTGGGGGCGTCACTCCCCCTAAAACAGTCAGGCTATGTTGATTGTGTTGGTCCTTCTTGTGCGGAAGTCTCTCTGCAGTTTTTGTGTAGACCTCATTTTGAATGACTACACTTGGTTCGATGACAAAACTGGAGACGTTTTCTTTTCACTAGGTCGCTACCACTGTCAGAGAAACACAGAGAAGCTCCACCCACTCTTTTTATATGGACGCAGAACACTGTAACCTTCCACACAAAATGGTTCCAAACAAGTAACAATCGTGTCAGTGGCATACATCGTATACCTGTATCATACAGAGAGAGAAGAACAGATGACTTTGGTCTTGTCAGTGGAGCAATCGGGCAACTTTTTAAAAGTAAACATTCCATTCATAAACTCTTTAAGTATCCGTTTTCGGTGTCTCGTGCTGCCGTGGCTGGCAAAACAGACATGGGCCTGGACTTCTGCAGCCAGCGCGCTTGTTGTTTTGTTCTGGTGTATTTATAGAGCAACGTAACATCCGCTTGTGACGTGTGCCGCGTTAATCTGGCGAGAAAAAATGTAATCCCGTTAAAATCCATTTAAATTAATGCCAATAAAAACGCGCTAATATACGCGCTATAAAAAAAAAAAAATCCTCATCTCACCCCTCGGGTGGTGTCCGTCCCTCATTCAGCTCGGGTCTTCTACCAGAGGCCAGGAAGCTTGAGGGTTCTGCGCAGTATCCTTGCTGTTCCCAGCACTGCACATTTCTGGACTGAGATGTCCGATGTTGTTCCCGGGATCTGTTGCAACCACTCATCTAGTTTGGGGGTCACTGCCCCGAGTGCTCCGACCACCACAGGCACGACTGTCACCTTTACCTTCCAGGCTCTCTCCAGCTCCTCTCTGAGCCCTTGGTATTTCTGGAGTTTCTCATGTTCCTTCTTCCTGATGTTTCCATCACTTGGGACCGCTACATCCACTACAACGGCTTTCCTCTGCCCTTTATCTATGATCACGATATCTGGTTGGTTCGCCATTACCATCTTGTCAGTCTGGATCTGGAAGTCCCACAGGATCTTCGCTCTGTCATTCTCCACCACCTTCGGAGGTGTTTCCCATTTTGACCTTGGGGTTTCCAGTCCATACTCCGCACAGATGTTTCGGTAGACTATGCCAGCCACCTGGTTATGGCGTTCCATGTAGGCTTTCCCTGCCAGCATCTTACACCCTGCAGTTATGTGTTGGATCGTCTCAGGTGCCTCTTTGCACAACCTACACCTTGGGTCTTGTCTGGTGTGGTATATCTGGGCCTCGATGGCTCTGGTGCTCATGGCCTGTTCCTGAGCAGCCAGGATGAGTGCCTCTGTGCTGTCCTTCAGGCCAGCCCTCTCTAGCCACTGATAGGACTTCTTGAGATCAGCCACTTCAGTTATGGTCCGGTGGTACATCCCGTGTAGGGGCTTGTCCTCCCATGATGGTCCCTCCTCCAGCGCCTCATCTTCTGTTCCCCATTGTCTGAGACATTCTCTGAGTACGTCATTCGTTGGAGCCTTCTCCTTGATGTATTCATGGAGCTTGGATGTTTCATCCTGGACAGTTGCTCTCACACTCACTAGTCCTCGGCCTCCTTCCTTTCGGCTTGCGTACAGTCTCAGGGTGCTGGATTTGGGATGGAACCCTCCATGCATGGTTAGGAGTTTTCGGGTCTTAATGTCCGTGGTCTGAATCTCTTCCTTTGGCCACCTTATTATTCCTGCAGGGTATCTGATCACTGGCAGGGCATAGCTGTTTATTGCCCGGGTCTTATTCTTGCCATTGAGCTGGCTTCTTAGGACTTGCCTCACTCGCTGGAGGTATTTGGCCGTAGCCGCTTTCCTTGTTGCCAGTTCGAGGTTGCCATTGGCTTGTGGTATACCAAGGTACTTGTAGCTGTCCTCAATGTCTGCTATTGTTCCTTCAGGGAGTGAGACCCCTTCAGTGCGGACTACCTTTCCTCTCTGAGTCACCATTCGACTACATTTCTCAAGCCCGAATGACATCCCGATGTCGCTGCTGTAGATCCTGGTTGTGTGGATCAGGGAATCTATGTCCCTTTCGCTCTTAGCATACAGCTTTATGTCATCCATGTAGAGGAGGTGACTGATTGTAGCTCCATTTCTGAGGCGGTATCCATAGCCTGTCTTGGTGATTACTTGGCTTAGGGGGTTCAGTCCTATGCAGAACAGCAGTGGGGAGAGTGCATCACCTTGGTATATGCCACATTTGATGGACACTTGGGTAAGTGGCTTGCCATTGGCTTCAAGTGTGGTTTTCCACATCCTCATCGAGTTCGCAACGAAGGCTCTTAGGGTCCTGTTCACCTTATACAACTCCAAGCATTCAGTGATCCATGTATGTGGCATCGAGTCATAGGCTTTCTTGTAATCAATCCAAGCTGTGCACAGGTTGGTACGTCGGGACCTGCAGTCTTGTGCGACTGTTCTGTCAACCAGGAGTTGATGTTTGGCTCCTCTAGTATCTCTACCAATGCCCTTCTGTGCTTCGCTCATGTATTGATCCATGTGTCCACTTATCTTAGCCGCAATGATGCCTGACATGAGCTTCCATGTTGTGGAGAGACAGGTTATTGGCCGATAGTTGGATGGGGCTGCACCCTTCGAGGGATCCTTCATGATCAGGATCGTTCGCCCTTCGGTTAGCCATTCTGGGTGAGTCCCATCCCTCAGCAGCTGGTTCATTTGTACTGCTAGGCGCTCATGGAGTGCTGTGAGTTTCTTTAGCCAGTAGGTGTGGACCATGTCCGGGCCTGGTGCTGTCCAGTTCTTCATATCTGAGACTCTTTCCTGTATGTCTGCCACTGTTATGGTAACTGGGTTCTGTTCAGGGAGGTTGCTGTGCTCCTCTCTCATGGTCACCAGCCATTGTGCACTGCTGTTATGTGCAACCTCCTTCTCCCATATGCCTTTCCAGTACCTTTCAGTTTCCAGTCTTGGTGGGTCAGCTCTGTTGTTAGGACCCTGCCACTGAGCGTACACTTTCGCAGGTTGTGTTGCGAACAGCCTGTTTATTCGTCTGGCCTCATTCTCATATATATATATATATATATATATATATATATATATATATATATATATATATATATATATATATATATATATATATATATATATTTAAAAAAAATCCTCATCTCACCCCTCGGGTGGTGTCCGTCCCTCATTCAGCTCGGGTCCTCTACCAGAGGCCAGGAAGCTTGAGGGTTCTGCGCAGTATCCTTGCTGTTCCCAGCACTGCACATTTCTGGACTGAGATGTCCGATGTTGTTCCAGGGATCTGTTGCAACCACTCATCTAGTTTGGGGGTCACTGCCCTGAGTGCTCCGACCACCACAGGCACGACTGTCACCTTTACCTTCCAGGTTCTCTCCAGCTCCTCTCTGAGCCCTTGGTATTTCTCGAGTTTCTCATGTTCCTTCTTCCTGATGTTTCCATCACTTGGGACCGCTACATCCACTACAACGGCTGTCCTCTGCCCTTTATCTATGATCACGATATCTGGTTGGTTCGCCATTACCATCTTGTCAGTCTGGATCTGGAAGTCCCACAGGATCTTCGCTCTGTCATTCTCCACCACCTTCGGAGGTGTTTCCCATTTTGACCTTGGGGTTTCCAGCCCATACTCCGCACAGATGTTTCGGTAGACTATGCCAGCCACCTGGTTATGGCGTTCCATGTAGGCTTTCCCTGCCAGCATCTTACACCCTGCAGTTATGTGTTGGATCGTCTCAGGTGCCTCTTTGCACAACCTACACCTTGGGTCTTGTCTGGTGTGGTATATCTGGGCCTCGATGGCTCTGGTGCTCAAGGCCTGCTCCTGAGCAGCCAGGATGAGTGCCTCTGTGCTGTCCTTCAGGCCAGCGCTCTCTAGCCACTGATAGGACTTCTTGAGATCAGCCACTTCAGTTATGGTCCGGTGGTACATCCCGTGTAGGGGCTTGTCCTCCCATGATGGTCCCTCTTCCAGCGCCTCATCTTCTGTTCCCCATTGTCTGAGACATTCTCTGAGTACGTCATCCGTTGGAGCCTTCTCCTTGATGTATTCATGGAGCTTGGATGTTTCATCTTGGACAGTGGCTCTCACACTCACTAGTCCCCGGCCTCCATCCTTTCGGCTTGCGTACAGTCTCAGGGTGCTGGATTTGGGATGGAACCCTCCATGCATGGTTAGGAGCTTTCGGGTCTTAACATCCGTGGTCTGAATCTCTTCCTTTGGCCACCTTATTATTCCTGCAGGGTATCTGATCACTGGCAGGGCATAGCTGTTTATTGCCCGGGTCTTATTCTTGCCATTGAGCTGGCTTCTTAGGACTTGCCTCACTCGCTGGAGGTATTTGGCCGTAGCTGCTTTCCTTGTTGCCAGTTCGAGGTTGCCATTGGCTTGTGGTATACCAAGGTACTTGTAGCTGTCCTCAATGTCTGCTATTGTTCCTTCAGGGAGTGAGACCCCTTCAGTGCGGACTACCCTTCCTCTCTTAGTCACCATCCGACTACATTTCTCAAGCCCGAATGACATCCCGATGTCGCTGCTGTAGATCCTGGTTGTGTGGATCAGGGAATCTATGTCCCTTTCGCTCTTAGCATACAGCTTTATGTCATCCATGTAGAGGAGGTGACTGATTGTAGCTCCATTTCTGAGGCGGTATCCATAGCCTGTCTTGGTGATTACTTGGCTTAGGGGGTTCAGTCCTATGCAGAACAGCAGTGGGGAGAGTGCATCACCTTGGTATATGCCACATTTGATGGACACTTGGGTAAGTGGCTTGCCATTGGCTTCAAGTGTGGTTTTCCACATCCTCATCGAGTTCGCAACGAAGGCTCTTAGGGTCCTGTTCACCTTATACAACTCCAAGCATTCAGTGATCCATGTATGTGGCATCGAGTCATAGGCTTTCTTGTAATCAATCCAAGCTGTGCACAGGTTGGTACGTCGGGACCTGCAGTCTTGTGCGACTGTTCTGTCAACCAGGAGCTGATGTTTGGGTCCTCTGGTATCTCTACCAATGCCCTTCTGTGCTTCGTTCATGTATTGATCCATGTGTCCACTTATCTTAGCCGCAATGATGCCTGACATGAGCTTCCATGTTGTGGAGAGACAGGTTATTGGCCGATAGTTGGATGGGGCTGCACCCTTCGAGGGATCCTTCATGATCAGGATCGTTCGCCCTTCGGTTAGCCATTCTGGGTGGGTCCCATCCCTCAGCAGCTGGTTCATTTGTACTGCTAGGCGCTCATGGAGTGCTGTGAGTTTCTTTAGCCAGTAAGTGTGGACCATGTCCGGGCCTGGTGCTGTCCAGTTCTTCATATCTGAGACTCTTTCCTGTATGTCTGCCACTGTTATGGTAACCGGGTTCTGTTCAGGGAGGTTGCTGTGTTCCTCTCTCAGGGTCACCAGCCATTGTGCACTGCTGTTATGTGCAACCTCCTTCTCCCATATGCCTTTCCAGTACCTTTCAGTTTCCAGTCTTGGTGGGTCAGCTCTGTTGTTAGGACCCTGCCACTGAGCGTACACTTTCGCAGGTTGTGTTGCGAACAGCCTGTTTATTCGTCTGGCCTCATTCTCTTTCGTGTACCGCTTTGGGCGACTGGACAAGGCTTGGAGCCTTTGTTTGGCAGTTTCGAGTGCTTCAGATATGGTCATCTGGATGTACCTCTCGGGTATCGGCCTTTTCATCACACCTCTCTGGGCCTCCGTCAATTGACTCACATCTTTCCGGGCCGCCTTGATCTTAGCCTCCAACCGTCTTTTCCATGGTGGGTAACGTATCTCATATATATATATATATATATATATATATATATATATATATATAGGAGAATGACAGAGCGAAGATCCTGTGGGACTTCCAGATCCAGACTGACAAGATGGTAATGGCGAACCAACCAGATATCGTGATCATAGATAAAGGGCAGAGGAAAGCCGTTGTAGTGGATGTAGCGGTCCCAAGTGATGGAAACATCAGGAAGAAGGAACATGAGAAACTCGAGAAATACCAAGGGCTCAGAGAGGAGCTGGAGAGAGCCTGGAAGGTAAAGGTGACAGTCGTGCCTGTGGTGGTCGGAGCACTCGGGGCAGTGACCCCCAAACTAGATGAGTGGTTGCAACAGATCCCGGGAACAACATCGGACATCTCAGTCCAGAAATGTGCAGTGCTGGGAACAGCAAGGATACTGCGCAGAACCCTCAAGCTTCCTGGCCTCTGGTAGAGGACCCGAGCTGAATGAGGGACGGACACCACCCGAGGGGTGAGATGAGGATTTTTTTTTTTTATATATATATAAGGATATCCTTTATTCGTCCCACACTGGGGAAATTTACAGCCTCCAGCAGCAAGAATGTATGTAGAAAGAAGAAAGGAGAAAGAGGAAAAAAAAAACAACAAACATCTTTCAATTAAATACAATATGAACACAAATGGATAAATCGCAGTACTATTTACAATTCTCCTTCACACCATTTAATTATTATTATTATTATTATTATTATTGTTATTTTTTATTCATCAGCCTGACAGCAGTCGGTAGGAACGAGCGTCGGTATCTCTCCTTCTTGCAGCGCGGGTGTAACAGTCTCTGGCTGAAGGAGCTACCAAGTGCTGTCAGGACGGGCTGGAGGGGGTGGGAGGGACTGGCCATCATAGCTTTTAGCTTAGTTAGCATCCTTCTGTTGCCCACCTCCTCATATATATGAATGTGTGAAAATGTTTCTGGGAAGTTTAAAAATATTTAGGTTGAAATTATTTCAATGTCGAAAAAAATTGAAGGACAAACATTCTCTTATATCACACCAATGTTTTGGGAGGGAGAGGATTTGCGGAATGTGACAGTGAAACGTGTGAAATTTAGGCTATGTGGGAATTGTTTGAATGTGGGCTATATTTTTTAACCGAATTGTTTTAATCGGCAAAGAAATGTGGGCGGAGAGCATTATGTAAAAATATCATGATGTAGGAACTTTTATTTAGAGGTTTCCGGTAAATGAGAGGAGTGGGACGTGTAGCATTTGGGGAACGTGGCTCATTTGATGTTGGACTGGTTTCAATCAGTCAAGAAATATGAAAGGAAGAAGGAGGGGGAATCTGTTACAAGTGTGAAATAGTCTGTAGAATTCACCAAACAATAAATAATAAGGAGCATTTTCATGCGATGCAAATTCGGAGGCAGGTTGCACAAGTTTGTCCAGTGACGTAACAGACGTCACGTCCGGTCAAAGACGCACACAGCCGGTTCAGGCCAGTCGACTAGGCGCAAAAGTAGAGTCTCGCCGAGCCCAGCCGTCAACACAGCACCGCCTCTCTACTCGCGTTGTCGGGTCCACACCACATTTTTCTGCCACAGAGTCGCATCTTCTGTTCAGCGACGTTGCCCCCAAGATAACAGCTGCTATTGCCTCACGATGACTCGAAGGTGATCTTCAGCGTGTCCCGGCGGTTCTGGGTGAGTGTGAGCCATCTTGCTGTCATTCTTAACACGTGTGGCGGTCGTTATTTGCCGTTAACCAAACGCTGAAAGCTAGCTGCCGCCAGTTAGAGCTCCACCATGAAGGCAAGACAGTTGTGGGCGGCTGCTGAAATGCTACAAGAAGCGTATGGATAGTATGATAGTATAGGTCGTGACTTGGTCGGCGGTTTTGTGTCAACGGTCTGACTTCGCCAACGTTAGCCAGCTAGCTCACGAACGCCTCACAGAATTCCCTGTTAAACCTCCCTGTTAAAAGCTCGTTCTGTTTCAAGTTCTGCCAATGCTTGTTTGTGGTTTCTTTATTGGTATTTGGAATGTTTTCACCGTGACAACGTTACGGTGAACCAAATTGAAGTCTCTGCTATCATCAAAGCAAATTCAAGATTCTATGTTTACAAATTCAATTTCTCTTACGGGGGTGTATAAAACATATCATCCATCGAGCTCAAGTGTTTATCATATCCTCAACCTTGGAGTGTAATTGCTCATATTTTTTCTGTCACAATATCAATAAAATATCAAAATCTGTTTGATTTAAAACCCCGCAAAGGTTGTACTGATTGTTCTGAAATTGCTTTAAAAATGAAGTTGGCGATTATTTTTGAAACGGTAATGCTGAGCGTGGGTGTAATGTCCAATTCAACCTGTCTATGATGCACCAAGTGGTTTGAAAATCGGATAATGCCTTCCCTTTTGTTTCGTTTACTACTCATGGACCGATTTTGCTGACCGACTGATGACCGACTGACATTTCTGTTGAAAATCCACAAATAAGCTTATACGGGCCGAAAATCTGAGGGCTTCTGCGTCAAAATTATTGTGACATTCCAAACAGCGTGACTTGCCATGAAAACTCATCTTGAATTGCGCAAATAGAACATTCCTTCATGACCAATGTGGTCAGGAGAATATATCACGTACTTTAGTAATCAGTTTATTTGTGAATGTATTTGTTGTACTGGAGATGGTTTGAGGTGTTTGGAGTTTGTGAAGTGTATATTTCTTTCCTCGTGAATGCCAGCAGGGTGTAAAATACAGAATGATTTGATTGAAATAATGAAAAGCAAAATACAGAAAGGCACACCAATGCAAGTACTGTACAATAAATAAATATGAGACAAGTTGGGCATAAGTTGACTTTTTATACGGAGGAAAACACAAACTAAAATACAATTGCGTTTTTAAAGTAATGTTGGGACTGAACAAATCATGCAATATCACACTGTACAAGGTCAAAACACGCCCACTTGATCTCTGTTTACCAATGTATTCACAGTAGACGTGTCCCTACATTTGCAGGTAGCAAGCTGTGCTAAGATAATATTAACGCTCTTGCATTTCACAAATATTAGTTTCTATCTCCAACTTTCCACATCTTAAAGATAAGATAACCTTTATTTGTCCCACATTTTGCAGTTTACAATGGTTACAGGTTTTCATGCATGTTTATTCAGCAGCCTGACGGCAGTCGGTAGGAACGAGCAGCGATATCTCTTCTTGCAGCGCGGGTGTAACAGTCTCTGGCTGAAGGAGCTACCCAGTGCTCTCAGGGCGGGCTGGAGGTGGTGGGGGGGACTGTCCATCATAGCTTTTAGCTTAGCTAGTATCCTCCTGTTGCCCACCTCCTCCAGAGTGTCCAGGGAGCAGCCCAGGACAGAACTGGCCCTTCTGACCAGTCGCCTCAGTCTCTTTCTGTCCCGGGCCGAGATGCTGCCTGACCAGCAGACCATGCCATAATGGATGGCCGAAGCCACCACTGAGTTATAGAAGGTCTTAAGGAGTGACCCTTGAACCTCAGTTTCCTGAGCAGGAAGAGGCGGCTCCGTCCCTTCCTGATCTTAACATGATATCTACCGTATTTTCACGACTATAAGGCGCCATTAAAAGTCTTACATTTTCTCCAAAATGGACAGGACGCCTTATGGTGCGGAGCGTCCTTTATATGCGCTGAGTTCCAAAATCTGACTGACAGCCGACACGCCGTTTATATAGAGAAAAGGCGGAAGTGACTGTGAAAGAAGTCGGCCAATCAGGGAAGGGTGGGCGTGTATATATACATATATGGAGAGGGAGAGAGAGAGAGAGGGAGAGAGAGGACAGACAAGCTAGTCCGCCAATGGTGAAGGGTGGGCGTGTACGTGGACGCCTCAAGCCAGTACCAACACTTGTATAGCGTGTGGCAATGTGCATTGTTGCAAAACAACTCCGGTTTTGGTTTCTAAGAACCCCTGAAAATAAATTCGACAAAGAGACATGCCTACGAAGCTCAGTTAAAACTTAAAGCCACCGGTTATGCTTTTGGCATGCGTGACCATCTCACAGCAGCGGTGAAAAATCAAGTCAAGCACATGAACTCTGAGCTTGCCGTTATTCCCGGAGGCTTGACTAAAGAACTCCAACCGCTGGACATTGGCATCAACCGGGCGTACAAAGTAAAGTTGCGAACAGCATGGGAACAATGATCGATGGCAAACACAACTTTACAAAGAGTGAGAGGCAGCGCTGGGCGAGTTACGCCACAATACGCAACAACGAGAGGGAACGCGGCGTTTTTGATGGATTACGGTACATGCACAATTGTTCAATTCTTTCTACACACACACGCACTGCCACCATGTTTCGCTATGTTCTTTACTTTCAAATGTGGGAAAGCTTCACACGAGAGAAATGTTGACTTTGCTGTTGCTACTCCTTCTTTCCGCTCGGCAATGCGTAGCAACTCACACTAGCATGTGATGCATTCAATGACAACTGAGATGTGCAGTCCTCTGCTTCTGATACAGAGGATGAGGACTTTGATGGATTTCTGGGTGATGATTGATCGAAAACGTGAGAACATTGTATGATGGCTAAATAAAATACACCCGAACTCAGTTCTGCTTTCGTTGCCTTTTTAAAAACGTGTTTTTATCTTATCTGTATGTCTTGGCATGCTACCGTATGCTTCAAGCTAACGTGTTAGAGTGCGCGCATGCATGCCGTATGTTTAAGCTGGCGTATGTTTTACCACTGTAAAACTGCGGCTATTCGTACGATGCGTCCTGTGTATGTGTAAAATACAGAAATGTCACGCATTAATGAGACTGCGGCCATTAGTACGATGCGTCGAATAGTCGTGAAAATACGGTAATCTGCAAACAGCACACAGTGCATTTCAACTTGTGTTACTATGGTATCTGTACATTCTAACAAGTGCTTGTCGGTTTTACACGAACATGTTACCTACCTCTGTGTCTGTGTTGTCATGGTGTCACATGAATAGCCTACTTCATGTACTGTATTTTTACATACTGAACATTTTCTCATTCAAGAAATACATGAACACAAATTTACAGATTTGGTTTTTCTTTGATGATATGACGACGTGTCAGAGATTTTCTCGGACAAAGTTAAAGACATGACTCGGCACACAGGAAAATTGTCTTCAATATCGGCGGGAGCGGATCTCTGAGAGCGAACGACGGTAGTTGCCCCGATATCACACACTCGAGCTCCCTTCCCGCCAATTCAGACTTTTATTGTAACATACAAGGAAAACACTGCCCCCGATATTTGCATACCGCACCCCCGGTTCGGCCCCTCGGTAGTGATTGGTTGCCTGTTTGTAAACTTTGAACCACCAGTACGTTGGCGCTTTTTCTGTCTGGTCTACATCGAATTAACATGTTGCAGACTTTGCGGATGGCCAATGTCGCCTGGGCGCGACGGGTGTTCTCAACTCGTCTTTTCTTTTGTTGTTCAACCGCCGTTTCTGAATTATTCATCCCCCTTTTGTGACAGAGTTTCGACCTCTCCCCTGTGATTGTTCACCTGCCTTGACGTGCTAATTGTGGACTTCGACAAAGATAGAAGCATAATTTTCCTAAATGTCAGCATGATATGTGTTGAAATATTTGAGTACCAAGCCTCTGCTTTCTTTGTTGTAAAAGAAGTACTGGTAATCCAAGGACATGTGGTTTGACTTAAATTTAAATTCTGCAGGGTAGTTGTATTTTCTGAGATCTTGCCTCCGACCGACCGCATCTTGGGACTTCTTCCGTTCACAAGTCACGCTCAAGTCAAAATGTTTCTTGAATCACGACTGCTAGTGTGAGTTAAGTGTTAAATTGAACCACAAAGTGATTGTCAAAAATTTCGAAACATGTGGCATAGACTATTAATCTAGTTAGGCATAGAGGAAGACATATAAACTACATCTGAGGCTCAAGAATAAGATAACATTTAACGATCCCAAAATGGGACACCTTAGACACTTCCAGTAGCAAGAGTGGATACAGGAAATTAAAAAAACAAAGCAAACTGTCAATATTTTTAGTAGGTGATAACTGCTCAGGGGTGGCAAGGGACAACTTGTTTAGTCCATCAGGGGGAAACGAAGCGTATGTGGTCATGGATTTTTGTTAAGGCCTTTTGTGATAAACGACACGATTGGCTGTTGAGTGGAGCACAGCTTTGCTATTATGGCCAAAGAACAAGAGGGGAAGTGATAAAGAAAGCACATTGAGAGCGAACACGATGATAACAAAATGCATTTTCCTCTGAATACTTCCATGAATTATGGGTTTTGTCATTAGGTCATGGCTCATTGTTACCCACTTCCTTCATGTCTCTCCTTCAGAACAGGCCAGAAAGGTACAGGTCACTATGTGTAAAATATACACTGACTAATCCTGAGCGCTTGTACAAAGAAACATTTTTTTTGTACTTAGCTAATATTGCTTACAAAATTTGAGCTATCATAGTGGCAAGCCTGGAGAATACAGACAAGTCTGCTATGATTTATCCCCCTGATAAAAGTGTGCTGACACAAGCTGCCTTGTATTCACTTTAAAGGTCAGAAAGTGGAATAAAGTTTGTTTCAAGGGTTTTCAGGCATGAAGCTACTAAGATTTCAATGTAGTCTCACTTCACCCCACCCACTTCTCCCAATGACAAACCCCCACCCCCCCTCCCCCCAACTCACTCACACGTCAAGGAAGCTACACTGTGTGTTGTTCATGATGAAGTATTTCCAGAAATGCAATGTTAAAGGTTTGGTATTATATATTGGGAATGTTCAAAACGTCAAAACAATAGAAGAAGAAGAAAAAGAAAACCATTATTAGTCTCACAATGGAGAAATTCACAATTCACAGCAGCAAAGTTATGAAAGTAAGAAGTAGAACAACAAAATATAGGAGCTGCTGGAAAGGCAGCCACTCTCGCGGCGCCATTTTGAAGTCAAAATAACAGAAATAACAGCTTAAACATTTGTTTCTTTTTCCATTTTCCTCACAATCAGCATGAGACAATGGCGAGATATCATTAGATTTCCAGTTTCCGAAGAAAGAAGCAAGCATAATTTCAAGTATTGCACCACTTTTTTTGCCATCGTGACACCTCAAACATCTAAATACTTTCCCTTTATGAAACAACACCAAAAAAGGACTTTTGGTAGCAAAAATATTTATCTGCACTCCATTGAACTGATGACATGAACCATAAACAGAAGGGGAAACAATGAGTTCAGTGAGTGTATGCTCATGTAAGTGCACTGTACTTGTGCATGTGTGTCCCCTCTGCAACTTCATCCGCGTGCACGTGTGTTTGTCTCCCTCACCTTGCGATTTATGCTTTTTTTTTCATCATTTCTCTTACCACGCAGGTGTCTCATGTTCTGAGCTGCAGTGATGGAATCTTGAGTGTAAAATGATCCACACTGTCAGCTCTGAGGATGAAATAAACTTAACAACATAGTCTGTTGTTAAATACAGTGGCACTTTCGTTCATTTATTTTGCTGTAAGTGTCAAGTTTTTGGACATCATTGAACTTGAGCGGGTATGTTCGCAGGAATAAAGCCACAACTGCCAAAGAAAATGTTTTGGTTCATGGCTTATTTTAGAGTAATGAACATCGATTCCATTGTTGCCTCTTAATCTTTGTGTAATGCATAATAATTCGTAGAAGAGCAGAAAGTGATTGCTATTGGGTAGAAACCTTGTGTGTCTGTTTTTGAGATTAACTCTAAAATGGGTACCAAAAACAACACTCATTACTATAATCAATTGAGTGCTGCGATAAAGCTAAAGGTCCATGATTGTCCCTTACATGTGCTCTGTTTGTCATTCCACTGGGGTGACATACTGTGAATGTAAACAAAAGCCCCAAACAGATCCTGGTAGCTTATATACTTCCAACTATGAAAACGTCTATGTATTAAAGCAGGGGTGTCAAACTCATTTTTGTCATGGGCCACATATTAATTCCCATTTCCCTTGGAGGGCAATTATGACTGAAACCAAATTTTAAAAAGTCAATAACGGGGTTGGTTCCAAGAAAATGCTTGCAATATGTCTCTTATTGATTACATATGAGAATTTAAAAATTTTTGGTCTTGATTTTCGCAAGCGTCTTGGAAGTTGACATGTTTAATTTGCTTTTGCGGGCCACATAAAATAATGTGGTGGGCTCGATCTGGTCCCCAGGCCTTGAGTTTGACACCAGTGTTTTAAAGGAACAAAATACTCCAAATTCTCAGGGAATTAAAATATTTTCTGCCTGCCAAAATATCTCATACCAAGTGCCTTCTTGTTTCAGCTTGCTCTCCTGATCCTACAAAAGACATGCCTCAAAAGTTAGTTTGAGCCAATTGGTTTCTTTTTGCCAAGGTTTGGCTGTTGCATGTGACAAAACACCTTCAAATTAGAGTACCGTATTTTCAGGACCATAAGACACACTTAAAAGTATTACATTTTCTCCAAAATGGATGGGGCACCTAATAATGCGGGTCATCATGTGTGCAGAGTTCCAAAATCAGTGAAAGCTGTTGTGACTTTGATGAGGGGTCTGCTTGACTGACGGATTGTCAGAGACGTACCTGTATGTTTCTGCTTCATCGCCAAGGCTTTTGTCATTGGTTCCCTCAGAGCAATTTTAACAGACAAATTTGCCCTCTGCCAGTGGTGCAAATATTTACCTTGCCATACTCTGTTTCAACTCGGCAAATGGGGAGTGCGCACCTTGAATTTTGTCTAGATACATGCCGTTGGGCATAATTTGAATTTGGACAGTTCCTATTCTCTCTCATTTTCTTTTTAGTTTCTGCAGCAGGACAGTACCGGTAATCCGAAACGCACTCGAAAGTCGACTTCTAAATGCTTAAAAAAAAGTTTTTAAAGTGGCCTAGTCCAGAGTTGAATCTGATTCAAACAGCGTGTCTTGACCTTAAAATGGCCAAGCACGTTCAAAAATACTGAGTTAAGTATTGCTGAATTAAAACAAGTCGGGGCCAAAATCTCTCCACAGAGATGTAAAACTCATTTGCAGTTACAGAAAACGCTAGACTTCAGTTCTTTCTGCTCAGCGTGGCTGAACCAAAAGGTCAGTTACTATTTCACACATGTATTCGCCTCCGATTTTATGTTTACCTGGGCTATCTTTGATATTTACATCTGTTCGATTATTTTAAATATGAAACTGTGGGGGAAAAAAGGGAATTTGAGGAGGTAGTTAATGTACTTTGCCAGCACTTTATGTAGCTGTCTGGCATAATCTGTGATTTGTTTACGTGTGCTCACAGATTAACAGCTGGCTATAGAGTCAAGCACACACACCACAGGCATTGGCTAATGTATTGATATCCGTGAGCCACAAATCAGTAGCCTACCAGACAATTGGTAGATACATTCAGGGAGCAGGATGATGTGTTAACATTAAGTTTTTGTGACTATTTCCGTTCCCCTAGGGTTCCAGGTTGGTGTTGGAAGAGCAAGCTAACTGCAGGACCTGGGGCAGTTTGTCCTGGGTTCTCAAGGTCAAAGCAGGAAGGTTGGTACATTCTTCTTGGAAACATGGTTTTAGAATGTTTTCTGGGGTGTGTGTAGGGGGAGGGGGGTTCCCTGTCTGCTGTTGTCAGTTTGCCTTCCTCTCCATGGATATCCTTTTGTAAATTCAGGGAACCTTTTTAATAATGGCGCTGTTATCAATTAGTGAATGATGATGATGGGCCGATATCTGTGAAAAGATATGTGATCGCAATATACCGATCAATACCTTTCCTCGCCAATCACAAAAAAAGTCACCAACAGCTCATACTTTGCAGCATCTAGACAGCAGCCTGTGTGAAGTGTTGTGTCCCCCTTTCCTGCAATTTACCAAAGCAGTAACTGAATCATATGTCTGTGGATGCTCTGGACTTTTAATTTAAAGTGTTCTGTTTTTGTTGAATAAAGGGTTCAAAATGAAAATGGTATGTATGTTTTAATCTGATTCATGAATGATTAAAAAAATAATCAAAAGTTTATTCGATTTTGAAAATAATTTGTGAGCAGCTCTAAAATGTGAAAATAAATGCAGCTAAACCAAAGCAATCTCACTCTTAGATGATTGGTATCGAAATCAGCAGCATAAAACCGTCATCGGAACTGCCCTATTAACCAGAATATAGCGGGAAGCAATAATCATTCGCATACCCAAGCCAAGAGAGGATCACAATGATTGCAGCAACCACTTTTCAATAAATGGGCTGGAGGCACACGGCACTTGTTTATTCACTGTAAGGTGGGATGTTAACGTTTGGTCAACATGTAAAGACATAGTAATGAGAAAAAAAACTAGGTTTGAACGTAAAACCCGACCTGACACTGAATGTGGCTCCTCCAACCATCACAGCAGTGTACCACTATTCTCTTTAAGTAGAAACGTTTGATGTCAAAGTAGTAGCACAAACTTTTGAATACAGTGTTTCTATTATATAACCCCATCTTATCACACATTTAACAGCAGAGGTTAATTTTCAGCCCAATGGCATCCAAAGAGCTGGTAACATATTGACAATAGATACTGTCATGCAGTCTGACCTTTCCACCAGAAAGGCCGAGTATGTTGCCATGCATAGGCCATAGATGTTATTTTGGGACTAAATGAAAAACTGTAATGTTTTCCACCACTTGCCAACAACTAGTACAGGAATTGCGCCGCCCCTACTAGTTTGCATAAGATACAATACACACTGAGATCATATTATAGACTTCCTACTGGATCATTTAGGACTCAAAGCGCAGCCTTGATGCCAAATAATTCAACCACAAGTGACATTTATGGGAAATCTGCACGATAGTAACTGGGAGGTACTTTAGGAGCCTCTTTTGTGCAATTTCTGAAGTTTATTTTTGCAGTGTTTATGATTTTGTATATTTGATAACTGAAAGAATTATAGCTAGCTTTAGATGGCAGAAGGTATTTGAAGGGAATGTGCTAGACGGCTGCTGTTGTCCAATACTAGGAAGGGTTTGGTCCAGAGCAAAATATTCCGCTGGATGAGGCACCGCCCATCCATATATAGTTTGGTTGATAAGATCAGGTGTGGCTTGGCGAGGCAACAATTGCCCTTTTAGTGCATCATGTTAGGTCTGGTGGAACTGATGTATTTCTTAGTGTGCTTTTGATGTTTACATTTTCTTCTTCATGAAAAACATCTCTGGAAACGGTAACTAACTATATCATCCCCTCCAAAACTGTTGGAACAGTATGGTCAATTCCTTTATTTTTGTTGTATGTTGAAGACACTTGGGTTTCGGATCTAAATATGATTGTGCCAAGAGTTCAGAATTCCAGCTTTTATTTTATTGTACAGGGAGAGTCTCCATGGTCGAAACACAATGGGTTCCAAGCAGCTCCTCGTAAGATGAAGTGTGAATAAATCAGAACACATTAATTGTCAATCCAGAGTTGTCATTTGAGATCATTAAAAAAAAAAAACGACGACAACAACATACTGCAGTCGCCAAAAACAGGAAATCAAACCGGGACGGGGTTTTGTATGCTGGACTTCCGATCACACCCCTCAACTATTACTTTCATGGAGGATTGAAATTGAACTCGTTGAAAGCAAAGATGATGTGCATTAAGTTTGGAGGAAGAGTAGGAGAACAACTGAGAAGTTATTATTTGTGAGAGGCAGACTTGTCATATCACAGAGATTTCTTTGGAGACGTCTTCGGTGGCCAGTTAGAAATATGTTCGGTGTGATCAAGCGGTGGTGAGGCTGCTGAGGTGAAAGGCTGAGATGATCATCCTTAGTTTTGTGGTGTTTCACCGCTGCTCGGAAACGTGACAGCCAATGAGTGGTCTTTCTTCTTATCATCATCGATGAGTGTTGAAGATGCACTTGTGGAGAAGTGCTGCTCGGCGTGCGTTACAGGAGATAAGATAGGGGAGCTCCATCACTGAACAGTAATGATGTGACACACAGTTAAAAATATGGCATTATACCAACATTTGACATTTATGGACATCAGTCAGTGGTCCTATATCCAGATCTTCGTAAGTCGGGACCGCCTGCGTTACATCTAGCTGTGTTACATATCTCCAAACAGAGTGCCTTTTGTTTGAAGCCACCCGCGTTTCAAGTGAGAAAACATATTGGAACATATGACTCATGGGTGTTTCTAGTTCAGGGGTAGGGAACTCCCAATTCCTCGAGAGCGACATCCTGCCTATTTTAGGACTATACTCCAACACACCTCATTCAATTGATCATGATGGTTTCAGGCTTCTACAGAGCTTTTTCATGATCTGATCTTTTAAATGAGGTGTGCTGAAGTCGAGAGAAATCTAAAACAGGCAGGATCTGGCTCTTGAGAAACCGTATTTTCCTACCCCTTTTCTAGTTGCTCATTTGTTGCCTTTTAAACATTAGTTTAGTCAAATGTTTGCAGGAATTCGACGATCGTCCCATGTTAATGTTGCTTGTTAATGTCGTTAATAATGCTTTTGTTCCTGCAGTGACAAAGGAGGGTGCTTTGCATTCAGCTTTGAATCATGGAGAAGGAAGACCTAAAAGTCCTCAACAAGGGGGAAGATGAAGAGATGGTGAGCATCCTTGGTTGACGTGGCAATCTGAAATACACACATTTTGCTTTGTTTTACTAACTTAGTTTTGTCGTGCCTTCCTTTCTACATCCGCTTTCAAGGAGTTGCAGGGCTACCGTTTGTGCCACTGGCGACTGGTACTGGTGGGTCTTGGGGTACTCTGTACAGGGGGCTTCCTACTTCTGCTGCTCTACTGGATGCCAGAGTGGTGCGTCAAGGCCACCTGCATCCCTACCACAGCCTGTGATGCCGAAGTGGTGTTGCTGCGTTCCACGGTTTGTACTCTTTGTTGAGAAAGCCTAGTGAGGCGCTTTCCTCGATGTGTCATACTTGATGACATTTACCATGTCATTCCATTTGTATTAAACATTGTGCAGGTACGTAGGCACGAGAGCTCGGACTCACACCCAAAATGGCCATTTGCTATTCGTGTTCATGTTAACAAGTGTGTCCTGAATGAGCTTGAATTGAACACTTATTGTACTTTTACTGAAAAAAAAACACTTCATATTACAACAAATCAAACATCCAGTTTGATCAAAGTAGTAAGTAAAAGGAGTGTTCTTACTACTGGGCCTGGGTGGTGGCGCCAGTAAACGGCTGACGATATCCCCAGATACCTGTATTTGGTGCAGGGCCGAAAGGGAGGACGCCGCAGGTGGTGTTGACCGCCTTTGCCCGGTGCTGACACAGAGTCTGTCCTCCCCGACCAAATCGCATCATTCAGGTGTACGTCTTGACCATCTTTAAAATATATGTACATTGTGTTTTCGAACAATACTTAACGATGACCATATTTATCATTTAATATGGGTAAAATAGTCAAAGCATGTTGCCAAAATATTGCGAGCGTTGCATAGTGCGTTGAGTACCGGTCCATTCACATGATGAATTTGATCCCAATTACTGTCTTTGTTCTCATTCATGTCCTCTTCCAACTGTAATGCTTTGCTAAATTTCAGTCCATGGTGGGTTCAAACTCATCAGATAAGAGTGACCGCTTAATTATTTTCCTCCTTCTTGACCTTAAAATATATATATATATATAGATGTATATCTATATATATTGAAATCAGACGTGCAGTATTTTGGGGAACATCCATGAGTTGCTTTTTACCCCCCAAATTAAACATTTAAATGATCATAGCCCAAAAGTGGTGATTACATAATTTCTGCCATGTGTTGTATTTCATTTTCATTCAACATTGTACACAAACACATTACAGCAATAATCAGGTAATTTACAGAAGAAGAAGCCATTTGTTGCCTTGGCGGGGTCATAAAAAGGAGCCTTGTTCATGTCACATTAAAATGAACGAAAAAGAAAATTAATTTATCTGAGAAAACGGGGATTAGTATTCTGTAAAAATCATCTTCCAGAAAACTTTGGAGAAGACGTGGTAATTCCTGAGAAAATAAACAATGATTTTGTGTAGATCCAGCCGTAACATTGAGAAATTTTAGACTTGACAAACCTGCATAAACTCACAAATTTTTCATGTGTACAGCATTGCACTCATGACATCTAGCCTTAGATATGTGCTCATTTAGTCAATTGAAATTGTACGTTTGGGCAGGATGAATTCCGGCGCTGGTTCCTGGCTAAAGTTCGAGTGATTCTCGCCCCAGGAAGCAACCCCTTCTACAACCTGGAGACCCAGACCACCTCCCCTTCCTCCCCTTCCTGTCCCTTCTCTTCTTCCTCCCCATGTATGGCCAATGGAGACACATGCCAATCTTCTGATGGGATCACCGCTCGGGAGCTCATCAGAAGATATGTGGAATACCAGCCCACAAAGGTAGGAAGAACACTTGTCTTTTCTGTGCACTCCATTTATACACATAACCAGTGCAAGTATGGTTAATCATGATTGAAACCTGAAAACCCCATGGATATAAAATCACTCATCCAAATCACTGACATTTAATGTACGAAGTGATGTTAAAGTGATGTTCCCTCAAATAAATGTCGCCTTTTTGTGTCTTTCAGATGCGTTATTTTACACTCCACAGCACAAAATATTACTGGAATGACAGAGCGCAGAACTTTGAAGTTTTAATGTAAGTAGTATACGTTTTCTTTGTTTGCGATCTGTGGAGTCATCAAAATTGGTTGGTTTTTTTTTGGGGGGGGGGGGGTTCTTTTTTTTGCACCACAGTGTGCACAATGTCACAAAATGTAATCTGCATCTTTGTTTAATAATGTTTTTAACATGACAGTTTTTAAGTACTCTCCCTGTGAAACTATACTATGAAGTCAATTTTGTCGACTGCTGTGACTTTGTCCAACAGTGGCCTGGAAGATCTCAATGTTACTGCTGCCACTCTCCACTCAGAGCACAGCAAAGGCCTAACCAGGAACCAGCAAGACTACAGGTAGTATTTGGGTGACATAATTCAATTTTTGGTGGTTGTCTCTTGACCATTCATCAACTGGCATTTTGCTTCTTAAAGGACCTATTGTGTCAAGATGGTCTATTTTTAACTAATACGCTCAATCAATTTGAACAAAACGAGCCTATTTAATGTATTTAACCTTGTGGTGGCCTGTATTGTCTTATTTTTTTTCAAAAAGTTATAACGATAATTTTATGACATTCTACAAAAAACTATGTAAGTCTGTACTTTGTTCAAAGAACAATCATGCATTGAAGGTGCTTCTGACCAACAGCTCAGTTTCATTTTTAAATTGCTTCATAAATCTTCTGCAGACCATTGCGCAGCAATATCCTATGGCAAAGATGTCAAACTCGAGGCCTGAGGGCCACATCCGGCACTCTGTGAAATTTTCTGTCAGAATGAGTATAGATGTTCCTTGTGAACATTTCTAACAATTTCATTCAGTTACTCTGTGAAAGTTATCCGCCAAATTTGATATGTCGTATGTAAAGATCTACCGTATCAAGTTACTATAGCAGTCAGAATGAGATTTTTTGTAGAAAATCTATATTTATTTAAATATACATGTTGATTTGCTACTTGTGTCATCCTGGAGGATGTAATTTGTGGATCTTAACAGAGACAGTAACACCGTAATTCCATTTTTTTCCTCCACTTTAATTTGTAAATAAAATTTCTGAACTTTTTGAAAAAAATGTGACGTATTAAACACCTGTTAAATTTGTGAGTAAACATATTTCCTTGTGCATATAGCTGACAACACTGCCGTTGCACATCATCATCATCTCTGATAATATGGTCCAGGTATTTAACCTTGGTTACGATGTTGTTTGGAAAGATAGAAAGAAGGAAACATTCACATTTGATCCTCCTTAGTTTTTGCCTATCACTGTAACTTTTCTTAGGGTTATATTGGATGTTATATTGCACTCCATACTCGGCACATACTTGAAGCAGTTGCTGTAGACCAGCACTATAAGGTGACATTACAGCTAGGTCATCTGCAGGTTACAATACCCCCCGCAGTCTTACTCCATTGATATTACAGGAAACCTAACCTAACCTCTGTAAGTCATGGTTCAAGACACAGAGTTTTGCTGAATTGTCAATGCAGACTGTGGAGTTCATTCTTTGAGAAGCTCTCAATACTGCACACAGGGATCTGGTGTAAAACATGGTTTTCCAGGAAAACCAAACAAGTTGTTAGCAGCGATGGCACTGTGAGATTTTAGGCATTTTACATCAGCTGGTCATACTTTTGAGGTGACCAAAAACACCGTGGGTCAGTAAATATAAATACAGATAGAGAGTTTGGCCTTCCTTTATTTGCCAGGATATCATCATTCTGATTGATGACAATACGGGCATTAGAATGATTTAACTTACATTTGTTTGGTCATTCATTTTAATTTTTTAGGAGACTGTTTTTTGGATTGAATGAAATTGAAGTGAAAGTGCCTTCTGTATTCAAGCTGCTTATCAAAGAGGTAGGACTCATGAGAATGATTAAAAAACATTTTATAAATCATTTTTATAAAATGTCCAGATTCAGAATTTCAATTATGTTTTCTCATTCCAGCATTGGTCCATCTGACCTATCACTTTCTTCTTTTATAGGTCCTAAATCCTTTCTATATCTTCCAACTCTTCAGTGTGATACTGTGGAGTGCAGATGAATATTACTATTACGCCATTGCCATTGTTATCATGTCATTTATATCCATAGCTACCTCTCTCTATACCATCAAAAAGGTAAGCATTTTGGGATATTATAGCACATAACCATTGTGTCAAACTCAATCCAAGTACAGCAAGTGAGCCTATTACAGGTTATGAAACTTTGTCAACGAGCTTATCAAATTGAGAAAAAAATGACCAGAATTTCCGGACTAAAAATAATACATCCGATTAAAAAGCTCCAACACCTAAATTTAGCCATTAAAAACAGTTAGTGTGGTACAAACCATGTCTCAAAAACTAACAAGTACCATTATTTTTGTCCAAGCCTTTGACCTTTTTTGGTAAAACTGTTGAGCCACAAATGTCACATGTTTTATCCTTATTATTATTTCATACATTCACCTTCACCCCCATTACTAAAAAGGTACGGTATTGTGCTTTTATGGCTGTGCATTGTTTTTGTTTGTTTGTTTGTTTGTTTGTTTGTTTTTTATCAAGAGGTATTTTCTTCTCTCCGTTCTCTAGCAATATGTCATGCTTCACGATATGGTGGCAGCTCACAGTATTGTACGTGTATCTGTATGCCGAGCCGAGAATGGTTTGTCAATTTTTTTTTTATTTTACCTATATCGGTGTATAATCTTTGGCTTTAATATAATTATGATCTTCATTCTTTGTATTACTCTTTAATAACTTCATTTCTTGTGCAGTTCATTGCAAAACACTTTGCTTCACACTGATCATGGGACATACATGATCTTCCTCAAGTTTCCCTTATTTGTCTCTCACATGGATTTTCTTTTGTGGCAGATATTGAAGAGGTTATGTCTACTGATTTGGTGCCTGGGGATGTGATAGTCATCCCCAGCAATGGGACCATTATGCCCTGCGATGCCGTGCTGGTCAGCGGCACCTGCATTGTCAATGAAAGCATGCTGACAGGTCAGAAAAGCATTCTGGTATTTTGAAAGTGGCTTGCAAAATTCCATGCGCTAATATCAGGCTACCTTTCAACAGGTGAAAGTGTTCCAGTGACAAAGACCAACCTTCCAAACCAGTTGCCAGGGGAAAGTGGCGATGAGTCAATGAGTGCCTATAGCATTGAGGATCATAAGAGACACACACTTTTCTGTGGCACAAACGTTATCCAGACACGGTTTTACACTGGTGAACTGGTCAAAGCTGTAGTCGTCCGCACAGGTAGACGCGTCTCTCACGTGTATTACTACTTTTTGTTTCCACCCAAAAAAAGAATGCTTTTTTAAAACTGTTGTCTCACACATCTTTAAACTAACGACTGATGAATCCATCATGCCTTTGACATAGCTTTTATATTTTGAACGTGTGATTCATCCTATGCTGATAACACAAGTGTCAATTGACTTGTTCCAAACCATAAACTTATCTCATCTCACTTAGGCTTCAGCACAGCCAAAGGCCAGTTGGTACGCTCCATTCTGTACCCCAAACCCACAGACTTCAAGTTGTACCGTGATGCCTACCTTTTTCTGTTGTGTCTGGTGGGTGTGGCTGGGATTGGCTTTTTCTACTCCATCACCCTTAGCATCATGAACAAGGTAATCTTTGTGAACATGGCAAAGGTGGAGAACTCTAAAGCAACTTCTATCAAACAAAAAGCAAACTAATGTACTATTGAAGTAAGAAATATTTTAGGAAATTATCTGCAAAACCAAAACACTGAAACACTGTGGTTACAAAATAAGCAACATCAGTATTCTGTTTGTCCCTCCAGGGCAGATTTATTTAATCATAATAATAATAGATTACATTGTCATTACTTTTCAAGTGAAAAACATGTAACCAAACTCTGGGTTTGAGGTAGAACAAGCAACAGCTAGAAAGTGGAAACTAGCCACTTTTAACATACTGCATACAGGATGATAATAAATATAATTCAACCATACAGACAGTTCATTTAGACATTCACACACACACGCACGCACGCACGCACGCACGCACGCACGCACATATATATATTTATATTTTATATATAGAGAGAATTTTTTTAAACAAAACAGTTTGATTACTAGACTATTTTGGAATACTTAATACTTTAATTTCAATGGCCCTCTCAATAGTTGCAAGATCATGTGTTTTGTACCAAGCAGTAGTTGTAACATGAATCTTTTCTGGCTTCCCAGGTGTCACCTCAGACCATCATCATTGAGTCCCTAGACATCATTACCATCACAGTTCCCCCAGCGCTGCCCGCAGCCATGACGGCTGGTATTGTGTATGCCCAACGACGCCTTAAAAATATCGGCATTTTTTGCATCAGCCCACAAAGGATTAATATTTGTGGGCAGATCAATCTGGTCTGCTTTGACAAGGTGAGTACCAAGCTAAGTGATAAATGCTTTGTAAAGTGAAACTTTTTTAAAAATTGTGTTTACGGGTGCCAAGATTAGTCGACGAGTCATGATGACGTTGCTGATCAAATTTGTCAATTAATAGTCAATGAGCAATTTATGCATTTATTTATTTGGCCCCTATATTTTTCTCTTCGAGGTGCCTCATTTCCATCTCCTCTCATTTGCTGTATGCCATGTCTATGACACACATGGCATTAGTGTCATGTGTAATCCGTGTTGGCAACAGAGTTAATCAGATACACGTTTTTAGACTAGTGGAGGTGCATATAACATGTATTGTAAAGGACATTTTTAGGTTGACGTCCCCCTAAAACTAATTACTGGTGTTTGTTTTCTTTAGCACAGTGCATTTTCCCAATTTTATCCATCTGATGTCATTTCCTTCCTCAAAAAAAAAAAATTGTGGCACCCATATATATATTTCTTCTTCTTATAGTTTCATAGTATTAGTGTAACTCAGCACAGTGAGTAGTTTTTGGATCCATTTAAAAATGCACTTAACATTTTCAGCTAACAATTTAAGTTGCCCCATCATTCAAATACATGTTAGGAATGCTGGTTGGTGCAAGCTGCAAAGTTGAGTAAAAGTTTAAAGTACAATAATTTTATTTGTCTTTACTGTTAATTTGCACACACCTTAAATAATTCAAGATGCGAGATAACAATGGTTAAATAACAGCAGCTGCTTGCTGGTGTGATATCAAGGAATTTACACAAGAGCCGATTAGTCAACTAATTGTGACAACTGTTCATGATTAGTCGACAAGCAAAATAGTCAGCCGAATAGTATTTGTTTGTCATTTTATCTCTGACTGTGAGTTATTAAAAACCTAAACGTAGTCCGTTTAGGTCATTCATGTTGTAAAAATATTAAAGGTAGCTTATATGTACCTCACTCTTGTGCCAGACAGGAACTCTGACTGAAGATGGTTTAGATCTATGGGGAGTCCAAAGAGTAGAGAATGGCAGGTAAGGTTACATTATTCTATATTTTACTTTAACATTAGCGATGAGTAATTGTTACAGTGGGAGGAAAAATGAGGGGAACTCTTGAGAATATCTTATGTTTCGAGATAAATTGGTTCGGAAATGTTATCTGAAGGCCACCCAAGTCACAAAGAATAAACTTAACAGAATCTGCTTAAACTAACAACCACACAAACAGTTATGTTTTCACATTTGTATAGTGAATAACATGTAAATATTCACAGGGCAGGGAGGAAAAAGTAAGCGAACCCTTGAATTAATGATAGACAAATAAACAGGTTGGCCCTCCTTGAGCAGCAATAACATGAACCAAACTGTGTATTTGCAGATTAGACGTACAGGTTGAACTTTGGACCATTCCTCTTTACGAAACTGTTGAAATGTTATCAAGATTCTTGGTGTGCCTGCTGTAAAGTGTGTCTCTTATGAGGTCATGTTACAGCATTTTGAACGCGTTGAGGTCAGGACTTGGACTCGCCCCACTTAAGAACATTAGTGTAGTGGATGCCTACATTCTTTTTATGAAGCCACTCTATTGTTGTTTAGCTTCTGTGTTTTGTATCATTGGCCTGTTTGCAACACCAATCCTCTTTTGAGCTTCAGCTTTTGCACAGGCCTAAGTTCTTCAGCAAAATATCTTGATAAACTTGTAAATTCATTTTTCCATTGATGACAGCAAGCTCTCCCAGGCCCTGATTTAGCAAAGCATGCCGATGTCACGATTTTTCCTCTACCGTGCTTCACTGTTGGGAAAAGGTTCAGACATGGCATTGTGTTCTCCCAATTCAACTTTGTCATAGTCTTTCACAAAATAGTTTTCCGGTAGTGCTGTCCAATGTAGGTAGCAACAGCATCTCCCTTAGTGTTCTCCCATCAGCCCCATTCTTGTTTGTTTTATGTATGCTGGATGTTTCTGTAGGTTCTCGCTTTTTTAAAAAATTATTCGTTTTTGGGGGGGGTGGGGTTCTGTGGCTTGCTCTTGGAGTCATCTTTACAGGATGCCAACTCCTTGGAAAATCCCATGGAAAATTGTGTGTGCTTGTGCGTGTTTATTTTTTTTTCAGAGGTGGTATTTATTCTCTTGTGATTCAATCTAAATTCTAAATGTGTTTTTGCCGACATTAATCTGATCCTCCTTGTTATTGACCTTTTCAGTTTCCAGCAATCAGATGAAAAAGTCTCCAAAGAAAATCTAGTGAAGTCCCAGTTTGTTGCTTGTATGGCTTCGTGTCATTCTCTCACCAAAATAGAGGGCCGGTTGTCTGGAGACCCACTGGACCTCAAAATGTTTGAGGCTACTGGTTGGGTAAGTTGTGTTACCTACATAATGGTCTAAAATAGAGGTCCCCATTTAGTGTATCCCATGCTACCTGCAGCTTCAGAAGCGAGTGTCTGTAATTCTCATGGCATTAACTCAATGTGCCAATCCTCACAGTTTTATGGTATTGATATAGGTGTCTATAAATGGAAGTGAATGAGTAAATAAAAATGTTGACTCCTGTCTGTCATTGGTTGTAAAATTTGTCACATGATTTACATACAGGGCAGCCAGGCATGTTGGGGCCAGGGTATATCGTTGTGCATGTCGCATGCCTCACAACGTACACTGTATATAAAAGTTTGTGCAGTTATGCAAAACATAAATATATTTATTGTGTTTCTAAAACATTCTAACTATATTTTACATAAATAAGGTGGGTAGATCAATTGGACTTGGTCATTTTATAAGTAGCTCCCCTGATGAAAAAGTGTGGACACCCCAGAATGCAGTTCAATGCATTTTTTCAATCGTAATAATCCATGGGGACCATGTTCCAGTTGGCCATAAGTCATTCGGAGTGATTTGTTTGAAACCATAGTTGGGCATGGTTTCATGAGTGGCTGACTGCCAGCCACTAGTTTTGATGCAATTCAAAATTTGAATTGCCGGTTGAGAACCGTCTCCACGTCACAGACACTAACAGCTGATTAATTGTCTGTGACAAATAAGTGTTTCTGGGTTCTGTGCGTAAGCAAATCTGCCAGTTGTGACAGTCTGTATTTTGTTTTAAATATCACCAAATGTCCCCTCGTATCATTTATAACATTGAACATTATGGCTATTCGCTGGATGTTGCATTATACAAAGAGGTTGAAAACAAGCAAAATACTTGGTAGATAATTCCAATGTATGTTTACAACAAATCGCTGATGCAGCGTTCTTCTGCAGGTAGCTGTCACCGTTCACTCATGGACAGTGGACATTAAGCATTTGTTTTTATTCTGGTTCTTGAAAGTGAGTGGGGTGATCCATCTTTGCAACTGGCCTCTCAAAATACCCGTATTCTCTTCATTATCGACCGTTTCCTCTCTTTGTGACCATCTTCATGAAACAATACCCGATACAGGGTCGTCGTCGTTACTTTGCACTGTCGGGAGATTTGTAGTGCTCAATCGCTTGGTATGCGAGGTTTAGTCACCAACTATAATATTTTTGGTATGTTTCTCCTCAGACACGTTGTGTGCAGCGAGCATGAGCCACTTTTACACAGGGCTAGCTTTGCACATTATCCCCTCAACTGTTGCAATGCTCCAAAAGTGATAATGTGTATTGATGATTGCCCTTTTATTTATATGTATCTTTTAATTGTTCAGTATACAGAAGTAATTATGCCACCGCAAACGCCTCTATGACCCTCTGATTCTTGTCCTTTGTGACAGTTAAGACAAGATTGCTGTAGTCCTAGCCTGAAATGGATAATTGTGCAATTGAGAGAGAGAGAGAGAGACTTTAAAATCTAAATAATAACTTCCACTTCCTCTCCCCAGGTTCTGGAGGAAGCCACTGAGGAGGAAACAGCGCTCCACAATCGTATCATGCCAACTGTGGTTAGACCCACAAAACAGTTGTTGCCCTCACAGCCCTCATCAACAGAGCATGACATGGTAAGTCAGGCTGTTTTGAGTGATGATTGTGATGAGAGATCCCAAAGAGCCCACAAAGATTAGGAGAGATAACAATACTCTTTTGTAATGACATTTATGAATTATGAATTCAGTCCGATTTTCCAGTGAAACTTTAGTCATTTGCAGAAACGTTATTATTCTTTTTAATGATGTCTGTCCTTTTCACATTCTAGGAACTTTATGACCTGTCTGTAAGTAGTGTATTTTTTTAATATCTATTAAATTCCTTCTTGCTATCTTGTTCCTAGTTTCTCCAGGAAGTATTAACATATAAAATGTCTTATGGCAGGTGTCTTAACTTTATAAAACAATGGAAGTCAAGATTTATTTTATTTTAACTTTCTGCCTTTTGACATTTGAGGGATTTTTGCATGACAAATTGTATAGAATTCTTGATGTTTAGCACCTCAGGATATGTAATTTGTGGTCTATGAAAGGACACTTGACTCTGCATTTCTGACATACCATAAGGAATTGACAAAAATCTAAATCTTTGTTCCTTCCTGTGTAGTCTCAATATGAGATAGGTATCGTGCGGCAGTTTCCATTTTCCTCTGCACTGCAAAGGATGAGTGTGGTTGCTCGTCTATTAGGAGAGAAACGTATGGATGCCTACATGAAAGGGGCACCAGAAGTGGTGGCACGCCATTGCAAAACAGAGACAGGTGAGCCCTCAAGACTTTCCCTACCATGTCAGTGAACGTTTCGTCTTTGAAGTACTATGAGATTGTAGTAAAATGCTTGCAGTGTTGCTGTGGCAATTGTAAAAATTACACACACATTGACACAGACTATGATTTCCACTAGCCTTTACTGTACTAACACCCCCCACCCCCTGCCTTTTTTTGTTGTTGTTAGGTTATTATTATTATTATTATTGTTGTTTTGCCTAAATTGAAACTGCAATGCTCATCTTTATCTCACTGTGTTTCGTAGTGCCAGATAATTTTGCTGAGGTCTTGGAGGGCTACACCAAGCAAGGCTTCCGAGTAATTGCTTTGGCTCACCGTCGTCTTGAATCCAAACTCACGTGGCACAAGGTCCAGAATATAAACCGGTATAGTGCCTTTTTTAATTTTAACATATGGAAAATGCAAACTGTGGATTGGTAGTTGTAATTTAGCCTGATTTTTATTGTACTGTTGAAAATTAAGTAATCAAACATCTATGACAACCGTACTTCGAAACAGCATGTAATACTCTATACTATATTTCATTTAAAGGAAAACGTTTTTGGACGGAGTCGAAACATGTATATGTATATCTTTTCATAAACTAGAGATCACATCGAGACAAACATGGAGTTCCTGGGTTTAATAGTCATGCAGAATAAGTTGAAAGCAGAAACGCCGGTAGTACTGCAGGATCTTCACAGAGCCAACATCCGTACTGTCATGGTTACGGGTAAGAGTGAACTGCCGGGCAACTATACAGATCACCAGAGCAAAAAAACAAAAACAAACAAACAAAAAAACAAGCAGCATTCTGTTTTCACTTTTCTTTTTAAGTAATTTATGTAAAAAAAATTTAGAAGATGACATGAAAACCGTATGCCACTCCTAACACTACATTAATCTTGAAATGTTTATTCTATGCATTATTAGGAGATAACATGCTGACTGCCATCTCTGTGGCTCGGGATTGTGGAATGATCCTGCCACAGGACACAGTCATCATTTCAGATGCCATTGCCCCACATGATGGACAGACTGCCAGAATCACCTGGAGGTGTGCTGACAAACCGAGTATGGCAGCACATCTGGAGGTTAGACAACTGCAAAAACACACAAATGTCTTGCTTAGTCAGACAACGATTTCTCTGTCAAAATTGTAGCTTCTGCCCAAATGTCATTGCTTAAGGACAGTAAAAAAATGTAAATCATAGTTGTATGTTAATATAATCCAACAAGGCTGTGAAATATATTAAAACATTATTTACTGTTTTTAGGAAGTGAATATCAGCCTGGAGGATGTATGTCCTACAGATGAGCCCAAACAGCAAGAACGGTACCATTTTGCTATGAGCGGAAAGTCATTTGCGGTCATCTCGGAGCATTTCCCAGACATGCTTCCTAAGGTATGTTTCCTTATTAGAAGCCACTATTGTATAATTGAAGGCGATCGATTTCTAATAATTTTTTTTAATATTCATCATAAAGTTGGTGCTGCATGGAACAGTGTTTGCCAGAATGGCTCCGAATCAGAAAACCCAACTCATTGAGGCACTACAGAATGTGGAGTGAGTATAATAATATTTATATTATCTGTGATTACAGTGTAAAGTAAATTTTGACACGGAGTCATTCTTGAAATGTCATTTTCTGACAGCTACTTTGTTGGGATGTGCGGGGATGGAGCGAACGACTGCGGGGTATGTGACAGGCCTTTTAAATTGGTCAAAGTGTGACAATGTTAAACATACTTTTTATTAAACCTTCATTTTTGCTTTTTTTCCTCAGGCTTTAAAGAGGGCTCATAGTGGCATCTCTTTGTCAGAGCTTGAGGCATCCGTAGCTTCTCCATTCACCTCCAGAACACCAAATATCTCTTGTGTCCCAAGCCTCATCAGGTAGGTTTCTAATTTAAAATGTTATCTACTTAATTCAAATAGTTTTGGGGGGTTTTCATTCCCGTGATAGCGAACTAACGAGTGCTCTCTGACTTTTCACAGGGAAGGCCGCGCTGCTCTAATCACCTCCTTTTGCGTGTTCAAGTTCATGGCCCTTTACAGCATCATCCAGTACATTAGTGTCACGCTCCTATACTCTGTACGTTATATTGTTCTGCTCACTATCAGCTGCTTATAGGTAGGGGTGCCACCAGGGGCCCTGTGAACACAAACACTGTGGTCCCATCACTTCAATGGTGCAAATTGAAAATACTGTATGAGGACCCCTGTTTACCATGAGCCCCTTGAATCATATTTTCTCGCTCTTATGGTACCCCTACCTGTAAGATTCATGGGAAAAGCGGTGAATTGCTTCATACAATGTAAATCTCTTTCCCCCTCCCCTTAGATTCTCAGTAACCTGGGAGATTTCCAATTCCTTTTCATCGACATTGCCATCATCCTTGTCGTTGTATTCACCAGTAAGTTTTGGAGAAATTGGATGTAAGAAAATGAACACTAGCATTTATTGGTGGCTGATTTCTCCCTTTTCAGTGAGTCTAAACCCGTCATGGAAAGAACTAGTTGCACATCCTCCTCCATCAGGCCTGATCTCGGGGCCTCTGCTTTTGTCTGTGCTGAGCCAGATCCTCATCTGCTTTGGCTTCCAGCTGTTTGCATTGTTTTGGGTCCAACTCCAGCCCTGGTACACCATCTGGACACCACTTTCAGAGTGAGAACATGACATCACTCATGATCAGGGTGTTCTTGACACAATATGTAATCTACCACAGCTTTAAAGTGCTGGAAAAACGTTAAAATGTTGTTTTGAAAGAGCGCAAAATGTGTACACTTGAATTGAAAAATGACTGTGAGTCTTTTATTGTTTAGAATGTTGAATGTATAAAGCAATGATGTAACTGTGGCTAGAATTTTCACCTTTTAAGGCTCAGTGGCTATTTCCTTGTTATTGCAGTGCCTGCAACGTATCGTCACTCTCAAATGTGTCCAACCTCACCGAAACTGAAGTTGATGACCACAACATTCAAAATTATGAAAACACCAGCCTTTTCTATGTTTCCTGCTTCCAGTACCTTCTGGTTGCCATTGTCTTCTCAAAGGGCAAACCTTTTAGGCAGCCAAGCTACAAGAATTGTACGATTTGTCGGTTCTCAACACTTAACAAATTGTAAAAAAAATTGGACATTTACTTAACAGTATTCTTAAATTTTTTTTATGCTCCATTAGGGCCGTTTGTCTTGACTGCTTTGATTTTGTATATTTTCCTCCTCACCAACATGTTCTACCCTGCTGAAGCCATTGATGAAGTTCTAGAGGTAAAAGCGTGAAGAATATCTGATTGCACAGAAGGAAGGAGTTGTTTGTTTGAGCATTTTTGTTTTGCTCTTCATAGATTGTTTGCGTTCCTCTTGATTGGAGACTAAAACTTCTGCTTATTATCGGCGTCAATGCTGCCGTGTCTGTTGTGGTTGAGGTAAGATTCATGAATCAAAATAGTAACAGATGATTGTTTTCTCTTTGTCTCGTTGCCTTGACAGTTGGATGGCATAAATATGTTGTTCTTTTTTAGACCACTACTCAATGTTTATCAGAAACATTTTGTTTCAGTCGAAACAATGACTATTTAAAGTGCATGACAATGGACAGTCTGTGCATTCTTCCTTCACTCAGTGCAGCAGTTATAACTGAGCTTCCTAACTCTTGGCTGCCTTTACATGCACGCCATGCTTAGCATACAACCTCGATGATACTGTTTTGCTAACAGATTTTGATTTTTAAAAAATCAAACAAAATCATTTGAATTATGATCAAAAATTGTGCTAATTGTCATCGTTTGTGAGCTTATACACCCGCATATTTTCCTCTTGGTTGTTTTTGTCCTAAATTATGACTTCATTGCAGTTATAAAAGAAAAAAAACCACATGAGACCCGGGAGAAAAAAAAGGTCAATACTCCATGCAAATCAAATTAGCCTCTCTGTAATTCTGTCCCCTGCCCACTGCGCCACAGACCTTCATCATTGACACCGTCTTATGGAAGTTTGTGTTCAGCAGAGACAAGCAGAGCATCACTTCTGCTGCCCCACCACCACAGGTTGGGAAATACTGACATCTACTATTGTAGCCCTTTAATTTTTCGTGTTTGTGGTGTTCCCTCTCCCTCTTCTTTTTGGCACATCGTGATCAACAGTAATAACGTTCCGGTGGTCATCTTACCAAGCCCCCCCCCCCCATTGAGTTTATAATTGCCTACTCCTCCTGCTCCCTCAGTCTGCTGCCCCTCTCGTTGCAACTTGCTAGCCTCAACGCTTTACTTGCTGCATTTGCCTCTTCACTCCTTATAACGGGTGCTTTCCGAATTCTCTCAACAGTCAGTTACCCATCTTGCCACCTCAGTGAAATGTGTGTTTGAAGAAGGCTAATCATCAATGTCTTCACCAATATGTTCATATTCGACTCCTTTGCGGTCTATGTAGTCTGCTGTGAAAATCTTTAGTTTTATGTGTTACTCCACATGCTATTTTTGGGGAGATTTACCGGTTGTGTTAGACAAAAAAAACTCACAGTAAATTGTCAATTTTGTTAAGTGCATGCAAATCTGTTGTAGTGAAATATTCCGGCGCATATTGCCTAAAGCGGTACAAATGTATTTATGAGATGGTCCAAAAGGGAAACAATATGCAATCGGCCAAAATATTGCTTTCATTATCTCCTATAGCTGCAATTGACAGAAATCAAGACTATCTTACTGATGTACAATGCATTTCAGATTGACTTTTGAAGGCCTTCAAACAATTCAAGTAAACGGGAAGAATTAACTTTACTAGTGACTGTTTCTTGCAATCACATGAGCTTATAGCCCATAAAGTTGTAAACATTTGAGATACTATCCTACTTAACGGGTTGACGTGACTTTTTGAGGTGCATTAACACTCCACGGGCAACTTCCAATAAATTAGGACTTGGTGTTTGTTTTTGTAGTTAAACAATAGTGCTGGCTCTGTGTCGCACTTATTTGGGCTTTTTTCCTGCGCACAAATGCATTTGGGTAGGGGAGTTTTCAAAAGCAAGGAGCTCTCTTTGTCCACTTCCAGTTGTTTTACTTCTCAACTCTCCTTGCATTTTTATAGTGCATGTCGTGAGCAAGCTACAGTTGAGTGACCCGCAAACGTCATTGTCCCACAATGCATTGCACACTAGTTGTAAAGTATACTGGTGCATCTCAATTAATTAGGATATTCTGGAAAGGTTCATTTCAGTACAGATCGTTTACTTTTCAGTTCAATTCCTACCTATTTTTAGATTAACATTAATGTGTTTATCTTTTTTACTTTATGTTAACTGAAAGCGCTATATAAATCGGCATGTATTGCACTATTGTAACATCTTGAAATCGTGAATTTGGGGGTTTAAGATGTTCTCATCGGAATTATAAAAACAGATTTTTTTTCTATGTAATTACTCCATAAAGAGTTTCACATTTTAAATGGAAATAAATTAACTTCCAGTTTGATTATTTTTGATATGCACCAGGATATTAAGAGGTCCAATTTAATCGTTTTGGCCAATATTTTTTTTTTTTTAAAGAATCGTGCATTCCTATAAGAGTTTCATGTTGCATGCAAATGAGTATGCCTGTCTCCCATGAGTAGAAATATTTTAGAAAAACTCCACAATGTGTGACATCGGTTAATGAAATCTATTATTGCATTTTCTGAAATGCGTATTTTATTGATGTGTTGGATTGTTGACATTTCAGAAAGGCATTGAGCTGTCGGCACACAAGTCTCTGTGCTGCCCGAGCAAGGTGACCCACAAGGCTCGCTACATGCATCTGGCCCAGGAGCTCAGCGTGGATCCCGACTGGCCCCCAAAACCAACCACGACTACTGAAGCCAAGGCCTGCCCTGAAAATGGTTCAATTTCCTAGCACCCCAAAGACCCCTACCATTCCCAACACTTTGATGCAATAATTATCAAAGCAAAGAATATATTTGCACATTAACTTATTGAAGCAGTCGCTTGATCTCTGCTTGTCACTGGTCTTGATGATTGTGTAATACTGTAGCTCCCCCCAAAAAGTCAACCACTCAAACTCATTTGAATAATGATGTCTGGTTCACCCACTTGTGGGTTTAATGAAGTTAAATGTAAGAATTTTACATTTTGATATGGAACTGAAGCTCTGTCCAGGTAATATGTTGGGATTGACATGCATACATATTGGAAACCATCGAGATGCAACTTGAACAAATATATTTTGCGTGCTGAGTAATTTTTTCATGACAAAAAGTAATTATTAGACTACTGGAGAGCCTTTTTTTTCTAATCCATAACCTACTCAGAGTGAAACAGTAACTATATAGAAACAAGTGAATGGAGCTTTCGGTTAATCATGTTAGGTTGCTCAGTTGTATCGTAGTTCTGTCACTCCATCTTACTTTTAAGGGCATTTATTTATGAAGTGGATTGGATGACTGGCTGGAGGTGTTTTGCTGCATGCCCCACTTGCTACCGTGTAGTGGTCATTAACAACCATGTGAAGATGTTAAATTTGAGCTCCGTAATTAGCTAGGTACTGATTCATAAATGACAATTTAAAAAAAGATCATAATCCCCAAGTGCTAATTTAATCACTTTTAGGATACTTGATATATGTAATGACACACGCACTTGAAGGCTATTCTGTCAAATGCATCGTGAGTCATAAGACTGGATTCTTCTCAACTGCTGCAGTAAACTTTATGGCGATAAATATGGAAAATATTTGGCATATTTTAATTGTGGAAACCCCTTCAAATCATAAACCTGATTAAGATGTGTTCTTGTTGAACATACAGGGTGGCCACAGTTGATATAGACTTCCTTTTGTCTCTGGACAGACCTGAGACGATCATCCTTTGACATATTAAGTTTTGCAATTTTTTGTAAGTGTATTGTATCACTCCCTTTTCTCATGCCCCTCCAATTGACATTGCAGCAGCACTGCGAAATTGCCACCAGGCAAGTTTGTAATTGGCTGCAGTTCAAGCGAGTGTAGCCATTTCTGGATACTGTTCCTGGCTTGCGTCCACGCCAGCTTTAGGAGTTTGGTGTTTTCATCAATGATAATAGACCTTATGCTGTATGGTTTGTCAAGAACCAATACTGGCATTGATAAGTTAAATCATATAATACACGTTGGAGCAGTGCGATGACCATTCAACTTGACAAACTGGTGCAGAACAGCAGTCGGGGACAGAAAAACTCATTGCCAGGTGTCCATTTTGCAACTTTACGCCAGTGTCAATTGGCGAGCCGTGGGGAAAAGGAGCGATAGTCCAAGAAAAATTGTCAAGCCCAAGATGTAAATGCTGATTGCATCTGTTTGAACTACACCGTAAGCGGAATGCAAAATAAGTAAGTGTATACCTGTAGTTAGTTTTCGGACTTGTGTTCTTGTTACTAATCTAGCGCTCCATATACATCGTAGTTACTGATAAGTCAGTGGCAGGGACTTTAAAAGCTTGCGAAATATTGATTAAATCACATGAAATACCCACTATACTGATGAACACTAATGACTTTCTGGACAGAGAGAGACTGATAGACAGTCTCTTCTTGAAACCAGCCAGCAATTGTTTTCCACCTGAAAAAGACTGATTTTGATGCCATGGCACCAACAACCTGCCTCTGAGACTGACATGGTATTACTAATTTTTCAACATGGCTTTTGCTTTGCTGCTCTTAGAAGTGTGATCACTCAAGATGTCTAAATCTCAAAATAGACTTCTCTCATGGCAAAATGATTCGGTCATTCAGACACTGATCATGCAAAGACATACACGGTGCATGTTTTTCGGATGTCGAAATGTCGTTGAGCTATTACTGCAAATGATGTTAAAATGGCACCATTGTGAATGTCGCCCCGAAACATCAAACATACCGAGATATACCACCCCCCCCCCTTTTTTTTTTACTTTACAGAAAAAGAAAACGATTCTGTGCTCAATTCTGCTATAAATCTCTTCCCATGGAAGAATGATTAAAGGTGCACTGGTAATGCATTCTGCATCTCATCAGCTCGCTGCTTTGCCATGTTGGAAAGCAACCCTAGTGCAACACTGAACTCGTTTTGTCATTTTAAATCCACACAGATTGTTGTTGCTGTATATAAGGGCTATGTAATAATTTCAGTGCTCTTAAATTTTTTAATCAAGGCTCCTCCCAAGAACATTTTGCTAGTATCTGTTAATAAATGTACCATTTGGGGACAGTACCTGTTTTTAGCTGGTTAGCTGCTAACAGTGTGGTAGAATCAGATGGTAATGTGACTATGTCATTGTATAGCAAGGGAAATATTTGCACTGCATCGATTTCAAGCAGTTAAGTCTGACGAGTACAATACTTTTTCAAGCAACATATACAGGTGTCAAACTGCATTCCTCGCAGGCTACTATCCTGCATGTTTTAAATGTTCCCCCCTCCAACACATCGGATTCAAATGATCAGCTCATCAGGATCTGCTGGAGCCTGATCATTTGAATCAGGTGTCTTGGAGGAGGAAAATCTCTAAAACAGTGGTTCTTAATCTTGTTAGAGGTTAAGAACCCAACCAGTTCATATGCACATTCACCGAACCCTTCATTAGTGAAAAATAAAAATTTGCTTTTTTTACCAACATTTATTAAAAACTGAAAAAAGTAAACACAATTAGTAGAAGTATGAAGTACACGTTTTTTTAAAATTGTGCACAAAATGAACCAGCCAGTGATGACCAAGTGGGCGTGTCATAACTACTGGTAATTGACATGTTGAGTCCAGTGGTCTTAACCACTGTCGAACCCCTGAGACTGATTCACCGAACCCATGTTAAGAACCACTGCTCTAAAACATGCAGGATAGTGGCCCTTGAGGACCAGAGTTCGCCACCTATCGTCTAAAACAAGGACCCAAAGCTTGTCGGCTGCAATATCTGAAGAAGTTAATTCTGAGGTTCTCAGAACTCAGCATTTGTGTTTATTTTGTTTCAGTGGCCGGCCCAATACAGTATATTCTCTTGGTCTCTGCATCCAAACAGTCAATATTATAATGTTCATATTTTGTTACCAAACAAGTTAATTTACTCAATTTTTTCCCAGTACGAGCAGCATCACTAAATTTTTTCAATGGCATTAAAAGTGCTGACGTTGCTCTTAAGCCATTTTTAATGTGTCAGTATGCATTCACTTAAATTAACCTGTGACCAGTTCTGTTTTTAGAAGTAGTTATGTATGCAATTTCACAATGGTTGGGATTTTGCCTGCTTGCAGAATGATTCAAAAACTCAGCCAAAATTTTGGGATCGGGACCTAACATGCCCAAGCTTTTTAAAATGTGCTAAACGCATGGACCACCTAAGGCACACATGTATTATGAAGACAGCAACATGCTACGGATGCAAAGCTGTTACTGTTTTCAGACATTTAGCCTGATTGGTTATTTGAGAAATAAGCTGGATAGTCATTGTGTACACAGAAATTCCTTTTGAATTTAATGAGAGTTGAAAATATGAAAAGTTGGATCCTATTTCGAGATGTACATTTTCTGTGTGCACAAAAATCTGAATATATGGTTATAAAAATAAATAGGTTTTTGGATTATTAAGGGCTAGTGTCGTGGTACTTTTTATTTTTTTTTTACAATCAGATGTTTGATTAATGTATACATTGTTTTGTATTTATTTTTATGTTCACTTTCATATCAAGTTGGATTCATTTGTACTTTATCTCACTTGGGAATGAATCATGGGCATTTTCTTTCGGTGTTGGGTTTACTTATTTGAAAAGTGGAACGAGGTTGCTGCTATTACTTGGATCATTATTAATCTGGTTTGGATCTATGATGTATATGATAAATTTCTACTGTAGAAGTGAGGGTGAAAGTGGGGATCTGATGAATGCTGATCTGAATTAATTGACTCACTTGCCACTGCTTTGTAACAATTGGTTGACTGCACCTTTATAATGAACATTCAAATTCCGACAAAAATGTCATTGTAATACATTGCTTAAGTGTAAATATTAATAATTCAACTACGCTACAAATTTGCCAATTTTGTGTGACTGCTATATTGAATCCCTGGATTGATGTAGAAATGTTGCTTTAACACAGGTACAATGATATGCTGACAGGTAGGATTAGCTTCCTATTACAGTATCATGGTTTAATGACAAACTGTTGATTGGCATTTGAGTCAGCTACTGAGTGTCTAGGCTCAAATGGGCTATTCCTCAGGGGTATATGTGTATATTGAGCATATAAAATGATCAAAGTTGATACCCAAATGCAAAGAGGTGTCGCTATTACCAACCAACTATCAGTACAACTACCGTAATTGGATCTGCTTTTATTGGCAGCTTCTGCACATCCGTGACCGACTCGGAAAAAGGTGTACATTGTGTTGAAATGTTTCTACCTAATAATTTATTGTATATTTATGTTTTCCCCTGGTAATTGTATTTTAGCCTTATTTTGTTTCAATAAATATTTTTAAACAATTATTTACATGTCTATATTTTTTGACATTCAGGAATACAAGATATGAAGCACATCACTCTCTATTAGTACAGTTAGGAAGCACCAAGTCCAATTTCACAAGTGTGATGCCGAACTTGAGAACAAGGTAATTTTACTACGTATAATATTGCCGTCCCTCGACTTTATCAGTGGGCACCTTGTATAAAAATGTATTCTTATTTTAACACATTAAAGTAACTATGGCTGCGCAATCTGAGCTCCAGTACAAGAACGCCACTAAACATCCATTTCCAGTCCTCATTACTGCATAAGAACAGTGCTCTGCTCAGTAATGAACTGTCAATGCAGCTCAACAATTCCACCCTCGATTGGACACAGAAACAAGCTGAAGATTGAGCCGAGGTGACCCCGGCATCCACCTGTTCAACAGAACAGCACACTAATTGTGTATATACAGCATGTTGAGGGGACATCAAGCTCGGGAATGAGTGGTATCGACTCAGGACAACTACCAATCACTGCACAGGTTTTAAAATAGGATAAGGTTCTTGTATTTTGTGTGACGTCATAGGGAGGGGAGGAGCCAGGTTGGGAGAATATTGGCTCCGGTAGTGAGTGAGGAGCGCTTGGACGTGAGTTGTGGCTAACGGCAACTCCTTTGAATGCGTGTGTTTATTACTATTCACCATTTTTAATAAACAAAATAAGTATCAGCGACTGCGAGCATCATTCTCTCCGCTACTGACGGTCATTACAATAGGGTTCTAAATTAGATGTTGGGTTTCAAAGTAGGGTTTTGAAATTGGGTTCAGATTTCAAAGTAGGGCTGGTAGGGCATGATTCGGCACCCCGCGGCTCAGCGTGCGGTTCAGCGTGGCTTGGGCAAATAAATTCAGTGTCCGAGTGAAGTGTATGTTCTTTGTTCTTTGACCGTACAGTAGGTGGCAGTGTTGCTATGAACTACTGTAGAGATGAAAAATAAAGAAGAGTTCTGTGATCGTGACTATGACCTACTGTCGTGCTGTTAAAAGCATGTTTAGAAAAGAGTGTTTGGCTCCGCTCTGATCTTATTTTGCCAATACTTTTAGTAACAGTAAACATCTTGTAGCGACTGTTAATTATGAATGGCTATTATGACAAATATGTTGTGTGCCCATGTAAAACATAGACAACAGTGAAAGCTTAAAAAAATCTAAAAATGTGAAACATTTATTTTGAACCAATTAATACTTTATTTCAAATACTGGATATTTCAGTCATTAAATATTTGATGATTTTTTTAACGTCATTGCATTATTTCATATTTCATTTTGGGACTCGTGAGATCATCGATTAGTACAGTTCAGGTGTTTTTAGAGCACAGTACATGTATTTTAACTCATAGGGAACTGAGGCTATTTTGGGTTCCTTCAGTGCCTATTTGTGTGTAGGACCGGAATACCGGAAGTGGGCTGTCATTCTAGCTTGTGTCCTTTAGCTAACGAGACAGGCGAGGGTGTATCTTGTGGAAATATGCATTGGGGAATGCTTGATGTGTGAATTTTCAATGCATCTGTGTCATCTCGCCTGTAGCAACAGCACCATGTTGCGCGTTGGGAGTAAAGTTACGTGGTAAGTTTACATTTACCAATGGACCGGTCTTCATCATAACATTAGACAGTCGTCTACGATGAGGTGAAAAAAGACAAGCAGCACTCGCCTGCCCGACTGTCTCAGAAAACAGCCTTGTTAATTGTTTCTTACTAGATTTCCGAGTACGTATTTATGCATATGTAGTTGTTCAAATGTATGTTAAGACTTACAAAGCAATATGTAAAATATCATGAATTAGACCGTGAGCTGGCCTTTCTCTGTGTATTTTGTCGTTAGCCTCGTCAGACGAACAGCGTGCTTGATAAAGAAAACGAATGATTGCACACTTCAGAAAATAGTCAATGTATATTTTACTTGAGTAAATGACGTGTCAATGCATAACCTTGATCACATTTCACATCATTAACTCGAGTTGTTGTTTACGATCATGCGTTTTGTATTGATGTCTTGGATCGATTTTGTTTTTGTATAGGCACTCAGGACCGGTCAAGGTTTCGATTACAATTTCCCATTAAACCGCATGACAGAGGCTGCCCAAACACGTGTTGTCACGATACCAAAATTATTAGATCATTGATAATATACTTGCTTAAAAGACGCTGAAAGATCCCATGGCAAAAACTTACAGTAATAACAATGGATTCATAGATGACAAAATTTAGAATTTCAAATTATGTGTGTTTTTATTCATTTAAACTAATATTGGGTTGTTGGGAATATTAGGGCAAATTATATTTTCCCCTTTTGGTAAAATAAAATTAAAAGAAATTGACAGCAGACAGATAATTCTCTCACAGCTGCTGAGATTAGTAGCTTTGTTTGAAGTATAGAAGGAAAGCGTCACTGAATTAAGATTTTTATCCCAAAATGTAAATGTTTGAAAAGCAGCCTGCACTTTTTCTTCTGATTTTGGAAAGTTCAAAATTGCCCAATTTGAAAGGTGAAATATGTAGTCATTTGCGCGAGGTTTACGCAATACAATACAGCATTATTTAAATAGAGCTTTAGTGCATTTGTAGTGCAATAGTGAGAAGTTTAATAGGCCTGACAGACTTAGTTAATCCAAACCTGATACTGCATATGTTTACGGTGGCTTTGAATCAAGCCCATTTGTTCTGTTTTGTTAGCATGGCATGTAGGAGTCTGGTCCCCACCAGGACAGGGGTGAGATTTTGCATACCACTTCAGAAGCTACACCCTCTGTACCGTGCCATCCACCACCGTTACTATGGAAACACCAACTCTCAGCGTCCACCTCATCGCACAGCGGCCCGCTATTTCACCTCCATGTCACGGTTGCCCATGCGGCCACCAAAGCCGCCACCGGGATCTGGAGGGCGTAGCTACCAACAGAAGCGCAACTTCTGGGTGGCCCGACTTGCTGCGAGGCTTTTGAAGCTGCGATACATTCTGCTTGGCAGTGCAGTGGGAGGAGGATACACGGCGAAGAAGGTACGCATTTGGTCTGTATATCTGTATCTATATGGTATCCACCTCTTATCTCTACTTCTCATCCAGATCCTGATTGTAATTTAGAGCTGTATTCCCCAACTTTTTTTTCATGCCACGGACCAGTTCAAACAAGTACGGTACATGCCCCTTTGTGGATCGGCAAACATTGACGGTGGGGATGGGAGGGGCAGTGGCGGCTTGGGGGGGTTGTCTGTAGGGTACAAGGGCATTTAAATGTAGTCCAATCCAATCCAATCTATGCTGATTTATATAGCGCTTCCACAACAGCGGCAGCTGTAACAAAGCGCTTTCTACTTGCAATCCACAGGAGATAACGAACAGCTGGACTGTGATTGGCTGCTGTCACACATATTTGCACCGAATCTGATTGAATAAATACCTTCACAGCTTGTCACCATAATATCACCATTCCCAATCATATAGTATCCCAGCCCACAGCCTGTTTTAGCGTGTCATATGGAAGGTAGTCGACGGGGTGGGACGAAAGTAGGGGGTTTACGTTAAAAAAAAAATACAGCATACAGTATATATTAGAGCTGTCAGTTTAGCGCATTTTTATTGGCATTAACTTAAATGAATTTGAACGGGATTAACGCGGCACACGTCACAGCGGAGGTTACGTTGCTCTATAAATAAACCAGAAACAAAACATCAAGGGTGCTGCATAGGTCCACGCAAGTTTGTTTTGCCAGCCACGGCAGCGCGAGACACCGAAAACTTAGAGTTTGGAAAGTTTACTTTTAAAAAGTTCCAAAGTTAAATTGATCCACTGGCAAGATCAAAGTCACCTGTATCATACAGGTATACGATGTATGCCACTGATGCAATTGTTACTTGTTTGGAACTATTTTGTGTGGAAGGTTACAGTGTTCTGTGTCCATATAAATAGAGTGGGTGGAGCTTCTCTGTGTTCATCTGACAGTGACGGTGAAGTTCAGTGGTGCAGTGGTAGCGACCTAGCGAAAATAAAACATCTTCAGTGTTGTCATCGAACCAAGTGCAGTCATCCGAAATGATGTCTACACAAAACCGTAGAGAGACTTCCGCGCAAGAACGACCAACAGAATCAACGTAGCCTGACTGCTGTGTTCAAAGCAAACTTGAGAAAAACGAAGTATGCAACCATGGCTTAAATCCACTATATGCTGAGTACTAGTTTACCTTAGATGTGCACTTTATAATGTTATATTGCTCTGTTTTGAGTCCATAAAAAGAGCTGTTAAAGCAGCTGTTGTGTGACAAAATATTTTTTTCATTGTTGTTGATGGACAGTAATATTGTGTGAGAGATTATGTGTGAATAACTGCTACAAGTGAAAAATGTTCATGTAAAATTGAAAATCAAAATTATTTCAGTAAATATTTGCATGTGGCACATAGAAAACTGATTCATGATTCCAAGTTGATGAGAGCATTAAAATGGGGAAAAATAGGACAAAAAATGTAAAAGGAAATTCAGAAACGATAAAAAATGTGTGAGTAATCACGATTATTTTTTTAGTTCATTTGAGTTAATTATGACAGTTGCATTTTTAATTAGATTAAGTATTTTAATCGTTTGACAGCTCTAATATATATATATATATATATATATATATATATATGTATGTATGTTCTGTAATGGAGGCAGTTGGTCATACCTCATGTGACAAGTGAAAATATGGGCAAGTCCAAACAAAAGCTAACGCTGTTCGTTTATGCCAATCTGCCTATCCAAGAAAACTCAATGCAACGTTTTTTTTTTCACCCCCTGCACCCATTTTATATTTCTTGTGAGCAATTTTTCTCTGTTCGCAACCCACTCAGAACTTGTCTACAACCCATGTTGAGTAATCAATGTACTTATTGCCTTACAGAAATCCTCCACCCAGACAAAAAAAAAGACGCTAATCATAAAATCTAACATTATTGTTCTTTGTTTTTATTGTTCTTCTAAGTTTTAGTATGAAGCTTGCTCACCTGTGTCAATATAATTACAGACCTATGACGAGTGGAAGGATATGCTGCCAGATTTTAGTGAATACAACTGGGTCATTCCTGACTTTGTGTGGGAACTCAGTGAACAAATAGATCTGGGTAAGTGTTTCCATTTTTGTTCTCTTAAGCGGTGGCTTCAAGCCTTTTTTGTCTTGTGTACCCCTGAATTCTTTTGTCGTAGCACACCTGTATTATATGAAACCCACAAAGAACCAGACCCCTTTCAATGTGTCCTATTTAAAGAGGCATATTTAACTTTAAATATCATTGCAAAAAATTGTTAACAAGATAATATAATAATAATCCCACCCACTGTAACTCTTTTACTTTCTTTTCATTATTTTTTCTGAGCTTTGAGACAATGGAGCTGACACGTGGCTGTTGTGGTTTTATCATAGCTGTCACAGGCCGCTGTCTCTCAGAAACAAGTTGTCAAACACAAAGACCATTTTATTAACGGTCTTATGAAATGACAGACAATATATACTTGTCATATTGGAAATACATTTTTATACATTGACTGTTTTCCTACCCCTACTGTGGTTGTGAAACACTGCACTTGAGTGAAAGACAAAAGCAAACTCGGACTACAGTGAGACAGTCACTGTAGTGACTAGTTTACAATATGGCAGGCACTGTGCCGAGGCTTGCAGTCACTGTAGTGACTCTCATAATAATTTTGTCATTGATGACAAAATTATGCTTGCATTTTATTGAATTCATTATTGTCAATGTTTTCGTCCTCAGAGAAACTTTCCAAAGCTCTACCGGAGATGGAGGAAATAGCCAAACTGCTGCCTGACTTTGACAAGATAGGAGAGAACTTCACTTTCATCAAAAGTCTCCTGACCTCTGGTGAGTTATGAGAGACTCAAACATGCCTCATCCATCCTCCTAGAATGTCACACAAAACTTGATGGTTGAACACCTTTTGGGGTGGGGTGGTGGGGGGGTAATCACGGCAACAGATGAGGATGTCGTCACTGATTTGCGCCTTGCTTTGACCAGCGGTCATCTTGATGATTTGTACGGATTGCATCAAGGCATTGAGTGATAGTTGTCATTTTTGCAGTCCAAACATACGGATCGAGGGCGGTATTAATTATTTAATTGCAGTGTCTGTGCATTTGTCCCCCGTTGTCACCACATTTGGTTTGTTTCTCCCGGCCTCGACGCTTCTTGTTTTCATCACAGCCACATATCTCGCTCCCAAATACACTGTTGCTTTGTTATTGGTCCACCCCACCAGTGGTTCCGCTTGGAAAATATCAGCGGGCTCGGAACAAGATGGATTCTCGAGGTTTTCTGAACTCACAAATACCGTAAGAATTCAGCTTGCAGGCAAGGTTCGTCAACCAGTGCCTCAGAGCAGATTAGGTATGACCACTATATTGAAGTTTACAATATGGCAGGCACTGTGCCGAGGCTTGCAGTCATTAAAATGAAGTATGAAGTCCTCTAAGTTAGAAACACCACAAGGGTGTAATTTGCTATGTGCTGCTTTGCTTTTTGTGGGCTTGATCTGATGGCTGTGGTGGCAAACTGCTCAATGAGCCTAAACAATCTCATTCAAGATGCAGTCGAAGCTTAACCGTCCATCACAACCCTGCTTGGACCGCCTGTTTTGAAACACTTCTGATACTCAATTTGAATGAATATCAAGTTTTATAAAGGGTCGTCGGAGATAGGCACTCAGAAATAACGACAAGACACTTCTGGCTACCAACAATAGGCACTTTATTGGTCCCACACAGAAATGATAACACCCATTTTTCTAACAAAACAACAAGCCATTTCTGAATGTATTCTCCAGTGATCCTGCCGACAACGCCAAAAATGTTTTGAAACACTTCTGATACTCAATTTGAATGAATATCAAGTTTTGTAAAGGATCGTCGGAGATAGGCACTCAGAAATAACGACAAGACACTTCTGGCTACCAACAATAGGCACTTTATTGGTCCCACACAGAAATGATAACACAGTTCAAACAAGTTGTATGGAGCTAAAGAACTCTTACCGTATGCCATTAGGGTGGAGAGCCAACACCCTCAGCAGAGTGAGCTTCAATACGAGCTGGGCGTTCGTACGCTAACCCACAGTGGACTCTGCTGAGGAGCATCGCTCCCCTCCTTTTATCCTCTAAAGTGTGTGCATTGGGAGGGGTGAGTGGCCATTCTCATCCCTCCCTACGCCACACTGTTTGTTGTGTAATCAAGTGGCATTGATCACAATCAAGTTTTGACAATTCAAGCAAAGCAGACTATGAAGTCGTCAAAGCAGGCTAAATAGTTTATCTCTGAAGTCGTCAAAGCAGGCTCCAGAGTCCATCTCTGAAGTTGCAAGTCACCAAGTCATGCAATCATCCCAAAGCAGTTTTTCACTGAGAAGATATACATTGATTAAAGAAAACATAACAAAATATCTTAATATACCACCGCCACAATTTGTTCCGATTTCAAAACCTGTTTACCCCATTGGAAGTAATGAAATGAATCTGTTCCTGGGCCAAATTGGCCAAGTGTAGAGTCAATGTTTTACAGAATACTTTAACATTGCTTTTGCACATCCATGATAATGAAAGTGTGATTCTTTTGACAGTTGGGGGCTTGCTTCAAATCATGTTAACATGGATCTTTGTCTTCCATATGAGACTTGTGAATGTGAGAGAAATCCACAAACAAGATAGAGCACACTTTAAATGTGAAACTACCTCAAGCAAGCAGATGCAGTGTGTAGTCAGCTTGTTGGGGACATGCGTCCGCACCGACGATATTTACACCTTGAAGTATGCTTTGTACTTTTCAAGCCATTAATATACATTTACAGTCATCAGAATACAATATTTAGGACCGAATGCACGTTTTGATTCAAGTAAATTATGCCACTTAATTGCTCAAGCATGTTTTGTTTTGCACATCATTTCAGTGTGGCCCTGCATTGACCATCATCCCTCTGCTTCTGTCTTTTCATCATTATTTTCTGATGTTTCTCCTGCTCCCCTGCCCCTCTGTCCTCCTCCACATTATTCGCAGGTGTGAGTTTGGGTAGTGAAGTCAAAGGAGCTTCTGGTCTGCTTCTGTTAGGTGTGTACACCAAAACTCAAAAGTGCTACCCGCTTCCCTATTTTCTTTATGCTGCTTTTTTCCCCTTTAACCAGCATTTTGTGTGGTTTTGCCTACTTGGGAAGTCATTGCCATGCTTAAATCTTGGCCTCCATTTAACTGCTATCAACAGTCAATACAGGTCCTTAATTTAATGTGCAGTGGTTTTCTCAATGCGCCAAGTATAACTCTTATGTTCAAAGTCTCAAGCATTCCTACTTGACTTGAAATTCAATTCCCAATTCCCATTGAACATGTATAGCTTCTCTTTATTTAGTTAAACATGTCTTCAATGTAAACACATTTTCCCCTTATTTTTTTTCCTTTTCCATATTTTTTTAACCTTTGCAAACTAGTGTATTTATGCCTCCTTTGACTTCCACCCTCTCTATTTCCGATCTTTAAGATGTGTTTTTAATTGCACAATCTCATTCCGCTTTTAGTTAATGCTCAAATGTTTGCAAATTTTGCATACTTTACTGAGGTGAAACACCTTTGCATTGAGTCATAAAAACACAAAAAAATCTGGCATAATTTTCTCTTGGTCAGTGCATGTGACTTGTATTCATTTACTATCAACATTGCTTCAGTCACCCCCCCCCATCCCCTCCCCACAAAAATAGCCGCACATTTCTGTTGCCACCTACATAAATTGTTTGTATTTGATCATATGCTTTATATAATTGTGAAAATAACTTGCTGAACGGAATGACAAAAATGATTTGATTAATGTTGCATTTATAGTTTGACAACCGTGAACTACAACCTCACTAAACGTACAATGTTGTTAAACGATTGCCTCACAGCCAGTGTGCAGAATCATATAATGGGATGCTTTTATTGGAACTCATCAGATGCAAATTACCACACTATGTATCCATTTGAAATATTTAAGATGTTTAACCTTTCATAATCTATATATTGGATATACTGTATTGGATATATCATTGCAAGATTTTCCACACATTTGACAATTGGCAAAGGACATCATCACCTATGTATTACCAGAAAATATTTCGAAGACATAACGAATGCCGTTTCTCTGTCAGAAACTTCGGGAGAACCGCCATTAAAAGCGAGAGATGCTTCTACAGCAGCCTCACAAGATGACAAGCACTACAAAAAGGTAAGTTCACCCCCCAGCTTCACATATCTGCCTCCTACTTGGCTCTTCTTGCTCACCAAATCCCCAAGATGGGTGGTGGAAAAATCTTCAATCACAATCATATTTTGTTTTGGCTGTGAACATGGATGACATTTAGCAGCCATTATTATAGATGCAAAGTTATCATGCTCACACTTGTTTTCTGCCCGTTGTGGAGAAATTAACACATACCATTTTTTTGCTTCTTTCCAAATGTCCAGATTTTTAAAAACCTGAGACCTCACACACTTGTGGACATTACCAAGTCTGTGCTAAATGTCCCTATAGGGACATATTCTCCTACGAACTAAAGTCAGAAAAGCCGTACAGCTGTGCGATTTTCTACCTGCGCAGATTCTCCCAATGACTGCCATTCATGCACTCATGGAAGTTTATTAACTACAGGTGGAACACCCCTGCACGTGTGGGCGTTTGTTCCCTGTCTCGCCCAGTACACATTGTCGGGAAGTCTTAAGACTGCTTCGTCTTGCACATACCAAAGGTTTTTGTAAGTCTATTGCCACCTGAGAGTGAAACATCATTTCACATATTTTGCGTCTCCGTTCTGATGGGTGACAGTTACACCCCGGAACTGACTGTGTGGGGCACAACTGGCCAATGTACCCCGATATTAATTGGTGAGCAAATAATTCGGCATCAGTGACTTTTTTTTCACCTGCGAGGAGCACTTCCACCTGCTGATGGCATTTGAAAGTGCCATGAGTTTGATTTCATTTCCGTTCCATACAGTTGTTTTATTCGTCAAATGATAGTACAGTATATCATTTTTTTACACGACTACTTGGGGTGATTTAATTTCACAATATGAAATCATCCAGAAGTTTGAATATTACAGCAGCACTAGCTCTCAATTTCTGAGTGCACCAGCAAAACGTTTTCAGGGTAGAGGTGACATTGGGATAAGGCATGCAACAGAAAGACTCATGTTGTTGACATTCCCAAAAATACAATTAATTAAAACAAGGCAACGTACCTTGTGTATACCTGGAGTACTAAATACTGTTTGCCGGATTTTGTTGACATTTTCAGGGAGAAATGTTCATTTTGTTTGGGAGCAGTACCTTTCATTTATGTCATGTTTATTGATAGTTTAGTTGATGCATATGAATCACTAAGGGAATGTTTTCAATGTAAATTAAATGAAAATAAACAATCAAAGAAGTGATCTCCAGTATTTTGACAGGTTTAGAAAGATTGGCAATTTAAAAGATGTCAATGGATGGGGAAGACTGGTGCTGAGTTTGTAAGCGTATCAATTCAATATGAACACACATGATAAAATGTTGGTTCTTCGGTTTAACATATAAGGTTTCAAACGGCGTGAAATGAACTAGTTTGTGCAGCATTGGAAGAACACATTGTCACCCTACACATAAAAAAGACGAGCTCAGTCACCACTATATTGACTGTTTTTCCATATTGTTTTATATGTATGACCTGGAAGTGTTGTTTGTTTGATTTTTTTTATACAAATATACCAGTATGCCATTTACCGTATTTTGATTTTATTACTGTGTTAGTGTCAGTTCGTGACTGCATATCAACTTGTGTACATATTCTTGTTACTTCGCTGCTGGTTTGACAGAACCCCGTTGCAAACTGAGGACCGTACGTAATTGTACTCACTGTGTGGCAGTATTTTATATACACTACTGAGGTGTGCCTTCATGTGTCAGGTCATCTTTGCTTCATCCCAGCTTCTTTGTCCCTTCTTACCCCCTCCCGCCCCCTTTGTTTTATGTATTTGTAGGAATGGTTGTAAAATGTTGCGATTCTCCCCCTAATGCCCCCCCCCCACCCCATATGCAATAATTTGCATAAAATGGCACGCAACTCGAATCAATATACAATACATGGATCAAGTTCTTTTAGGAGGACTTAATCAATATTTGAGGTCACTTATTGTCAGCGAGAGGCCTTTGCGCGATCATTCACTTTATAGCAATATATATACCTTTGACTATAACCTCTGTCAAGTATCCCGAATCGTCCTTGCTTTGTGCACTGGGGCACAGTCTCACATAGTCGGAAGTATGTCAGTGTCCACAAGGTCGAATTAAGCCATTGAAGGGGTGTTCCCCAAGACGTTTGTCCATGTTGTGACGATAGATTAATACATTATTTACTTATTTACAATGTCAGATGTTGCACGGATAGGTTGTGATGAGGGTGGAGTGACCTAAATTTCATGAGCTGCTGTTCTCGTATCACTACCACCATGCATACTTCAGTGTTGAGAGATGTCATTTATTGGGGGTGGGAGGGGGGTCTATTGAAATGTGGTTTGAATCTGGAGCAGTGAAAAACCTTTGATAGTGTTGCAGCTCATCTATTGTGATGAGCATTGAAGACTATAGAGGAGAAAATAATGATGCCACTTGCTGAGAGGTGGTGATTGTGGTCCTGGTATTAATCACCTCTCCTGCCTTCAGTTTCGCAAAGTTTGGCCTCAGACTTTGTGTTTCACTGATGATGGTGGCAAGATTCCCAAAGCTGAATCCTTGACTGAATAATGATGCATAAGCAAGAATAGCAGCAGCACCAGCACCAATGAATGGTGCGCTATGTGTCAGCCCTATGTGCAATATAGCAATGGCCTCATGGGCTGGTTGCTGTTTGTGCTGCTCCTCCCTGTCTCTCACTATGACGTACCCCAGCAGGGTCTGCTCGGCGAGCTCATTCTTATTCAGCAGCAGATCCAACGGCATGAGGAGGAGGTCCGGCGGGCAGCTGCTGCCAATTATGCGCGTCCCCCACCGCCAGAGCCTGCTCCCACTCCGCCTCCGAACCCCAGCCCCCCTCATCACACACGCAAGGTGAAGGTCCCACCATGCCCAGAGCCACCCTAATCCCCGCAAAAAACACGTAAAAGGTTCACAGCTAGTTCAATCTTGTACCGATGGTGGACTACATTCTTCGATGGAAAGCATTATCGTGGGATGAGATTTACACTACATGGTTCAAGTAACACAATTCGAAAACATTTTTTCTTCTTCCCTCAAGTGGCACAATTGATATGAGTCAAGGCAGTATGAAGAAAAAATGGAATATCTTCAGCTCAAAATCACGAGGCCTTTACCCAAATGTGGATGAAAATTTAAAAAGATGAGTACCGGATAGCTGCCAAAGGCACGGCTTGACATTGCAATATAGGCACCCTTGTGTCTTTCCAAAACACTAATAAACAATTACAAAAATACACATACTGTAAAATGTAATTAAATATGGCCTAAATGTGTTTCATTAGAGGTGGATCAATTGGTAAATAAGGAACATCATCACTGAGGGTGACTTGTGCAAATATTGTGAAGGTTACCCTCGTTTATAAATCAGATTAAAAAAGTTGTATTATTAATTATAAAAATTATATATAATGTTTTCCCCCTATTTTTCCCCTCCCCCATATGTTCACTATTTTGACTTTGACTTTGGACTGATGTACAACTTTCGTTGTTCATCAGTCAAAGTCCAGACAAAAGTCCAGTTTCCATTGTTTTTCCCCCCAAAAAGCTCCAAAGTCCCACCTATGTATTGTCAGGCTACAATATGCTGTGCTTGTTGGCAAGCCACATATGGACCTTCATTGTCTGGTCCCAGATGCCACTCATCCTCAACAATTGCGCTCCTTTTTCTGGATGGGAGCATGTGGTAAAGAATGGAAAACCTCTGCATGGTGTGTGCTATACCTTTTGAAACATCTGTGGTGCAGTCAAGGAGTGTGCAAGATTATCACTTCTAAATGTAATTGTTTCATATTTTTTAACATTCCAACAATCTACCGCTGCTTGTGCATTTCATCAAGACTTAACAGACTTTTGACGCTTGTCTTCACACTTTTCCTGCCAAATCCCATTTACTTCTGTGAGCTGTCTCCCGTCTGTTGTTGATGATTCTTGAAAACAAATCTGCTGCACATGTACAAGATATGTACCTGAATGGGATTTGAATGAATAATTTCTCTTAAAATTGCCTGTGAAAGTTTTTGTGATCTGTGTATCAATTTAAGAGCTGATGTCATTTGGTGTGAACTCTTGTTTTGCATCACCTCAGTTGAAAGGAACAAAAAGCTAGCAGAATAAGGACTGTGTACCTGATATTTTTTTCCCCCACTTTCGCTTTATCCTTCCATCATACACTTAAATTATTCTTATCACGAATCGATCTCGATTTGCATGTAACAAGGGGTTGTGTGGGGAATGGTCAAATTTCATGCTTGAGCAGGAGACCCAAAGTCTTTCAACAAAGAAGCATCAATTTATTTTGTCATTTTTCCTTGTTTTTTTCCCTCTTCTTCTTTGATTATTAGTCCTCGGATAAAGAAAAGATAGATCAGCTCCAAGAGGACCTGCTTCGTACCCAGGTAGACTCACACTTAAACATGGACTACTCTGTCAGAGACCTGGCTGACCGGCAGTTTCCTGTCATCTGTTCATAGCTTAAGTATCAACGCATGTTGGAAAGACTGGAGAAAGAGAACAAGGAGTTGAGGAAAGTGGTTCTGCAAAAAGATGATAAAGGGATTCACCAAAGGAAAGTAAAGGTTGGTTGCACTAAAAACACAACAGTTTCAAACCCAGCTAATTCAAACAAGTATTTCCCATCTTTTCCAAAACCTAAGAATGGACAATTGGTATGACACCAAAAATGACAGGAAGTTCAATGTGTGTCTCTTGTTGTTTTTGTAGAAATCCCTTATTGATCTGTATTCTGAAGTTTTGGACATTCTGTCCGACTATGATGCCAACTACAACACACACGACCATTTACCCAGGGTAAGATGCACGCATTTGCTAAAACTCATTACTGATTGAGTGATGACAAGATAGTCAGTTGTCATAGTTTCTTTTGAATTCAAAGTTGTGACTCATAGCTTGAAAATCAGAAAAATATTTGTGTGCAATTAGAAAAACATGGAAACCTGACCACATTCTATTTTCTGTTTCTTGCATTTGTAATTTATTATAGATTTATTTTGTAATATTTCAAAATCAGTCCTAGCTTTCTGTAGTATCCAAACCAGGGGTGGATCCTTTTTCCTAACCTTTCTTCTCCCACCGTTATCTTCTATGAAGGTGGTTGTAGTGGGTGACCAGAGTGCTGGCAAGACAAGCGTCCTGGAAATGATTGCACAGGCCAGGATTTTTCCCAGAGGCTCTGGAGAGATGATGACACGTTCTCCTGTTAAGGTACATGTCACCAGAGTGAATGTGGTTTGTTGTGGGTTTTTTTTTTAAATAAATGGACAAAAGGACATATATATCCTAGAGAATTATGAATGACATCAGCACATGTATTTGAAAATACATTGATAGAATCTGTGCATAGGAGAATGTTCAGGCAACAAAGTGTGCATGTTCATAGTTTTGATTTCACAGTACGTGTTCTTTCTGCAGGTGACACTCAGTGAAGGGCCCCACCACGTGGCTTTGTTCAAGGACAGTGGCCGTGAGTTTGACCTGACAAAGGAGGAAGATGTAAGATACAAAATGTCCTTTTCTGTCCATCTCTAGCATATGTACACAGAAATGTACTTTTTTGTGTTGTACAGCTGGCTGCTCTCAGGCATGAGATTGAGCTGAGGATGAGAAAGAGTGTTAAAGAAGGACAAACTGTCAGCTGCGAGGTTTGTACATTAGTTTGCCATTTGAACTGAAAGCGTAGATTTTTTTTGGGTTTGACATCTAAATGTGTTGGTTAATGGTGAATTTGATTGTGTATTAAATTAACAGACAATATCCTTGAATGTCAAAGGCCCAGGAATCCAGAGAATGGTCCTTGTTGATTTACCAGGTGTCATCAGTGTAAGTAAAGCTCTGCGGGGTTTTTTTTTTTTGGGTTTCTTATTCTCGCATCCGTTTTCTGTATACCACTTATCCTCATTAGGGTCACAGGTGAGCAGAATCCTATCTCAGCTGGCTTTGGGCCAGAGGCAGAGCACAACCTTGAATTTGTCACCAGCCAGTCGCAGGGCTTTTAGACATTCATTCATGCTCAGTCATGCTTTATTTTTGTTAATTTTTTTAATTGCTACTTATTCTTCCACTTAGAGATTTTCAATGTTGTCTGTAGCTCTTTTTAGTACAGTAATTCATAAAACAACTCATGCTTTTTTTTTAAAGTGCAGTCCTTTAAGTGTTTTTTCCCTTATGTTCTTTCCAGACGGTGACGACAGGCATGGCATCAGACACGAAGGAGACCATCTTCAGGATTAGCAAGGCCTACATGCAGAACCCCAATGCAATCATCCTTTGTATTCAGGGTAAGCTGTGATCTTGCATCCCCAATTAAAATGACTATATTGAAGCTAGCAGGTAAAAGTGAGCAGTTTCGAAAATCCTTTTGCTCCTCTATCTCCATCCAGATGGCAGCGTAGATGCAGAGCGAAGCATTGTAACTGATCTGGTTAGTCAGATGGACCCCCACGGGAAAAGGACCATCTTTGTGTTGACCAAAGTGGACTTGGCCGAGAAGAACCTGGCCAGCCCGAGCAGAGTAAAGACTGCTTTTTAGTCGTTACAAATATGTGTGCAGACCATTTGGTTTGGGAAATAGAAGCTATAAATTGCTCCTCCACAAGAGGGCACCCATCCCAAACACAATGTGATGCTCGCTGTAGCGAGGTATAAAAACAAAAATCACTCTCTTTATTATTTCAGATCCAACAGATAGTTGAGGGCAAGCTCTTTCCCATGAAGGCTCTGGGATACTTTGCTGTCGTAACAGGAAAAGGTAATTCCCATTGGGGCACACATTATTTCAATATCAGCTGATTTTGCCAATCTGATATTCTCTTTTGCCTTGATTTTTTTTGAATAAGTGAATATAGTCATGACTGAATTTCTCCTCCTGCCGATCCATGTATAGGAAGCAGTGGTGAGAGCATTGACTCAATTAAGGACTATGAGCAAGACTTCTTCCAGAACTCCAGATTGTTGCGGTAAGCGCAAACAGTGCAGTGATTCTTTGCATTTATACAATGATTAGAAGGTTAAATGCAGTGTCTTATGGCGTTGAGTAGTGCTTCGCTGACAATCAGTTGTCCTATGTCACTAGGGACGGCATGTTGAAGGCCCACCAGGTGACCACAAAGAACTTGAGTTTGGCTGTCTCAGACTGCTTCTGGAAAATGGTGAGAGAGTCTGTGGAGCAGCAAGCTGATGTCTTTAAAGGTAGGATCTCTGTCACTGTGAGTTTGTCATTTCCTTTCTTAAACCAAATACAGTGCTTAACAAATTTTGCTCTTTCAGATGAGATGTTCAGGTTAAAAATCAGCTGTCTACCTGTAAGCTCATAGAAAAGGCGCACTCTTTTGAATTGCAAAAATGTACATATTCTTATGAGAGGAGACAGGTGGTTTGTACACAGGTGAAAAGACCATCACTAAACAGGAGGTCACGGTGGCTTACACTACCATCCTTTCATCCATTCCAAAGAGACTCAATGATTTGGTCTCCAACAAAAACCCAAAAGATATTCCACTTTGACAGTTGAGGTAGCCCCATTATGTTTATACAACACAATGGAAGATTAATGAGGGAGTTTTAACCCAGCAACTTGTTGATGGACAGAGACCTCTTTGCAAGGCCTCTTAATGTCTGTGGTCTTGTATACCAAATGTTAATTAATTCATCGGGATTGAAAGTAGGTTTTACTGATGCACTGATTAACATTAACTCAATGTTCACCTAGGTATTTTTATTCCATTGGCTTTGACAGTGCCAGTAGGACATTCTCATAACAGCCCCCCCATATTTCCCTTTGCAGCTCACTTGAGTGGCTGTATTTTTCCTATCCTGTCACTTTTCCTATGTTAGGTCTGCCCTCCTGTGGCAATTAGTTGTGACAATCACAGGCTAAGAAAACCAGAGATTTATGGCTGTGCTCCTGCAGTTCCCATAGGCCTGTTTTATGCTGTATCGATCCACAGCTCATCAAATCACACTTAGAGTCTCCATCCCTGTTCAGAGCCACTGTGGCACCACAACCCAGTAATTAGCTTAATATCCAATTTGAATAGGAAGCAAGCACTGGCTTGATATTGGGTGTATGCGTGGCTTTGTATAAAGTTGGAAGTGTTCACATTGATGAGAACTAAACCATTCACGATTGAAAAGAGTGTGTAATGGTCCCAATCCCTCTTTGCCTTCGGGGGTAGTTAAGTGTGAAAGTCATCACCCAATTTTGGTCTATCTGGCACAATGAGCAGCAGTCTAGGAGTTGGGATAACATCATAGCCGTGAAACACACAAGGTCAGGTCCTGTTATGTCTGTGCTGTCCTTGCTTCTTGGATTACAAATCGCTACTTAGTGTAAATTTCAACCTTGATCATCATCCAGTCATGAACATCTGTAAAATTACACCTTCATACATAATTTTGCATTTCCTAAAATGTCATAAGATAATTGTCATGAATTATTTGATCATAATTGAATTACTCTACTTTTTTTTTCCTTGTAGCATCCCGCTTCAACCTGGAGACGGAGTGGAAAAACAACTACCCTCGTTTGAGAGAACTGGACCGGGTAAGAAAAAAAAACCCCAGATTGTACCTCCAATATATTACAACATATTCCTCTGAAATACACCTTGTTAACATGAGTGCAAGTAAAAGAAACAGCCACGTATGAACTGTCTTGTACTAGAAATAACACTTCAATGGATAAACTGAGGGCGGCCCGGTAGTCCAGTGGTTAGCACGTCGGCTTCACAGTGCAGAGGTACCGGGTTCGATTCCAGCTCCGGCCTCCCTGTGTGGAGTTTGCATGTTCTCCCCGGGCCTGCGTGGGTTTTCTCTGGGTGCTCCGGTTTCCTCCCACATTCCAAAAATATGCATGGCAGGCTGATTGAACACTCTAAATTGTCCCTAGGTGTGAGTGTGAGCGTGGATGGTTGTTCGTCTCTGTGTGCCCTGCGATTGGCTGGCAACCGATTCAGGGTGTCCCCCGCCTACTGCCCGGAGACAGCTGGGATAGGCTCCAGCACCCCACGCGACCCTAGTGAGGATCAAGCGGTTAGGAAGATGAATGAATGAATGGATAAACTGAATGGATTTGTTTTCTGATATTGGACATGTCTGTTTGCAGAATGAACTCTATGAAAAGGCCAAGAATGAAATCTTGGATGAAGTCATCAGCTTGAGTCAAGTGACCCCACAGCACTGGTAAGATCATTTAATAATAACCCAATGGATTTAAAAAAAAAAAACATTAGGAATATATGCAAACATTTTATTTGATAAATGAAAATTTTTGAAAAGCTGGCAATTGCCTTGTGATGGTATTGCTACTGGTGCTCTACACAATGTTGGTCCAATTTCTACTTAGGCACTGTATATGAATTTAAAGAACCCCATGTGAATAGAAGGAATACTATGGTGGACTAAATGTGGATGTGCATGAAAGTTAGGCCTGTCACAAACTAATCTCTTAGGAACTGATTAACTGATCACTTATTCCATCGATTACTCGAGTAATGTTGTTGTGCCCAGTATGCTAGCTATCATTTCTTTGGAATCAATATTCTTGATCAATGGTCCATGGACACGAACAGCGGTGGTCCACTTATCCAACATCCACTATTTGAGATGACACTGGGGAGACTTAACCACGAACAGGATCATAACATGGTATTGGAATCTACCGTCAAGTGCGACCATGGCTCTGTTGATAGGGCCTTGTTTTCTCAGCAACACATCATTAAGTAATTCCTCATGGTTCCAAACACCCTTGAATTAGCATCAGCATATCATGACTGTTTTTATAACAATCGAATACCACAAGTCATAGCTGGATGCTGTCACCCTTTATATTGAATCTTTTGAATTGTGCATGTTTCATTTTGTATGGTAACAGGGAAGCCATCCTGCAGAAGAAGCTGTGGGAGCGTGTTTCCACACACGTGATAGAGAACATCTACCTACCTGCTGCACAAACAATGGACTCGGGGACCTTTAACACCACTGTAGACATTAAACTGAAGCAGTGGACTGACAAGCAGCTACCACACAAAGCCCTTGAGGTAAAAACTTGATATATGTCGATCCCTTCATTGAGCTGTGCTTGGATACGGTACAATGCGATTATTTAAAAAAAAATCTATGATTGAGTGGTTTGATATTTGGATTTTAATTTTAACGGTGTAAAAATGTGTTCTGATGGGCTGTCTGTCTGGGGAGGTGACTCAGTCATTCCACCCCCAAAATATATTCACCAAATATTGGGAAAAAATATTGGGAAAAAAAGCAGCTACTACTGTATAGTTGAATCTGTGGGTGCCAAATGTTCTAAGTATGCAATGGTCCAATGTAATGGCAATGGCCAAAAGCAATCCAGTTGTACACTGCAGCGAACAACTAAACAAGATGTTGAATTGATAGCTCTGACTGTGTGCCAATCAAAACTGAACATCATTGTCTTTGGAAACATTTTTATCAGTCTTTTGGGGATTTAATTGCTCCAACAGATTTGAAAAAAATTCGATTTAGATTCGTATCACCTTAAAAAATAGGCATAAAGGATTGAAAAGATGTTGTGCGCTGTAACAATGTAATGTAGGCACTGGGCTGAATGCTTGAATAGAATTCCTTTAATTCCTCTCATGAGACAAATAAAGTATATTTCGGGGGTGTGCATCTCTCCAATAAGACATTTCAACACGTACTGTATGTAGATGCAGGTCAAAGACGGTTTATTTGAAAGTGGAATGATAGGACTCATTTGATTTAGTGGGATTACAATTCGTGTGATACGGTACCGCTCAGTTTTCGAGGGTATGATGCAATGAGTTTGTCATTGTTATTTTAGTTCTTTTCTTCAGCGTCACTCAACATCACTGATCTTGTTTTTAGGTTGCTTGGGAGACACTGCAGGAGGAGTTTGCTCGCTTCATGGCTGAATATAAAGGCAAAGACCAGGATGACATTTTTGACAAGCTGAAGGAGGCCGTGAAGGATGAAAGCATCAAGAGGCACAAGTGGAATGAAAGTGCCATGGACAGCCTGGTAAACATATTGTCAACATATTCTGACTAACTGAATACAAGGTCATTTACATCAGCTGGCCTTTTGTAATGATACATCTTACAATGTTCTTGTTGTGGTGTGTGTCCATCAGAGGGTGATCCAGCACAATGCCCTAGAAGACCGTTCCATCACAGACAAGCCTCAGTGGGATGCAGCAATTCAATTCATGGAACAAACCTTGCTGTCACGGCTCAAAGACAGTATGTGCCGTGCTTCATGCTGGAAGCTTTATTCCATTAGAAATGTGACAAGCGATCGCCTTTGTGGAATTTTAGAAAGAAAAAAAAAGATGGAATGAGCACTTCAAACCCCTTACAAAATGTATTTTGTATTTTGCAGCTGAAACTGTAATCAAAGACATGGTGGGTCCAGACTGGAAGGAGAGGTGGATGAACTGGAAAACCCGAACATCAGATCAGGTAGTGCTTCTGCACTGTTCAGTGGCTCAGTTTTATAGATAGCTTGGTCGATCACAATAATTACCATATCAACGTTTTCTCCTTATCCTAAGCCTTTTCCAGCTAAACTTCAAAGGTGGCTGGATTACTGTATCGACTTTTGGTTAAATAAATAAAATGGCCCCCCTATTTTTTCCCAGACTTTACATGAATTTTAGCGACATAAATGGAAGGGGTTCCAAAGCCTAACGCCACAGTGTCATTTTGGGAACATTTTGGATTCAAGTCAGATAAATGTGGTGTGGCCACTAACATTAGTGGATCGATACGAGACATTTGTATGAAAAAAGTTGCAGCATCACAAACCTCAAACTCTATTTAAAATGCAGCCATCCAATTCAGCTCCTAACAATAAACATGCGTGGGTATGAAGGGCGGTCCATTTCCGGACAGTTTGCAATTACAATGTTTGACAGATAGTGTTACGTTCCTTATAAACGATACTCTTATGGAACATTTGCAGGCATAAAATTCTCAGTTGATGATTATTTGCTAAATTTATCAGGTGGAACATTAAATCACTCGTCTCGATTGTGTCTTCAATTTACTAAAAGGTTGAATTTTTTTCCAAATCATTGTATTCTCTATTCATCCAATGCCCCAAATTGATTGGAATTGGGTTTGTAGTTTCTGAGACAATATATCATCCACCGCATGATCTAAATGCGTCACCTATGTCATTCACTTTGCAGCATATCCGAAATGAAACAAAATCAGAGCTTGAGCGCTTGCTGAAATTGCATGATGAGCACACGGCTTACCTGGCTAATGACGAGGTCACGACAGTCAGGAAGAATCTGGAGGGTCGAGCCGTCGAAGTAGACCCAGTGCTCGTGAGCTCACGATCCCGACGTTTTATTGTAATTCTCTCGTGATGTTCACTGAGTAACAATACCTTGACTTTCACTCTAGATCAAAGACACGTGGCATCAGCTCTATCGACGACACTTTTTGCAAAAAGCTCTGTCCCATTGTAACCTCTGCAAAAGGGGCTTCTACTACTACCAGAGGCACTTTGTTGACTCTGAGGTAAGGAAAAGAAGAAACATTAGAAAGTTGTCATTGTCACTTGAGCTGTATTGTATATTGCATGCTATAATTGTGGTGTTGCAAATGTTCCCAGTTGGAATGCAATGATGTCGTTCTGTTCTGGAGAATTCAGAGGATGCTGGTCATCACAGCCAACACATTACGACAGCAGCTCACCAACACTGAAGGTAAAGACCAGTCCAAAAGCTTTTGGATATTGGGCGTCAATTCTCTTATGGCCAAAGTTTTTACTTGTCAATTAGTCTTGGATTGAAACTGATTGTTGCAAAACGTAGCTGTTAGAGATAATATCAGATGTATTATGGGTGTGTCTTGTACTTGTTGACTTCATTCTTTATTCTTTGTTCTCCTCAGTGCGCCGACTGGAGAAAAATGTTAAAGAGGTGCTAGAGGACTTTGGAGAAGACACAGAGAAGAAATCTCAGCTCATCACTGGCCGCCGAGTCCAGCTTGCCGAGGATCTCAGTAAGACATCATTTTAACTCATTTGTACTTTTTTATTTTTTATTTTTATTTTTTTTTGAAGGGTCTAACATTGCAACAATTCCAGGAGTTGTCCAGGTGGTCATGTTTAAAGAAGACACTATTTTTTATTTAATGTGCAAGATGGTAGAGTTAAAATAACATTAGCCTTTGCCACCAAGATCCTTTATGAGAGTAAGATTGCCTTAAAATCAAGGTCTGTTAAAAAAGAAAAAAAAAAATCTTGAATTGATTTTTTTATCTGCCCTTGTTTTCAAGTATCTTACATTTAGGTTTACAAATGCAATCTTTTCAGAATACTTTCTAATGTATTTTCACTTCCCCTTCTAAGTTACGAATACTGTCATCAGGTGGAATCCCTATCTTCAGTTAGCAGAACAAAACCAAAAAAAAACCATTTGTTGAGCCATTAACACTGCTTCATCAAAGAGAGCAAGCCATTTTAAACTATACATTGGTCAGTAATTTGTCAAAATAATATAGAGGGAATGACCAATTGTATTTTTTTTTTAAGGAAATTGACCACATTTGGACATTGGAGGTTTTGGCCCGATGCTAGTGATCTGCAAAACAGCCTCAGGAGGGCTTGTGGTTGGGGCCTGCAAGAGAATTAATACTTGGGTTTCCACATCAACACTTAACTTAGTGCTTGCCACCAACCAGAACAGTCCAGTTACGATTCAACGTCCCGTGTATTGCCGGGTCGATCAATCTTTCCCGTTCACTTCATTTCACACTGTTGTTTCCTGTCCCTTTGTCCATTGAATTATTTCATTGTAAATCCTCCCAAAATGTCAGTATTATACTGAGTCTGTGTAGCACTTTTCTCGTCAGCCACATCAGAACAAGTTAAGCTCTGAAGCCCGAGCTGGGGTTTTCCCTTGTTTTGATCATCCCCACAGTCGGCAGTCTACTTTCTGTACACCTCCTAAAGTCCTTTTCATCCATGTGGACAGATGTTGGTAATCCTGCTCTGATTGGCCCGGATTGAGTTACGTGGGCCTGTGGTCCCCCACTCGGATCACTCTCAGTCGCACTTGTGGCGGAGCTCAGATCATGTTTCATTCTAGCCCACACCTGCTCCTTTGACTTATCGGCGTGCCCCCACAAAGGCTTCCTTAATACCTCTATGAGGTGTCGTAATCTGCCCCTAATGCCCCGCCACCTTGTCGGAGTGTGTTAACAGAGCATTAAAGGTTGGGAGTTTGAATTTTCTTCCCTCTGGTGAAAAGATGAAAGGGCGTGTTTATGGGATGTCATTTGGCTGTCGGTGTTGCAGTTTGTATGACACAATTGTTTACGCTAACTTTAAACAATGGGGGGCATCCATGCGTGTTCTGTTTGAGCGCTCACCTCACAGCCAAAACAATAATGGAGGAACACGAACACAGCTATAGTCGAAGTGGCATCGGTATTTAGGATGATTCGCCAGCAAATTCAACATCGGCTCTTACTGCGGCTATACTTGTGATGTCGGGTATTCCCCTGCTTTGTCATATGAAGGTTGCCCGTAACTCATTTTTGACTCACAACACACACACAAAAATCATCCAAGCGATGGCTCGTAACTCAAAAGGTTGCATAAGTTGCATCACTTGTATGTCAAGTATCACTGTACAGTACATTCATCTCTTCTTGGGTCAGGTCTTACTACTATTTGGGGGACTGGTCCTGCTTTTGAAATTAGTACAGGTTGTCCTTGGTTTTTGATGGAGTTCTGCTCCTATGACTCCGATGTCACCTGATTTAGTCAAAACACACCCTGTAGGTGTCTGAGGTACCTCACCTATTCCTCGTGGTACAAATTAATGACCTACCCCAGAAAGTAGATTGGTGATTTCTCTCAATATGGAATCCTGATTCTTTGCAGAGAAAGTTCGTGAGATCCAGGAGAAACTTGAAGCCTTCATCGAAGCGCTACACAAGGAGAAATAAAAGACACAGGTAGAGTATTTTGGCATATGTAAAATCACGTTTATTTTGAGATGATTCTCTCATGTCTGTTCTGCCCCTCTGCTTCACAGAACTGTTGAGAATTAAAGGCAATGTTTTTCCCCTCACAGAAAAAAAAATGCACTGATGAATAGAATTTGACCGTCATCGGACTGCTGGATGTCACACACGTCTGCCACAGCCGACTCGTCTGCTTTTATTGCTCACACCGTCGCTCCCTCCTCCTCCTCGGACATTCATGGAAAGATGGACCTTTTCACTTGGGGTGTAATTATCTTGTTCTTTTTTGGGGGAGCTGTCCCGGTCAAGAGTGGGACAGGACTTCTCATCGTGAAATCTGATGGAATACAACAAACCCATGACAACACGGAAGAAGAAGGCTGCATGTTTGTGGCTGTTTGCCCACTTTTGAACATTCATTCTGTTTCGTTGCACTAAAGACCCAAAGTGTTTGTGCTTTCCCTTCAAACTTGGCTTCACATTGGATCTCCATGTATCATAATGGACAGAATCAATTGTGGATCTGGACACATTATTATTTAATGAATCGTTTCTGCTGGACTGAAATTTAAGAAAGCACTTATTAGTTAATTATGCCCACAAAGTCCATACAATATACTCTCGTATTCCATAGTTTGTTCATCTGTGTGTGCGCGAATGTGTTCCTTTGTACGCATGTGTCATCGCCACGTCATGCTTTCATCATTTTCACAACCGATTACATATTCCCGTGTACCAAAAGATTTTACAGAAATAGTTCACTTTATTTAAATCTGTAAAAACAATTGGTGGAAAAAAAATAAAAGGTTAGCGTGTCTGTGTGTAATTTGGACAAATAGTTCAACTTGAAAATATTGAAATAAAACTAATAGTGAAAAGGGAAAATCTTTCTGGTTTACTTTGAACACAACGGCTACATATGACTATTTAATTACAATACAAATTGTGCATAGTACCAGTACAAAAAACCCAATCCCTTCCAAAGATAATTGTTCAATTTTGACTCGTATTAATTTAACATGTTTAAGAAAGTATCTTTCGATCGGGTGGTAGTGCCCACCGCTGTTTCTAATATTTTGCATGATGTCAACCACAATAGTTCTTTTTCGCTTATAGACCAGATCTGCGTTTCTTCCTCATGTCAGCTTGATTTGGACCACACTTGACTGTTGTCCATCTAACAATTCCTGTTCCTACTTTGCATGTGTACGTGGCTCCAAAGATAAAATAGGTATGGTGATGTTGAATAAATGGTGCTTATGTCACAGTCTCATATGTATGAGGACAAGCAGACGTGTCCGAAACTAAATCTCTGAGATGGTTACTAAATAATCTATGTTGAAAGTCATGTTCAGATGGTGTGACCTAACATTTGTTATTTATTTCCTAGATTTGTGCTTAAAGGAAAGAAAAAAAATAATAAATTGACACATGAAAATGATTTCTTTTCACAAATTATAAACGTTTCAATTAGCATTAGTTCACAGACAAGATTATATTGTCGTTCATGTATATTAGTATGAGTTCATCCAGAGTGATCTTGGGCCACTTGGGAGACATCTATGATCAGTGCTCTCCTTGTTTGGACTTAAAGTTTAGGACAGCTGAGACTTCGTAGGTTTGCAGCGGTCTCACAATTCAACTTGATATACCACTTTTGAAACAGCCATTGCGACATACAAAGTCTTGAACATTGAGTAAAAAGGAGTCACACAAAATAGACAGTGAAAACTAATAAGTTAATTATGAATTCATAAGTATTAACCATTGAATGAATCAATAAATTTATCAATGAATAGAAGTACTGTCGACAAAATGCTAGAACGTTGTCAAGTAACAATACTGAACCTAAACCCATCCATCCATCCATTTTCTGATCCGCTTCATTCTCACAAGGGTCGCGGGGCGTCCCGCAGCCTATCCCAGCCGTCTTCGGGCAGTAGGCGGGGGACACCCTGAATCGGTTGCCAGCCAATCGCAGGGCACGCAGAGACAAACAACCATCTGCGCTCACGCTCACACCTCGGGACAATTTGGAGTGTTCAATTGGCCCGCCATGCATGTTTTTGTAATGTGGGAGGAAACCGGAGTGCCCGGAGAAAACCCACGCAGACCCGGGGAGAACATGAAAACTTCACACGGGAAAGCCGGAGCTGGAATCAAACCCAGTACCTCTGCACTGTGAGGTTGACACGCTAACCACTGGACCTCCAGGCCGCCCAAGCCTAAACCCATAGAATGAAAATATTTTAGAAACGGACGGGGGTGGAAGGGCTTGCCGAATATTTAAATGAGGGGTTCATTCCAAAGGGAACTGTTTGGCCCGCTGACCTGAGACACCGTTTTTTTGTGGTCGAGGAGCTCAGAGAGATAAGGTGGGGAGAAACCATTAAAAAATGTAGAAAATAGAATCTTAAAATGCCTCATACTCTTTCCATTTCAATGTGATTTCTTGAACAGTGCTCGTGAAATATTTTCACTTTCTAATCCTGCTTGAAACTTCTCAGCGGTAGTGATGGGTCCAGCGACACCGATGCATTGACACATGCTCCGGGCTCAAACCACGTGTCGATGCATGTGCTGCTTCATTACGTCACGTGATTGACACGTGAACTGCATTGACACAGTCCAGGCTTCTAATTGACACACCGCTGCTAATTGACACATCGGCTGCGTTGACACAGTCCAGGCTGCTAATTGACACGTGAACTGCACCGGTGCAGTTTAGACTGCATCGGCTGCTTGGCACAGTCCAGGCTGCGCCACTTTGTCCAGGGGGCGTCGACTCAGTGCAGAGGGCGTTGACGCAGCAAAAGCCCGCCACACAGTGTTTACAAGGAAGTGCGTCTGGCCAGTGGCTACACAATGCCACCTGCCGAAACAAGCCAGACCTCACTCACGCTCGCTTGTCGAAGTTCGTGTCAGTGCAGACTTCGTGTTCGTGCCTTGCCTTCCTGGCCGATTATGGAGCAGAGACGCAAATCATCAGCCGTGTGGGACCATTTTGATGTCGTGGAGAATAAGGTATTATTTATTTATTCAAATCGCCTTCTGTCGCCGAGAGCCTCTCGGCGAGAGGCACTCGCCGAGTGCCTCTCAGATTATTGACACGTGTTTTACCATTCTAATCCAAATACATTTCAAGGTAACTCTCAGTTACTTCTTATTCACATTTCATTACAGGTGAAATGTCATACACCAACAGAAACGCCTCCACCATGCTGAGGCATTATCGGGCCAAGCATGAGAATGAAGTTCGCGATACACCCAGTATTACGCCAGGTATACAAACGTTCACTCATCTTTTCACGGTTGCTATGTTGATGATTAATTGACAATCAGTAATTATTATTGGTTGACTCTCCACTCCATGTTTGACAATCAAGCTTCCAGGAAGCAGCTGCTCGATCAGGCACTGCTGAACTTCATTATCAAGGACTGCCAGCCCCTCAGCATTGTGGAGAGTGAAGGGTTCAAGGAGCTGATTCAGGTCCTTGAACCCTCATATGTTTTGCCGACGAGAAAGGTCTGTGTGGGAGTTCCATAATGTAGTAGATGAATCCCATATAATGTTTGGTTTAATTTTCAGACCATCAAGAAAATGGTGGCCGAAAAATATATGGAGGAACGGGAAAAAGTAAAAATGGAAGTACAGCAAGCTGTGGCAGCGAGTATGACGACTGACATGCGGACCTCTGTGAACATGGAGGCCTACTTGGCACTCACCTGTCACTACATTAATGCAAATATGCAGTTGTGTTCATCAGTGTTGGGAGTACAATATTTTCCACAAAATCGCACTGCTGACAATTTGGCCCAGGTCAAAAGGGGCATGATGGACTGGGCCATAACCAACAAAGTAAAGTGTCTTGTGACTGATGCAGCACCGAACATGATCGCATCCACTAGACACCTCCAAATACGCCACTCAATTTATTAGTTAGAAAATCGTGCGATCAGGTCCCTGCACTTACAGACATTAGGAACAAAGCTCGGCACATTGTTACATATTTCCGTTCAAGCACTACAGCCAAGGAGAAGCTTGCTCAGGTGCAGCAACAGATGGGATGTCCAACCCTGAAACTTATCAATGAGGTGCCAACACGCTGGAACAGTACCTATGAAATGGTGAGAGGGAACCAGTGTGGGTATCTCTGGCCTCCCTAAAGACGGATTTGGCTCCACTGACAGCTGATGAGTTTACCATCATAGGAGAAGCACTACTTGTGCTTTCTCCATTCCGTCAAGCTACAGTGGAGTTGTCTGAAGAGAGGAAAGTTTCAGGTTCGAAGGTCATCCTGATGATGAAAATGCTTTATCATGCACTTGAGCGCCACGCTTCAACCCTGCACATACAGCCAGTCATACAACTCCACGAACACCTCAAGCGTCGAGTCACAGACACTGCTTCCAGTTTGGAGTCTATGAGTGTGTTAACCTTAGCAACACTTCTAGACCCCAGATTCAAATCACTTGGATTCCGCAGTTCCTCCAGGTGCACGGAGGCCATATCCAGACTGCGGGCTGAGTGCATGCGTGTCATTGGGTGCACAATCGAGGCCCAGCCTGGACCATCATAGCAGCCCTCTGCAACTACATCAGGCATGTTACTCATCATTATTAGTTTATTGGAAACTGTTCTAAATGCCAATTGGTTTGGTTTTGTTTTTTTTAGGTGGCCTGTGGAGTCATCTGGATGATGAGGTGGGGAGACTGGGAAGAGGTGGTGCAACAGCAAACGCAGTATCTGAGGTCCAGCGGTACCTGGCACAGGGGAATATTGCACGTGACCGGGACCCGCTGTTGTACTGGAAGGACCACCACACTTCTTTCCCAAACCTCTCCCACCTTGCAAAGGAGTTCCTTTGTACGCCAGCCTCATCTGTCCCTTGTGAGCGTGTGTTCACCACAGCAGGAGAAATTGCTTGTAAAAGACGCAACAGGCTGAAGTTTAAAACGTTGAAGCATCTTATTTTTCTCAATAAAAATTTGTGAAATCAAAGCCCACAAGCATCCTCATTGAAATGATCTTCACATTATTTGAACGCATTGAATGTTGCAAAATGAATGCATGGATGGGAATGATATTGTATACACTTCATCAAATCGATGAATGACCTTATGAAAATGTCTTGGAACAGTTGTAGATGCAAAACCGTGCTGGCAGCTACATAATGGATAAAAGAAAAATATCCCAAACCATGGGGATCCTCCCAAAAACTAAGGATGTGCTGAATAAGAGATCCTTGTGCACATTATCCTTTTATTACTTCCGTATTTGAGCTATTGTGTGGAAATATGGGGAAATGCCAGTAAAACGCACTGTTTTAAAACTACAATACAAAGCAATCAGAACAATCACTGGCTCCAAATAAACGGAACCCACAAATCCACTGTTTATCAAATTAAACAATGAAATCTCATGACCTGGTTGACTTCAATTATTGTACAAAGCACACAACAACCTCCTTTGCCAAAACATCCAGAAGCTTTTTAAAATTCGAGAAAGTTGTCATAATTTAAGGGGTACTAACCTATACAAAAAAATCCAAAACACGAACAAACATCACGCAAAAGAGTGTATCTGTAATAGGTGTAAATCTGCGGAATGATTCTGAAACGGACCAGTAAAATGAGTAACTCTCTTGCTGAGATTAAAAATGAATTCGAGAGTAGTACAAGACAACTACACAAATCAGAATTAAGCTGATAAATTCGATACACTCATGAAATATAGCAATACATCAGAAATACATTGATGAGATTTAATATATTAATGAAATGTAGCATCCATTATGAATATGAGAAAATCGACATATACATGTGCTCCAATGAGTACTGTATGTACTGTCTATACAAACCTAAAGTTGTAAAAATGTATAAGTACAGCATACATAAGGGTAAAAGCATTTGTTGATATGTAGACTTTCTTTCCTATTTTGAAAAATGATCAATTCATATATAAGAAGGGGTAGGACTCGGGGTAGGTTTTTTACTTCTTTCTACTCCTTTGAACACATATTTGTGATGATGACTATTTTCTTTTCCTTTTTTTATATCTTACCTTCACTTTTTGCCAATTTATTACCGAATTGTATGTTTATATGTTCAATATACAAATAAATGTATCAGTCGGTTCAGTCTGTTAAGTGGGTTGGCTGCAGGGATCTTGAAGGTCCAGCAGGTGGCAGTGGTCAGTGACACAGTATCAGCACAGTATCAACACAGTGTGTCAGTGTGTCGACACGCCTCATGAGGCCTCATGGACTTAATACTATTAAGCCTTTCACCCCCCACCCCAGCCCGTCCTCTCCCTTTCTTTCCCAGCCCATTTGATTGGCTGTACTTAATTGTCCTAGCCTGCCACTTTTCCCACCTTAGCTCTGCCCTCCCTCCCGCAGCAATTAGTGGCGACACTCTCAAGCTAAGCGAAGCAGACATTTATGGCTGCGCTCGCTCCTGCAGTTCCCATTGGTCCATTGTGTGCGGTATCGATCCACAGCTCATCACATCACCACCATCCTGGTTTGATGCCACTGCAGCCCCACAACCCAGCAATTATCCAAAGCGCCACTGTGAATAGTAAGCAGTGTCTTTGCATCGGGTTCGCATTGGGCTGAGTATGCATGTAGAGGTCTTCGCTAAGTCATCACCTGATTTTCGTCAGATTTCATACATGTAAAACACACAAGGTCAGATCACGTCAGATCTTAGCATCAACCAAATGTGCAGGCATGTGCACAGATAGACCCCCGCTTGGTACTGTACCACCATCCGTGTTGCCAATTTTTCGATATATTCATCAGTATTAAAAAGATAACTTCATGCAATAAAAGTGTCAGAAATTGCCACAAATGTGTATTGATACCAGATGCATTAGGGCCAGATGTATGCACTCTGTTTTGTTGTGCCCATGTGCTTGCAGTCATTTCTTTGCGATCGATAGTCTTGATGAATGGTCCATGGATATAAATGGGGATGGCCCTGTTAATCCAACCTGCGCTATTGAAGATCAAGCTTATTGACAGTGAAGATGGCTATCCAGAACAAAGGGGGAGCAGATTGAAATATGAGCATCCGTTTGTGATAAATGAGAGCCATAGTTCTGGCTTGGTCTCATGGGGTCGTGGTGTGGTATTGCTCCATTGTCAAAATACCAGAAGGGGATTTGGTGGGGCAGCTTTAACTGCCAGCATGGTCCGAATCTGAATCTGTATTGGAAACTACAGTCAAGTACAATCACAGCTATGGTGATACACTTGAAAGTGAGTCTGTCAAAAGCATTTCCCTCTTGTATTTTCACGTCACATCACTGGCCGAATTCTGTCACCCTTTATGTTACGCCTTTGTTAGTCTGTGAAGTTGTGATATTTCATTTTGTACCATCACAGGGAAACAAACCTGCAGAAGAAGTTGTATTTGAGAACATCTACCTTCCCGCTTTCAGTGTAGTCGGGCACCTTAAATACCAGTGTTGACATGAAACTGAAGCATGCACAAAACCTTTGAGGAGAAAAACTTGAACAATATTTATCCTTTAATTTCTCTGGCATCCCTTCATTGGCTCCCCATTCATTTTAGAGTTATTTTCAAGATCCTCCTCTTTGTTTTCAAATCTCTAAATAATCTCGCGCCACCTTACCTCTCTGAGCTCATCCGCCCCTACACACCTGCCCGGGGCCTCAGGTCTGTGGACCAGACATTATTCGAAGTACCAAGAACTAAACTGGGGCTCAGAGGGGATCGAGCCTTTTCTGTTGCTGGTCCGTCTCTCTGGAATGACCTCCCACTGAACATTCGGCAAGCCTCCTCGCTGCCCATCTTTAAAGCCCTCCTCAAAACCCACTTGTATTCTTTGGCGTTCGACACAGCATGATTTTACTGCTTGGTGCTTTCTACCGCCTTTATTACCATTTCGTCTTACTTTTTATTGTGTATGTTAAATCGCTCCATGTACAGCACTTTGTATGCAGCGATGGCTGTTTGAAAGTGCTCTATAAATACTGTTGACTTGACTTGACTTGACTTTAATTGAATTGTTCTCTGGTCTACATTTTCTCGAAATAATATTTGAATGATTCATATCTATTTTCTATCCATTATCTACGACTTATCTGGGGGTCGGGTCGTACATGCAGCAACCAGCAGCTGGGAAATCCAGACTTCACTCTCCCCAGGCACTTCTTCCGACTCTCCCGCAAGGATTTCAAGGCGTTCCAAGGCCAACAGAGAGACAGTCTCTCCAAAGTGTCCTGGGTAGTCCCCGGCGCCTCCTGCCGGAGGGACATGTGTCTCCGCAGGCTCGGCCGCCAGATACCTTCTCCCTTAAGTGTAGTGTGTGTGTGCGCAACATCCCCATGACCATAGCTGAAAAGGAATATGCAGTCTGAAAAAAAAGTGACCATACAAGATTAGTTATTTATTTACTCATTTGTCTGAAACAAATTAGTTTCAATGAAAATATTTCATTTTCCAGGTCAGAATATGAATAATTTTCATTTTTTTGCGGAAAAAATGGGACATTCTGCCCAAGCACGCTTTTTAAGATCATCACCTGCCACCCTGGGTCCTTAAGGAAGACCCTAATGCTCTGAACTGCCACCTTGACACTGAAACAGCCCACTGCTCCAGTGTGTGCGCCACAAATTTACACAAGAGCATAAATGGCTTTTCCTGAATTCAATTTTCTCTCTCTCTCTCTCTCTCTCTCTCTCTCTCTCTCTCTCTACACACACACTGCATTGACCTCACAGTGCAGAGGTACCGGGTTCAATGCCAGCTCCGCCTCCCTATGTGGAGTTTGCATGTTCTCCCTGGGCCTGCGTGGGTTTTTGCCGGGTACTCCGGTTTCCTTCCACATTCCAAAAACATACAGTACATGGCAGGCTGATTGAACACTCTAAAATTGTCCCGAGGTGTGAGTGTGAGCGCGAATGGTTGTTCGTCTCTGTGTGCCCTGTGATTGGCTGGGAACCAGTTCAGGGTATCCCCGCCTTGTGCGGCGACACCCGAAGACGGTTGGGATAGACTCCTGTGACCCTTATGAGGATTGTGAGGATAAGCGGATTGGAAAATGGATGGGTATATATATAAATATATATATATATATATTCACACACACATGTCACTCTAATAAAGCAGTCTACCTAATCACAAATAATTTCCTCTACATTTATTTCTCCTTTGACAATTCCGGTCTTGTTTTTAGGTTGCTTGGGAGACGCTGCAGGAGGAATTTGTTCGCTTCATGGCTGAGTACAAAGGCAAAGACCAGGATGACATTTTTGACAAGCTGAAGGAGGCAGTGAAGGACGAGCGCATCGAGAGGCACAAGTGGAACGAGAGGATAACGGACAGCCTGGTAAGCACACTGTCAACAGATGCTAGCTAACTGAATACAAAGTCGTTTGTGTCAGCTGGCCTTTGGGGATGTTCCTACAATGTTTTTGTTTTGGTGTGTGTGGATCCCAGACAAGCCTGAGTGGGAAGCAGCAATTCAGCTCAAGGAACAAACCTTTCAGGCATGCCCCAAAGACAGTATGTGCTGTGCTTTGTGTTGGAAGCATATATTTCACTAGCACATGTGATTTGTTTGTTTTTGTTGGGCTAGTCTGTACCAAAAATGTACTTGATATGTGCAGGTATATGACGCAGCGGTACTTTAAAGTTCTATAATGTGGTCCGCAGAGTAACTCCTTGATTTTTACTTCTGCTCAAAGAACATGACGTCATCTGTATGGAAAGACCAGTGGTGTGAGTTGAGTCCAATCCGGGCTTCAGCCTTGCTGTGTGGAGTTTGCACTTTGTAATAGACTGACCTGTGGGTTCTCTCCGGCTTCCACCCACATTCCAAAAACCTGCCCGGTAGGTTAATTGAAGACTCTAAATTCTCCGTTGGTGTGAATGGTTATGCGTTTGTCGGCGCCCTGCTGGCGACTGGTTCAGGGTGTACCCCGCGTCTCACCCAAAGTCTGCTGGGATGGGCTCCAGCACTGCCGCCACCCGAGTGAGGTTAAGCGGTACAAAACAAAAAATTTTCATTGCAACACAAGAGATGTCAAAGTGGTCAGTAGATGGCAGCAATGGCTAAGGAAGCGGCAAATGTGAAACTATTCCGCCTTTTGCCAAAAAGAATTGTTCGATAACAATGATGTCTTAAAATCAAGAATGTCTTTTTTTTAAGTCTTCATGAAGTGTGGATTGGAGTCACAGAATAGTTACAAGAATTAGCATTTGTAGCTTTTTAATGGCTTCTTAAAAATACTCTTCAACAGCAAATTTTAATCAGAGACCGTCTAATCTGTCCTCAAAAGTACCAGTGACACAGATTTAAAAGAAAAAATACGTGCATTTTTCCCCGTAGAAAATGTTGTTTTTGAGATTTTTTTTTCTCCAACGTTTGATCTCTACAAACTTGCACAATACTATGTATTGTAAGTTATAGCTATTACATAATATATTATTGTTATTTTGACCTGAGCTGAGAGAAAAACGAGGGCACATTTGGAATCAGTCCCCCCAAAAATCTGGTAACTTGTAGCTTTGATTTAAAAAAAAAAATTGTGAAAAAATGTTGTGCCATGTACAGTAATTTACAAATCAGAATAGAATATCCATTGTTTATGCACCTCTTAAAATGGCAATCCTGGAATCATGATAAGGGATCATTGTAAACTGATGGAGTTGATCAAGGCAAGGCAGATTGGTCTATCTGTGTGTTTGATTTGCTTGATCAGAATGGGAAACTGTCTGAAGAAAGCACACTTTTATTAGTTCTTTAATCCTGCCAAGCATCCGTGCCCATATCCTCGAAGAGCAGGATGCAAATTTTATACTTTGCCTAAATACACATAGTTCCGGTATCATATTTATGAACAGCTCTTACAGTCAGCTCCACACGAGTCAGGTTAGCAGAGTGAAGCTCAAAGGACAAGCGAACAAATGAACAAAACAAGCTTTTCGCTCCCTTAAAAACACCCACACTTGGGAATGGCAGACACGCGTCAACTTGCAACTAAATCCCAAACTTTGTCAAACAGACTCGACAATCTCAATTCAGAAACAGATGTGGGACTGTAGTTGGAATCTCTCATGTGTCGTACAGGTTTGAACCATAGCACGACACACCCATGCACACTTCTTCACATGGAATTAAAAAAAAAAACTTGACGATGTATTCTTAAAAACTGCTGTTTTGCTATCTGCCACTTCAAAGTGTCACTTTTTGCACTAAGGCTCCAAGTTACAGTCAGAATATATATATATATATATATATATATATATATATATATATATATATATATATATATATATATATATATATATATATATATATCCCCTTCATCGACTTGAGCCTGTCAGGGTAATGGTTGAGTGGCATTTCTGGGTCATTAGCTGTCTGACACTTGTTCTGCTGCGGACGTGTATGTGTGCAAGGCAGCTGATGTGCATATGTCGGCTCCATCACTCCGGCGTCAACTGCGGATGGGCTGACTCATTGACACGGCCCAAAGCACAATGGTTTCTTGGAGCAAACTGCAAAAGTCTGCAGAAACATTTTGCTTCGATTCTTTTAAATACATTAGCAGGGTTGTGGCCCTGTTTATGGTTCGGTAAAGTTGCCACATAGCCAGATAATTCCGACAGCCTCAGTCAAGTGGTGAAAAAGCAGCAAAGGATATTGGCAATCCTCATCTTCAGAATTAACCTGTATATATATATTTTCAAATGTTAGTTATGGACAGTATTGAGTGGTTTAGGTCCTATCTAGCTGACAGAACCTTTTGTGTCAGCCTTGGCTGCTCTGAGTCACGCACTGCTCCCCTGTCATGTGGTGTTCCACAGGGCTCAATTCTGGGGCCTCTGCTGTTCTCGCTGTATCTGCTCCCATTGGGTTCCATCTTAAGGAAACATGGTATTCCCTTCCACTGCTATGCAGATAACTGCCAGATCTATGTCCCACTGAGCAAGAAGAACTCCTATCCTGTCTGGAAGAAATCAAAACCTGGATGGCACAAAATTTCTTAAAATTCAACGAAAAGAAGAAAGAGGTGATATTGTTTGGTCCCAGTGGCCCTTGTACATTCCATCCTGTAGACTTGGGCCCCCTGTCTCCTTATCTTAAGTCAACAGTCTCAAACTTGGGCCTTAAACTGGACAGTGATTTCAAACTCGATCGGCAAATTGGTGACGTTATTAAATCCAGCTTCTTTGACCTTAGACAGCTGGCCAAAATAAAACCTCTCCTCTCACATGAACACTTTGAGACAGTAATTCATGCCTTTGTCACATCCCGGCTCGATTACTGCAATGACCTTTACTTTGGAGTCAGCCAGTCCTCCATTAAGCGCCTTCAGCTGGTCCAGAATGCCGCTGCTCGCCTCTTGACTGGTACTCGTAAGAGGGAGCACATAACTCCTACTCTGGCATCCCATCACTGGCTCCCCATTCATTTTAGAGTTATTTTCAAGATCCTCCTCTTTGTTTTCAAACCTCTGAATAATCTCGCGCCACCTTACCTCTCTGAGCTCATCCGACCCTAATCACCTGCCCGGCGCCTCAGGTCTGTGGACCAGACATTATTAGAAGTACCAAGAACTAAACTGAGGCTCAGAGGGGATCGAGCCTTTTCTGTTGCTGGTCCCTCTCTCTGGAATGACCTCCCACTGAACATTTGGCAAGCCTACTCGCCTCCCATATTCAAAACCCTCCTCAAAACTCACTTGTATTCTTTGGCGTTCGACTCAGCATGACTTAGATTTGTTCTTGGTTTTACTGTTTGGTGCTTTCTACTGTCTAGTGAGGATAAGGGGTTGGATGATGGATGGTTTCCCCCCTTGTTAAAAAAGAAACGATCGTACCGGTATGTTGATTTCAAAGATGAAGCCCATTTCTTTCATTGTTCACTCATTGGTTATGATAATAAAATCAGATTAACATCAACTATATGTGTTGTGAGGATTTTGTGTAAAAAATGCCTTACACATGCCTGCTACAAGTCTGAAAATAGTCAATTGCGTTTCATCGTAATGTCATGTCACGCTTTTTGCCGCCCTAGCTTGTTACTACCCACATCTTTATTTTCCCCCAACAGGTTTGGTGTCAAAGCTAAGTGTGTGCGGTTTTTAAGTTTGTTTACATCGTCACAGTAAGACTTATTTTTATAGTTGAATGTTGAAATCTTAGTTACAATACCATAAAGGCATATGAGTTCAGTTTTTCTTTATTTTCTCTGGAAATGTTCATTTAAAAAAAAAAAAAGTTTGCCCAAGGCAAAAGTCGGCTTGTGTCCTGGAGCAGATTATTTCCGTTCCTATCGTACTCTTTTGATTTATGACATTTACTGAATTGTTGCCTCACTCACTTCCCCAATATATTGAAAGGAATAAAATTCCAAGAGGTCATTTTAGGTGAGGCCTCAATTATGACCTGAACCGAGGTCCAAGTCAGCCCACTGGCCAAATTACACAGCAACATCATCCTGCAGCCATCGTACTTCCCTCCACCTGTAGCTTTTTCACCACCTTTGTCATAATCTGTCCAGATGACCTTTGTGTCTGTGTTCGTCGTGAAGAACAGGTCTTCAATTGACCACCTCTGATTGGAGCGCAAGAAGAGGACGAGAGAGGGGGAAGGAGGAAGAATAAACACACAATACAAAGGCAGAAATCTGCTCCTCGGGGCAGCGTGCTGTTTAAGCTCCATTTGCCCGTACTTGCAGAAAGGCCTGCTCCATCTCAGGTTGCAAATAGGGGTCAGGTGTGTGCATTAGTGAGTGAGAGCGTGAAAGCTGTGCTAATCAGTGCTTCAGATGACAATGTGCGAGGTACGCGTGTTTGCGTGCGTGCGTGCGCACGTGCTAGTGAGCGCGTGCCAGACCAGCTGTATGGCACCTTGCCTCCGCTGGAGCGAGGCCCGGGCTCGAACGTGCAAGCACGGGCCTCTGCGGAGACCCACTTGGATGTTGCTCGGCTTTTTAGCTGCACCTAATTGAAAATATAATTTGTGTGTATTGCACTGGAAAAAGTAGACACAAAAACGTCGGCATGTTTCCAGAATGACTACCCGCTAATGAAGTGTGAGATGTCATGTTCATTATTGTGAGAAGCTTCAGAAAGTGTGGGGGGGACATAACATCATCAGTCTTGGAAGCGGGTGACTATCTGGAGAAAGTTTGGTATTCTTCACCTTTTTTTTTAACTTGAAGTGTCCTAGTTTGCCAGTGGTCCTCATCTTTTTTTAAAAAAATATAAATAGTCAGTCCAGAAAAATCAGATGGCTGCTTTTAATCTGAATTGGGTTCTGTGTAAATCCTGCCAAAGTGATCATGATAAAGGCAATCTTACCGTTATGAGCTAAGTTTGAGTATATCACTAGAAAATAGTTTCTTGTGAATTTTCTTGGGAAAAAAAATCTTCTACTTTGAGACTCTGGAGGTTCCGAGTTCCACAGTACTTAAAAAAAATGGATTTTATGTTAAGTCTTTGCACTTTGGTTGCATGCGCTCACTTTCACTCTCACTCTTATTTAATGGAGAAGAGGAGGAATCCGGTAATGCTCTGGTTGTCTGGGCTTGCACGCTGGAATGTCTTCTCCGCCTTTCCTTTCATCTCCTCCTCTGTGGAGCCGCTACCTCCAGAGTGATTAACAAAGGCGCAAAGAGAAGTGCTCATCTGTTTTCCTTTCCTTGAAGGATGACGCGTCATCTGGACGTGCCACGTGTGCGTGCTGCGTCTTCTCGGGGATGAGGAACAGCAATTTGTTCTCTGGCACAAAGCTAGACAACTTTTTTTTTTTACGTGGATTCATCAAGACTACATTTTGGACCCCTGTCTTTGCACAACTTCTATACTTGCCAATGTCGAATCAAATCCTGTTCAGTGATCTTAGGTGTAAATGTTGGTCTATCTGGATCACCGTGTCACACAGTTTTAGCAAACGGATAATTAAACGCATGCTGACATCAATGCCAGCACCTGGTGGGGTGCGTAACAGATGTGCTGGGCAGGAGAAGTGAGTCCCCGGTGTCAAACTTCACACCGCAGTCCTGTCATTCCAATATTCCCTTTCATGAAGCCGTCATCCCGCCACTAATGTTAGGCCGCGAGCCGAAAAATCTGCAGCTTAGCTTCCACCCAGCAGGTAGCGTGAACGGAACTTTCGGAACGTACGCTATGCCCTGCGACAGGACTGCTGACCAACTTGGCGACCGCCATGGAAATCACTCCCACAAACCGAATGAAAGAAATTTCTCTGCTGCAATTTTTTCAGAATTTTGGAGTTCTGCTTTGTGGCTGACCTCGAGCTTTGACCTATTCAGACCTTTGCATGTCTTTCCTCCTCTTTGGCTGCGCTCTCCCCCTTGAATCTGCTTTCTCGATAAGCCCTGCAAGTAGGAGGGCTGATTCATTGCTCTGTCATTGATGTGGTGTTCAGTCGATCATCACTGCTCTTTTTTTTTTCCCATGCCTTTCTTGACCTGCTTTTTTTACGCGGTGACAATCTACATTTAGTAACAAATCAAGCCTCACGTGGAGGAAAAAGGGAAATTTCTGGTTGTTACATTAAGAGATTGTCTTACAAACGATGGAAAGAGCAGGATGTTCAACTGTTCCAGGTCCTCAGCTACACCGTGACCTTGGCACTCATCTGATGTCAGGTTTCGACGTGCATGATGACAAGCCCTGTCTTAAATTTCATACTGGGTCTCTAGTGACCATACGTACTGTGAGATGCTGCTGCTGCTATTGTTGTTGTCAGTATTTTGGAGGCTAAAGAAGCCTCAACCTTGGCACCTGACCTACTGTTGAAATCGGTCTGTTTCTTTCCTATTCCCTGAATTGTACCTCCAGTCAGAAAGAGCGGAGCATCCATCTAGAAAGAGGATTGTTTTGTTTTCGCCTCTGGGTGAGCTGTGAGCCTCGCTGTCCGTCATTCTGTTAACCCTTTCTTTCGTCTGCTGAATGCTTGTCCAGCAGGGCCGTGCAGAGTGCTCAAAAGAACGCGGACCTCCATCAGGTTTTTTTTGTAATGATTATTTCAACATAGAAATGAAGACCTCACAAAGGTATAACCACCTAACAAGATTTTTACCTCGGTGTGCAATCAATTACCGTATTGGCCCAAATATAATACGGCCCTGATTATAAGACGACCCCCTCTTTTTCAAGACTCAAATTTGAAAAAAAGACTTCTTGAACACCAAATACATTTTTATACAGAAAATAATTCCAGTACATCTGAAACAAATGATTATCACAATATATTTGAGAGAAAAAGTATGTTACTTTAGCTCATTCGAATCTTAATATCTGAACATTTAAATATGTAAGCTAAAGTGCAATCACATTCGTAAATGAATGGCTTCTCGTTTTTGAAATGTAAATTAGATCATAACTTCTCCTCAGCTGCCGGTTAACCTGGCCGACCCACTTTTCTCCAGATTGTCGCTATGTTTCTCCATTTTCTGTTATCTCTTCGATTATTTTCTTCTCTTTTCCTTCTTACCGCTATTTTTTATTTTTCTTCTCGTGCTACTGCTATTTTTTGTTTTATTCTTCGTGGCAGGGGTTCACTTTGGCCTGGGGAGTCAAATTGAGCATTTGCTTCATTGACATCTGGCGCCATCTAGCGTCGTGAATGGGTATAATGTCTAGACCCTGAATATAAGACGGCCCCCACTTTTTCAGTCTTATTTCAATGCAAAAAGGACCGTCTTATATTCGGGCCAAAACGGTAATGTTGAACGAATGCCTACCCGGTGCACAAGAGGATAAACGGACAGACTCCAAATGAAAATGTTACTCCTTGGCTGGGGTAATTACAGGTCAATTAACAGCTTTCTGGTGCAGCTCTCCTTCTGCTGCGCTCACACCATAGCAGGCTTAGCGGACTCTGCAGAGTAAGAGTGAACGACATATCATTTCATGTGGAGATCAAGCGGCGAGAAGGTCTTGAAAGAAGGGATTGGGCTTCCCTCTCTTTTTGTCAATGGGCGAGAATCCCTCCGCCCGCAGTCGCCCACACAACAGCCCCAATATCTTAAAAGAAGGGGCCTCCGGGATAGAAGCCAGAGGATTATGGGAATATTCATGATGACGTAAAGGGACGAGCGGTTGAATGACTGTGTTTTGGGGCTCATCTCCTGAGTAAACAGGAGTGTAAATGGAGTTTTAGATCCCTACTACCGCTGTGTTTTGTTGCCTCGGCACTATACAGTGTCAAGAAAGCCTCGTTGTAGTCTTTGGTTGGGGGAATAAATATCTGTTTCTCAGTGTTTCTACATATTAACTTTTTCCTGAAAGGCACTATTCATTCGTAACCTTGCTCTTAAACTGGTTTTAAATTAATGAGGCACCTCAACTGAAGCGAATCATTACTAGATGTACTTGTTGTGATTTGTTTCATTTTATTTCTGTAATGAAAGTTTAGTTGTCCAGGCTGGACAATTAAACAAATAGTTCTGTGCTGAGCCCCACTTTTTGCACATAATCTCCACCGCTGACGAAAAGCAGCCGGACCTTTTGCAGTTTTGAAAAGTTGTGTCATTCTATGCGCCGTATTTGCAGGACTTCTCCAGAGCACCAAGCAGCAATTTGAAAAGGCCTTTATAATGGATGTCTCCTCTTACGTCCACAGGTATGATAGCACATAGTCACTATTCTTTCTAATGATATGGTAACATTTGCAACATGCTAATAAACAATCCTAGTTGTGGTGGTTAGTGAGAAGATGAGTAATATCATAACCATGTTCGTCTGAACAATTCAGCAGAATGTGAATGTAGGGCTGTCGAACCAAACGACAACATGATGGGTAGGTTTACCCCCATCTTACCCCAAAAATCAGGACTAGGGTGAATTTTTGTAACGCAAATATAGAGTGAATTTTAAGTTCCAGGCTCTCTCTTGCTTTATTTAACAAGACTAGTTCTACTTTTGTTTGAATGGTTTCATACTTGGCTTTTTACTCCAGATTAACTGCTGCAATATCATGAGAAAGGGGAGTGAAAAAGATGAAAGGCAATCAGATGGTGCAAATTGTGTGGACAATTTATGGTTTGGCATGCAAATTACTGCACTTTGATTTGGCGGTCCACAAACTAGAAACAGGTAAACCGCAAAATCCCTAGCGGACTTGACTTCACTGCATTCTGTGCTAAGAGCCCTTTGCATGGCAAGTACATAATGTAGCATGTAGTCACTAAAGGCAGGTAGACAAGAGTCAGACCATAATCGTTCGCTACAAATGCAGGCGATTGGTTCGCCTCATTCCAATTTGGAATAATCTCATCAATGAGCAAATTCAGTGCTAAAAATACCTTTCTGTCATAAGAGATCCAGGTTATAAGGATTAAACTGTAGGCAGAAAATTGAAAGCAGTTTTAATTGTTTGCTTATTTCACACCGAGGTGTCCAACAACAGCAGTGGATCAGTGTCTGGTTTCAGTTTGGTTGCTTTCCTATGTCAACCAAAGGTCCAGTGATCTCCCTCCCATCATCTCTCACTGTAGGTGGAAAGATTTTGTTTTTGCCAGCTGCAAGCAATAACTTTGTAAGCCTCCAAATGATTACCTTCTCTGGCCAACTGTTAATCAAGAAATGTATCCATTTTTTTAGCTGCTCTAATAAGGAGCCCACAGAGTCTGTGTAGCACTTTTCTCGTCAGCCACATCAAAACAAGTTAAGCTTTGAAGCCCAAGCTGGGGGGCTTTCTCGTGTTTTGATGATCCCACAGTTGGCAGCCTACTTTCTTTACACCTCCTAAAGTCCTTTTCTTCCGACTGAACAGATGTTGCTAATCCTGCTCTGATTGGCCCGGATTGAGTTCTGGGGTCTTGCGGTCCCCCACTCGGATCACTCTCAGACGTACTTGAGCCGAGCCCGTGGAGGCCCGCGTGCCGCTGCGGCGGAGCACAGTTCATGTTTCATTCTAGCTCACACCTGCTCCGTTGACTTTTCAGCGCACACCCACACAGGCTCCCTTAATGCCTCCATTAGGTGTCGTCATCACCCTCTAATGCCCTACCACCTTGTCTGAGCGAGTTAAGGGACAATTAAAGGTTGGGAATTAGAATTTTCTTCCACGTGACTTTGGTGAGAAGAAGAAGAAAGTCTGTAACATCTGAGGTTGCGTTTTACATGATTTCATTAGGCCCTCCGTGTTGATGATAATGCTTTCTTGGAGCTTGAAATCTGGTGTCCTAACAAAAATGAAAATGGGGGGCCGATGTGTGTGTGCTCTGTTTGAGCATTCACATCATAGCCAAAACAATGACGAACACAGCTGGAGTGTAAAGTCTACCATGACTTCTATATGCTGATGGGAGGGTATTGAAAAGATCGTTTCCTCTGGCAATTTGATTGTGTGTCGTTTTTCAGGACCACCAACTTCTGGCCTGGCATGCGTATTACAGCACTTTCACTTTTTCGCTTAATATTTGAATGGAGTTTTTTTTTTTTTGAGCAACTTTCATTTGTTCATCTGTAAATGTATCTCCTGAAAAAGTCTTCCCTTTTTACTGTGCGGTTGTGGTCTAAGTGTAGCCTGCTCACATGGTGTTACATGCCCAAGTTTATCGCCAGGAAAGCACATTTGCATGCGATCCGATTTTCAGGTCTTGTTATTTAGCACTCCACATCTGTGCTCCTGTTTCAGTAGAGGTGCCTTGTGCTCACATCTCTCCTAACAGGCGTGTGCTTTTCATCTGTTAGGAAAGAGATACTTCAGCAGCCGCGCTCCATCAAAGGTCCTGCACACAAGCCACGGTGAGATTTGGTTTCACTGCAAAGCACGTGCATACTTGTCACCTTTGTGTTGACCTGAAATGGACACTTAGGACAGTGTCGCCCCGAGGTCCAAACCGCAACGATTAATCTTCCCGGATTGGACAGTCCGAGCTTTTGTTGTCATCGGGATGTCCTGGTAGGCAAACGATCCACCGAAGTTTCCCCGAAGTTCGCATGTAGCCACACACACATGTAGAGCAGCCAGTGCCAGTTTGCTCATCAGAGCTGCTTGTTTGAGTTTGTGCTCGAGGCAGATCAATGCAGATTAGCCGAGGGTGACAACATGGAAAGTGGAGAGCCAGTCAGGCCCAAGACTGCGGGCTGCGTTGCCAGCTTGAGTCGGACTTTCTTTAGCCGCTGTTTAATCAGCGATTAAGAGCGCTTTACACCGCTCGCTCATCTCGTGTGACAGTACATGAGAGTGAAGGGCTCGCTCGTCCTATACATGTTGTCTGGACAACAGGAGTGTGATCATGTGGGGAAGTGACGGTTTTTCCTGTAATCTCCTCCTGCTCCCATTCATGTGAAATGGTGTTATGCTATCTCCTTCTGACCATTAGCCATGTGCCCGCCGGTTACACACCACCACCTGCTTTGATGGGGCCGTCCCTCAATGGGAAAGACTTGACATGCAAAGTCTTCATCATCATCATATGATAAGATGATGAATAGAGGGCTGCCTTCAGGTTTGAATGCCTCTGTCAGCGTGGACCATCTGCTGTTTTGGTGAGAATGTGATGGAATCTTTACCTGGAGGGAAGAAGCACACCGACAGAATCGGACAAACGTCTCGACTCAAAAGCATGCTGTAAATTGTGGTTTACTGAGTAAATGTTTGTTTTGTATCCTAAGTGTCGGTTGTCACTCAACAGTGCGCTGCTTAAAGAAAAGTATGTATAAAGAAAATGAAAGAAAACGGTCAGTTGCTCTTTTGCAGTTACAACGGCGTCCACACCAGCAAGACAGTACACAAGAATTGTGAAGTGTGTCTTTGTGAAGCTGCAAACTGTTTGATGGGCATCGTCCACACCCACCTCATTCAACTGTTCCTCCAAGGTTTGGGGATGCAGAATAGTTCCAAAAAGTCCCAGGAAGAAGAGATTTAATATCCAAAGAAACTTGACAGAGACCAACCCCAAATTGCCCAAAATGAATCCATTGTCTTTCTGTCTAAAGGGTCACCTTGACTTCCGAGTTTAACTCCTGACATGACCAAACTCCTGGCTTGATTTATCTGCATCTCAAAACAATTTTCCATTTCAATATTTGCGTGTCACGGTTTTAATAAAGGAAAACGGCACCGTATGAAGGCGACCCGGTGGACCAATGGTTAGCGCGTCGACCTCACAGTGCAGAAGTACCGGATTCAATTCCAGCTCCGGCCTCCCTGTGTGGAGTTCTCCTCGTGCCTGCATGGGTTTTCTCCGGGTACTCCGGTTTCCTCCCACATTCCAAAAACATGCACGGCAGGCTAATTGAACACTCTAAATCACATCACAGGTGTCAAAGTCAAGGCCCTGGGGCCAGATCTGGCCCGCCACATCATTTTATGTGGCCAAGCGAAAGCAATTCAAACATGGCAAATTCCATGAAGCTTGCTAAAATATGTACCAAAATTTCAAATTCTCCTATGTAATAAATGAGAGAGATGTTGTCAGCATTTTGGGGTTTCTGGGCATTGCAAATATGGTTGTAAAACGAATAATTAGAGTTTTGAGACATAAAATCGGTCCACGATTTCAGTCGACTTTTTCCCCCCCAGCCCTAATTTGATTTCGGTGCGTCTTTAGGTGTGTGTGGCATACATAAGTCCCTACTGATCGCCTCGGTAACAAACTATGGCCCACCATTGCCTACTTGCGGACCTGAATGAGGGTTTAAATGATGAGCGAGTCAGGCACCAGAGTTCTTTCACCAAAGTCGGCGGGACAACGCCATCACCTGAAGCTTTAGACAGCGCTCGTCAACGTGCTTCTTCTCCCAGTGTGGCAATTGAGCTGCTGCGTGGTGTTGTTCCGGAGGAAAGTGCCTAATGACTATGTAGCAGCTGTGAAAAGAAAGAGGGTGGGGTGCAGTGGGGTTGAAAGTCAACCTCCATCAGCATGCCTTTGTGCTATCGCATGGCCACGTTCTGGCGGCAGGGAGGCATACCGGGCCACACCAGACCCGATTAGCATCTGCAAAGGCCGTCACGTTGACTAATAGCCAGCGCCACAACAGCATACTAGTTGAGTTTGTGTTTCTCCCTCAATCCCCTTTATGCCGGACAGACAAAAGCAGCCGAGCCAGACCTGTCAAATGTGCCACAGCGGCGGATGTGCACAAAGCATCATTTCTAGTCTTTCTTCCCACTAAAAAGAGCCCGACTTGTTCATTTTTTTCCCCAAATCCCCCACAGTACCACACAGACGCATTTTGTCTTGTGGCAGAGGGCGTGGTGCTGGTCAGTGTATGATGAAAAGAGGGAACACGTCTTGGGAAAGAAGGAGATAAATCATGAGGATGGCTGATTTTGGACATTAGCAGCAATGTGTGCATTTGTTTGCCTTCTTGTAGGCCACACTCGCTTTGTTCTCCTCCTCTCTTATGGAGATCTTAATTGAGCTCATGGGACGGACAGGAAGAAGTTTTGGCAAGCTCATCAGCACTCGCCCTTGTGGTTAACCCATGACGAGCCTGATGGCATTATCAGATTAACTTCACACATTTTAAAAAAAATCTCAGCTAAAAAAAAGACAACAGGCACTAAGATACTTGGTGCTAGGTTGTAGCATTCTTTCTTATTTACACCTGTAGTCCCCTGGGCAGGCTGTTGAGGAATGGACAAACACAAATAATTTTTTTTTACTTGTAAAAGAGTGTTGAGGGAGATGAGAATTAGAGTGGGGGAAATGCAATCAGGGTGGCCCGGTGGTCAAATGGTTAGCACGTTGACCTCACAGTGCAGAGGTTCAATTCCAGCTCCGGCCTTTTTGTGTGGAGTTTGCACGTTCTCCCCGTGCCTACGTGGGTTTTCTCCGGGTACTCCGGTTTCCTCCCACATTCCAAAAACATGCATGGCACGCTGATTGAACACTCCAAATCACATCACAGGTGTCAAAGCTGGGATAGGCTACAGCACACCGACTCTTGTGGGGATAAAGCGGTTCAGAAAATGGAAGAATGGATGGAAATGAAATTAGCCCAATATTACCTCTCCCAAATTGCTTTTGTTTTCTCCAGCATGTTTATTCGTGGTAGTTTCTCTCTCGCGCAAAATTTGGACACATTATGTCTCACCGAGCTTTGTCTCAAATCGACAACAATTCAAACAACAAATTCCTTCTTCAGTTCGTCAACACTTGCCTCTCAATGAAATCTCACTTGGTCAAATTGGGATTGTACTTCGTGATTGTTCCCTTCAGTCCACTACAAGTTCTGAATCTTTTCGGATTTTAGCTGTCCACGCACTGCTGCCAGTTTTGTGTCGGGGTTTCTCACTGCTCATATTGTAGAAGTTTGTGATTTTAAATTAGAGAACCTTTCCCCTTTTCAAGTAGCGCTGTTGTATTTAGCTTTCGGTGAGATTAGAATAACGCCACCGAGCACTTATTGTCCACACTGTACAGGAAGTCAAGTGACCCTTTGCCATGTTGAAGCCACTACATTTGGCCAATGCTCGTCACTTGTCAGCACTTCAGTCAGCGCTGTCCCATTCACATAAAGGATGTCAATGTAAACAGTCACCTCTCGCATGAATCTTATCTGAGACTCGAGTCCAAATCTTGGTTCTCGCCTTCAGCCGACAAAACATCTACTGTCCCCGGGGCCTCATTCTTTTGCTGGGCAGCGTCACAATTGCCCTTTGTCTACATTATGTCCGTGCCTTCTTCCCATTGCGCTGTGGGGTCCATTCCGTTGAATTGGGCCCGTGGGGATTTTAGCCAAGTCATAGAGGTTACTGACCTTTGTTTGTCACACCCCCAACGCACACATATAGAGAGAAGGCAGTTGTTGTGTGTGCGAGAGCTATAAATTATGAGCAGATTTCAAGCTTCAAGTTGATGGAGGTGTGAATTCTTAGGTGGTCCAGTAGGTATTAATATATGCGTGCGCGTGTGCAGTTCGACGGTGACTGCGTGATCTTATCCATTCAAGAGTTCCCGAGATGACCTCAGCGTCTCCCCACACGAGACGTCACAAATGAATCGGTCCTTTGTGACATGGTGAAGCAACCCCCTGATGTGCTGTCTGCGTTTTCCTACTCATCTCAGATCGTGGTCATTTCCTAGGCGCAGACGGAATAAAAACATGTGGTAGACTTGGATTGCAATGAGACGGGATGCGTGACAAAACAGTTTTCCTGCTTGTTTTTATTTTTTTTCCCCACACATACACAGCACAACAAAAGGCAATATTTGATAAGAGTCCAGTAAAAAAACTAGCAGTAAGTCATTTAGGATAAGCAGAGAATGAAACAGGATTAAGAAAGTAATAGTGTAATATTAAAACGTTATACTGAAAGTATTTTTTTAATGAGACTCAAACCCCTCCAAAACAGAAACATAAATAATGAATAAGAATAAAATACTTTTACCACTCTATTGAACATCAATTTTGAATGACGAATCAAAACATTAGTCAAAAAAGGGTTGGAAAATGTCATTGAATGTACAGCAAGCAATGTACACTCGATGCCGATAAATAACAACAAAGTATGACAAACACCTCTGAAGTAAGAATGTTAAATTGTATTGGAGGAAGAATTTTTGATGGACTTCTTGAATCGACTGCCCGAGTGTATGAATTTGTGCATCCTCACCCACTCCCCCCAAAAAAGAAAATTTCTACTTTTCTTGTAATACTTTCTTTGCTTTGTTTCCACAGTTATGTATTGATTAGTAATTAATATGTGTTAACAAATATTACATGGAACCAGTTGAAATAAAAAAACTGCATTTGGTCAATTCATTTTATTGGATTGCATTGGATTATATGCTCAAAACGATGCATCATTTAGTTTACTTCAACAAATTTAATTGAGTAAAGGGAATATTTGAACACAAAAGGAGATGCCGTTAATTTCTACCATCATGTTTTCGTTTTTTTTTTTAAGTGAATCTTAATATTTTAGTATTTGGATTAAGTTAATGTTGGATCAATTACATATTTGGTTGAATTAACATTGTCGTATCCTAATAGTGTCTTTTGATTAAGTTATGGCTTCATCAGATTCATGTTTGCACAGTAAGTTAATGTTGGACCAACATATTGTTTTAAACAGTTCATTGTTTCAACTTTTTGTGTATATCAAATTTTCAGTATTCTTTTTTTTTTAAACGACTCAATCATTTTTTATTGATTGAACATTTTTCGATTTGATGTGCCATTTTGGTTACGACCATGGGACTGCATCTTGTCCATTTTCTATAAACTAATCTGGTAAAAAGTATGCAGCAAAAGATATGACAAATTGAGCCTGTGTTGTCAACCGGTCAGTTAAACAGTGATTGGGCGATGTAATGCAGGAAGAGGGAGAGACGCAAGCACTGAAAAGGGATCTTGTGTGTGTGTGGAAAAAAATAGGGTGGGTGGGAACTCATCCCTATGTAAAGTTGCCATGGAAAAAGTAATGGAGGCACAAAGTGTTTCTTAATCGAGTATAAGGGGGGTTGCTTTGGGCCCGAGAAGCTTGTGTGGGTTTGCGTGGATTATTAACGAGGATTATGTGGCCATTCATGGTAACCCGTGAAGGGCGGCAGGTGAGGTGTGGCCTGAGCTGCCTGAGCCTTTTGGTAAACACTGATCCCGGTTGCCAGATCCAGGCTGCGTTGCCAGGTTGACATTGTATCCGTCCACACTACTTAGATCGGTCACTTGTCGCCGGAGGGGCGATGCCGAGGACCGACCTTTTATCGCCTAAGTGTCCTAGCAAAAACGGTCTGGTGAGGTTACTTGACTGGCCGTCAATAGTGTCTTAGCGAGCGTTAAAGCCAAAAACAAACACGCGGCACTCTGTTGGCGGCGTTGCAAGACAAAGGTGACCGGCGGAGTCAGCGCCGTTTTGTTTTTGTCTCTTTTCAGTAAATCTCATTTGCACCAAGCTTATGTTTTATTTAATTTGATTTACATTCCCAAACAGGCCTGTTTTACATGGCTTCTGCCAGCTAAATGGCGAAACAGGCTTATGTGCTATGTTTCCCACCATTGTTCAAGTTTAACATGCTGAGAATCCCTTTACATTAAAACAAGGGGATTGCCACGTTACACGGAAAGTAGCGCTAGGAATCCTGGGGCGGACATTCGTAAGTGTTTTTTTTCACATGACCTTGTCACAAATGACATCCAAATAGGATCAGGAGGACGATTTAGACAAATGAGCTCATTTGTCCCTCGTTAACATATCACTACTTGATGAAGACCATGTATGTCAATTTTTCAATCTGCAAAAAAACCAACAAAAAAAACAAACCTAAAATGACTTTTCTTAAGAGTCAACAAAAATACAAATTTTGCCGATACTGTACTGACAAGACAGTACAGCCTAATGTTTGTCATTTAGGTCGACTTGCAAACGCTATAATATAACAGTAATATTCTGTCAGATTTTTCCTTCTTCAGCAGAGGTTAGACCTCTACTAAGGCCACACAATCCAAATTTGAAATAGCACCAAATTGTACATCTTCATACATATCTATCTCCTGGGCGTGTAACATTGCATTTTCACTGATTAATTAGGAAGATGTGCAGCCATCCGTTTTCTATTTGTACCCTTGCCCTCATTCGGGTCTCAGGTGAACTGGAGCCTAAGCCAGCTGAGTTTAGGTGAGATTTGGGTCCGGTCACTCATCAAATAGGCAAATAATCATACCAGTCACACCCCACTTATGGACAATTTAGAGAACAATAAGCCATGTTTTGGGAAAGTGGGACAATGAAGATCTCTTTTTCAAAATGCTATTAATCCATTTTCATTACCCAAATGAATTACCAATCCAGACCTGCAAATTTTTCAAACATGAATTGCACCTGGTTGAAGGACGTGTTAGTCAACGTGTAATTCATCACATTTGCATGTGTTAAGACCATTCAAATAGGAAATTCTCTCTCTCTCTCTCTCTCTCTCTCTCTCTCTCTCTCTCTCTCTCACTGTTTATTCACCTGCTGGTTACTGGTGGCAAAGATGAAAGGTCGCCGCTTTGCCTCGCTGACCTCCTTTGACCTCCACACGTCTCCTCTCCGCACTGGCAAACATTGGAACAGCCACTCAATCAGAATTGTTTACTGGTCACCTTAGAGCAGCTTGACAGCCAACCCGAACACAATAGAAGCAAACACATGACATCTGAATGTTTGAGTTCATTTGTGGTGTTGTGGGCAATGCCCTCTTCTTCAATATAGTCCAAATTTGTAGTGGTTCTAAATCAATTAATAAGTATGCCTGTATGATTTATTTTAAGGCCATTTTCATTTTAGGCTGCCTGTGAAAGCTTGCCACAATTTTTCCTTGAGTTTTCTTTAAAATTACTTATTTTTTATGAAAATGATTCACTTGATCGAAAGTACACCCTGACCTGAGATGACACCACGCTTGTGGTGGGTTCATATTGTTATGTTTTCTCCAGACTCTGATTGAGTCTGGCATGTTACAAATGGAATGAACCTCATCGATGTCTGCTAACACCCACCTATAAAATATTTGCGAATAGGAGAGCAGCAATGTTACAAAGGGCAAGGTCATAAAACAAAAAGAAGTCTACACTTAACTCAGAACATCCTGATGTGATTCACATGTTCTGAGAACGTGTTATTTTTTTGGCGGGGGGTGTGGGGGTGGGATATCTTCTGATATCTGATCTTCACAAAAAATTGAGCTAAGGCCAAGGAGTAAAGTGAGGAATAAAAACAAACACACCTTTGTGCTGGATAATCTTGATGTTCAGATGTGTTTAGCCATTTTACAAATCTCACATATGCCCAAATGACCTCCGCGAAAAATTCAAACAGTCCATCATTGGCTAGCAGTTTATTGGCCTAGCGGTTAGCATGTTTGGCTTACAGTCTTGAAGATTGGGTATCAACTGCTCGGTTGGAGTTTGCATGCTCTGCCTGTGCTCGTGTAGGATTTGTCCGAGTGCTCTGGCCAACTCCCGCATTCCAAAAACATGCGTGTGAAGTTCTTCGAAGACTTCTAAATCAGCCATAGTTGTGAATGTCAGTTTGTGGTTAACTTCTTTTTACATTTCTTAGACGAGTTTATTGTAAAATATTACTGCAAACATTGCCCACCCTGTTTTGTCAAACAACATTATAATATTACAAGTTCAACAAGTGTATCAGCTAATTGTTTATCAGCAGCGTTTCTTCAGTTGTGTGCGCCAGTGTGTGTGCGCACGTGCTGCACTTTGTGTGCTGTCGGACGCTTAGCAGTGTTTGCTCTGCCAACAGTGAGTGACTGTAGTTGTCGTCGTCTCGTCTCTCCAGGCTAGAGTGACACACACACACACACACACACACACACACACACACGCACGCACGCACGCACGCACGCACGCACACACTCACACACACACACACACACACACACACACACACACACACGCGCACACATGCACAAGCACTTGGCGGCCTTTCATCAGTCTTGCGATCCCTTGGAGAGTAGAGTAGTGAGGTAAATAATGTCAGGACTTTAATAGGTGGATAATGTGCTCAGCCTGCTGACTGTCCCTCAGCAAACATCACTGCATGCACAAACGCATAAGGAGGTGGAAGATACACATGGGAGGATTCTTTTTCATGGGAACATCCAGGAGAATCTCATAAAATTAAGAACATCGTGGACACCGACATTTAAGTCTTCTGTGTTCATGTGAATATGTATACAAGAGTTCCACTGAAATGACACTTTCTACATAGGTTTTATTGCAACACACCCATGTTATGAAACTGCCTTTTCAATTGCAGAAGTGCAATTTGGCAGTTTGGTGGTGAAGTGCTCCTATACAGTATATGTTTAAATTAGCCAGTACGCACCTTTCATTTGCAGTCTGGACGCGGAGGGCTCTCCCGCAGTTATCATCATAACAGACACCATAGTTTGCATTTGGATGTGATGTCACCAACCCCGATAAAATTGAGTTATTCTAACCTGAATGCGGGTTGTGCTGTAATTATTTTGCCTTTGTATATATTTTTTTCAAATAGCTTTTATTCAATTCAATTTAACTAACTTGTCCAGTTTCAAACTCATGGTTCACAGAAAATGCACAGTTCAAGTGAAAGAAAGAACGTCTCTTCACAGTGTAAGATACCACTTTGCAAACTTCACATTTTATGACAATTTCTTAGAAATGAAAATTACACAAAATCCACATTTAATGGAATTTTCTGAGAAGACTTCAATCAACCTAAAAGAAAGCCTAAATACTTTTAGGTAAGATTTCACTTAGAAAAAAAAGGTCATAAAATACATGGAAAAAACAAGTACATTTTAAAATTATTATGTATATTAAGACCCCTTAAAAGAATTCTACTACCGTTAAAAAAAAGGTTTTTTTTTCTCCGCAAATGTCAAAAATGTACTGTATATCAAAATCAATCTATATACATGTCCCAAAAAGTCACAGCAAGTTGCCTTCAAACACACACACTCACACTCCGTAATGTCTCCAGAGACCAATTAAGATAGCCTATCCACCTCAGGGCATATGGGCCACTGCTCCCGCCATAACACGTTCACACACCCACATCACGCCCCACCCCCACTAAGGTCACCAGAATCTCCAGCCACCTCATGCTAGCCGCAAAAGACCCTTTGACCCCTGACACACGACCTCTGCGTGGAATGAGTACACGCAGAGCAGGACCCCCGGCCATTCCTGACAAACACGCACAGATTCACACATTCACACACACCCTCTGGCTATGTATGACATGAGGTGAACAATAAAAACCCGATAGACGGCGTCCTCCTCCAAAGATATGGAATGCATGCGCGCACTCGCACACTCATGTGTTTGGAAGATTTTATTTTTGTTCAATGCAAACAAGTTTGAACATAGCTTTTTTTGTTGTGGGCAACTACTGTTCAATTTAAGTAAGAAGGGATTTAGTAGGTAAAATGTTTACAATAGCTGTGAAAAGTGAAGAAAAATGGCATCTTAGTGTATGATTTATGCCAAACTAAAAAGAAGAAAGCCATTCAGCAAGAAACATGAAGAGGACATGTTTTATACCTCAGGTGGGCTACACGCAAAAAGTGATGTGATAGACTGGATCTAGGCTCTGGGCTTTGACACATGCTAAAATAAATAAAGATATATATATATATATATATATATATATATATATATATATATATATATATATATATATATATATATATATATATATATATGTATATAAGGGCGGCCCGGTAAGCCAGTGGTTAGCACGTCGGCTTCACAGTGCAGAGGTACCGGGTTCGATTCCAGCTCCAGCCTCCCTGTGTGGAGTTTGCATGTTCTCCCTGGGCCTGCGTGGGTTTTCTCTGGGTGCTCCGGTTTCCTCCCACATTCCAAAAACATGCGTGGCAGGCTGATTGAACACTCTAAATTGTCCCTAGGTGTGAGTGTGAGTGCGAATGGATGTTCGTTTCTGTGTGCCCTGCGATTGGCTGGCAACCGATTCAGGGTGCCCCCCGCTTACTGCCCGAAGACGACTGGGATAGGCTCCAGCACCCCCCGCGACCCTAGTGAGGATGAAGCGGCTCGGAAGATGAATGAATGAATGAATGAATATATATATATATATATATATATATATATATATATATATATATATATATATATATATATATATATATTCATTCATTCATTCATTCATTTTCCGTACTGCTTGATCCTCACGAGGGTCGCGGGGGGTGCTGGAGCCTATCCCAGCTGTCTCCGGGCAGTAGGCGGGGGACACCCTGAATCGGTTGCCAGCCAATCACAGGGCACACAGAGACGAACAACCATCCGCGCTCACACTCACACCTAGGGACAATTTAGAGTGTTCAATCAGCCTGCCACGCATGTTTTTGGAATGTGGGAGGAAACCGGAGCACCCGGAGAAAACCCACGCAGGCCCGGGGAGAACATATTCATTCATATATATATATATATATATATATGATGAGGTTATTCACTGAAATAAAGGTTTTGTTTGATTTACTCAATGCAATTTCATTAAGTGGGTGCACAAAAAAGTCATCCTGATCCAGATACATTTTTTTAAGTAGACTGCACATCCACTTTGAAAATGTGTGTGGATCCAGATGACTTTTGCTTTGCACAACCACTTGACAAAATAAAGAGTAAATTCAACACATTTTTTTTTCAGTGCAGAAATGTGCTGGAACATTCTAATGATTTCGTTTATAACATACAAATATACATTTGTATTTATCCATACCATTTTACTGAACAACATTATTTTAATATTACTATTATCTATTGATCGAGAAATCAAAAGCCTTCCTCCTGATGCGTGCTTTTTTTTCTTGCAATATTTCTCTTTATACTGTATTGTAGAAATGCAAAGAGCAGTAGCGTTTCATCACTATAAAACTTCATTTAAAGTATGATAATTACTTGAAAAGAGCCAAGTGTAAATTGGTAAACTGGTGCCATCACACATTTGTCCCTTGTTGATAGTGAGAGTTTGTAGGGCTCAACCATAACAGCGCTACAGCTCACTTGCCATAGATACAGATTGGATAGCTATAGATAATGGAGTTACCATTTGTTGGTCATTCCCAATCCACCAACAACACTATGAGTTCATTTGATGACAGATCCTTGCTCTGTTGTGTATTATGTATCGCATAACTACCTCAAAATGGCCGCCTTTGCTCAGTCGTCCCATACTTGTCGAAATTTCACTCAAAACGACACTTTTGTCATGATCACGCTGGAAAAGGTTTTCAAAGGCAACAAAGTGTTTGTGTTGCAGTTGAAGTGTGCAGTCAGAGACAGGGAATTGCGAGTGCTGTGTGGCGTGGTGGTCAGTCTATGAGGACATCAAAGAGCTGGGCTCAGTGGTGCAACTCAGGAAGGAGGCGAAAACTAGAGCAGACCAACAAAACTCAGAGTGACCTGAATGGCGGCCCAGCCCAGTAATACGGGATCATCCCTGGTGTAATTCCTCCCCCTGGCCTCCAAACAATGAGAGCTCATACAAGAGAGCACACATGCGGGGGAGACGGTCCGGTGGTCCGGCAGTCACTGACCAGGTCGCCATGCCAACATCATAGGTAGATGCACATGGAAACGCTTGCAACAGTCCGGAGCCCTCTTGCCCTCCTTCCTGTCCATGCATATTCTAATGTGACGCTTTGTGCGTGGACGTGTCCAAACATGGCGGGAGATCACAGGTCATCCAAGGCTCTGACCTCACAGGCCCAGTAAAGGGAGGGGGGTAGGGTGGGGGCGGCGTTGTTAATGCTTCATAATCGGCTCAGGGGCCGGTCCGAGTCCGGACACCAGTCGCGTATTGTCCGGCCAGCCGCCGCTTGAAAAGCTTTGGCCTGAAAGGCCCGAGTCACATTGGCCATGGAACCCTTTCACATGCCAACGATACCCTGCCTCGCACTGCTTCCGCCAGTGTGGAAATGTGTTCCACATTTGGAAGGAGCCCGATTGCCATCTGTGGATAAAAAAATATATATAATTCTATGCTATCCATGACGCATATCCAAACTGTGCAAAAATATTGGAATTGTCTCACGTCTACTATGCATTATCTCAATGTTCGGCGGCTGGATGTGAAAGGGTCACGAACCATTTTCGGTGACATAAATCGAAAACAAAACCACATTAGGAATTAGAGGTGCTTCCCATATTAATGCGTCATGAGAGATCATTAGGCGTGCCATGCAAAATGATCCAATTTCACTAAGTTGGTCCAATTTATTTTCAACAAATAATGCATCCTTCATCTGTCTGTTCTAGTGACAAATTGTGACAAGCAGAACGATTAAATTCTCTTCCATTACCATCACTACCACCACCCATCATCATCAATATTTGAGTACATACCCTTTTTATCATTTGTTGGTGTGCCAGCTGTGACAACTCTATATGTGGTCTGACTCAATCGAGGTTGGGAAACAATGGTATAAATTAATTAAGTGAAGATTTGATACTACGTAAACACAAAGGAAGTATAGAAAAGTTGAAAGGAATGCTTAAAGAGGCGTGCGTGTGTATCTATTTAAGAGTAATGCAATTAAAGATGCACACGCTTCTCCTTGTGGACTCAGTAGTCAATTAGCAGCTGATCATAAGACTCTCTTGACAGATGCTCATGTGAGACTGACCCCCTACACACAGACATACACACACGCACGCACGTAAATTGTATTACGTGCTCCTGCTATGCTAATTTCATCAAGTGTCGCTCGCGGCCTTGCACTCACTAATCACATTTAAAGAAGAGCTGCCACTGATCAATGAGCCATCCTAAAAGAGACATGACGTGTGGGTGTGTGTGTCGTTGCATGCAGGCTCCCCAAAGTGAAACAGTGCAGACTGACCTCCGACTTAGGTGTTATTGCTGAGCTCTTTCCAGTATAGGTGTATCAAGTACTTGTTTGTATTTGACTTAGTATTAAGTGGTGAACTTCTTTTTACACTTGTATGGCACTTAGTGTTAAAGAAGAGTTAGATGCCTAAGAGTGTTTACGAATTTTTAACATTAAGGCCGCATGCCAAGTAAAACTAAGACTGGGTGCCTGATTGTTTTTACGTCTCAGTGTTAGGAGTGATCACGGACAGTGTTAACGGTTGACTCTCGTGAAACAGACTTTGTGGGTTCAGGTCACGCACAGTGAAGATGTTTACATGTTTACAGCATCTTTTCTGACATTAACGAAAAACAAATGCATGAACGTCGCCGGCTGGGGCGTTTGCTAAAACTATTGCTATCCTGGCTCAACAGCGGTAAAAAGTACATACATGTACTTAGCAATGCTAAGTCAGATACACCTGCTCCTTTTGGGCTTGTTTTAGAAGCAGTCCTGGTGGAAACAAGTCCCGGTGCCCATAAACATTATGCGCCTACTTTTTCACTGGCATGTATGTAACATGGTAAGCCGTGTGGCTCCATTATAGCTGTACAGATTCGCACACTGTATAGACTTTGTATCATGACATTAGAGTCGATGACGATTTAGCTTAAAATGAGGATATAGACTGATTACTGGTGTGAAAGTCTCGTGGCAAGATGAACAGACTCATTCTATTTTTCTTTCCTCTTCTAATTGGACCCAAATCATCATTGGCTTTAATTGCTTAACTTCTTGCACTAGCTCACAGTAGGGTGTCAAAGTATACTGGGTGGTTGACAGTGAGTGTGAGAAAGGTCCAATTGTGCCTAAGTGGGAATCTTTTAATGAAGTGGGCTCTTCAAGATGGGAGACATCGCAGCAGTCTTGGGCTAATAGGAGCTGCCAGTGCAATCGCCTCCTTTTCCTCTTGGCATCAAGAGAAAGGCCAGCAATTAAATCCAGCAAGGAGCCAACGGCGATGCTAGGACCCGGGCCCCAGGAGGACCCGGTGGTCCGGACGTTTAATCATCATCTGACCTAGTTGCCGCTTCTGATAAATGGGCGTGAGGAGGGAAAGCACTGGCCGGTCATTAATCTGCAGTGAGATAGGGACAAGCGCACACGGTTGCCGCCAACTTAATTGGCCACTTATTTTTGCACGAGCGGGAGGCTAAATCCAGATGGAGATGGATGCTCCCCTCTCCTTCCCTAATTCACTCCTGCGGGATGCTAATACAAACAAAGCAAACGCAAGAGGAGGAGGAGGTGGTCTCGGAGGATGTATTAGGACTTTCCATAACTCAAATACAAATAGAACGTAGAGAGCAGACCTCTGCCAATGCCAAGCAGGATCCAGACACCTTCGGCCAACATCATTTGATCCTAATGTGTGAGTACAAGAGTGAGATCTGCTTGGCCACTGCGCCACTCGGTCCCAGTAGTTCATCCGAACCTATTGAGCTCATCACAAAAGTTGAATGGGTTCTTGCTCTGGACATGGATGGAGCCTTCCAGTCCAAGGCATAATGAAAAATGACTTGTGTTTTTTTTCATAATCCCACGAACAAACTTGGGCAATCATTAATGGAGTTAAAAATAGCTTTCATGTTTCCTGTAGAGAATATGTCAGATGCTCCATCATTGTTTAAAAGGACAATGGTTTATGGTATCGTAAAGAAAAGTCTGCGGTGGTCATCCCAACTTGGTGACTTACAAGAATGTGAGCAAGCGTCTTATCTCCTGCACTCGTGTGTGTCCTCTCCGCCTCACTGTCCAATCAGCTCGAAGCGAGGGTCAGCAGTCGTCCAGGTGGCTGCCCGCCTGATGGATGACGGGAACAGGCGGGGCTGAGCGGGCCGTGATAAGGGGCCTATCTTGACAGGGGCTTCCTCTGCGGCCCTGAGCTTGGTCATCGTTTGTTGACAGAGAGAGATGGATGCGCCGTTTGCTCGATGGATGGATGAGGGGGAGATGGACGTGCAGGTGTCTTGTGGAACAAGACACAGCCTGTCTTGATGTCTTATCAAGTCACCTTTGCTCCTTTTTTTTCCACCATTGGGGGATATTTGTTCTGATTTCAACCAATTCTAAATGACAACAATGATGTATCAGATTTATTCATTCATTCATTTATGTTTTTTTTTCTCTCCAGAATTGACTTTTTGGGTGTCAGGAGTGAAGTGACGGAATGTGCAAAATCCAGATTTTACACTTCATCACACACAATCGTTCCTGCTATCTTGTATTTTATTTTATTTTTTCTATTCTTATGTGACAGAGAATGCATTCCAATAGAGACGCAAACAGTGTTGCACCTCTGGGTTGTGTGTGTGTGGGGGGGGTGTGTACCTTGACAGTAGCCAGGAAGTTAACAACCAGTTGACATATTTACATTCTGTCCATGGCGGTACTTGAATCATGACCTTCCTTTGAGTTACTGTCTCAATTATGTCAGCTTGTTCTCCTATAAAATTAGCCAAAAGGCCTGCCAGTCAGCACGCTTGTCAAGCGAACATGAGGTCGGCAGTCAAAATAGACAGCACAATACACCAAACAGTGAGCTGTGTTGTCTTCAAGGTGCGGATCTTGCATCCTTTGGCCTTTCTTCTCTTTACACATGAGTCAGTGGGGATAAATGACATGGTTTCAATGTGACATGATTTAGAAATATTGGTGGAGGTCATCGCTCAATGACACTTCAGCTGATGGATGGCGCAAGGACGAATGCCCATCTGTTCGCTCTTCTGATGTTAGTGCTGGATGACCGATGTCATCATGCCTCGGTGACTATGAGGAATTGGATTGAACACCAGGAGTGTGATCAATCTGATCAATTGGGGCGTCCCGACCACTAATTCCAGCTAATTGGAACTTTTCACACTTTTCTCCTGAGTAGAATGGCTTCCCTAATAAGAACGTCTGATTTCACTCTCTGCGGTCAGCAGCGGGGTACCGGCCCGCTTGACCCGTCAGGTCCATGCTGGTCAGCGTTGATCCGGACAAAAGCTCCAGATTCAGCTCCACTGAATAGTTGCTCATCCCCTGGTCTCAGCAGGGGGCCAAGTTCTTCTGAGCTCCAGACCTGACCCCACGGGAGGGAATCGGGCCAGGGTCAGGTCCCCGAGTCAACAACCCCGGACCGGCCTGACCAGCAGCCTTTACTCGTCTGACCTCGTTCAAGCTTCGGCTGGGCCTCCAACGGTGAGTCATGGGGTCAGTCTCCTGGAGGGTCATTGTAACGGCTGCTGACCAATCACAAAAGAGCTCGCGCAGAGTCGTGCCGCGACCATGAAAGCAAAGGCAGAGCAGCACCCCTGCCGCTGTGCTCTAATTTGGCAGGATGCTGCTACGTCAGCGACGGACTCCGCTCCAACAATGGCTATGCACCGGTAAACAATAATGTTTGTGCAAGCTCTCTTTCTTGGGGCCAATCTAGCACTCACAAAGCCCATCTGGCATCAATAAGATGTCCTCGGATTCCATTCAACACATTACTTTTCATTTTGGCTGCCTTTTTAGCCCCAGCTCCTCAGTGGATGTTGGCGAACACTTCCAAAAAGAAAGAACGATTTGAGTGAATCAGGTGGGAATTCCAGACAGTACAATTTCAAGTTGTCAACAAACTTTGTTCGTGAAAACTTTCCCCCTCAAGAGATGCAAATATATATATTTTTTTATGTCTTCATGTGTGGTGACAAAACATGGAACACTTTTCTTATCTTGTGTTTCTGATGCCACCAGAGAAGGTTACTAGTGAAAACAAAGGGCAAAGATATAATGATGACCGTAGAACCTGATTGCAATATCGGAAAGCAGGACAGTGTGGAATATTTCCTCTTCAACAGCCAAAAAAGAAGTCCAGTTGCCTCGAATCAACTTTTGTGGATGACGGTTAACAATACTGAAACCTTGTGCAAGTTGAGTTCAAATCTGGGCTGGACCTCTCCTGAGTGGGGTTAGCAATGTTCGCTCCCTGTTTGCGTTGGTTTCTCTGGGTGCGGGGGCTTCTTGCCGCATTCCAAAAACTGTTAATGTGGGCGTGAATGGCTATTTGTCGATACAGTTTATGTAAAAAAGTGTACACACCCATGATTAAATGAGAGGGTTTTGTGATACACAAAAAAATGAGACCAAAATAAGCATTTGGCAAATGTTTAACAGCGGACGTGGCTGACTGGTGTTTGGAGCTGTAACTGAGTCCCACTACCTTGACTTCGGACGGCTCCTCTTCCAGCTGAAGAAAAACAGTCCCAAAGCACGATGACCGCGCTTCACTGTTAATGTCGCGCACTTTTGGTGACGAGCAGACAGTGTTGTGTTTGGGTCAAAAAGTTCAATTTTAAAGGTCACATTAATGGTGGAAAAAAGTGTTCAAATGTTTTGTTTTTGTCTCATATTGTTCATATTATTAAAAACCACTTAGTATGTGAACAGAAGTGTGTAAACATTAAAATCCATGGTGTGTGCCCTGCGATTGACTTGTGACAATTCCAAGGTTGTACCTGCTTCTTGCCTTAAATTTGGATTTATGAGAAGAAGTGGGGCGGCCCGGTAGTCCAGTGGTTAGCACGTCGGCTTCACAGTGCAGAGGTACCGGGTTCGATTCCAGCTCCGGCCTCCCTGTGAGTTTGCATGTTCTCCCCGGGCCTGCGTGGGTTTTCTCCGGGTGCTCCGGTTTCCTCCCACATTCCAAAAATATGCATGGCAGGCTGATTGAACACTCTAAATTGTCCCTAGGTGTGACTGTGAGTGCGAATGGTTGTTCGTCTCTGTGTGCCCTGCGATTGGCTGGCAACCGATTCAGGGTGTCCCCCGCCTACTGCCCGGAGACAGCTGGGATAGGCTCCAGCACCCCCCGTGACCCTAGTGAGGATCAAGCGGTTAGGAAGATGAATGAATGGGAAGAAGTGCAAAACAAAATGGATTGATGGATGTTTCTTATTGTTTCCATTGGTTTCTTGTGACCATGACTGTATAAGTAAACGTTTAATATCATTAAGTCATTTCTGGAATAATTTCTGGAATAATTTGTTTCTATTCACACTTCCTCCAGTTAGCTTTACAAGGCCCACTTGTGTAAAGTTCCTCATTCAAACCTAATTGAGGCGCATATGAGTCATGCTTTATGTGAAGGAGTGTGGGGAGGAAGTTTGGAACAAGATGTCCCTGAGCGTATTTTGTCGTGAATAGTCAGGAGGGTCATGAATGAGAGTGAGAGCGTGAGAGAGCAGGAAGTGAGCGCAGCAAGAAGTAGATAGAAGGCAGCACTCTCTGGCGGGACGTGTCTTCCCTCCATCTGGGGCAGGAAGCCGGATTGTTAGTGAGCAGCACGTGTGATCCGCAGCCCAGCGTGCTCGCATCTGTGGGAGGAGGGGGGTCGAGCAGGAAGTGGTCAGGCGGGGGCTGTGACCTCTGGGTAATGAGCAGGAGCCCTCCGGTGCATTATAATTACACGTCAACGTGTTGACTTAATGTACACGTGCACATGTAGACCAGACAAGGATTCAGAGGGTTCAATGCTCGCTGTTTGTGGCATCCACCACACAAAATCTGTGTGCCTGCGCCTCCGTCAAATTCACCAAAAATCATACCACCAGCGCCACAGCTTAGACCTGCCTTTACCGGGTCTACAGTCTAGGAGGCATTTAATAGAAAACGCACTTGGTCCGCTTGAAGGTCCTGAAAGGTGCAACGTGGTCTGGCAAATACCAAATCATGTTCAAGTAAATTCACCCAGGAACGAAAATAAAGATGCACCCATTTTTACTTTGAGCGCACACGTGCCTGTCTATGAAAAGAGGGCCCGGCCCTTTCAAGTCTTCAATGAACCCAGGCATTTCCAGCTCCGGTCCTCCTGCCTGTTTTAGATATGTGCCTCCTGCAAGACACCTGATTCAAATGATCAGCTCATCAGCAAGCTGCGACGAAGCCTGTAAACAATCCTGATCATTTGAATCAGATGTTCTGCAAGGAGAGACGCCTCGAAATCCTGAGTTTGGACACCCCTGAGTTAACCTAACATGCGTGTTTTTAGAATGTCGAAGGAATCCTGAGTACCGTAAAAAATAAAATAAAATAAATGCATTTAAAAAACAACCTCACAACAAGGACGGGAAGAACAATCAAACTTCACACATGACGGCGGGAGCAGAGATTCAACGCCAAACCTCAGAACTGTGAGAGATGTGCTAATCATTCGCGTACTGTGCCGCCTTACCGAGTTATAACGTGTTTGTTGTGTTTCTGATATGGCAACAAGCATGAGCTCTAATTTCCACTTGTTTGAAATAGTTGCCATGGGGGCTTACATTTACTCAACTCCAGATTCGGGTTTAGTTGGGAAGGCTTATTATTATTATTAATCAGACCAAAATAAATAAGTGCCTGGGATTGAATGTGTGGAGTCTGAAAAGACATATATATATATAAATGCATTTTTTTATGTCTTGAATTTGTAAAAAGTCACATTTTTGTTTTTCACTAAGGAAGCGTTCGGTGAATGTGCATATGAACTGGTTGAGTTCGGTCCCCCTAACAAGGTGGAGAACCACTGTCTAAACATTGTAATTGAAGTGCCTTTATCAGCGTAGCAGTGAGCTGTAGACCTTACCAGAGAGAAATCAAAGGGTGCTCTTTATATTTCTAAAAATCCTCTGGCCTTCCTGTCTGGAGTTTGCATGTTCTCTCTGTCGTCATGTGAATACTTGGGCTTCCTCCAAATTCATTGCAGACTTTCATTTGTCGATAGGTGTGCAAGGTTGTTTATCTATTGTGTATGTGCCCTATGATTGGCTAGTGATCAATGCAGCATGCACTGCACCTCTCACCAAAGTTAGAAAATGGTTGGATATTCAATAGGTAGTATTCTATGAAGAATGGGGGGTGTTCAAGTGTGTTCCTTTAATGAACAGAAGTGTGTGTGTGTGGGTGGTTGTGGGTGTGTGCCAGTGCATGTCAGTTTGTGTAGCCAAATCTGACTTTGGCAAAAATGCTTTCTTCCCATGCCTCTTGCCCTCTCACTGGCACACTGCTTATTAAGCTGTACCATTGTCAGCATAGTGTGTGAGTACATCTTCCCTATGTGTGTGTTTGTGTGCATATTGGCGAGTCACCGTGTCTCTTCTGTATTTTACTCTTTATGCGTCAAGTGAGCGAGTGACCATGAGCAACCAGTCAAACAGTTGGCTAACATGTGCTAATCCAGGAGGCCTGTCCTGCATGTGTGAATGTGATTAATGCATGTGTGTGTGTGTGTGTGTGTGTGTGTGTGTGTACGTGGCAAGTGCATGGAAGGTTTCTGTGCGGCAGCCAGCCAGGTTCCCACCATGCAAGACACTGTCTTAAGACCACTTGAGAGAGAGAGAGAGAGAGACTTCTGGTTTCCAACAAAACAACAAGTTGAGGCCACAAGTCGTCCTGGGAGGCGTTCAGGTCCCACGCAGGTAGCCAGGCAAGCATCGCCAAATTGTCCTTTGTGACACAAGAGCCATTCAACAGGAACAGGATGCAGACTGCGGGATGTCCCAGACCCCTTGGCGCTGCGCTTTAGTGTGTACGTGTGCGTGCACGTCTGGCCCACTGTTGACTTTTTGGGAAAAAGATTGACGAGGAGAGATCTTGGCTCGTCTTGAACACAGCCCTCGTCTCTTGTCAAAGGTCTGACATTGAATGAACGCCTCACGGACAAACTCAATTAGCCAGCGTGCACGTTTAAAAGAGGTGCCTGTCTCTTGTGACAAAAAGACCCCCCCCACCCCCCTACTTTATTAGACAGACAACCCTGGTGAATGTATGGCAAACATATCTCTTTGTTAGTGGTGAGACGGCGGCAGACAGTTAAGAGGACGTCTGAAACTGTCACACACACTTACCCGCACACACACACACACACACACACACACACACACATAACACACACACACACATCGAGCAACTTGTGAGAAAGGACGAGATAATGGGACACACAACCGAACCGATGAATAATGTATAGAACACTTGCGACGATCGGTGTTGTGAAGAGGGATGAGGGGCTCTGTGGATGATGTCAAATTCACACCGATCTCAGCATCATCAGTATGCATGTATTTTTTTTTTTGCTTTCTTTACAACAATAGGAGCCTTCGAAGTAGCAAAAAAAAAAGTCAGATTACGCTTCAGATAAGCTTTCAAGCAAAGGATGGACTCATTTATACCCTTTAGGGTGTCTGTGTCCCATAATTCCCAAGACAATGAAGAGTGTTAAATTGATCCAATTTGAAGAGCTCCCTCCCCCAGCTATTTATTTATTGATTTATTAAGTTTAAAAACAACTGACAGAAACACGCACCGCATGTCTCACTGTTTTTGTTTGCGGGGGTGAAGACATCGGGCTTTGAGCGGCGTGGAGGAGTACTTCCATGTCCCCTGACAGGATTTAAATGTTGGATGTTGGAACGCTGCTCGTCAATTTGGGGAAGCCCGTGTAATTCGGTTGGTTGCAAATTAAATCTCGGTTCACACCTCCAACTGACTTCCAGATTAACAGGCTCCCGGTTCCAGCTGTGGCCATTAGAACAAGGTCAGTCCAGTAATTTTGCGTTTTCTGCCTAAAAAAAACAAACTATATATCTAATCAAATAAAACCTAAGAAACATTCAAAACATTCAAATAGGAGCAGAGTTTCAAGGCTTTAACAGGTTTTTTTTCTAGATTGAACCAGACATAGAAAGTAAATATTCATGAAAGTCTTTATTTAATTCCGATTGCGAAAACAAAACTTGAGAAATACAACAAATTCAAATATGAATCATTTTCTATCTGGTGCTCAATGTGGGTGCCCATGTCAACTGGCATGTGATGTAGTAAGGGGAGCAGATTCTCAATATCGACTAGCTCTCGCCGCTGTAACACCGCCAAAAAAGAAGGAGAAGGAGGCTCTGATGGGCCTAAAAATTGTTTTAATGAAAAAAGTTCAAAAAGATCTGGCGGCCTAAGAATAGTGATGAAGAACTATAATTTAGCGATAAGGGAAGAATGGTGAAAATAACGATGACTGAGCGACAGATGGCCAATTTGGTACGGTTTAAAAACATGACGGCTTGACGATGACGGACGGGTGGTCCGGCCGCTGGCGACTGACGAATAACTGACTGGCAATATCAACTGACATGCTCAACTCTGATGTTTACTCCACATCAGCAGTTCTAAGTTTTTGTATAAACGTGCGTCGATTGAAAAAATGGGGGAACCTCTCAATTAAGTGACATCATGAAAATTGATTTTTTTTTTTTGATCCTCAGCACTTCCATATATCTGTCAAGCTCCACTTTAGACAGGAGTTAAGATGATGTTGTTTGTGTTCATGAACATGGGATTGTCATTGGTGTTTGTTAGTCGTCGACGGTATGTCAAGGTCAGAGTTGCCCCAGCTGAGAGATGATCCACAGTGTTGTTAAGAATGAATTGACATGGCTAAGAATCAGTTTGAAGTGAGGCTGTGTGCGGCATCTGTGCGTTCATCGTCATGACAACAGGGATGAAAACAAGCACTTCTTCCGCAAATGCGGGCCCATATATGGGGGTCGGTGGTCGAAGCCCACTCGACAATAGCTTTTAATGTCATAGCTCAGTGACCGCTCATTGTGCAGAGGCGGGCACGCCGCGAACCACACAAAACGTCCAAAGCAAAATCGATTAGAATATGAGTGAAAAGATGACTGAATCAAAGGCAGTGGATTGGAGGAGATTAGCTCAAGGGATTATGGGAGAAAATTACTCACTAATTACTTTTTGTTGGGCCACGAGATGAGATTTCATTTGCCATTGCGGGGAAAACCGTTCAGGATTAATTTTTATTTGAATAATTGGAGTTAGTTGTTTCCTATCAACCCTCTGTAGTCTGGAGAGGCGATGTCTTAATCATGTAATATATATGTTGAATCAAATCTAGCGCCATTAATCACATTCACAGTTATTCATCGTTTAATGCTTTGGGGTTTTGAGAGCATGGCAGTTGCAAAAAAGAAACTGGTAAGAATAGAGCTTCATATGGACATCGTTTGAGTATTATCATAAAGAACTGTGTAAGTTTACAATTGGAACAAGGAACAATATGAGTTTAGTAAATCCTGAAAAGATGGCACTTGTTTTATTGTAAATGCAATGTACAAATTAATTAGAGTAGTGTGCAAAGTGTAAAGTTCTATTTCAGCTTTGTCTTTCACTGATCTTGCTGCTTTGGCATTTGTAAAAATGTTTGCATATCTCTGTTATATATAATGTAAAGGCATATATTAAAGGCTTTTATTTGGAATTCTCAAAGAGTTGGGCAGAAAGTGAACATTTCTCGTGCAATGAGCTCAACCAAGGTTTTTAGGAACGTATACAAGTCATCGCAGCAATCTTGAAAAATATATAAATCACGAACATGGCAACTGACGCAGCAGAGTTGGTGTAACTGTGAGTTATTGAATCAGTGAGGTTGATTTAAAAGTCTGATGATTTGGAAAAAAAAAACCAACTTCTACCCATCCGTTCATATTTTGGTGGTCTATTGATGACAATGTATTTAGGATTTATTATTTCGTCATATCTTTTTTCCGGGATACAATGAATGATATTCAGACTTTTGAAAGAATGGTATTCTTACTTTTTCCTCCTTATTTTCTGTTTTGAATGACCAATTTGGAACAGAATATGTCTCTCTGCATCATTGTTGAGCCCATTGGAACAAAGCCAAACATTGCCCAGCTTTCAAAGCGTTATGTGTGCATGATACTAATTCCTCAACTCTCTCATTCTCGGTTCCTTCCTGTCGTCTGCGCGGAGAAGGCAAACTTCTCAAGTATTTTCAGGAAAAAAACAATAACAGTGAGCCACTCCAACCTGCAATGTGACTTTGTGATGTGCGCTCTTTCAATGATTTGACCAAAAAGTGGAGTGGAGGAGCTTAGGGGGATGTCTTGTGTGGCATTTGCTCTCCTTTCTCGCTCTCCAATTAGCCTCCAAAAGAGCCCAGCCAGGAGAAGAGGAGACAAAGGAGAAGAAAGAGGAGCGGGGAAAGCCAAAAAGAAAAACAAAAACACAACAATCAACAAGACTGCCCGCCATCTTTGAGGGGGGATGACACACACACACACACACAAGCCAACCCTGTGGTGTTTTAGGAGCCGAGGCCGTCACTGTGGAAACCAGGAACTTGTTTGGTTCTCCTCCCTCCTCTCCTTGTGTTATTTCTCATTGCCCACTGGCCTCCCCCCACCTCCATTCATGCCCTCCCTTCTTCCTGGGCTAAAACAAAGCAGTGGTCTGAAAGGACTCTGAGGTAGGTAAATGTATTCAGTGACACCGGCCGGATGATTCCATTCTGCGCTGGCTCTGTAACATTTGTTTCGGGCCTTGTCTGAGGGCAGGGACAGCGTGTTGGCTCTTTTGTCCCCCGGGCCCTCCGCACAGGCCTGCAGTTAATGGCCGCCTTGTCCCGGGCTGCTGGACCAGAAACCTGCAGCCTTGCGGGACCAGACAACACGGTGACACGGGAAGTTGGTGAAACAGGCGAAGATGAGGAGGAAGACGGGGGCCACACAAATGATGGAGGCTTTCCCAGTGTCGCCTACCTTTCTTTTAGTTAGAGATCGCCGGTCGCTCCAGCAAAAGTAAAGTTGTCATCCCATCAAGTGGAGCAGTTGAGCAACGTATGGTACCCTTCTATATTCACTGCAGGGTGTGTATACAGGATGGCGATGGCTCGACCTCACAGTTGTCAAACTCAAGGTCCAGAGTCCAGATCCTACCCATGACGTCATTTTCTGTGGCTTACTAGAGCAAATAGTGTCCATACTTCATGTTTCTTGCTAAAGCATGACTGTAACAAAAGTAATTTTCTTCAACTTTCTACAAAGAATCCATTCCCCCCCCCCCCCACGCCAAATCCCTTCTTCTTAACATAAATTGAACAATATTTGTCCCGAATACAGAACTATTTGTTTGACATTATATTTACATGATTTGATATTGAGTAACAATGGAGTGGCAAATATGAAATGACATCATATCTTAATACATTTATATGATTTTCAGAGTCATAAAGGCCCTCAAAGACAAACTATAGCCCGCGATGAAAATTGATTTCACGCCTTGACATTAAAGGGATATCGAAGTACCACAATGTGACTTTATGAGAAAAAAAATCCATTATAAATCCATCAGCGACCCATAATGAACTTGGTCGGACTTTCAAATTCACACTGTATGGTGCACGTCCCTCTTCCACAAGTAGACATTCTTCCTGATACTCTTTTCTCTCAGCGTCGAGTGGCCTGAGTGGCCAGGTGCTGGTGGAGAGAGTGAACTCAATGGCTGCTGCAAGGGTGAGGGGGGGGGGCAATCGGAAGGCAGGGCGCCCTGCTACTATCTGACAGAAGAGCCCCCCCGTTGACGTTTAGAAACAAGACCCTCCCCCTCCCCCCACTCTTTCACTGCTGGCTGCTCAAGAGGAAAAAAAAAAAGCATCTTCTTCACTTGTGTTGTGAGCACCTCTCTCGCTGCGAGACGAGTGGCTATTGCCACTGAGAACTGCATCACACTTGACTCTGGTAATCTCCAAAGCGCAGTTTGATCTACCACCTCGGCGGGAATGGTTGCGACGTGCCCCTCCAGCCGCCAAACAATAAAGTAATTTAAACGGAAAACAGCTTCGTTGATGAGTTCAGGAATGTATCGTAAAACTCTCATGTTTTATTCTGCTGATTTAGCTTTAGTCATGGATTTTAGATCAACCAGATACACCCGTGATAGATGAAAATACACGATATAAAGAAAGGCCGTACGCTTGTCTTGCTGTTATCCGCACTGCATCTCTTCGAGCAGTAGACTTCAGTGTTGCCGGTATTTTGGAGCACGTTACATGTTACAATATACATTGCTGGAGCTTCAGCACTCTATACATTTGTATATCTGTTGCTGATCAATATTACACACCACTGGACACCGTAAAGTACTCAGGTACTTTCTGCCTCTTTGCACATTTGACTTTGGATCATAATTACTGCTCTACTCGTCAATTTCAATTGTGTGATGATCATAGGTTGGAATAAGTCACATACAGTATGTGCCAGTCGCAACTAAGTCTTGAGTTGTAACCTTCAACTCTCAAGCAAGTTCTGAGTCACTGTAAAAAAAAAAAAAAATCAGGCAAGTCCAAGTCGTACAATCATCAGATTTAAGAACCACACACGTGGTTTCTGGTACCAATCTGTTACCCAAATCTAATTGGTGTGTAAATGGGAGAATGAAGCGCATTCATTTTATGCACTTTGTTGGTTGTCACTTTTTGAAGTTCATCGAAGTGGACGTGCATTAGTTTAAGGGTGCACCGACAAATCAAATATGGGGGCCATGTTCTCGACCAGAAAAAGTATCTCTGTATAGACTCTATGTACTGACGTATATGCCTATTGTAAATAACAGTCTCATGCTGTCGAATCTATCTGTTTATTGGCTTTTCAATTAAATGCAGAACCTAGTGTACATGAAGTATTTGACCAACCATTGTTGAGCTAAAGTTTACTGCTCATCTAGCTGTCATCAATTCACAGAGCTATTTTAAATGTGGCACACAGATCAAACACATTTTATCTTTAGGTTTCAAATCTTGCATGTTGCGATTGTCTTCTTCCTGATTTCATCAAAACAGCCTTGAATCCAATTTTTTTTTCAAAAAACATATCCCCAACTATTTTTCATCTCCACAATTGATGGCTAGCATCACTCCGCTTCTTTTGCATGCAATGCTTCGTGCTTCGATGCAAATGAGCTACTTTTGAAGTGCAGATTGCTTTACTTTGTTTTTTAATAGAGGGTGGGGGCAAGTTTTGCATGACTATGCAAACTGAACCGCAACAGTTGCAATGAACGGTTTGGGTGATTTTCACAAATAAACTATGACCTGGAATACAGCAGGTTGTTCTTGTTGGGTTTCTGTGGCTCAATTGGTAGAATAGATTGTACAGTGACTGTAGGTTTGGGTGACACTAGCAAGACCAGCACGGAAACCGAAGCACACGTTTTTCTTCTTCTTTTCTTTTTTTTTAAAGCAGGATACATTTCTTTGAAATGAAATGTTGTTTTGTCTTCACCCCAAGAGTTGGAAATCATCCATTTGGCCTTCCTATTTTTGCCTTTATCGACTAGATAATCTATTGAATGAAATTAATGACCCTCTGAGTTGTCACTTCACACTTACACGTGACACTGACTGGGTTGCCAGGTCGGCATGAGAAAAAAATGCTCCTTTTTTTCTCTCTTGCTTGAAACAAGATGACTTGTCAAGCCGTATATCGTTGAAGTCAAGTCGCTTGGATGCCAAGTCTGAAGTCAAGTTCAGTCAAGTCCAGTCAAGTCATTCCCAAGGTATTGGCAAGCAAGTCACAAATTGTAAAAATTGTAAAAATCCTCTGACTGGAGTCAACTATCTCTGGTGCCAATTTTCCGCATCATTTGCAGAGCTGTCATTATTGAAATCTTCAGCACCAATGGTATCCCTACATTACATGATGACTCTTGATACTTATATATCATGTTCTAAATGTTCTTTTTGTTATATTTGCTTGTTAGAGTCAACATGTGTTTTTACATACTGGGCTAATAAAGATGATTCTGATTCTGAACATGTTGCTACCAAAGTCAAGTTGTGCAACTCTTAATTCATGCTTCTGTAGTGTAAAAACCCATGAAGGTCGATCACTAAAGAATGTATGCTAGAGAGGGGGCGCGACTGATCAACATGGGTTGACTGTGTATTGTTATTTCAAGGTTTTTCTACTATAAATTAGGCTTTCGAGTAAGCCAGAAACCACCTGCCGGCTGTGGGTCTATGTGTGTGCTTCTGGGACCACAAACTCAAATCCACTCAGCTTCTCACTCAGTGTTCCCGCAACAAAATCTGCTCTTGTGTCGGGGGCCACCACTACAAACTGTGTATGAGAGGATTAGGGGCTCCTTGACCACTCCTTCAAACGCGCTCTCAGCATGGCCGCTTCGATTATGACCATTAGATACCCCGACCATGAGGAGCACATGAAAGGGAGGAATACACGCGGCTTTTCCCAGGGCCAAGTTTGACCACACGCCTGGCAAAAATGAATGTATAATCTGTGAGTGGACAAAGACGAGAGGAGAAGAGTGTTGTGCAAGCTTGCTGAGAGAACTTTTATGTGTCTTTGCCTTCATTGAGCCTGCAAGTGCAATAATAATGATTCAAGGCCAGATTAGAGCCAGGACAAGGGAAGTGAAGTCTATGAAGTAATTTAAGGAGTTTGTTAATGGGAAAATTCTTGTGCAAAAAGGACTTCAGATAAGAGGACACACACAGTCGTGCATGTGTGTTGAGTTGTGTTGCAGGCGGTGCAGGGTAATCCCATACTATATCCGGACTGCCTTTTCTCTGTCAGTGAAAATGCTTCAGGGTGCAGCAGGAGTTTTAACATAGCTTTTGTGTGTTTGACCCTCTGTAGAGGAGCAAATGCCAGCTGAGAGGCCGAGAGCCTCAGAGCATCACAAGCGGTGGATGCAAACAGGATACAACAGTTCATAAAACTCTATTACATGCATTATGAATACAAGTTAGTGGGGCCCTGACTGGCCTCAATGTATAGCTATAAAGCTATTAAAAAAAAAAAGTTGACACTATTCCAGAAGGGTAGCAGCGAGAGCAAATATTTGATGAAGATCAGATAAGAGGAAGTTCTTCAGTAAGGAGGCAGTAGGCACAGTGACCTTGTATTTAGCAAGTATTGTATGCCTAACATGCCAAGTCCCAGCCAATTTTAGCTTGCATCACTCATATGCATTAAAATCAGAGCGGTCAGAGTGCATATCGTCCTTGACATAAATATACTTGCTAGGGTCCAGGCATGGGCGGTGCAGTGATCGACTGGTTAGCATGTCCGCTGCACAGTTCAGACGTCCAAGGGTCGATTCCGGGCTCCTGCCTACCTTGTGGACTTTGCACATTCTCCGCCCAAAGCTGCGAAAGGCTCCAGCCCGCCCATGACCCTTGTGAGGATAATAAATTTTGATAATGGATGATAAGGGGTCCATGCATGACATTGGTGCATGCAAAGTGCCTTTATACAGGTAAACTGCAAGATCTTCCCTTGCGGATGATGCAGTCAGCTGCATATCTCATGTAGGCAGTTGAGGAATGCCTTGAAACCCCCCCCCCCCACCCCCCTGCACTCGAATAGTCCTGCAACACGCTCATGTGGGTGCTATTAAAATATTTTTAATATGCTCATGAATTAGAATTTGTTCAATGAATTGTGTTCTAAAACGATGCTGAAAGATAGTCCCATGCTGTTGCCGTATTTATAAATGAAATATGATGACATCTGTTAAACACATTCATGGAGTGCTGAATCTGTCTCCCTCACCCTCAATCAAACACACCACAATCACTTTACATCACCTGCGCCACAAGTTAGACATGGCTTTAGGTAGTCTAAAATGTTGTCTACTCTTTGTCATCAAATTGGCAGATGCGCCAGTGATTGTAATATAAAACACCCTCGGTCTGTTGGAACGCCTAAAGCAACACGCAGCGCTGTCCACCACGGGTACCTGTCGAAATAGGTCCCCTGGACATAACAGCATAGCACTGTACCTGTTTATATATTTTTTTTGTACAAGGAAAATGTACAAATAGTCAAATGGGAGTCTGATCATTTGTTCATTAGTGTCCGTTAATTTAGATTGTAATTCAAGGTTCATAAATGGACTGCCCTAAAGTATAGCTCTAGTACAAATCAATTTTATTGCAAAGGCTATCATCACACCTCAGCTGCCGTCATGACGACTCCTGAATATTCCCCACAGGACCTTTACGGGATGCCGACAAATCCCCAGATCCTCAACTGTCTCGTTGCCAGTTCCCACTCCCATATGTGGAACGACTACCTGTGCTGTCATAATCATAATCAGATGAACCAAATAAATGGATAGAATCAAAAGTCCTGTTCGGGTACATGGAGACATTCCAGTATATAAAAACAACTGTAACAGCATTTATTAAAATGAGCTGAGATTTTATCGATTCGACAGATGCTGTCATTTGCAAATGTCTTCAACAGTGAGTGTGTCTGTCTACTTTCATGAAGAGCCTGTTTTTGAGACGTTCATCTTGGTGCAGTCATGGAGTCGGCCGCTAGAGGTCAGTGTTGGCTCTGAAAGCTCAGTGCCAGGCGGTGGCAAGACAAGAGAAGCAGGGCGCAGCATACAAATGGAAGGAATCCCGTTAGGAACTTTAAAGGCCAGTTAGAGAGTGGATTTCGTCAGAGGTGAAGGATTTCATCACTCTCATCATGCACGTTGACGTATTGGTGTTGGTGCATGTGCAGGAAAAAAAAAGATTGTGACAGACATTAGGTACGCAAATTACTGCATTGTCTCCCACCTGGTTCACTGGTCAGGTGATTAGTTGATTATCTCCCCTTACTTTTTAACCCAGCCTTAATAATACTGCGTATATTGTTACCCGATGTAGAGCTTCAGGTGTTTATACTTTAACTTCAATTTAAGAGAAAATGCCGACTTCCTGGATCGCATTGGTGCCTGGAATATTTTAAGGCAGCATCCATTGTGTCATTATCCGCCTTTTTTTTCTTCTTGTTGTTGTGCTTTATTTTGCCCCAGGAAGTCTTCAGTGTCTGTTTTCATTTGCAAACACAAGATTATTTGGCGATCATTTTCCCCTACATTGTAAATATTGCACTTTTTTAAAAAAAATTGTTTGACTGCAGTGTTAAACCAATGTACGCTGTGGGAGATCACAAGGTGTGCTTTGGGAAATGATGCAGTGCCACTTATTTTAAATCTTCCGAAAATTCAAAGTGAGACAAAGGTTCTTTTTTTAAAATTTAAACTAACAATTACAATATAAACTACGATCAAATTATTCATTTTTTACATAAAGTACATTGTTTTTAAAACTAAACAAAGTTATATGATAAATTTGCCTTAAAAACATTTTTAAAAACTATTTTTAAGGGTCCGCTTGGAGTTTGGTCACGGGCCACCTTCAGTTGCCCATCTGTGGCATTCAATGTACTTTTTATTACTCTTTTGTTTGTGGTATGCGTGCAGTGATTATTTCCAATGTAAAACATATGCCCGGGCTCAATAAAATTGGGGAAACACTGCTTTAACAGATTTGCACTGTTTTGTAGGTTGACAGATGCCTATCCACTTTGTGTTCCTTTGCAGATGTGGACTCCTTTAAGGTGGCATCCAGTGGCCTGCGCACTTTGAACAGCAGGAAGTCTTATGTTTGCTCCAGGGCTCACATTACCACACCAGAAATCTACCAGACAGACTGACAGACAGGCGGAATCACCACCCAAGGTAACAGCAACAAAAAGCCTCTGATAGTGGATGCAGCCAACAGTGTGGTACTGGTCCAAGGATGACTTGGTGTGATGGTCTTTTCTGTGTTGTTCATCCTTCCGGGGGAGTATGTTGACTCAGATGCAACGAGCAAACAGAACCGGGGTGAAGCCGCGTGGGCGCTCCATTCTTATGGAGCCGCGGCCCAGTGGATTAGGCTAATGCTGGACCATGAGGGGGTGTTGCAGAGCAGCCTTCTGTGACAGGAGGTAATGGATTAGGGCTTTGTCGAGGCCCATGTTGGCCAGAGGGATCCGATGATGAAGGATGGATTGATTCAGGGGGGGTGATCAGCATCCAGCGGCAGCCCAGTCATAGATCAGAACATGTTGACAAGGGATTATCCCGTTGCTGAGGTCTGGTTGATATTTGAAGCGATATAGAGCAATTCTGTTCTGAATGACAACGTGAAATTTCAAGAGGAGGATAGTTTTTTTTTTCAGGAGAAATAGCAGGTATAATGTCACTTTAGTGAAATGTGTGCTCGAAAGTTTTGTTTGATGAATTAAAGTTGTTTATTGCTGTGAGGAGTTTGTCGATCAAACGCCTCTGGCTTGCTGGCACTTTGACATACAAGGTGTGTCAGACAAATTCCAGGGTTAGCTGATGCAAAAGATTTCAATCAGAATGCAGATTTTCCTCCTTTGAATTTTTGCCACGCCTTCATGTATTCCTGGAAGGATTCTTCCTACATCCTCCTCAGCTCTGTCATCACGGCCATCTTGATATCTTAGTGTCGTCAATTGCGTCTCCCAATAACCTCCTTGAGCTTTGGAAAGAGGAAGCCAGGTCGGGTGAGTAGCGAGTTTGCTCCAGCCCGTGCTTCTTGGCCAGGGACTGTGCATGCTGAGGGCATTGTTAGCAGGCCCGTTGTCATGGTGAAGAAGCAACAAGTTGTCCGTCTCCTCTTCTCAAATCAGTGACCATTTTTCATTTGATCGGTTTGTATTTATGGTCTTGAAGTGCTTTTCATACAAATACTGTATTTGTTGTAATTATGATTTAAGTAGGCGGCACGGTGGATGAGTATGGAGCACGTCTGCTTCACAGTTCTGAGGTGGTAAGTCGACATATGTCAGGGCTCCAGCCGATACGGAGTCTGCATGTTTCCCCTCTGTGCTTGCATGGGTTTCCTCTTCCTGCATTTAACAAAAACCCAAAACATGCATGTTAAATTAATTGACTCTAAATTGTCTTTCCATTTGAATGTTAGTCGAGTTGAATGGTTGTCTGTAATGCTGCGCAATTGGCTCGCAACCAGTCTAGGGGTGTAATCTGCCTCTCGCCTGTGGTCGGATGGGAAAGGGTCCAGCGCACTCATGGCCCCCGATGAGTAAATGCGGTATCGAAAATGGATAGATGGATGGCTTAAGTATTACGTTAGTGATCAGACGAGGGCACATTCTTATTTTGCTTACCTTGGCTCCTCTGTAAACTGAGGACCTTCTGCATGCTGCTGTATGTATACTGGCTGTTGAGGAGTCAGATTCCATGAAAAAACTGAGCAGTCAATTAGCGGTACAGTGGAGCCTTGCGAAACGAGTGGCCCGATTTATGAATTCGTCGAGATATTCGTCGTGCTCGACCATTTTTTGTCATGCTGAGGAATAGCATCGGCGTCGCTGTTACAATCCGTTCAGCAATGGATATATTTGAACACAAACGGTTCCACAACTTAAGTTGGCAGACAATGTAGTAATACTTAAGGGCATATATTCCTTTTCCTCTGTGACAAATGACTAAAATTACTGTGATTTACTGAGGAGCTGAGACATCTCTCTGTATGTATGCACTGCTTTCGGGTGGCCAAGGCGCGTCCATTGAACTGAAACGAGAAATCAAGCAAAAACTTTAATTTCTTGACATTCTTTTTCATTGTCCTTACTCTGTCCATATTTTTTATCAATTACCAACTTGTCAGCTGCTATTTTTCTTACTAAACACTTACAAAAAAAGTTTTTATAGCTGTTTGGAACGGGTGAATATCAATTCCATTCATTTCAGTCGCTCAAGATGATTTGAGATGTGTGTTTTGTCTTATGGGTGTGTTCATGGGAAAAATTAGACTCTTATCTCAAAATGGCACGACTAAAATAATTATTGCCCATCTTGATGGCTGTGTTGAAGATTATCACAGCAGCATGTTTTTTCCAAAAAAGAAGCTGGTTGAGGTCGTCGAGGTGAAACCATGTTTTAGACAAGTGAGCCAATAAATCACAAAGTGTACTTTAGATTGAAAAAAACAGCTACTGACATTATAGCTACTGTAGATTTAGTAGCTCTAAATCCCCATGCATGACGAGAGATCAGGTTCCAGTGAGCTCCGGCGATAGCGGTGTTTGCCGGAAATGGTGGTAGTGTGATATCACTTTCATTTTTTTTTTTCATCTGAAATGTGAAAAACAGATATGCTCTTTTTATTGGTTGCCTTTGAAATTTGGCACACTTGACACTCCTTCATTCTCAGTTTTTACTGCCTGCTGTAGTTTATTCCTGGAGACCTGCCCAAGTGTGCCTGGTGCTTTCTTTGCCACTCGGACAAAACAGTTACGGTAATTGAGGTGATGAAGCGTTTGCACGAGGTCTTCGAACACCCCACGAAGGACAAGAGGGGGAAGATTTGCAGTGAAGCTTTTCAGCCCACAGTTGGACGGAGCTTGGGAAGAACAAATCAACATTTCTTGGCATCGTGGCGTTGTTTTTACATCCAGAGGCACTAAATGTGAAAAATGACATTTACGTTTAGGGATGGAAAATGATACTGCAAGGAGGTCAGGTTGCATTGTTTTACGTTGTGAAACGCCAATGTTTTTCCTATCCTCGGCTCGAGGAAGAGTAAGTGGCCAAGTTGCGGGAGAAGAGTGAGACGTGACTGACATGTGGCGAGAAGGCACCGATCCATCTCTTGTCGAATTTGTCACCTCACCACGCTCCGTGTGTCACGGCCTGGCACTCTCCTGCCGTCGGGCGTGGGTGGCCTCCTGACACACGCTTCAATGTGTGTGTCACGTCCGTCTGGGCTGAAAGAGCTCCCGAACACACACCCACATAATGACACTGACATGGAGCCATCAGGCTCGTCACAGGGCCCAGACGGAGTCCCTGGCAAGCACAGCACATCTCATCTCTGCCTCATGACACTTTTTCACCAGCTCCCAGTCGTGGTGGTGCCCGCTCTTCCTCCTTGTCAGCAGCATGCGCATAACCGATAACTGGCAGTGTGGGCGCGAATAGTTACATTTTACGTGTTTACAACCATAAGAAACTAAATGGAGAGTCTTGGGAGCGTATCTAGCCTCGGAGAACAGAACTCAGATGTTTGCGAGGAACATGCCAGTAATCAGTCGTACACCGGGGCCACTCTAAAACCCTTTTCACACTGCACTTGGTTTGCTTGCTCTTCACCGCAAGGCAAGGTACATGGCCATTGACGCGCTGGTGCAAGCTCGTCCGTATTTGGAAGTTGTAGCTTTGCCTTTTTTTGAAGATAAGCATCACAGACTTTTGTAGTCGATTTTAGTAGTGTGTCCTGCATTGCAAAATTCCCTTCATCACAAGCGACAGCAACCGAGAAAATAGCTGGCCCAACTTCAACTTTGCCCCCAAATTCCATAAAGGTAGGGGGGAAACGGGAAAATGCTGTCTGAATTCATATTTAATGTGGAAATGACTGGAGATTTGCAGCCCAACTCTCTTAAAGCTCCGACAGCCATTCTTTATTTTCTGGGCATCTGTCAAATGCAGGTGCACCTTGGCATGGAACAGAGCTAACTACTGTCAGCTGACAGACATTCAGAACATGCTGCTGTTCCTGCTGCTCAGACTTAGCCGAGATTCTGTGAATTCATCCGCAAATTTAAAGCGGTCATTCATATTCAGGAAGGCTGCTTGTGTTCACATGGCAGATGTCGCTCCATTTGCTGACACGTTTCATATTCATTGTAGTGCATTCCTGCAGGTGTGTTTGGAGGCAGCGGTCTGCCTGCGATGCACCCACTCAGCATTAAGAGTCGACGGAGGAGGAAGGCAGAGTCTTATGTGACAATAGCCCCCCCCTCTGAACCTTCTCTGTGGGTGTGAGTGGGAGGCATTTAAAGGCCTTTCACAGCCACGCGAGACCCCCCAAAGACGCCCCCACATTCTGGGGATGACTACCTGCCCAGGAGCTCCCGCTCAACCCATCTGTCCCCTCTGGAGAATCAAGGAAACGGCCTCCCAGTCCCCCTTCTCCATGGTGCTCCTGTGAATTGCTGCAAGCTTGAACACACACATACGCCACTGGCTAATTGCTGACTCAGCACTGCATTAGGCTGACAGTGCAAGCGGAGCAAGGCAGCGGGCGCATGTGTGTGTGTGTGTGTGTGTGTGGGAGGTTAGTAGGCTGCTGTTAGTTTGTTGAGTCTGTTGGTGTGCGTGGGGGGCCAGTCGTTGGGTTATTGAGCATTCATTAAGGGTGATTGATATGTGTGGGTGTGTGTCAGCCGACAAATACATGTGTAGGCGGTTGTGGATGTGTGTTGGTGTGTGCGGAATTCAGTTCTTTCCAGAGGGCGTTGGTATAGTTGATTGTGGGCTGAATAATTGAAATTGACTATTAAGTATCATCCATGACTAGGGATGCGCCAATTGATCGTTGGACGATAATTATTGGTCGATATTCGTGAAAACGTGTGTGATCGGTGAATCCGATCAAAGCCTCTAAAGGCCGATTGATTAGACAATTCAGTTGATCTGGTAAAGGACTGACATATTTCCTGTAGTAATCGCAATAGTCAGCATTACGCGTCTTTCTTCAGGTATGTACGGTCTTCTTCAATGTTACGTGGGGCACACTGTTGGAGCATTATTACTTTTCTTCTACAACTTTTACAACACTTATTTCTAATTCATGAAGAAATTGTTTCATTCTAATACCAACAGGATTGGCAACAGGAATATAACAGCCCTTTCAATCCAAATTAAAATAGACGGGGGCACACAGAAACGAACAACCATTCGCGCTCGCACTCAATTTGGGAGTGCAATTTGGGAGAGCAGCGAAAAATCGATGGATGGATTAAACAAGCGAGAATATTTTGTTTTATCTGCGAGCCAGATGCAATCATCAAAAGAGCCACATGTGGCTCGCGAGCCATAGCTTCCCGACCCCTGATACAGACCAACATAGTAACTGAAGCGTACTTTGCTTGTGCATTTTCTGCAGCACCTATTCAAAGCAATGAACTGTTATTAAATAATATAAGCATCTAAATTTTACAATTGTTTAAAAAATATATTTTTAATGAATGAATTAAAAAAAATAAACCGATTAATCGATTCTTTAAGAAATGCAGCGCTAAAATATTTTTTTTTTTACACCAAATCCACATGATTGGAATCAATATCGCCCACTTACACTTGTGGATGATCTGTATCGATATTAAATTCTATATCGGAACACCCTTGTTCATGAAACTTTACTTTTATATCTTGCCAACATACTTTTGCCTGTTTGACCCTGTTAACCACAATTCCTGTAAATCCAGAACTTAGCCCAATGTTGTATGTAAGTGTAGAAAAACATGAATATTGTTCTGCTACTGTGTCTATTGTCTATAAATCATTGTTGTCTAGAAGATAAGGTATTTGACATAACTATATGTGCATCTGAAGTTGAATGCGGCAAGATATTTTGACCCAAGATGATCCATCCATGAAAATTTAATGCTCACTTGTTTGTTTTTTCTTGCAACATGGTCTCATTCCTTGAGGAAAGGTCGCAGGTTATTCCCATAAGTGGCTCTGTAGGCACAGCGGCACTGTGCCCTTCATCGCAGCACACTCGGCCCATTAGTCCAATTTAATCAGCTGTCAAACTCCAAATGCACTTAATCTAAACAGTTTGAAGAGCGGTACGTAGAAAGAAGGCGTCTCGACCTCCTGCTTTTTTTTTTAAACCTTCACTTTTGTACAGAAACTTGCAGAATAAAGGGAGAAGCCAAACTTCATCCCCTCCTCTCCCGAAGTGGGAGGATGACTGTAGACAGGAAGACTTTCTGGCAAGCAGGCATGCCGCCGGCTGCACACGCACGAGGCCCGCAGGCGTGGGAAAGACCCAAGTGATTATAAGCAGCAATTGGTCCAGTTCTAACCTCTTGCAGGCTTTGGCTTGAGTGAGTAGTCCCCCCCCCCCCCCCCCACTCCGTCATACTTGTTTTCTCTCATTCTCCATGTGTGACTGGAGGAATCACAGGAGAGGAGGTTAGCCAGGGAGAGGCCCACAGCTGCAGCCGCGAGGTCCCGGCTTGTTTATTTGGGCAAACCTAAATAAGATGGAGCTAAGCGCTGCCCATGAGGACTCTGAGCCACTGCAGCACTTTTAATCCCAATGACGAAAATGCTCTGATTGCGGACGCCGAACGGCAAAGTTTACCAAGTGTAACAGCTGCCTCATCTGCGGAGGAGGAAGCTTAGTGCAGATGAGGGCAGGATGGATGGTTCATGTTCCCACACCTACTCCCGTTGTACAGGTCTTCATCCCTGCTCAGCGGTCACCGAATGAGTTCCATTGTTTTTTGCGACAGTGTTCGCTAACCGCATGGAAACGCCTTCGGAAGGAGATCCAGTCACATTTTCCCTTTTTATTGCAAAAGGAAAGCTCTGTAGTAGGGTCAGACAGACAGAAGTAATCATAAACACCGCGGTACAGGCAATTTTTTAAATGTTTTGTCACAATGACTAGCGAACAGAACTATGGCATGTTTAAACGTTTTAGAGTTTTCTGTATATTCTTAACATGTCCAGTCATGGCCACCTTCCATCAGAATGAAGCAACATTTCAAGATTGTCGAAAGTGGTTTTTGATCAACTCAGCAAATTCTTGAACTCAAACTGACTTTTTGAGTTCGCTCGGGTTTACGACGTCATCGTAGTAGAAAAAGCTTTTATTAAAGTACAAAATTACAAGATTGGACACTAACGCTGGGAAGTTGCTAGTCTAATGGGATATCAGTGTAACATTTGATACGATTGATCATGATATACAATTGAACAGGTTGGAAATGTGTGTGGGTTTAGATGGAACAGTTGTAAAATGATTTCTCTGCTTTGCTTGTGAACGTTGTTAACTGTTGTTTGTTAATGCTGTAGGGCATTGGTCCCCAAACTACGGCCCACGGGCCGAATGTGGCCCGCCTCAGCATTTTCCTAGGCCCCCTGAACAATACCAAAGATGTGTTTTTTACGTTTTTTTCGTGGTGGGGTTCCCCCTCCAGGTCTGACCAGGTGATCGAGACTTGTAGATGCATAGACATAACATTCTATTCCACCCTTCTGCCTTCTGTACCCTATTCGGAACTCCTCACTCCCAAAAATAAATAAATGAATAAATAAAATCTGCGATGCACTCCTGCCCAAAAAAAATGGACTGCGATGCACTCCTGCCCAAAAAAAATGGACTAATGGCGGAACGATAAAGTAAAAGGAAAAAAAAGACTGGTCATTATTGATTTCATAAATTGTGCCTGTCAAGAGCCCGGAAAAAGAACATACTTTCTTCCTACTCCCCCGGTCAAAGTTTAAGCTCCTAAGTGTCATGTCATTTGTGTTATTCAGGTTACCATCAAAATTTCCAATGCAAAGTATTGTGAGCACCTACCTCGCCTTACCTCTAGCAGGAAGTACTGTAGGCGGTCAAGTGTGTGTCGTGTCACGTGGACTCGGTAACGTGTGCCGCCGTGGTTGATAAACGGTAGACTTTACCTCATGTGTCTCTGTTATGTGGAACCGCACACCAACACATCACACCACAGCCGAGCCTGGCGCCCATCTGTTCGTCGAGAGCAGCCCCGATTAACTCGCGAGCCACTTGTTTACTAGTTTTTCTTCTTATGGCGTGGAAAGCCAAAACATTGTCAAGTCAAGTCAACAGTATTTATAGAGCACTTTCAAACAGCCATCGCTGCATACAAAGTGCTGTACATGGAGCGATTTAACATACACAAACAGTAAGACGAAATGGTAATAAAGGCGGTAGAAAGCACCAAGCAGTGGTATTGTGGTATTTCATTGACAGTTGATGGGTGAGGGAGGTGTGGCATCACCCCATTCAGCGGTCGTACGCACGGCATTTGAGAGTCATCCACTCTAAAGGCTTGATTTTTATTTTTTTCCACAATTATCGATCCTCATTTTGTATAATTATTCAAAGTGGCTGTTTAACCATTTTCTTTGTGGTGTGTGAGATTTATTTGACTTTTGCAGTAGTTCCGACTAGTTTTCACATGGGATGGGGTCCAGCACACCCGCAACCCTAATGATGACACGCGGCATAGAAAATGAATGGAATGTTTACCGGTCGATGCAACTTTAGCCGTTTGTTCTTTTTTTCACATGACATCATATTTTCCAGTAAGTGTTGTGAAAAACCAAAATAGCCAGCATGAGTCGTTAATTTCATCGTCAATGAGTTTGATATTTGCTGACTTTAAGTCTGACAAGATTGGCCGACGTTGCAAATTGAGATGCAGATTTGTTTCTGAAAAATGCTTGGTAAATACAGATTTATCCATCCTCCAGGGCATTAGACGTTAGAGGTTCAACTTTATTTGATAGCCTTTTCTGCAGACCTTTGTCTCATGATCCTAATGAGAGGTGTAGCCTCTCATTGAGCTGTTAAAGGCTGGCAAACCTTAAGGCACTTTAGGAAGGTCCATAAAATGCATAGTCACAAAAAAGTCTTTGAGTTACCCACCTGCCCCGCTATCACCCAGGTGATCTATATTGGGGGTCCTTTTTATGTGCATAACAATATCCCCATCCTGCGATCCCCAACTGCTTCCCCCGCCCAAATTCAAAAGGTCACCAGATTCAAAGGTGAACAGGTGTGCCCCGGGCCTTGCTCAGATGCGTGATTGACAACTGCCCGCCCACGATCCCACCAGCCGCCAATCAAGCCGCCTTGCCCGGGCCACCTCCTCCCTGCATGTCTGTTGCTGGCTGTAAAGTTGACAGCTGACTACTTGTCCCGCTTATCTTATTTGCCACACCCATCCCACCCACGCCGACCCTGCTGTGGAAGTCAGCGGCAGATCTCTTTTTCTCTCTATTGCCGTTTTACACTTTGCTCGTGCTCAAGGCTTAGCTTGCAATACCTCTCGACCAGCCTACGGGCCCTGCAAATGTTCACGCTTCCCACTCCAGCAAGTCCTCACCAGTCCTTCCGTCCATCAGTCAGCACCTTAGGTAAAAGCCCTCCAAGTGTTTTGCGCCTCACGGCTCTGACTATCCGGCCCACAAGAGAGGACATGTGTCAGTGGACCTCACAGACAAAGCTGACGCTGTTGCCGGGGTTAAAGGAGGGGCAGCTGTCCATCAGTCCTACTCCACCCAAACATTGACCACCACGTACGACCCTCACATCAGCTTCTGGCTGATTGATAGCCTCAGTTGTGGTGCAGAGTCGCAGAAACCCTTGGCCCTGTGTCAACTGTTGCTTTGTGAAACACAGCTGTATCTATCCTCTGTGTTTTATTGTCTTGATGACTTTGTAAATGTCTGTACTTTTTGCGTTGGTCTCCCAGCTAGCTGCTGGATGCTCCAAGCCATGAACAACCTGCTGGGGACTCCTGATTCTTAACAGTTACTCCCCACCTCCTCGGAAATAAGAAAGCAAAAATTGACACACTGCTCCATGAGACTCCTTGCTGTATTTGCAGACCTCCACCTCCCACAACCCAGTCGCCCCTGATTGGCCATTCTGAAGTCTGACAGCAAGTGGGTGACTTTCGACAGGTCACATTGCGCTTTGGGCAGGAAAGAAGTTGGCGTAACAATAGAGAACGTGTGTCTGTTGGAGGGCAAGCCTCAACTTGTCCATCCATAACAACCACCCACCATAACAGCCCCCCCACCCCCCAACATTGCATTCCTTGCTTGCATGAAGGCTGTTCTGTTGGAAGTATTTTGGACATTTTGTGATGTCATTCAGCAATTATGCACTTCTCATGCTTCTTTGTTAACTATGTGGGTTTTTTTTCAAAGATAGTTTGAGCCGACGGTGATGGCTGATAGGAAATGATAAATGCCATTATGTATTGTTGTAACACACAATATTTTTATTTTTTTTTTTTCCGCACAAAACTGCTTTGCCAATTTATTTCTGTTCATCGTCAGGACTTTAAAAAAAGATTATCCACTTTAGCAATCCTTTGCTACTTTTGTGTCATCTTTCCTTCTTTTTAAGATGTCACTGTTATGATGTCTTTCTTGCGTCACTCATGACGCAGCACCCCGAGGTGGTTGTGGGTGTGTGTGAAAACAACAGTAAGTGTTTGAACACCGACTGTAGTAGGAGGCGGTGATAGTGCCTATAATACCGATTAATATGTCACTGTCCGGCAGATACAACCGTCTGTTGAAAACCCAAGTCTGCATGTTGGCAAACAGATATGAATATGAGAAAAAATATTATTGTGCATATGCCTCTAACAACTCCTTTTTGGTGAGGTGTAATGTTTTTACACATATGCAACACATTCTGTCCAGCTTCTGTGTTCTGCTTAGTCACACCAGTAGGGTGTGTGTGTGTGTGTGTGTGTGTGTGCTTCAAATTGTAGGAGAACTACCAAGGGTACAGCCTCGGTCATATTATTGAAACCGTAAGCGAAGTGGGAATGTTGTGGTGTCCACTTTGTCGATTATGGGTGTAGAAATGTGATGTGTGTGTGCGTGTTGGGCGCCAGTGTCGCTGTGTGCTCCAAGAGGGTGAAAGCAGTGCGCAATTGCTCACTCACCAACCTGAGAGGAAACACTGCCTTCCACCCTAACGCAGTTCAAGCCAGATGATTTCAATCACAGAACGATAAATCGTTTTGCCCTATACTGGACCTGTGATCATCAAGATGTGGGCAGATGGCAGAAGCTGCTAGTTCCTGTAGGCACTCAGGGGTGACAAACTGGTGGCAGTGTCCACATTCTCTCTTCCTTGGATAAACACAGAACTGCTGCCTTTCACCTGCAAAAGAAATGCTCGCCTGAACTCCCCAGCCACGTTATGTGTCTGTCACGGCTTTGATGTTAGGTCAGCCCATCTACATCTTTAGTGTGACCCGTAGGGCAACCTTGAATAGCTTCCCCTCGCTGTGGTGCCTTTGTTGGATTTATTATTGTTTAGTAATCATACATTCACGTATTATTCGGTTGATTCTCGTGTCGTCATTTTATGCTCGCAATGAAGAATGCTTCTGCCTGTCAGTATAGTTTGATTTTGCTTGCAAAGAAGAACGATTATGCTTGCAATCATTAGTTGGCTTTGCCTGCAATGAAGAACGCTTATGCTTTCAATAAAGATTTATCCTTTATTATTTACTCACATCTATAATCATTATATGTTCTTCATTATGTGCTCACTTTTGCTTGCTGTACTGTGTGAGAAGTTAGGGTTGCAACCACCTTTCCGAGGACGTGGCTGGGAAGAGATAACTGTTAAGACTAAACAGCAAGCAAGGCTGAACCGTGAATGGAGACATCAACACCAGCTGCAACGGGATGTTTATGTCTATTTGCACACATGTACGTAAATTGCACTCACATACACACACATAGTCAAACAAGTTCAGTGTGTGTTCAACAGCCCCCACCCTTTAGGTTGGACACACCTATGTAGTAGCTTTTCCCAATAAATGAGGAGGTGAAGGGGGAGATCGTTAGGGTTCCGTGTGGAGAACTGAAACCGAACGCTTCTCCTCGTTCCCTCCTGGTACCAGAATCGAGTCTCCTGTCTCCTCCTTTTGGTTATTCTTGAGTGTCAATTTGGACCAACCTGACATTTTTGGGGGCTCGTCCGGGATCGCAACATACCTGACGCCTCCAGACGCTGAGTCGACGGCCAGGAAGACCGTGGCCACGGCAAAGGCACCCTTTCTGGGACTGGGTTTCGGCTCCTCGTCTGGGGGCTGAGGGTTGAAGCGAATCCCAGAGGAGAGAGGACTACTCTTGGTAAGTAGGGCGGCGGTGTCCTGTACGTACTTAAACTCCGCATCGACACTCGAGGAGTGTTTGCGCGCCGGGTTTGTAAAGACGGAGGTCGGGGTCTTTAAACCTGTTTTCAATTGAAACACTCTCAGGGCAGGCGTTGTAGTTTGGTTCGAACGCTTGGTTCGAGACCCTGTGTGAGCCTGAGAGGGGTTTGTTGAGAAGGAACTCTTTCAACGGTGATTGAGTGTTTGCGCGCCGGCAAAAAGACGAGGTCTTTTTAAGCCGCAAAGCCCTGAGCCATACTAGTCCCTATCAGGCATACAGACCGTGCAAGTCTCTAAACTGATGAGGGCGACGGTGTCCTGCACGTGCTTAAACTCCGTGTGTAAATAATGTGTGTTAAACCCCGGGTATAAATAAGATAAGATATCCTTTATTCGTCCCAAAGTGGGGACATTTATAATAATAATGTCTATATAGTGCGTTACCTCTGGTCAAGGTAATAGGATAAAACCAAATTAAATGCGCATAAATGTATGACTGTGTAACTGTGTGAGTGGAGGTTCGCTACCTCATCTGAACAGGACATTTGTTGTGGCAACTGTCTGAGGAAGCAGAGGCAAGAATTTCCCGCCACCGTGGTGGTAGAAGGTTGGAAATTACCTCAGTCGGAGAAATTGCCACCCTGTTCAAGGGAATAGTCAGCCTAGTTACCCTAGGTAAATCGCTGACTCTAAACAAAAAATTCTCAAATTCTCAAAGTTCCACCCCCTAATTCGCAAATGGGGGTTCATAATAGTAAGACCGTGGAGAGAGGTGATCCCAAAAAGAAGTTAACATGTAAGGACTGGAGATTCGTAGAGAGCCAATGTCCTTCGAAGATAAAACATTTAGATACGTGGATAGAAAAATACACCACCGTTATATCCGACTCTTCCGACATCTCCTCCTTTTCCACCATCCTCTCCACCCTCTTACAGAGGGGGCCATCCGATGGCCACCAGGGGAAAAGGAGATTTGGGAGTGGAATTTTCAAAAAATTGGAGTAGTGTTTTTTCCCCTGCTGCGACGAAGGTTGACTCATCCGGGAGTGAGGTACGAGACGCTTTTCCCATGATTGAAGTTGCAAATCCAGACATAAAAGATGAGTCGCCTGTCATTCTTGTTTATAGAACATGGACACAAGAAGATGTAAAAAAAGCCGTAGACGGCATTACATCACATAAAATTGACGTGGTACAATTTGTCCAGGAAATGGAGGATCTGCGAAAATCATATCATCTAAATGGAGCTGAGGAGCAACAAGTTTGGATGGCGGCTTGTTTGACAGTAAATTGATGGTGTTTACTGTATCGATATTTGGATGCAGTGAAGTCTTCTCGCGGATGACAAAATTAAAAGTTTGGATGTGCTTAACTTGGTTGTGAGCGGTAGTAAGGTGAATATTTTGGTTTGTCTGTAGGGTTGTGTCTGCGAATATCTGTTGGATTAGTCTTTGCGTGTGGGTGTGTAGATATGCGTGACTCTTGGCGCGACTCATGGAGTCTTGTTTGTTTTGTTTTCTGGCTTTTGCAGTGTAGAAGGTTTGTATGGCATCTACTATAATTACCGGTACTTGTAATTGAAACTGTTTTTATTATAATTCCTAACACCACTTCAGCTTCATAATTTCAACCGGCGCTACATGAAGTATATGTAAATCAGGTAAAGAAATAAAATGGTTGAGTATGGGTGTGGTGACACAGAGAGTTTTGGATACTTATAGTGGGTGACAGGCAAGTGAAAATATTGATGGTGAGACGTAAGGTGATGATGGAAGTTGAGTATGTTGAGAATAAAGAAAGGCACGGGCAGGTGAGGTTTGACACAGTGATGCTACGAATGAGGAGGTCACCGTGTGTTTAGGTTGAAAAGGGCCGGAAGGTCACGAGATGCTTAGATGGTTGTTTGTAAGTCGTAAACAGTGGACGTGTGTGGGACGTTGTTAACTTTCTGGGAGGAGGTAGAATGTGTAAGTATACAGTGAAGGCCTTGATCTGGATGATTTGTGAATGTTGATGTCTGTGGGTTTCAGTTATCTTATTTGTTTTATAAATGCTTCTGTTATGCTGCTAATTGCCAGGATGTTCCGATTATGTTCCAATGTTTTTTTAGATTACGTTCATAAGATGCACATTTCTCTTGAAACCTGAGAAGAGCCATCACGGCTCCTGATGTGGGAGGAATGATGGTCTTGTCTCATGAATTTGGAAAATTCTGTTACAACTTTGCTATCCGTGGATTGTGTTGTGCCTTCCGTCATTATGAAATTTAATGACTAGAGTTGAAGCTATCGTCGAACATACAAATTCTTGTTGGTTTGAGTCATAAAAAAACCCGTCAGATTTTACGACACATCTCATTTGTGCATACACAGGCTGGATTTCTAATTTCGTTTGTCACGAGAGCAAAATCTTCCAGCTTTAATCAGCACGTTTCAGGGTCACGTGTGAATAATTTACAATTGGCTTCGTTAACTTAGTATGACTGCACGTTTTAAGGTCAACAGTGGCATTTTTGAATATCACGCACCCTAGGTGGTGTTTACCAAAGACAGTTGTGGCATAGATAAGCCTTTTGGCGGCAGTGTATGGTGTGAACTCTGCATGCTGGAAGAGTGCTGGGGAAAAAAAAAGATAAAGGGATGAGCTGTTGCACACTAGCATGACGTTTTTTTGTCGCATGGTTGGCATTTATTTTGTGTGTCTATGTTGTTATGTCGATCCCCTTTAACGCTGGAAAAATGCACAGTGCTTAACCGTGCTACTTTGTTGTGGCATCCTGATGGGTGTTTGTTTGTTTGTTTGTTTGTTTGTTGGAATGTGAACAGGTAATAGTGATTGGAGAGGTTGTAGGAGGAAGTACGACAAACTCATCTCATCTTATCTCCCGTTTTGTGTGTGTGCTGATTTGTTTCATATTAATGTTGCGATGACCTGCATGACTGCCTGATTGGAAACTCTAAATTATCCCTAGGTGTGAGCATGGGCTTGGGTGTTTGTGCTTGTGTCTGTGTGCCCTGTAATTGGTTGGCGACCAGTTCGGGTTGTCCCCCTCCTACTGCCCGGAGTTGGCTGGAATAAGCTCCACTCACCCCCGCGAACCTTGTGAGGATAAAAGCGGATCGGACGTTGAATGACTGAATGTATTGCTTCATATAGTGATGGGTCGTTTTTTTGGGTACATCTCGGTTTAACGGGCGAAGGGAGGAATCTAGATATAAACAAGCGCGTTTTGCGGGCTATATTTCGGTAGGTTTGTGCGACTTTCGGTTTGTGCACGAACTGTTTGAGCATATACGGGGGCATATTTATGCGTCGCTTTTCAAAATTGGTGCCCCGTTACATTACGGCATCTCATCAGTTTATTGGCTTAAAACTGATTTGTATAGTTATTTTGCGGTTTGCTTTTGGACCTCTTTTTGGACACAGCGGGTGGGTCGCACATTTTCTGGTCAGCATGGTTGCCAACGGCCATCTTGATGTCCAAATCGTCAGGGTCCATACTGTCGAACGACTCGAGATTTGACGTGCGATGCCTGCAGCAGGAGCTCATTTGGCTTTTCTTTCTAATGCTTGAAGGTCTTTTTGACGAGGACATGGAAAATTTGTTTTTACTTTCTTTGTTAAGGTCGCGGTTGTTGTGAATGTGCCTTGTGAAGTGGAGTATGTTGTATAACACGTGAAGTATTGTTAATTCAGTGTGATGAATGTTGTTCGTTTTTGTATCATGTTGTGATAGTTACGCGGCTCACACGGCAGCGATTTCTTTTTTTAGGGGGGACTTGCTGACTAACAGCAACATGATAACGTTTTGGGTTCAGTTCACTTCTGTTTTATATGCGGCAACAAATTGGGCAGTGAACCCAAACTTCTTTTTTGTGTCATGGATTATTTCACGCATTGGCAGGGGGAATGGTGTCTCTGGTTCGGAAACATGATACAACCTATGGTTTTAACCAATGTTGGAATACGGTACATTTTGAACTACATCTCCATTTCAGATAATGTAGATGGTTTTCGTTGAATTAATGAGGGGGTTTGGTTGAGGCTTTTCCAAAATGGGTCGAAAATTGATAAAATGGAATGCATGTTTCACATTTTATTTGAGACACTATTGCTCCTGCCATCCACAATCTGCAGGATTGGTAGCAAGTCTGAAAGTATATGGTTAAAATTCGATTAAAGAAATTGAATTGAAATTGAATTGACTTATATGTTAATATTACGAGAATGGTGTTTTCTTCTTTGTTCGAAATATTGTTTGGGAGACTATATATATTATTGATAATTTCTACAAAATTGTGAACTAGGAAATTAAGCTGATTCGGTTGACAATATGTGAGAACGTTTAGAGAAAAAAAAAATGAACTGATATTGGACGATTGTGCTTTTCCACAGCAGGTTCCAGCGGGCATGGCTCTGATTCGAAACATGAAAAACAAACATTGTGTTTCTTTGAAGTGTTGATGACCACACCGTTTGATGGACATTGTAAAAGGTCATCTCGACAGAAACATCCACTGAGGAAGGTGAGCGAAGTCCGGTGACGCGATGGGCACAGTATTTTAGTTACTGGGAACATCAAACGACCGGCGGAAGAAGTTTCAAGACACCTTTGCACTCATTTAGGGTGTGTTTCTGTCGACATGCTAGAATATCAGTGGTGGCATGTCATTTCCTGTTATATGATCACACTAACACATGATCGACTGTTCTCCTTTTTTATATGGTATTTGTGCTCTCCTTTAGCACATGTGAATGGGGGTGTATTTTTTTAATAAACTACATTTTGCGAATAGATCTAGACCAGGGGTGTCAAACTCATCTTTGAGGCCGCTTTGGGGTTACACCTTCCTTCGGTGGGCCGGTACGACGGTGAAATTTGATTAAATGGTTATATTTTATTAATTGCATATGGATGAATTGTGCCAATTCTGAAGCCAGTCATATTTTGTTCGATTATTGTTTGGTTGAGTGTTTTAACAGGTAACAAAATTATCACAAAATCTCGACATTATTCATATAGAATTTGGGCATTTCGGTACAGATTTTAGCAGGGTTTATGGCAGTTGATGCGCGTCAATTGCTTTCACGGTCCACATAAGTACATGGGGTTTCGACTTTGACACCTGTGATCTAGATGATCTGGGGAAGGGAAATGAAGAAAAACATTGCGGCACAAATTGTTGTATACTTTTTTGTTTTGGTGGCAAAAGTATTTTATTTATAATCGATCTAGTCGATCTCATTATGAAAATAAAAAATAAAAATTGAGAAGTGAACACACCATGAGTGGTAGAAAAGAGCACAACTTTTTTATTTGGGTTTGTTTTGGAGATTGAAGTGATTTGTGTACTGTGCTCCTGTGGTGATGTTGCTCGGCTGAAATTGAATTTATAACCGTTTTTTGATTTATTTCTAGTTCAAATGGTGCATTGATTTGGTCGTAATGGTTCAGATATGGATTTTAAATACATTTCTTAGGTGATTTTATGCGTTTACGATCTTTTCTTTGGTGGTAAAAGGAAAAAGGAAAACGACCCGACGGTGATGTAGTTATTCTCTGCAGAAAGTTGAGCTATTTTTCATTCTTTTGTTATTTTATTTTTATTTTATGTTACTGCGGATACGGTGTGATGAAGTAGTGTACTTCTAATGATTTTGAAGGCAAATTATGGTTATCGCAGGCGAGTGTTTTTCATTTTCTGGTGTCTGCGCATTGGTATCACTGCTTTTGCCAGTAACTGTGTTTCCATCAACAGCGGAGGATATACAGGGGGCTGCGTTATCGTCGATGACGGAGAGTAGCCTTCTCCGGTTCCGGCGTGACGCCTCCTGGAGGGATGGCGATCCCACCTATATAGACGCAATTGGGGTTCCTCGTGGCGTGCCAGATGAGTATAAGTTGGTTAACCAGATTGCTGCCGGTTGGGAATCCATTTTCATTTGGGTTACCCCTAATAAGAATGTTGACAGGATCAACTACCTCCACTACAACGTCCAGAGGCTCGGAAATTTTACTGAAGAAGCCGTCTTGGCTATAAAAGAGCAATTGGCGGCCGCCTCCCTGATGGCGTTTCAGAACCGCATCGCGGTTGATATGCTCTTGGTGACGTGATTTCGCTTCGGCATCAGGGGGTCATAGATGGTTTTTAGTCATTTTGCTCCCTGCCCCTGGGTGTAACTATGTTTGCGTGTGCGGCATTGACTCCACTGAATAAAGACCGTCGGGAAGGTTCTGTGTGATGATACGTGCAAATGTAGGATGAACAGGGGGGAATGTTGGATTTATTATTGTTTAGTAATCATACATTCACGTATTATTCGGTTGATTCTCGTGTCGTCATTTTATGCTCGCAATGAAGAATGCTTCTGCCTGTCAGTATAGTTTGATTTTGCTTGCAAAGAAGAACGATTATGCTTGCAATCATTAGTTGGCTTTGCCTGCAATGAAGAACGCTTATGCTTTCAATAAAGATTTATCCTTTATTATTTACTCACATCTATAATCATTATATGTTCTTCATTATGTGCTCACTTTTGCTTGCTGTACTGTGTGAGAAGTTAGGGTCGCAACCACCTTTCCGAGGATGTGGCTGGGAAGAGATAACTGTTAAGACTAAACAGCAAGCAAGGCTGAACCGTGAATGGAGACATCAACACCAGCTGCAACGGGATGTTTATGTCTATTTGCACACATGTACGTAAATTGCACTCACATACACACACATAGTCAAACAAGTTCAGTGTGTGTTCAACAGCCCCCACCCTTTAGGTTGGACACACCTATGTAGTAGCTTTTCCCAATAAATGAGGAGGTGAAGGGGGAGATCGTTAGGGTTCCGTGTGGAGAACTGAAACCGAACGCTTCTCCTCGTTCCCTCCTGGTACCAGAATCGAGTCTCCTGTCTCCTCCTTTTGGTTATTCTTGAGTGTCAATTTGGACCAACCTGACAGCCTTTATGGAGAAAAACAGACACATTCTCACTACAACAGGCTCTCACATTCCCCACCTGAGACTTTGGCTGTGAATGGGTGGAGGGATGTGTGAAATGGCAGCCAGAGAAGGCTCACAGATGTAGATCTAATATCACTTATAGCTGTGCTAGATACTGTAGATTGGGCTGTCTAATATGATGCGTATGCGCCACATTCTGATGCTGCAAGTCTGTTTAGACTAAGCACGGCAGTATTATTATATTGTGATAACGTATTAAGTACACTGGTTCTATTAACTTTTACTGATCATATATCAGACTCCAAATATGTTGGGTGAAAGTCAAAACATGCAAGTGCACTGAGCCAGAGCTGAACAATTTTAATTACCGGTACTCATCCACCTAAATGAGGACCCCCCGCGCTGCATTTTCTTGCATACTGAACAAACACTTTCAAAGAAATGGATGCACACCTTTTTGCTGATCTACTGCCATGTCTCCACCAATAAAATTTATTTAAAATTGTGTATGCACATAGGTAGATATGTGAAATGCTGATTGTTCAAACATCATTGTTGAATGAAGAATAATAATAATTCATATTAAATGTAGTGTTTTAAAAAGGTAAAACACTTTCATGTGCAGTCCCCCTATAATGTCCCTGGCAGAATTTACAAAATATACAAATTAAAATAAATTGTTCAGAAAGTTCATTTCTATAGGTTGGCAGCTCTCTAAATGCGATGCGGGCAAAAATGTTCTTGCGACTTACCTTTGTGCCGGTGCAACCAAGAAAAAAGGTTGAGCGCACCACTGCAACCAGGGCAATAATTTAGTCTGGAGCCCTGTAATAACGTCATAAAAAAGTGTAAAATGAAATACAGCATACTCGGCAGAGATGCTGATTACTTATAAATCATAAAATCCATTCTCCCAAAAAAATAAAATACTGAGGAAAAAAAACCCAGCAATGCTGTACATGTCACGGCCAGAACTCTTGATTCAGAAGGCCCCAAGAAGATTACATTGACATGGTACCAAAACTGAAATCCGATTGGACAAAACCAAATTCGTCACAAAAACATCCACACTACTGCCAGCAGGACAGCTAAGATACGTGCTTGAAAGGAAGACAATGGACTGTTGAAAATAAGTAATACCTTCCTGTCAGCTGAAAACATAGGTCATTGCTCCTGATAGTGTTTAAGCCAACAGAGGCGGCCTTGCTAGCCAAGAACGCAAACCACTGATGTCATGGAAATAAAGGTTTGCCTTTCTTTTAAAGTTCCCTTCAATGCGAATTGACCCTGCTGTGCTAATTGATCAACCTGCACATATGTGCCAGAAAAGAACACTGCCTTTGTTTTAAATCCACCTTGAGAGTCTACCGCACTACCCAGACCGACACCCGTGAGCTTTCCATGGAAGTGGAGCAGTGTGAAGAGCACATTAAGGGTTTCTTTCGAGTCTTAGTCGATAATACCAGCCAGACTATCTTGGATTCATCCATATCCCCAAAACAACGACCAGTAGAGCCAAGCTTTGATGGCTTGTATTTAATTAGAAATTTACAGTTCACACCTTTTTTTTTTTCAATTCTGCTGTAAGCTGCGTGCTACCATCCGCTGTCAGTTTAGTGCATCATCAACTCTTTTTAATTATTTTTTTTTGTGAAGAAGAAAATGGTACAGGGCCAATTAGAGAAAGTAAGTGCAAGATAGAAGAGCCATCTCGGCTGATAAATCCTCAAATAAAATCCACATAATTAAGACTTTTTCATTCACAGTGCCCTTAATTGGTCATTTCTCTTTGGTGTGTAGTCCTCCTGCGTCTCTAGTTCAATTATTTAAAGGATCGTGATTCTTTGCTTGGTTCGTGAACTGCTCCATTGTGGCCAAGAGACTGATTACCATCGGCTCAGCAAGGGCTTTTCGCAGCCACATGCGCAGCTTGTGCAGAATTCTGCTCTCCAAAGGAGAGGTTAAGGAGAGGAGTCAGCGGCTCCCTGTGAGCTGCAGACTTGCTCTTTGCCACCATGTCATCCATTCTGCACCCTAATCGAGTTATCATATCAACAAATCTCCCATCAGGGGCACCAGAGCTGACAGTCTAAGAAAGACATCCACAGGAGCAACAAATTTTCAACAGCAGGGCATTGCAAAGAAGAGCTCAGGCACCTGTAAAGGTTTCCTCTTCTGCCCACGAACAAGGCACTCCCGCTGGGCATCACACTGCTCTCTGGCCCGTGGTCAGCGAAGCCCAGGCATGCAGGAGCCATAGTTAATACTGTTCACAATAGGACCCAGGACACAATAGAAGCACTACATCACCAAGACTGTCAATAAATTCAAACGCAGCCCAGAAACAATTAGCTGAAAGGGCAACATAGTTTCATGGCTATAGGCATCCGCTTTGCAGAGGAAGGGGGACAAACTATCCACCCACACGCCAATGGCAGCTGGTGATTGTGCCAAGATCACTGACTCCCATAGATTACTGCATGACCTCGAAGTGTGTCATGCCAAAATGAACCACATGCCAGGCCATTCCTCTGGTCATGAGATTGCCTTTAACAAAAAAACAAAGAAATGTCCGCCTATTGTTTGTTGTTGTGGTCATGTAGAATTATGTCGTTTCTTTGTTGCGTGATTTTCATTTTTGACAATGTTAAGCAGCTGGCCGGTTAATGGCCTTGCCAAATACTCTGTATTTCATTGCTCTACACAAGTTAGTCTGTGCTCATTATTTCAACTTTTATGTATTATAAGATTTTTAAAAATTCTATGTTTAAGACACTTTCTTGCTTCTGTCATTGTTCCTTGACATCATATTGTAGACATTTTGCTGGACTGTGGTCTTGTGCCTGAAATCAACCTATAGCAATGTTTGATTTGAGGTTGGTTTTGAATTATCTCAGTTCCGACACACACTTTACAATGGTCGGTGAGACATGTCCTTTATACATGAGGAACGCTCGTAATGTTCTGCAAAGTCCGAGTGGACTGGAATCTCTGGCGATGATTGCTCTTCCAGAAGGATATCACATTTGATTCTTTTACTTTTACCAACAGACGTCTGGTTTTCAAGCGCATTTCCAGATAAAAGAAACTTGAACAACAACTCCGCTCGATTTCAGGGCAGCCTCTACGCATTCTCTCCATCCATAAATCATACCTCTGCGCAGCTTGAGCCATTGGCTGTGAGCCAAGCCTGTGTCCGAACAAGGCCCTGACCCGTGAACCTTGGCCAAAGCTCTTGGGCCAATGGGGCGAGGCCATCAGAACTGCGACCCCAGCAGCCAAGGCTACCTGCTGCTCCAGCACAATGCAATTGGACGCACCCATCAAAATGATGAAGCACAGCAGATTTTCCACGCTGACCACTCCAACGGCTGCTGATCACTACAACTAGCATTGGTTCAGCCATTCCACAATTCAAAAGACTTCTGGTAAAATATTATAGAAAAATATTCAATATTAGCGTTTCTGTGTTTGTGCCTAGAATGGCCAAGTACTTGCTCTTGCTGACGTGGAGAGTGAAGGATATTTGCTGTTCTTCTTGTCTTAGGTTTGAAAGGTCTTTGTGTCAGTTTGTGCCATATAGAAACAGATTTAAGGCAAAATTCCATTAACATTTACTTTAATACCTTTGCCATTCATCACTTCATTTGCATATAATAGTTCGTTTTTGCCCGAGGTGTTGTCTTTTCAGTCACATTGTCTCAAGTGCTTAGCTCATGCTGACATTTCTTCCGTCTATCTCCACCTCTGTTTTGTTAATGACACAAAGTTCACGCTGTTAGTATAATTCCCAACGTTAGACCAAACTAAGAATGACTCTGCAGGTTGCTCACCCCATGAAGCCCTGACCTGCTGTTTGCCTATCAAGAGCAAAGGTGTGCCAGTGATTCTCTGCTTGGCTCTGTGTAAACTCAGGACATGCCTGGATATTCACATAGGCGCCCCCCTTCCACACATCACCATCGAAAATGCACACCTGACTGACCCCCTCCGTGGTAACACAATTGGCGTCCTCCATGTCCTGCCGAGTTAAACTCCTCGTGCAAACAAATTCACTTAACTGACATGCAGCTTAGGCAAATGGTTTGTTTGGTCAGAGGGTTGAGTCTCTTTGGATTTTCAAAAAGGTTGAGTGAAATTCAGCTTGGGGCATTTGCATGACAGAACCATGTGAGAAAGAGCCACCTGGATGTAGTTCACCTGAATTGACAGGTTGAGAATGAGGTTAATTAAACTTGTGCACCATTTAATGCTGATGTAATGTGTATGTTGAAATGTGTGTGTGTGTGTGTGTGTGTTTATCTATCCATATATATATATATATATATATATATATATATATATATATATTAGAGCTGTCAAACGATTAAAATATTTAATCTAATTAAAAATGCAATTGTCATAATTAACTCAAATGAACTAAAAAATTAATCGTGATTACTCACATATTTTTTATCGTTTCTGAATTTCCTTTTACATTTTTTGTACTATTTTTCCCCATTTTAATGCTCTCATCAACTTGGAATCATGAATCAGTTTCCTATGTGCCAAATGCAAATATTTACTGAAATAACAATTTCAATTTTCAATTTTACATGAACATTTTTCACTTGGAGCAGTTGTTCACACATAATCTCTCACACAATATTACTGTCCATCAACAACAGTGAAAAAAAATATTTTGTCACACAACAGCTGCTTTAATAGCTTTTTTAATGAAATCAAAACAGAGCAATATAACATTATAAAGTGCACTTCTAAGGTAAACTAGTACTCAGCCTATAGCGGCTTGAAACCATGGTTGCATACTTCGTTTTTCTCAAGTTTGCTTTGAACAGAGCAGTCTGTTTCTGTATGTTTGTTGGAGAATAACGAGACCCCGGACACCAGTGTTCGTTATGTGCCGCTGTATTCAAAACTGCCGGCCGTACAAACAAGCGCAATCACTTCCCCCGTGCTTCTGGGGCAAACCATTCTGAAAGAGGGGGGTTTCACTCCCCCTAACAAAGTCAGGCTATGTTGATTATGCTGGTACTTCTTGCGCGGAAGTCTCTCTACGGTTTTTGTGTCTACCTCATTTCGGATGACTACACTTGGTTCGATGACAACACTGGAGACGTTTTATTTTCGCTAGGTCGCTACCGCTGAACTTTCGTTGTCATGTCACCCCCTCTGCGCACCGTCACTGTCAGACGAACACAGAGAAGCGCCACCCGCTCTATTTATATGGACACGGAACGCTGTAACCTTCCACACAAAATAGTTCCAAACAAGTAACAATCGCGTCAGTGGCATACATCGTATACCTGTATGATACACAGAGAGAGAAGAACAGGTAACTTTGATCTTGTCAGTGGAAGAATCTGGCAACTTTTTAAAAGTAGACTTTCCATTCATAAACTCTTTAAGTATCCGTTTTCGGTGTCTCGCGCTGCCATGGCTGGCAAAGCAGACATGGGCGTGGACTTCTGCAGCGCGCTTGTTGTTTTGTTCTGGTGTATTTATAGAGCAACGTAACATCCGCTTGTGACGTGTGCCGCGTTAATCTTGCGAGAAAAAATGTAATCCCGTTAAAATTCATTTAAATTAATGCCAATAAAAATGCGCTGAACTGACATCTCTAATATATATATATATATATGCATCACAAGTTGATGAAATTCGTTTTTCAATATTTCCTTGATAATGAATGCACATGTCCTACTGACCAAAGGAGTGTGAAATCTATTCAATCCAGCAGCTTGACCACACTTTGAAATGATCTTTTGTGTTGTTCGGGTCTCTCCAAAGCATTTTCACTCTGGGCCAGTAGATCCCATTACTCATCTCTGGAAAAGTCTAGTCTCGGGTCTTGTCACTATGAAAGGGACTGCGGACATTCTGCCTCCTAAAGTCTTCCCGCTGCCCAGCGAGATGAACATAGAGGGGAGGTGGGCGTGATATCATCCTCTTAATTGGCGAAGCTGGAAAGTCAATTCGATAGCAGCATCTGCCGGCTTTGTCAAACTTGGAGAACTTAATGGAGGAACGAAGCACCAAACGCTAAACGGGACCAGATGTGGACAGAGATGGATGGTTGGAAGGTCACGGGCTTCAACTGGCCAGCGGTCAGTGTTTCTTATCTCTGCCTCGCATTAGTCAACTGATTGGTTGTGGGCCGTTACTCATCAACTATGCTCAGGTCTTTTATTTCCCTCACACTCGAAAGAATTGTCAGCCCTCCTTTATGTGCCACTTTTTAAAGATGGGTGCATATCAGTGTTACTGGTCAACCTTAATATGGTGCAGATCAACAACTTGTAATTGTATATGAAACAGACCAATGCCTTCAGATGACAGGTCATTTTAAAGAGATTTTATTCTCTTTCAGAAGAAAGGAAAACAAGACAGTGTTTCTTCAGAATCCAGGCTTGGAATGCTACAGACAAACATATGACATGCGGTCTCTGGGGGATGAAATTAGGCAGCCCAGGAGGATGTCTGCACTCCAGGGATCTAATTCAATTCTTAGGTATTTGCGTTGCAAAAAAACAAACCAAAAAAAAAAAAACGCTCTTATGTTCCTGAGCTCCAATGGGTTCTAGCAGGTGGTTAAGTCAACCAGCAATTAGTCAACTTCATGGTTTGGCCCAACTAAGCCCATAGGAGCATTACCTCTGTTCAGACAAACTCAAAAGGAAAAGCCAGCAGGGATTCTCTTTTTTTTGGGGGGTGGGGGGGTTGGCTAACTATTGTTTCAATATACTTTTTGGGATGGTAAGAACATCCGAATCCTGACTTAGTCCCTAGGATCTTTTCATACAAATTGACAAATTGCTTCACCGCATGGTCAGGTCAATCAGCCCGTTTTGAGTACTTATTGGAGAGTTAATACTACCCAGTGAAATGTGACTGTTTGACTCCAGCCATCTAGTTTTCGTCCTCATTATGTACAAAGTCCTTTGGCCACTTGCCATCTGTTCAAGAACCTTTGCTGCATCACTTTTTAATCTTAGTTTTGAAATTGGTCCTCTTATTGTGGAGCTCTGAGCTGCTGGATGAGAGTGAAATTAATTGTGTGTTCAGCAGAGTGGAATTAATAGCTTCTACTGAGACCTGTTTCCAATGCTGGCTTAGCCCTTGACGATCCTCCTGATCCTGCTTGTTACAGGAGCTTGGCCATTGTAGACGGTGAGATGATTGTGTGGTTTCAGCCTCTTGTCTCTGCTTCTTTTGTTTTGGAGGGAGCGCGGGGATCTCCCCCTTTGTCTGTACTCATGTTCCTTTCAGGCAGTATCACAGCTGGCCCCTTTAATTCACTAAAGACACTGGGTGACCCTACCCCCCAGGAGACTACTGTAAACACAACCACCCACACATAAAAATACTACAAACCATATTAGAACATCGACCCATGTATATCAGAGGTCCCCAACCTTTTTTGCCCCACGGACCGGTTTCATGTCAGACAATATTTTCAGGGACCGGCCTTTAAGGACGGGTAGATAAAACTACATGATATGACATGACCTGCATGAAAAGTTTGGTATTTTCGAAACATAATAATAAACACGAATCATGACACAAGGAACGTCTTATCTGGCCGCAACATTCTCAGGTCGCTATGTAATGTTTAAATGTGCCTTCAAAATAAGATACGCTGCAAATAAAAAGTGCATGAAAAATACGACTCACCATCGCCGCTTATTATGCAGAGTAGGCTTGGTGCGTGTGAATCTCCCTTTGCGATAAAGCCGAATTTGAAATGGTACCCCTGATACTGTCTATTAAATGTAGCCTTCTCTTTCTTGAAAGTCCTAAGCTCCTCTTCTGTCTCCTGGCTGGGCCTTTTCCCCTTCCTGAAAAAAACTTTTCAAAGACATTTGTTTTTTATTCATTTTGCTAGCTCCTACGTTTCGTTTCCTATCACGTGACAGAGAAGCGCGCATTAACCTGCATCAAGAGTGGCATCCTGTAGACTGATTGATATAACAGAGAATCCGGTAATTTTTCAGAATAAAACATCTTTCAGACTCTGAAATGAATAAAACGGAATTAATGTAAGTTATTTATTCTTTCTGTGCGGCCAGTACCGGTCCGCGGCCCGGTGGTTGGGAACCCCTGGTGTATATCATTAACAAGGTGCTTTTGAAGATTTGTCAGAAAAAAATGTGAGTAATCACGTTTTGCCCCCCCCCCCCCCCCCAAAGACTGCAGTAAGTCCTGTAAAAACTTCACTTCAGACATGAGATATCCTTTCTCATTGTTGCAGTAAAACATTTCTTACACTGCATCATATGAATCAACCCGACTTTGAACAAAACATCTTTTGAGGTTTCTCATTGTCCACGGTTGTTCCTGGGAATCCCCTGCATGTGACGTCTAGCCATCTGCCAACTCTGAAGACGGCGACTCATTGAGCTCCACAAATGGTACTAGTAGTATACAGTCAAACAATTACCCTAAAACAGCTCGGTTAATGGTTTTATGGTGTCTAGAATGATGGCCTGCAAAGTAAAACTACAGGATTCCCACAAAAACCTTACATGGCTGTAAATATGTATTAACCAGAAAATAGGCCTTGTGTGGGATCATTTAGGAGAGACAAAGACAGGCCTTCAGACAAAGACCCGAGTTGTGTTAAAAAAAGAGGGACTTCTACTTAGCTAATGAGTTGCTCCATAGAAATGCAAGTGGCTGAGTTTTAGGAGGAGCAGTGGCCCCACTGGTCAAGCCTGAAAAACTGTAAAGTACAGAAACTCGGGCCACTTTGCTGACTAACCAGTGTGGCAATGTTTATTCAATCGGCCCCAGTCATAGCTTTGATGTAGTTCAGGAATAAAATAATAAACCACTGAAGAGCATGGCTGTTGTTGTTTGTGCCCCAAAAATGTAATTTAAAAAAATAAAAATTCAAGATGGGCTGTAGAGTACAAGCCAGTTGAGCTCTGGGTCCTTCAACATCAAGGGCCATGTCCTAGAGTACTGGCTGAAACTCCTTAGAATGGTCAGCCGTTAAGAGCAGTTGACGTAGGAACCCTCGTGCCCAACTAACATAAGATCCAAACATACACTTGAACAATGCTCATTTGTAAGCTTCACTCTCAATGCTTAGTGGAACTCATTTCTTGTTCCGGCCATTTCGCATAGAAACCCAAGGAGACAGAATATGACAACAAATGAACAAATTAAAAGACATGGAAAAGACTACTGCCTTACTGCTTTTATAGGTATTCTTCCCATTCCAAAAGCAATGTTTTAAGGTTTCATAATGGAAAAAAAATACTCATGAATTCTGAGAACTTCACGATGGTATTGAAAGCAACCTATAAAGCACAAACCGTTAGTTAAAATAGTGGAACTGTTGACTGATCCCTTAATTATCTCATCTAAATGGTTGAATTTAATGGGTATCGGTGTTTTTGTGTTGGTAAAATGGGGACACGGAGCTAATACCATTGATTGAAATGTAAAATAGCCTTTTCCATTTCCCATAACCTCAGTGCGAACCTTGACTGAAACAATCCACCTCGTTTCAAAGGCTGAGAGGCAGGCACATCTCTCTGCCAGGCTAACTTAGAAAATAGGAAGGACTCATCAAAGGTAAAAGAAATGACTATAGTCAACTGTGGGGCTCTGAAATCTTTTAATGGGGAAAACAATCACTCAATGTGTATTCTTAGTTTCAAAATATAGAGCAAGATCTTGGGATTTACTGTACTACTTTAGAGGTATTTTACTGGAAACAATAACATTAAGATTATCACAGTACACGTTGGTGATATTTCTGGCTTTGCGAGCATCAGCCCACCCAAAAGTGTTCTGCCATTTCTTCAGGTTATGAAAGGCGTCGGGAAGCTTAGAGTAGCTTAGATATTTGCATCTTAATGTCTACAATTCATTCTGTAATGGAGATCAGATATAGAATTGAAAAAGGGTTCAGTGTCCCTTTTCATGGACATCTTTCGACTCGTGTAAATTCAACTTTTTGTTTCAGTTTCAGAACACACCTAATCTTATGTCCCCGCTTTCCCCAGATGGCTGGGTTTCTTTCTGTATTCTAATGGTTTTTCGCTGCCCCCTTAATTCCAGCCTTTAATCACACACTGATGAGAGGTCACACTGACTGCAGCTTGCCCTCAACCCACTTGAGCGCCACCCCGATCCCTCATTCAATCTGCTACACCGGCAGCCCCAGTTTGATGGGCAGATGTGGGGCAAGAGCCTTCTCTGCTCCATCCTCTCTGTCAACACGTCGCCTTCTCCGCCACTCCAAGTTTCTCACAATAAGAAGCAGAATTCTTTTGTTTCAGATCTGTTTATATGGCGAGGATAAACTTTGTTCTACATGGATCGAGGCTGGAACATTTGAAAGCCTCACTTTTCGTGGAAAATGCATATTGTCGGATTTGTCAGCATTTTTGGAACAATTTTGTCGTGAAATAAAAATTCCAAATTGCCGTCAGTTATACACATAATTTTGCTATTTGCTGGCTAGCCCTGTCCCTATCCCTATAAATAGTTGTGTGTGTGTGTGTGTGTGTGTGTGTTTTGGGGGGCACAGCTCTAATTTACAGAATACAAATTTGATTAAAATGATGACTTTTTTTGTAGCATTGTATTCAGGACTCCATGTTAGGCTAGGTCCACTATTCTTCTTCTGGAAAGCGTGTAGTATGTATTTTTATATATAATATTGTATGTTAGCTGTACATTGATAGCAGCATAAATTCTGACTCTACTGCACACAGTCAGTTTTGATATAGTTAAATGCAAAGCTTACACATTGCATGTTAGCTGAAAATGATGACTGTTGTCCTGATTAAGAAGAGTTTAATCTTGCGGCCATCTTGTCATGTGTGGTAGCACAAGGCCCTTATTGGGATGACTGAGTTTTAAGAGAGTGGATGGATGCTACTGTTTGTAGAAGGAATTTGTGACTCATGCATGTCCTTTAGACCCGCAAGTGTAAAACCCATTAACACCTCTTTAGTGCAGTCACACTTGATCATGCGTCTGGTAGCAAACCGAAGTAGACATGGGGCATTCTCTGTTCACGGGGGTGACGATGCATCAGCTGACCTACATTAGAAGATGACGTGACAAGCAGAGGCTTGCCTGCAATAAAGATGATTACCCCAGTGAGTCCTGTGACAGTCCGCTGGCGGTGTTGTACTTTTGGGTTTAATTCAGTAGGGGACCAAAGCAATACATTTCGGTCATGAGCCTTTTTATTTTTGAGGCAGGGCCTTGTGGGTTACTATTACCATTGGAGCCCTGTAACACTGATGGTCTAGTTGTGAGAGTCACGGCATTCCATGACATCGGCTATTGAGAAAGATGATGCTAACTAGCAGATCTCCCACAACTACGGGAAGTCGCAATTTATTTTGTGCTATATAAGTCAGCATGTATTGTATTGTATAATCCATGGTGGGACTCCAACCATGACCCTTGGGCTGTGCGATTTTGTCCAAAATATTATTCACAGGTATTCATGGGCATTTCCCTCACCTAGATATTATCGTTATTGTTATTATTATCCATTTAGACTTTATTTCACAAGTCTTGGGACTCTATGGGCTAACCTGAGACCTTGAGTATCGTATTTTGGAAATGTTTTGTTACGAAGGTAAAATAGCCTTCAATGCTTGAAAACTCAACTTCAAACACTGTGTATCTTTCCAGAACAACCATCAAATGAATTAGTGACAAAGCAAAATATGCTCAAATATTCGCATAAAAAATGATAAATGAATGAATAAATAAGAAATAACTCCTGCTCCTGCTGTCTGCGCGTTGGCCTCTTAGGGGCAGTGTGGAAGAACTCGGTTACAAGCCAGTTGAATTGAACCTCTGGCTAAAGACAAACTGTGACAAGGTTTGCTTTCTGCACCTGGGTTTTTATATATGCCTTTAGTTAACTGTGGAAAGCTTAAAATAGCATGATGAAGGCCCTGTAAAGTACACCCAGGGTGGCCAGAAATCGCATAACATCGCACACGAGCTGCACAAGTAACATGGGGCATTCAGGGAACTTTAAGACCGTCAAGAACTTGCACACACACTGTGCCATTCGGTAAATTTATGGTTTTTCTTCAATTAGCATGTTTTAAGGTCGAAAGAAGCCACACTCACGACTTAAATATAATTGAATGAGGATGCCAAAGCAGTTATCACATTCTTGAATAGAAAAGGGAGTTGTAGCAGCTGATTTTTTTTCTTTTTTCTTAAACTTTCCGATTTCTCAGAGAAGCCAAGTGTACCGGCTCAAATTTGGCCCTACAAAGATATATTCAGGTTGAAATTTTCTCATTCCTGTTCAAAACATCAAGAGCTCACAGAAATTGAAAGAGTCTACATTCAAATACTTAATGATCCTGGATGGTCTCTTTTTGTTTTTTATAACAGATGGTCTACTAAATGTGGTAAGCACTGTAACTCTGCTCTTAACTACGTTCTATTTCTGTGCTTGCCCATCGCGGGAAAGTAAAATTGATCTAGAGCTGCTATGGTTATGGTTGGTCGTAAAGTGGATACGCACGGCTCCAAGGTGTGCCCAATACGTACTACCAATGTGTAATGACTGTTTAATTTATTGTATTTGCTCTTTGTGCGGTGTCTAATTACAGCCCACATTTTGAGTTTACAGACATGTTTTGCACCCGCCGGCTTGATACCAAACCACCATCCTTACCTCCTTTACTCTCTTTGTTTCATTATTCGCTTTATTCAGTGAAAATGTGCAGCTTGACAGTAGTGTGCCATCTATCAGCCGGCCTTGCCCCGACTGTCTCCTAATGATGATATCACTGGAGCCAGACAGGCAGGATACACAGAGACCCGCACAAATCTTGGCGCCTCGCCTCAGGCTGCACAGGTGACTCACCGTGGCCCCACTGGAGTGTGTCATCTCAAGAATCTGCCTGCGAGTGGCGTCAGTGTGTGCGTTTATGAGCGCAAGAGAGTGTTGCTGAAATGGACCATGATTTAGCCAATGGAGCCCCCGCCCCCACCCCTCCGAGTGCACCTCTCTTATGAACTCATCTGTGACTCAACTAATAGCCAAACCTGCCGCCGAATTAGCCGTGACCTCGTCACCTCACAGTCGCACTGAATCTTTATGGACGTCACCGTCTGCATCACTCCGCAGGGGATAAGTGGATGTGTACATAATGTCCTCTCGTCATTTTCTCACCTCATCTCTGTAGGATCAGGTCCAGACACAGTCCAGTGAGTTGTGCTTAAACAAATCTTGATTTTGTCTCCCTGGTGAATCTTTTTACTTTCGGAAAAGTAAGCGCGGACAACAAATCACAATTTATATGATGAGATCACTTAAATCATTTATTGATTGGCCAGACAGTGAATCTGCACTACTGACAAGGGTTAGGGACCGAACCCCAACGTGAATGGCAAACATATGTCAGTACTGGACACCCCTCCTAAAAATGCTTTCATAACTGCTGATGTGAATAGTTGAGATCCTAAAGCACGGGTGTCAAACTCAAGGCCAGCGGGCCAGATACGGCCCGCCACATCATTTTATGTGCCCCGCGAAAGCAAATCGTGTGTCAACTTCCATGATCCTTGCTTAAATCTGGACCGAAATGTATTAAATAACGTTGAGATTATGCAATATTTTTTACACTGTTTGCACTCACTTGGACAATAATTGAACAAACAACAAACAGTTGACTGATTTCAAAACAAGTAATTCATCAATTTGATCTGTTGTGTACAAGTAATAATACGATGTGATGATTAAACATTTATTCAGTTTCTCTGTGGTAATGGCCCTCCGAGGGAAGACGTAACTCCAAAGTGGCCCGCGACAAAAATGAGATTGACACCCCTGTAAAGGAAAAAGTATTATGTCTGCATTTTTTATTTTAAAGGACAGCTCCTCTAGATCTTGACACTAGACAAAATTCGGTTGTCAGTGCTTACGTGGATGGCATTGTTAGACGCAATAAAGTTCTGTAACGTGTTGACTTCTGACATCAACTTTAAAGAATCCTGAATGGCCAAAAAGCCAAAGCAGAGAGCATTCATAATAAGCCTGCCAAACATTGATCTGGAATAGAATAATTGACATCTCGAGCTCCAAGTGATCAGTGGCGTTTAAAATGATGCAATGGCGGTGACGTTAGATTTCATTGCGGCACACGAAGTGTCTTTTATGTTATCATATCAACCCAACATGAGAATAAAGTGGTCGGTTAGGGTCAAAGCTTTGTTTTATCATTCCATGTGGGTGAACCTGCCCGCCTGCTGTTGGATGATGTTTATAGTTCTTATCAGGCTCCACAGCAGCCGTGTGTGTGTGTGTGTGTGTGTGTGTGTGTGTGTATGTGTGTGTGTGTGTGTGCACAGACTCACACTCTTGTCTAAATATACAATCCTCTCCGCTCTTGATTGCTTTACTGGGAGAAACTGCACACAAACCAAACAAACATGTGCACAGGCACGCTCATGCTTAAGCGTAGTTCCTGTGGCCTTGCAGTCTTTTCCCACACTGATAGCAATCTGGAGTATGCCATAAAACGCCGTCTTGGATCACAGGGCACAACAGAGGCACTCCTCTTGTCTCTCAGCCCACTTGGATCGCTCACAGCTTGCACGCCTGATAAGATGACTGTGGTGCCTTTCTTAACCCTGACTAGCACCTCCTCCTTCTTCACCCAGTCACATGGCCCTCTTCAATAATTATTTCATATTTCCAACAGTCTACCATAATAGAGACTCCACTGAGGAAATGCACTACAACTGCTGTTTTCTAGTTGGGCATTATAGCGACTAAGTTCAACAGTCAAAAATTGGGCTTGGACTGCCATGGTCTCCTTGACCTCACTGTCGTAAACGCTTGAAGAACCTCACCTGCCTCCCCAACATTGATAACGTGAACTATCGCAGCTATCTCTATGATGTAATGATTTAATGTCCAATTAAAAGCAAACAGAGTAAACTGAGAAAGTTGGAACTGTACTCTTTCGAATATTTACTGGTGTTGGGGCAACCTTTTGCCAAATGTAAATCATCTGACCTCCCTTGAACCACACTGTGCCATAAAGCAAAGCCTCCTCGACAGGACCATTAAGTGGGCTTTAATGGAGCTCTTAGGGTTAACCCATCATCGAGTTGATTGTTTGAAGATGTATGGAAAATATGTCATGTAAAAAGGACAAAAAAATTGTCCTCGCAAAGCGAAAGGAAAATGTATGCTTTGGCTTTCTGAGCACGCAACCAGCATTATTACTAATTCTGATCATGCTCAACTCTCGAGCGAGTGCGGCTCAGTCGGTCGAGTCCAGTCCAGTGACCTAATGGTTGGCAATTTGAATCCCAGCTCTGACGGTCCACTGTCGAAATCTCCTCGTGCGAGGCAACACCGAACCCTAAAGTTGTGACTAACTGAGTTTGGCTCTTTGTGTCCTTGATGTTGTTTGTTGCTTTGGTCACACAAGGCTGGGCTTGTTTTTCCTCTATATAAGCTCGAGTTACTCAGTTACACTTTAGCGTTAAGCCTTCTTTGTAGGCCTGATCCCCTGGTTTGCCTGCATTTCTGTAAACTTGAGGAAGATCTCGATGTACTTGTAACGTGCATTGGAGTCGATGTGTTGAAAGACCCAACCCTCTCTAGTACACATCATGGAATGCGAGAGTTCATTGAATTGATTTCTCGCTTGTCTTTGCCAATAACTTGATACTGTCGGACTGACACATTTCCTCAGTAGTGTTATGACTTAACAGTGGAGCTACTTTTATGGCAGTGTCAAGCCTGGTGATCATCGTAATAAATGGCCGGAGAGAAAGGTTATATTTAAAGGAAATAACTAGTTTGCGGGGGTGTTCATCTCTCCAATAAAAGACAATTCCACACTCATTTTGATACATAGTGAGTGATACGATTCATGGACAGTTACATTTTAAAATGAAACTATTCAATCCTCTTTGATCCAGTGGGATTATGATTCGATTCGATATGGTACGGCTCAGTTCAAGAGGGTAAAATGCAATCAGTTTCTTGTTGTCATTTCCCATGTGATTGAACTCACCAGTGCTGTAAAGGTGGCATTTCTCTCTCCATTAAATACATTTCAATACATGTATCGATATATTTGAAGTGGAACACTTTGATTAGGTTCGATTCCATATACTTGCATCTTTTAAACCAAAACCCATTTTCTGAGTCCAATCATTTTTTGTTGTTGTTGCACCCCAAGTAGTTTGTATGAGTAGGACAATGTGCATGGATTGGGAGCAATCCCAGCACTAGTCATACACAGTATATTAAACTGAGAGGGTGAGGGTGAGACTGAGGGCAGGCAGCCTGACAAGGTTTTCACAAGACGGGAGGTCCAAGCCCTAATGGCACAGTGACTCTTGACTCGGTGCGTTCGTGTGCATGCGTACACGTGCGTGTGTATGACCATGTGTATTGTGCGTCATGTGATTGAGTGGGTTTGTACTCATAGGAGATGAGGAAACAACCTCTCAATGATCCTGAAGGGTTTTTTTTTTTCTCAATATCATTTCAATTATTATTTTCTCGGCAAAACGACTCCAAAGCTTTATATTTATACTGACATATACCCGTGTGTTACAATCGCTAAATTTTGAGAAGAAGCAGAAAGTGGAGAGCAGTGGTCATTTGGGTCAGCGAGGCGATTATGGGCCAGTTCTCACAGGATGCTGGAATCTGAACGGACATCAGTTTTTTGTTTTGGGGGGGCGGGGGTTCCCCTGGAGACTGTCGACATCTGTGACGACACAGCAGACATGGTCGTCGTCCTCCAGCTGGAAGACAGATGGAGAGAACTGCTTATGTCATTACTTCAGTGTGAGCAAGAGAGAGAGCAAAAGTGAACGTGCCTCGCCAGACATATTTTATGGGTAGGCCATCTGACGTGTGGCAGGTGTACATGTATTTTTAGACCTTGTTGTAGTGAATCATTGGGGAGTTGACTGAAACTCTCTGCACTCTTCTGCAACACATTCTGAAAAATACAATTGAAACATAATTGGTTGCACGACTTTGTTAAGAATATATAAAATCTTTGTCATTGGCCACATGTTGTCCCAAAAACTATACATTGGAGGTATCTATGGAGATGTTTGTGTCGAGTAGTTGGCTGTAATTTCTCAATGTGCGGATATGGACTATTATTTGTTTATATATACAGTCAAACCTCGGTTTTCGAATGCCTCGGTTCTCAACCACTTCGGTTTTCGACCAAGAAATTCAATTTTTTAAAAATATTTTTATTTTAAAAAGAGCGTGGTTTTGGTTTTCGAACAATTTTGGTTTTCGAACAGCCTTCTGGAACGGATTATGGACGAAAACCAAGGTTTGACTGTATATATATATATATATATATATATATATATATATATATATATATATATATATATATATATATATATATATATATATATATATATATTGTGTGTGAGTGTAAAAGGCCTTGTGCATTGTTTTTTTTTAACCTTGAAACAAGAAAAACATTTATTGAAATCAAGCAAGCAGCCTTTATGCAAAGAGACGATGTCAATGTTTGTGGTGGAAAAAAGGAATGGGCCGCCTCCATGTCTCTTTAGGCTGAATCGCTTTGTGTAGTTTGGCTCTGTGTGTGTGTGTGTTTGTGTGAGACTGAATGTTGTGGAGAGTCTTGTGTTGGCATAGAAACTGTCTGCAGGAAACAGCAGTTCAGGCGGCGCGCCGCTGGCAGACGCTCTCTGCTCACTTCCTGTGTGCTGTGAGGCAGGCAGGCAGGCACACGCACAAACACATACACACACTTGCACAAGGTTGGAGCGGGGCTGGACGCTCGCCTGGAGAGCGGTCAAACGGAATGAGAGAGCCAGGGAGGAGGGAGTTCAGCAGAGAGCAGCACTTTCCCACAGTCGAGGGATTTGACACATGGCTCTCACACATTCCTCAGCCCTGCGGCCGACCAAGCAGAGGCTGTCAGGGAAAGTAGGGAGGAAGAGAGACAGGAGGAGAAGGAGGAGGAGGAAGGTCCCACCCTAGGCCCTTGAAAAAAAATATGGAGATATTGTGCGCCTGTTTTTTGTACATCTTCACATATATTTACTGTAACTTGTGTTATTTATAACCGTCAACAAGAGACAAGTGTGAGTAGACAGCTGACAGCTGACAGCTCGCAGGCTGCAGGACTTGACAAGCTTCGTGGAAAATGTTACTTTCTACACAGCAAGAGTGAGGAACTTTTTTTAATAATCATGTAATTTGCTCATTCCCATTTTGCGTTGTAATATGTGTTTTTATCAGTGCAATAAAACTATTCTGGGGTGCAATATACATGAATCAATTATATGGACAAGAATGCAAGTCACGTAACCACATAGTACTTCTGGGACACGTTTGAGCTTTTGGAGAAAGGCGGAAGGGAATGTATTATCTTTGAGTGTGGGTTTAGGGGTAGGAGGGGGATCTGATTTTCATGTCAGGTAAAATGAATTGGTGCCAATGCTTATGTAATATGAATGGTGTACTGGGCAAGCGACGGGACTTGTTTTCTAGATCGGAAGTTAAGGTTGCTGGATTGTTTTCTTGGCTATGAATGCTTAAAGGTGACGTTAAGTCAAAAATGTTCCTATGCGCCCACCCCCATGAGTCTAATCACAGTATTCTAATTAATGTCACGTGTGAGGGATATGATTTAAGTCGAAGATCAAACATGCAACGTCACATGACCAAACCCCCAAAAAGTTGAGCTGTGACGGTCACAAACTGAGCGCTAAGGCACTGGGATGTAATTTTTATATGGCATCAAGTGGCAAGACAAAACAAATTGGTATTCCACTGAGATGTCTAAAAAAACAAGTGCTTTATTCATATTCCAGAAATGCCATTTTAATCAGAATTCCATGTTTTGACAAGTGGAGGTGCAGAGAATACTTTAGTGTCAAGATCACTTCTGACTTGACTTCCCCTTTAAAGGACCTGTAGCATCCAGATTATCCGAAATTTCAGTCCCAAGTGAAATTACAGTGCTAGCATTTTTTTGCTGATGAAAATGAAAGTAGCAGGCATTTTAATATCAATCCATTTTGCACCGCCCCTTTTACATCACCAAAGTCAGTCCGCCCCCAAGGCTTGGTGTGACATCAGCAACAAAACAGGACACAAATTCCGTGCATGGCTGATGTGGATAAAGGAATATATGATACTATAAAGGGTCAGTATTTCCTCCTATTTTTTATTTTGTCGCTTTCTGGCAAATTAACATGTTAAAAAGCTTATTGAATCCACTGTTAGGGTTTTTAAAGGTACACTATGGCATCGGGGACCAGCCATTGCCCCCCCCCCCCTTGCCTCGCTGATGCCATATCTATCTATCTGTCGATCTATAGAGAGAGAGAAAGAGAGTGAGTGAGGGAGAGAGATTCGCAGCAGCACAACGGGATCCCAAAATTATATTCATTTGCTCATTGTAAAAAAAAAATGGCTGCGTGTATGAACGTGTAGGTGCATCGTTTCAAATCCGTTTCAAATGCATGCAATCCACAACCTGCATAGATGTCACACTTAAAGCAGGTCACACACATTTTGTCATGTGTTCAGTATAAAACAATAGAAACAATGGCTGATAAAGGAAACACATCTTTAACAAACACCATTGCTCAAATTGATCAAAACCAAACTGTCTAAAAAACAAAACTTCGGGACTTTAAATCTCTGTGAATATTGCGTTGCAGTCCGCCTTCATCAGGCTCACACAGACAATACGATTTATTTGCTGATTCTGACTTCATTACTTTAAATTATCTGCCTGCCACATGCAAACAGGCGCACACACACACAGTTAACAAATGTACGAAAAACTTTAGTTGAGCGCACTTGTAAATCACACATGCAGTTAATTGTCTGAGCTGTCTGTGTTACATGATATTGAGAATCAACTCCATAAGATGTTAATTTCCTTTCTTTGCTCTGCTTGAATTGAGATTTTATTTTCTCACCACTTGGTCCTGCCTAGCAAGTTGACGAAAAGCAGAGATAAAAGAGTCACACGACTTGATCCATTCCTCCTGTGTGTCCGTCGACTTTGTCAAGCTTATTCTGTAAAAGAACAACCAAGAAGTTGGGCCACAACGATCTCCGTCAAGTGTATAATAACCCCGAACAGACAGAAATCAGGAATGTGGTCTTGTATTTCTGAATGTCACTGTCTGCCTCTTTGATGTGTGACCTATGCGTCTGTCTTGTCGCTCTTCACCCTCAGTGCTTCCTTAAATAACTGTTCTACTTGGCAGCATTTTAAAAGGAAGCCAAGGTCAAGCCCTCCTTGACAGTTAGCACGTAGCGTGCCCCCGGACCACCCATACACACTTATGATTGAGCGGGTGCATGTTAGTTCATGTGCGAGCACCCACACTAAAGACCTGACAAGACAGGGGAAAGGCTTGCGAAGTCGAATTTTTTTTCTTTTTTTTTAAGTTGAGCGCCTAGCCACTGTGGAGGTTACTAAATTGCCAATTAAAATGTCCCTTCTCCTTCTTCACGAGTGTTCTTGCCACTTCCAAGCATGGAATTTGGAACATTTCACTTGTGTGTTAATTTACAATGTACCCACACAGAGAGTTAGTGTGGTCAGTCTAGTTAGAAAAAAACAGCCTCAACAAAACAAATCTTTCCTCCAGAGAATTGATAATGTTTTGTTATTCCGCCCTGCGTGCCTGTGACACCTTGACACTTCAACTTCCTGCTAATTAAGAGTCAGCAGTCACTTCCTTGTCAGCACATCCTCGCATGAGTGTGCGTGTGTGTGTGTGTGTGTGCGTGCGTGTGTGTGTGTGTGTGTGTGTGTGTGTGTGTGTGTGTGTGTGTGTGGCGGGGAAGGGGTGTGGGTGTGATGTGTGTATGATGGCCCGAGAGGTCAGCCGAACCGATGGGCCAGGTCAGTAGAAATAGGAAAGGATGGGTGGGAATGAACACGATGTGTTTGTGTGCGACATTGCGGTCGCCGTAGGTGCGGTTCATCGGCCTCTTATCTTCTGCCAGTTGTTTTGTTTCAATGAAGGCTTGAGGAAGGCAGCTGCCGAAGAGCTCAGTGTTGTGGGATGGAATCCAATATATATGGAAACAGTTGAAAATTTCTGCACGGTTATACAGCTTCGAGATACTGCCATCGCAAATGCATCTCAGAGGTGTCATGATCGGTACGCTGTCTAACCAGTGTTGGACCGTCGCATATTTCATACAAATATTTGCACTCCTGCTGCTTTATTTCACAAAAGTGTGCAGTTGATTGCGCATGCACGTTACTTGAGTTTAAATATTTAGTGGACTTTGTCCACTCTTTCTATATCCACTATGTCCGGACAATGAGATCGTAGGATGAAACTTTTGAGCCAGTAAAGTTTCTCTGAGCTGGTAATGGTCAGTAGCAAGGTAAATAATTAATTAAATAAAAAAGGTTTCCAAAGAGCTAAAAATGTCATCAAACTGGTGCACTCATATCGGTCATCAGCTCAAATACGTTCATGATACAAGGTTGTAATCAAAGCTAACTCTCTCCTAAAGCTTACAACAACAATGTCCGAAATTATGGACAGAAATGCTTTCGAATGTCACATGACCACACTCAGAAAACAGGTGAGCCGTGATTGGTTGTTACCTGTGCCCTGAGATGTCATTTCCAGTCCACAGCAAGTGGCAAGATGTGCGCCCACTGAGATGGATAAAAACTGTTTTTTTTTTTCGTTAATTCCAATTCCAGAAACACAATATTAATCAAAATATCACGTTTAGATGAGAGCATATTATTATAAAGAGTTCATTTCATATTTAAGCAAAAATCTGAATCTGTGCTCTAGTCGTTCTTTTGTTTCCCCTGAGTACTTAATCTTCTTGTACAAATTGATATTTGGAGGACTACTTTTTACTTTTACTTGTGTCACATTATTCATAAAGCAGGAATACTTTTACTTGATTGTGATTTTGGCTCCCTGACTCATTTTTGCAAATAGTCTCATACCAAAGTGACGGCTGCTTCCCACTAATGTTGGGTGTCCTTCAAACCGGACAAAAATGATCTTTTTCTTCCGGATGACTTGGCAAAAATAAATAAATTTAAAAATCGAGTTTATTTTTCAAAAGCAGATTCTTGTGCCAGACCACACAGACACACGGGCATGACGGGTGCTTTGATGTTTATTCAAGACGTTTTGTTCGGCACGGCACACACTAAGTAGTACAAAAGCGTTGGGTTAGCCTGCGTGTGAAGGCAGCGGATTAGAGGCATTCTAACGAAGGCTTTTTTTTTAATGTGAGGGCCCCAATTACTGTACGGGGGCCTCGAGAACGAGGCGGCCGCTATGAAGAGAGGGCTTTTGTGTTTGAGATACTCAGCTGAGATGATTTCGCCATTCACCCCATTACTCTACACTCCTCCGTTTCAAATTTGCTCCTAGATGTTTTTTTTAGATAAATATGCAACTCAGAATGAACTACTTTTAACCCAACTACAACAGTATATTGTTCAAAACGGGTAAATTGGAATAGAATAATAAACATGAGACATGTTCCAGGATTGTAGGCTAGCGCCTCATTCACTGGCTTGCGTTGAGCGATATTTCGTCAGGCTTCCCTCTCTTTTTCCCGGCAGCGCCGGATTTCAATGACTGAGCCTGCGGTGCTTCCATTGAAATGAATGAGGATTGTGCGTTTTTTGATGCAGTTAATGTCAATCAAAATATGCCTCAAAGCAGTCCAGAAGCCAGATTTTGATCGTGTGAGAATAAAAGGGTTGAAGGGCAGAAACTGCTGTAATACCCCCCAGTCATTCAGGCCTGTATCTCAACATAAGTAAATATTTAGCTTGTAGGCAGGGACCGCTTGGCTTAGGAAATCCTGACGGATTAGCTGTGTGCACAAGAACATGTTTAGCATATGTCTTTGTGTACAGTAGATATCAAATTGTAAGGCTTACATAAGCAATATGTGCACGTCAGGATGTTGTGACCTCATGAATTTCCCTGTAACACCTTTTTTGCCTCTGCTTTTTACCACGGCACCTTCAAATTGAAATGCCTCAAACAGACCAAAATGTACAGGAAAAATATACCGCTAACTATGGAGGAGGAACAATCATCGTGCATGATGTCATGCAACAATTCAGTAACCCTTGCAAGAATTTAGCAATCCTCGCAAGTCTTACACCCCTTTTACACGGCTTGAAAAGCACAGATTTTCATATGCCACTGTTTTGTATACGTGTCACATCATGGAAAGGTGGGATAAAGTTCACTACCACCGAAGGTACAATCAAATGGCACCCGTGTTTAAGGGAATGTCACGTTAGGTTGGAGAAGTCCAACATTAATCTCTCTTGGCTGGTTGTGTTGCAAGCGCACAAAGTACAAGCAGACGTCCACAGGTGGAGGATTTAAAGTTGGCCAGGGCAATCACGGGTCACTGTTGTGAAATACAGGCTTAGAGACCACTTTCCACGCCGATGCCGTATCCCCTCAGCTCCCCTTAATTTCCATAATGATTCAGATGCGCCTCTATCAAATGCACCAACACCGGCGTCACACCACCTGCATCGCAACTTAGACCTGCTTTCACCTGGTCTTAAATCTCGTCTACTTCCTGTCACCAAGTTGTCTGGTGTGCCGAGGGTGTGTTAAAAAAAAAAAAAAACAACCAAAAAAAAATTCCGGTGTGCCGGAACGCCCAACATGGCACACAGGTCTGCCAGACTCCCAAACATGCTAAACTAGACTTGCCGCAGCATGAAAAATGAAGATGCACTTGTTTTTACGCTGAGTTTCCCGTGCACTGCCTCTACAGAAATAATGATAAGAGCATGATGCATGAGATGCTTTTGCAACACAAACTGTTATGACAGTACCGCCTTGTCATGAAAGTCGAGAGCGTGATTCAAGGTTATTTTGTTGTTCTCTGGTCTGTTAACTTCATTTACAGTTCAGGGTTTTGTGATCACAACATTTTTATCCTGGAATTAATCATATTACTTTCAACGGAAGAACATTCCCACAAGTGATGTTACAGATTGTGGTTCACTTTTTTTTCTGCTAATATTTATTTCACAAATCCACCTTGACCATGTTATAATGTTGCCAGCTTTGAATGGTAACATTACCTTAGGTCACTTTAGAATCTGCAATCATGCAAAAACAGAACTTTCTTAGAGGCTAATCATGTCACCAGAATAAAATTTCACATTATTAGCATTATTAGAAGGCGTTTGCTGATACCTTGTACACCGCTTACCCAAGAAAACTCGACTAGTTTCCATAATGTAGCCTTTTATGGTTCCTTTTCGGGTTGAGTGGGTGGCCCAGATGGCGGATAGGAGCATTCCGTAAGATGGATGATGTCACGAACAAAGACAAGACAGGAAGTCGATGACATGCACCCTGATGCATGGCCGTCCACGGTCAGCAGGGGTGATGCCGGGTACAGAGGATGTGTTTGCGTCTCTATGTTTATGTGTATGGGGGTATATGAGGAAGGGAGGGCTGCTGCATGCCATTGGGGTCCCGTTTGCATCTGTGGAGAGGCCCAGAGAGGCCAGATTTTATCTGGCGCGTGCCTGTGCCGCTCTTTCCCACACTCTGCATGCTCCACTGCCAGGAGGGGGTCGAGGGAGGAGAGAGGGGAGACTTATGATTATGGGTCCCGTCCTGTCAACTTTACGCTGTTTTGACTGCCATGACATAATGTGCTTCAATACAGTGACCCCCTACCTCCACGCTCACACACACACACACTCTCTCTTGCATTCAGCCTCCCCCCCACCCCCTTCTTCAAAGGTTCCGCACAGCAGCAAGGGCCCCCTTTTTTGTGAATGTGGCATATTTGGCTTTTCATCAGTCCCTCCCTTTTTCTTTTGCTTTAAAGCTGCCCAAACTCTCCCTTTTTCCTCTGTTTTTCACTTTGATTTTGCACCCTCCCCTTCCCTAAGACCCCCACTATTATCACCTTAGCCTGTTTCTCTTCTTAGAAATTAGCCGTGGTGGAACTTTCCAGCACATACTGCATAGATTAAATTATGGCCTTTCCCTTGTCAGGTTGAATGAAGCATTGACGGGGACACACAAAGACTGTCCATCACATACATACTGTCTCTATGGTAATAATACCTGACGCCTTTTAGTTTAGCTTGTTAAATTTGGAATATTTCTGTGAAAATACCTCCAGCCTGATGTGTTAGAAGGTGCAATATGTTTGAAAATGTCAAATGTACCTTCTTATCTCTTCAAAATAAACCTGACGATAAGCCATTTTTGTGTATCCCACCTCAGGCGCAGACACATTTGAAGTGACTTTGGTAATTTATTTTACGTTCCAACTTGCATATTCATTACATCTGTCAGCCTATACAGTCAAAACTGAACACACCCATGTTTAAATGTCTGGCTTTTATGATTCTGACGACGATACCACACGAATGCAAACATCAAGAAGAAAAAAAAAAGTGAAAATGCGCTGATGGTAGATACAGTAAGTTCCCCAAAAGTGAATGATGCGGATAACTAAAGATGACCTTGCTTCGATAGTATAATCAAACATCCCAAATCAAAAGCGCCAGAAGTTGAACAATTTAGAGTTTCCTGTAAAAATATGGCTCAGTGGAAGACTGAAGAGTCATCATGAGTCATATCACATAGACTGCAGATCTTTGGGCAGTTTACTGCAATAGTTGTCAACTGACCCATGCATTGTGTTCCTATTCTTGTTAAGTTAAGATACTTTTTTATATGCGTTAAGATAAATAAAGAAAATGTATTTTACAAAATAGACTTTGAAAACACCTTTTCAGAGCACGGTTTTAAGAAACCGAGTGAAAATTACATTTCAAAATTGTGTACAATCTGGAAACACAGTTCTCACTTTATTTGGCATTAATCTCTTCTTTTTTGACAAGTGCATTCACGCAAATAAGAGTTTGTTTTCTTTGTAGGAAACGAAGGTTGCAAACCGAGGACCCCCTTCAATTTTTACGTTTAAATTTGATTAGTATGACATGTTAAATAAGGTTACGTCAAATATCCAGTGGCTAAAGGTTTTATGATGGCGACAGTTTGAGCTAAGGAAAAAAAGAATTTTCGAACAAGTGTCCCCGATGTATTCAACGTTGAAGGTTTCACTTTATTTGCTTTGGGGTTTGCACACCTTTGCGATGTCCTCTTGGTCTCTCAACTGAATTTTTTGGACAAATATTCTGAGGTGATATGTCATGTTCTCAATTTTATGGAAGAAAAATCAATGTCTTTGATAACTCTATTCACGGTGCGTACACTCACTATGCAGTGTGCATGTGTGCGCTCAATGGACTGGTTGACTCATAAAGTTTTGTTTTTGGGGTTTTGTAAGCTACAGGATTTACAGTGAATATAAAGTAAGTGATAGGTTTTGTGGTATGAAAAATCTTTTCTAACTTTTTCATACTTTTCTGACTTCATCTGAGCCAATGTGCTTGCAGTTTCACTTTTGTCACAAAAATGTGGTCAACATTTTAGATCTGCTGTGGCTTGTTTAAAAAAAAAAATCAAATGATGTCAGCTTTAAGGGAATCACTGGAATCTGGTGTGCGTTCATGTGTATTTTGCAGCCGCCCCCATAACTGGGAAAAAAATAATAATAATCGATGTATCCTCCACCAGCAGGCTCCTAGCCCCAGCTGCTACTGTCTTGAGAATGAGAGTCGGGAGGATGCGAATCCAGTCAGGAACATGCATAGAAGAATGGAAGAAATGAGCATGTAGCAAAGGGAGCCATGAGGGAGAGGGGCTGATGGGAGGCAAAATAGGCCCAGACTGGCTGACTCACTCTCTCTGCACCTTTCCTCCCTTCCTTCGAGATAGATAGATGCTCTCTCTCTCGCTCTCTCTCGCTCTCTCTTTCCCCTGACTGCACACAAACAAGTACATACACACCCATGAGCACACTCCTCTCAGCTTTCTGCCAAACCCTCCTGTGCTCCCGCTCATCTGCGTGGGGGGCCCTGCAGGCAGTCTGGGCCCTTACGTGCCCTCGCTTTACACACACACACACAAACGCGCACACACATTTACACAGAGGAGCTGATGTGTAAGACACGGTCTGATCTTGCATGCTGATGATGAAAGACAGGCAGCCAGGCTCCTGTCTCAGTGCCAGAGGGTAGCACCTTAGAGAAGCCCGTTGATTCATGACCCCCCCACTCCTCCTCCATTTTCATCATAAATGAGCAAATCATATGAATTTCATCACTATTTTGTTGTTGTTTTGTTCCAGGATGATCATTCCCCCTTTCAATGATTTTGTTGTGGTCAACAATCAGTCTTGACAATTTCAGCACTTTGCATGGCGACGAGTAGGAAGTTGTTCCGTATTGCTGTATGGGCTGATCTACTTCATGTTTTTACCTGCATAGCCCCCAGTCCCACACCTGGCCTGGCAGGAGTTCTGGTCCCACCCTTCCTCTTCTGGTTCCCCCGTTCAACACCCCCATCTCCTTGTCCGCCTCCTAACACTCTTTAACAGGAAGGGCTGTGTGAGACCTTTTCTGGGCTTTGCACATGAACACGACAGTGCTCAGAGGTTTGAATAAAACCTACTAGCTGCATTCCAGTATCAATTAGGGAGCGGGTGTCTCACCTCTTTGTGTCTGGTGGAAGTGATGAATTGTGTCTGGCATGAATTAGCCTGCGCAAGAGAGGGAGAAACCCAATTGTTCTGACTGAGTGCACACGTACTGTATGCTCGCGCACCAGCCTTGCACGTGTGGCCTAAGCGGCAAGATCACATTCTGTCTGTCTCAACCTCTCAGATCACGCTGCCTAGAGCGTCCTCTTAATCTCCTTTCGAACATGAATTATGAACTGGCGCTTTGTGCGCCAACTGTGGCTTCCTCGGGACACTTGATATTACTCAGAAAAAGAAGGGGGGGGGGGTTGAGTGGAAAATAAAGGTGGGAGATGTTCCGTCATCAGTGGTTTAACCACTGCTGATTCTGAGTACGAATGAAGCGAGAGGGAGAGAGCAAGTTGAGGTGTACACTGTCGTTTTATGTTCAAGAGCAATATGGGACTGGAGCTTTGCTTGCTCTTTTTCCACGGCGTGGCACCTACAGCACACAGTGTTTTACAATTGGAAAAACTCTTTTGAATGCTCAGGTGCTAGGCATGCTGAGTAAATGCCATGTAGGTGATGCAAAACAATGCTGGCCTCTCATTAGCCGAGCAGTTAAACCATTGTATCGTTTCAGCATTTAGGGTTAGAAATTGGTGGGGACATAATTGACAGACATTTAATGTTACTTTACTACAGTATGTTGCTGTACCTGACATTTGGATATTGGAGTATCATATTCTGCAGACGGCAGTTTTAGTGCTACCCTCGACCCTCACAATAGCCAACAAATGCATACGAGACACTTGTTTTCCTTTGGTCTCATTGTGACTGGTACGCTTAGGATGAAGTACTTTTCATAGTTTTCATTGGTACCTTTCAAAGTTAAAATGACCATTTGAAACTTGAGAGCTGAAAAAGCTAAAAATGAAACAAATTTACATCGAACCATGCAGTACGTCTTCCCATGCATGCACTTATTGACATCCAATCTCTCCCATTCATTTTTGACCTTTCACAGGCCACTCAATCCTGGCTTTTTTTTTTCAATTCAAGCATGTCATGCTCTAAGATGGCCGCTTGTTGTGATGGTATGTGCCTTCAACAGCAACCTTGTCAAAAGTTTGAACATGCCCATGTTTGCAGCATGGCTGGGCTGCAAAAGTGTCCCCGGCCTTGCCATTTGCCTCATGCATAGCTTTAAGATTTCTCCCCTTCAGCATCCCACTGAGCCCAAGGCAAAGCCTTTCAAGTCTGTTTGCAAGAAGCAAGTTGATTCCTAGATAAATGAAGGCAGGAAGATTCTCTGGCAAAGTGTTGAAGTGGCTCATTTGACAGATGTTGTTATCTAAACTGCATCTGATAGGCCATTGTTTAATCCTATTAAGACACCTTGCTCCGGGACATGAGCGCAACTTCCTCCGTGACGCCCTTTCTTTGAACCCTCAACCCGCCAATTTAGCTTGCGACTGGAGTTCCATATGTTCCCTCCACATTTTATTCATATTAATGCCGCTAGAATGAGCCTTCGGACTGTGGGTGTGTTATAGGAAGTGTCACCTTCTTGTGTGCGGCTGTATCTTTAAATAACACTTAACACTTGGTAATTGTGGTTTTAACCTTTATTTTTTAAGAGAGCAGCGAGAGAGCCGGAGTCCGTTTACCACCCACAATCCATCTTACATGTGCCACAGGGAGAAGAATAACAGAATACAAATAAGCAGAGGGATAAATGGAGCAAGGACGTGTAGTGCCTCCGTCCATAAGAATGAATTAGAATTCGAAACATGTCCATGGTAAACTGCTTTCTTAACTGCTTGTGAGCAGTGAACATATTCTCTTCAAAAACCTTCATACAATCGCAATCATTTAACCCCGCCCACTTTACATGTACTTCAGTTTGCTCCTATACAATATGAATTAAATTGAAGAGGTCGGGGGTGGTGTCCGATACGCCAAGACACGTGATTAAACAACCGGGTATGTGCCGCTGGACTTTCTCGTGAAGCCTGCCCGCTGTGTTTCCGTGTTGAGGATCGAAAAACGAAACGGATCACTGAAACTGCGTGAGGTTGAGACTTTGAGCGAACAGGTCCACGCAATCTTCTGGGGAGTGTTAGTTTGCGCTTCTCTCGATTGAAATGTGACACTCTCTGATGGCGAACAATGGAGTCTGAGATGGGTGCGGCTGTCAGGGAGGGAAACTGTGAGACGGGGACTTCAACTGGCTATGGTTTGTTGGGGGTGTAGCAAGGTGAAACCTGCGATGCCCCGCTGATGAGGTCATACCGGTGCGAGTGTACGTGCGCATTTGTAAGGGGATTCAGTTCCCAGTCCCTCGTGGCTCCATCAGTGTAGTTATGTCATGGGAAAGGATTACAAACACCATGCTGGTTGTTTGCGGACCTTCTCGATTTCCTCGTCAAAACTCGTCAAAGGGCCACATTAAAGCCTCAGTTTTGAAATGCGGTCTCAAAATAAAGCACGTCTGAAAGCCGTGCGCTTCGATATTAGCGCTGTCAAAGTACTGGCTGAGAAATATTCTCCCGCTTGGACAAGATGTAAATCATTACTACGCTTTGATGTTCTTCCCTTCCATTCCTCTCGGCCTCCCGCTCGTCTTCATTACTTACCGTCACTCGTAACCATAAACATTCGGGGCTGAACCCTGCTGCTATCCTGCACCGAAACGGGGCCCCTCGTCGCGGCACGCTGAAAACGGATCAACTTGGGGAAGCCCGGAGCATGAAAGGCGGGCGCTAACTAGTGGGGGGGGGGGGATAAACGCATTCCTGCTACTGCTGCTGCCACCCCTGCTGGCTGGTGGCAGTGCAGGGGAGCTCACAGCGAGGAGCTTTGTTGCCACAAAGCGGGGCGGCTGAGTATTCCTGAGCTCGCTCAGATCTCAGAGGGAGTGAGCGGCACTTGACCTTTGCAGCGCTAAAGGAATATGACAGCCGTGAAAGCGACTCAGAGAATAGCGAGAGGGCAAACGAAGGAGTGTGAGAGACTGTAGACAAAAGCCACGCAAAGTGCAGGCTGCCACCAAAACAGTTAGTTTGCAATCAATGTCAGTCACCCCCACCCTTCCCCCCCCGGCGGGACAGTTTGATTTCCACTTTTCAAATGAGGCGTCTATTTTTGGCCTGATCATAGGGCAGGCTAAATTGAAATTGGCAGCTCGACATTCTACAAATAATAGTCATCTATGCTAGAGATCATGTGAACAGCCCCTTCTTCTTTCACTTTACTTGAGCCCCCACCCTCTTGCTCCTGTCGAAGACGAGAAAGAAGGAAATGAGGGAGGGAAAGAGAAAGAAAAAGGGCTAATCTCAGTGACAATTGGAGGAGGCTGAGAAGGCAAAAAAAAAAGGTCCAAAATCGAAAGAGGAGGTGGGGTGGGGGGGGGACTAGTGCAATGAGAAAAAAAAATAGTAATGTCCCAGTGATCAGGAGGAGGCCTTGAGGGTGGTGGAAATGGGGGTGCACCAGTGAGGTGAGGATAGAAAGACAAAAGGAGGGAAGGAGGGAATTTCTTTAATGTTTCTGGCAGCCGACCAGCTGAGGTCTCAAGGTTATCCTGGCTTTGCAAACTCCCACGGGAAAGGTGGAGTGCTGAGGGCCGCAATCGGGGGGGCGCTTGATGAGGGTTGGAGGTGAAAGAGAGGAGGGAGAGATCGCCAGGAAAGAGGCTAATGCTCAGAGGGAGAGTAATCCTCGGGCCCTCTCCTCAGATAAGGTTGGCCTTGGCCCAGGTAGGAGGAAGAAAAAAGGCTCCGGGGCCTCCCAGGGCTTCCTCGCAGACTGCGGCGCCCTGTGCCAGTTAAGCACAGGAGGACGACCCTGTGAATTATTGTTCAAGCAATTAGTTGGATCACGCTTCGGTGATAACGGTAATACCTCACCGATTCCCGTGTGGACTTTTGTTTTAGCATTCTTCCCTCCAGGGAGGTCAGAGGTCAGGGCCAGATGTGGTACAGAACAGCTGCTCTTGATGTACTTCGACTTCCACATCTTGCTTAAGGACACTTTTCAAGCCTAATTACATGCTGCCGTGTTGATTTATTCATGAAGGGTGTCGAAATTAGGCTTTCCATCGAAGCCAAGACGTTCCTTTCTTATATAGAGTGGTACCAGGAAGTATAACCACAATCCGCTCCGTCACACTGGTAGATATTTGGTTTGGGATCATTCGAATAATTTATTCCTAAACCCAAACTGTCTCCATCACAAAACCATTATTTACCTTACAGGCGGTGTTTAAAGTAACATTTTAAGATGATTAAAAGGCGTTAGCCAAGCTAAACAGTCTGTAATGATGAATGAGGGGGATACTAAACGCTACCGTCAATGATGCACTTGGTTTCTAATTTTCCATTATGAACTGAAATCAACCATGAATGTCATATAAAAACAAACTCCTGCTCCTTGTCAAACGGCATCAACGGACTGACTCAAATTCACAACACCTGCAACAGTGAGTCATTTATTGACAATAATCTGTGTGTTATGGCTGGCTGGATGAGCAAAAAAAAAAAAAACCAACCAACCAACCAACTAAATGAAAACAATTGATATCAGTCAACATAGCCAACATTTCTGCTCAAGCATTCACAATACGACTGCCGATTATTCCCAAATGGCACGAGAGTGAATGCTTTCTGTCTCTTCTGCTCAGAATGTGAGACATCTGACTTCACAGTCACATACAGAAGATATCTTCTTCTTTTTCCTCACCACTGCACAGTCCTTGAGAGTAATCATTGGAACAAGTCAAATTATGACCAAAACACACGTTACAGTTCTAACACCGCTTAGCAAGATTTGGATGTAGCCTCACCTTAATAATCCCTTCCTCTTTTTTTCATGTACCAGCTGTTAAAAATCCAAAGGAGTTGATCAATTTACCTGTCGAGCAGAGATTTTGCAAATTCCGCATCGATTCTGAATTCTGTGAGCCGCCTATGCCCACCTCTGAAAGACACGTCTTATGATCACCCTTGTTTTATCTGAAGATCTGTCGTATTTTCTTTTTTTTTTTTTTACATGTGGAACGTATATATATATATATATATATATATATTGTGTAATATCCTTTGCCAACTATCTGTAGATATTCCGCAAGATTTCAGCAACGCTCTTCAAGCCCAACATTTAACGGGTTATAGTGCAACAATGAGAGAGCACGTATATGTGTCGTCTCTGTCATCGCTTGTGTCTCTCATTTCTTGTTTGTGCTCAGGTGCAGTAGTTTCTTAATGGTGGTTAGCGTATGCATACCGTATACTGAGAGGGCATATTTTTAATATCTTATTTCCATGTCGGTCTTATTTTCAGATCATTTTTCTACTGTCAACTCGCCAAAACAAAAATGACAAATAGTCATGTGTTTTGCAAACTGCAAATTCCACCTTTAATCCTTCAGTGCTGGTTAAAATGACATCCACTGAAATGAAAATAAGAAAAAGATGACATGACTTTAGACCTCAGCTGAGGACTATCACATACTCAGCAGAGGCCTGCCCAAGTGGACAGTTTCTGGCTCACAAGATAGGTTGACACATGACATTTCGAACCTTTCAAGTCATTTTAACTTTCAAGCATGTTTTTTTTCAACCAAATATTGGTTGTACTCAAGAAACCGCTGCATAGCTTGTCTTACTGGGGCACTCTTTTTGGTGACTACATCCTGTTGATCATCAAGCATGCGTTGCTTTGACGCACAATATTTGCTAAGAGGAGGTCAGAAAGACCAACTCCCAAAAAATAAAATAAAACACCCCTCTTTTCCATACCTGTATTCAAAGTCATCACCTTTATGCAAATACGACCCTTATTGTGACATGTTTTATCTTTGTCTTATGAATGGTTGGGGGTGTGGGGGTCAGTGAGTGCATGGGAAAGAGATTGACATTGATGCTTTGAATATTTGTTTATACTAAACGAGGCTTATTAGAGATAATCATTCACAGCATCAAGCTGTCAGTACTGCTTTTTGTGTGTCTAAGAAGAGTGTAAGGAAGGGTGCATATAGAACAATAACGATTTTAAGGAGGCAGTTTTTTTGTAGTTTTGTACATATTAGTCATATGTTTTGTGTGCGCGCGTGTGTGTGCACGTTCACGCATGCTCTGGCCTGTTTTCAAAGACAAGCCTGCTATAGGTAACTATATGGCCAACAAACGGCCTCCTCAGGAGGCAAAAAGGTTTTCATGCACCTGTAATTCAAATGTCCCAGTGCTCACTGACAACAGACAAGCCACACCGAGATCATTTAACCGGCTTTAAGACAAGACAAAGGTGCATTCAAAACAAGCTGTTGTTGAAACCATATTACCGCCATGTATAATAAATAAATACAGTGGAATGGCCTATGTTGAATGGCATTTTACTAAGTTCTGAATCGTTTGGATTTTGAACCTAGAATTTTATTTTATTTTTTTAGGAAATAATACATACAAGTTTCAAATAGTTGCTATCATAAAACCTCATGTTAACTGCTGTTAAAACAACACAATCAATCTAGCTTAACTATCACATGTGCCGTATGTTTTAATACCTAAGTTAGTGCTTTGAACGCAAATGACATAAAGTTGTCATTTAAAAAAGCTTGCCCTTTTCTCTTCTCACATGCTTCTCTTACCACCCAATGTTGAGGCTGACCCTTCTTTTGGACTAAATGTGATTAAAAGAAAACCCATATACACGCAAATGTGTAGCGTGAATCAATTTCTGGGAGATATGCTGAGTTCTTGGTGATGTCAGGCAAGATGTGATTCCAACTTGGAACGCTGGAAGATTTTGGCCCTCTTGGGAGAGTGAATCCATTGCAATAGAAACTTGTCGGTGTCCCGACTGCAACACTGTTAGCCTTTCATCTTTCGCCGGTGTGTCAGCGGTGGTTAGCCTGCATTTGCATGAGCGGCCCTTACCCCCACCCACCCCTCTACCTGCAGCATCAGCTCCAGCCGTAGTCCCAGCGTACTCCAGCCTCGGGCATTCTAACCACCGACCCAGGCCAGCTCACGGGTCCTCTGCCCGACCGTTTCCTCTCCACCGCTGCTGGGTTTGACTCACCGTGACCCCTGACCTCCGGTGTTACGCTGCCTCCCCCACACATGCAAATTCCGCTCATCTCCTCCGTGAGGCATCGGAGAAAAGGCCATCCTCTCATGGAGCTGGCGGGAAGGAAGAGAGATGTAGGAGTGACGTGGATGGAGGGAAGCAGAGTGAGGTGTTGTGGGGGCTGAGCAAAAGGAAAACAAAGCAGAGGGGAGAGAGAGAGAGAGACCCCTCAAGGAAGTGCTCGCATCAGTGGCAGCTGCTTGGGGAGCCTCCTGCCTCCAGCCTAGCATTCAGGCCTTCAAACATTTTTCTCTGTTTGAGCCAGCCAAGTAGAGCCCAGTTCCACTGACTGCGAGGCTTGCGCTGACCCTCGCTGATCTCACTTTGTGTTTGAGCGAGAGAAAGCTATCATGAGCGCGTTCACTTCACTTGTTGTTTTCCTTGCTTCCGGGCTGCTCCAGGCACCTCTGCTTGTGTGTGCACGAGGAGAGGTAAGCGATGTGTGCAGTTGTATCTGGAGCTCTTCCAACGCCCCCCCCCCTTCAACCCTCACCCACAATCTCCTCTCCTCCTCCTTCTGTTCTCGCTGCTCCGAGGATCTGTCAGTTCTCCTCTTGTCTATCTCTTTGTCGCTGCTTTCATCCTGCTCTCCGAGCCTTGGCTGGCCTCGCTAACAGCGGCGGAGCGCAGGTTCCACTCCACTCCTACTAATAACACACAATCAAGCTGTGCTGGGTCGGTGTGTGTGCGAACGTACACGCCGTTCACAGTTGGTACACACCAACGCACACTCTATTTTCTCTTCAGTCCAAAATCAGTACTGAGGATCTCTGCTTTCAGAGTTTAGGATGGAATACAGCGGACCCTCAATGTTGTACAATAGGGCTGTCAACAAAAGTCTGATTTTAACATGGAGTTTTAAACGCATCATCTGAGAGGAGCTCAGAGAAGAAAGGTGCACGGGGAGAGACCATTTAAAGATTTGAAAACACACAAAAACAACCTTATATGAACTCAAGAATGTATAGGGAGCGAGTGACGGGAGGCCGGAATTGGATCCTTCCTATGGGGACAACATCAGCGACGATGAATTCAATATAAATATGCTGTAGCATGAAGCATTTCACCGCTCATAAATTGCATGAAAGTGATGAGAGAAGTTTGCCAATGGTTCCTGCACCTGCTGTCAGGCATCTTCAAACGGTTTTCAGAGATTTGCGTCATTTTTACTTGAATTTGATTTTATTAGGAATGACTTTTTTTTTTTTTTACATTTAGTTCCAGTTCGGACTGGTCATTTTAATTAAAATATTGCCCATACACTTCAAAAGGGTTTTTGGTGGTGACAGTTTGAGCATAGAATTGATTCCTTTTCTTTAAATTGTGTCGTATGGCATCACTGGTAGTGTGTTGATTCATTATTTTATTTTTAACTACATGATGCTCAACTTTGGAGGTTGCAATATAGTCATGCCTACATTAGTCTCCATTAAGGCCGGACCAATTCAACTGAAACGTTAACGTAGTGACCGATCATTGAAATCTGAGAATGTTTAGAATGCGCTCAATACTCATTTCCTTCTTCTAAGAGCTGCTTTGGTGTCAGACTCGTCATCTTATCGGGTTTGGAACCTCTGGTGACTTTTTGAACGTGCTTATCACAAGTGTGCTGGACTCGCCACTGTGTGAAGGCAGATGGTGTCAACACCGTGCCACCCTCAGTTGGGCCACGACAGCCGCACGGCACGACACCCTACGCTTGGCTTTCATACATACACTGACCGTCTGTCCGCTTTCCGCCGGCTCCTTCTGCCAGCCTTAATGAGGTCTAAATGCTAGTGTAATAATCTGGGAACTCGCGCAGCAGTGTTACTGTCGCGGCACCGGGGCCACCTTTTGGCAGCAAAACCTGCCCGCTAATGGTTTACACATTAAGGAATGAGCAATGCACGGGTGAGGATGTGCCAGATCGTTTAACCCAGTATCTCACACTTTCACACGTACTCTCTCCCACAGTTCCGCTGTCTAATTGTGTTATTGCAGTTTGTGGAGGTGAGTGCGTCGAAGATCTTGTAAAAAAATTTTAACCACGGGAGTGGTGGAATCAGGAAGTGAGCGGGGGAAAAAAACATTGGAGGGGGGATTTTTTTTTAAAAAGTGAGGGGTTTAAGGGTAAGGTGAAGTGGGATGAGTTTTGTTCACAGGTTGAAAGTACTTTCTGCCGATACTGAACGATTAAAATTTTGATGAGTGCCAAAATATACAATCACCCCCTTTGTCATTAAGATTGAGGATGGGTTCCACAACAACAGTAATCCCCTGCTATCTTGCACTTCAGACTTCGCGGTAGCGGATATTCATGGATTCCTCGTTGAAACCATTTTTATTACCAAATGTCCCCGCTTATGTCGTGTCATCCAAAGACTACCATCTCAAGTTTTTATTCAATTTTATTTATCTGAAGAACTGTTAAGTTATCTTTACCGTGCTGCACAGGGGGAAGGATGCAGAGTGCCACATAGTCAATGCTGGTGCTGCAGTATGCCTTGTAGACAACGCCAATGCCACGCCCCTCCCGATATAGTCATAGATGTGTTGCGATGTAACCACAAAACATAGTCGATCTGTCAGCTGTGTCGTATTACAAAGCTGATAGATCATCATCACCTTTGCAGTTTCACATATTCATCAGTAAATATCGTGACTAAAAAATACTACCAAAAAATTGCTAGTTTAAATCTATCGATCGATCGATAGATGTGTGTCAAGAAGGTGGTTAAAACTCATTCAGTACCAGCCAATTCTGGACCAAGTCTGAAAAGACATTTAAAAATGTATTTGGGAGTGAATGAGTTAAAAAAAAATACTCATTTGCGACTTAAATTCCAGGGACTTTGACTACAACTTCCTGTCTGACCTAGTTGCTAACTATATGACTATGTACAAAACTACAAAAAAATAGCCTTCTTTCTTTTTCAAATCTGTATTGTTCTATATGCAGCCTTCCTTACACACTACACACACACACACATTACCACCACCATAGTGTTTTATGAAATTTGGTTATGGGTGTTTTCGATTTTTTTCTCGTACCTTCATGACACGATTACACACAAAGTCAATGCATGCAGTTTGCGAGGTTAGGAACAAATCTGTGCCACAGCCAAACAACGTTGAAAATTTGCTTACTATGTCACACAGTACAAATAGACACGGCGTTCAGTGCAGGTAGTGTGGAGGAAAAAAATGTACGACAAAATTATCATTGCGGTCTGTGGGCACTGGGACTTGGATAACATGGCCAGTTTCCAATACAAGCCAAAATAGGAGCAGGCTTAGAGAATGGGGAGCAAGGAAGTTGTCATAAGTGGTAAGAATTTACTTGTTTACATTTTCTGCGCCAAGATAGCGATAGTATTTAGCATGTTTTACCAAAACCCCCAGCCACAAGTGACAAATTATGTTCATGCATTTTTTTTGGGATCAGAAACACAGGAACCCCTCCTCTTGTCTGTGTGTGACGTGACTGCAGCAGTTATGTTCATTTCCTGTAGTCAGTCACGTGAGAAACACGGGGCAACGCCACATTTAATCTTTGTTCTGAAGTAGCATAAACGGGTGCAATGGCTTCTCATGTGAAACTGCTAAAGACAGTTAGGGAGGACTTGTCATAGATGAGCAGAAAGATCGGCGCTGTCCTTTTTCTCGGGTTGTTCATCATTGTTCTGACTCATTCACATTGTTCTGGGGGCAAGGTAATCAAAAAAGTGATTCAAACAAACGGGCAGCAAATTGCACAATCGAGCAATCTTTTAAATGACAGCGTGACATCAGACACGTTTCAATGGATCAGTTTGTTCAGCCAAAACCAACCGATGAATTAGAAAAGAAGCAAACGAAAAAACACCTGAATGAGAATTTCTCCCTGTCATCATGCGAACCAATTAAATTAATAATCCGATGTTTCATATGCTGAAAAAATGTGTGTTGAATTTACTCCATTTTATTTTGTCAATAGGCTGGACAAATTAAAAGATTCTTGATCCAGATTATTCAACACCATTTTTGCAGCACAGCATATATAATTAAGTTGTGTGGACATATATTACTCCATTTTCTGAAGTGATTGGTAATGTTTTTTTTTTTTTTTAAATATCTAACCTTCTGATCGTCTCCAAAATCCTGATCATGTGAAACCTACTCTCAATTCTTAGAGGTCCTTTTGAGGCATGTGTGGTTCCCACACTTCCATATTATAGAGAGCCATCGAGTTGTAACAGGTAACACTTGAGGGGACAGACAGCAGCCAGGTGCAGCCTGAACCTCAGAAGGGGGCGGGCTGACGCAGTTCACCGCCGGAGACCTTTTTTGCAACATGAGCGTGAGAAAGTCGTTCAGGCAGAGAGTGTTTCAAAACGCGCGCTCTGTCTGCTCCACATGGCTTCATTTGTTTTGGGAGCTTTGCTCAGCTTTTGTGCAGGTGTGCAGTCTCCAACAATGAGACATGCTGATGATGTATTTGACAGAGGCAGCATTGTTGTACATGAAAGATATGTTGGCTTTACAACCGCTTCGGGCACCTGTACGCAAGACTTGCAGCCATAAATACACACACCATGACACGTGTGTGGCTTCTGTTTTTTTTCTGCAGCCTCTTATGAAATCATCAAAGCCAAACCAGAAGACCTAGCGTTTGTTTGGCATTACTTTTTACACAGAATCGATTTATATATATATATATATATATATATATATATATATATTGTAACCACATTTGATCCATGTTGATATGGAGCATCATTCATTGCACATATCAAATCAAAGTTCTACTTGTTTTTTGCTGTTGTTGTTTTTTTTGGTCCTGTTCTCATAGTGTCAACATGGTTTGTTAAACTTCCACAAGTCCTATTTTAATGTGTTCAGTGTCGTGCGACATTGTGCCACAACACGCATGCGGGCAGCACAAATCTCTACTGGAAGTTATGCGCTGTAATTAAGAGCAAGTCGTTGTTCCCACAGAGCGTAGCGTATACACTGGTGACATTATTGTTATATGCCCTGTTTGTGTTTTTCTGTGCTCTGTGTTTGTTTAAGTTGGAATTTCTCAATTACTATAAAATCCAAACACATTTCAGGTATTACTTCTTGGTTGTTTAGTATTATATGTTGGCAATAATTCATTGCATTAAATCATATGTTGCGGTTGAATGTTTAGCTGTTTAAATTACAATGTAATGTTATTGGAATGTAAAAAACTTGATTTTTTTCATATTGCACTTATTTTTCACAGTTTAGTTTTTTAAGTATTTTTGTGATGTGTCCTTTTGTATTAATTACCAGGATATAATTAGAGCAAAGTTGATTGTTTAATTCAAATTACTGATAGAAAAACAAAAAAAGGGGGCAAAACTGTGCTTGCAAAACTTACAGAAGCGGTGAGCCTGGTCACCAGGCCTGTTTGACGATACGCGCAAGAGCGAAACGGAAACTCTTGTGTAGAAAGGTATCGATCTGATATTAATGGTATCGGTGTTATCAATAATTGGATCGATGCGCCCACCACAAACAGTAGCCTTTTTTGCCCAACTGACGCTCAGCAAGAATTGCACCCCCTCATCTCGTTTCAAAAGTCTCGATTATTGCTTCTTTCAACGTTTGCGGTGGCAGAACATGCAACGATAATTCACCCTATTAGCTGTGTGAATGTTAGTCGAGGGGGGGGCGAATCTGTCATTTGTCTCTCCCCCTCCCCGACGGAGGCGCAGCCGCGTGTGCCTGCCGATCAAATCGGCGCGGCGGCGGCGGCATGCCGGCCGTCTGCGACGCCCCGCGGACGGAGGCGGCAAGCGGGCGAGAAGCGCGCCTTCCCCGCGGTCGCCTGCGCGCCACGTGTCGCGGTCTCTGCGGCTACTGAAGGTGTGCCGAGGAAGGGAGCGGGCAGGATCGTTGTACTTTGGCATTTTAATTTCAGTCGCGATTATAATCGAGCGTTCGGAGACAAAAGATCGATGAAGTAAGCGCCATTAGAAGCCTTACTTCTGCCAGCCGCCATAAAGACGAGCGAATGGAATGATTCGGAAGCCTGTCTTGACGGGTGGCGGCTGTGTGGTTGGTGGCCACGGGCGGGGAGGAAGGCGGCATCTGCGAGCAACAAATCTCTCTGCTTTGGTCTCGCTCGCATTCCGATAAGGAAGCCCGGGTCCAGCTCGCTCGGGAGGCGTGGTTTTCCCAGGCTTTTAAAACAGCAGCTGCTATTTACCTTCGCCTCTAATGTAAACCACCGCAGCCGCAGCCGCCGCCACCGCTGCTGCCTCAGCCACGCACCCCGCACCCTCCTCACCTCTTCTCTCCCCCCACCCCTCGCACTCCCCCTCCTCACCTCACCTCCCCTCGTCTACGGCCCAGCGGCCAAATCTCCACGCACCGTGCTCGTAAAACCAGCTTGGCACGCGCTCCAAATGCACGACTCCATGCGTGATTAAATGACAAACATCTGTACAGGCTAGCGCACATGGTGCACAACTTGATTCGATTCCAGTCTGCCAGTGGGAATAAAGACGCACTTGTTGTGCGGACCTGCTGATTTTACTTTATTCCACGTGTTTGCAAGCTGTGTTGCGCACCTAAAGAAGCATTCTTTTCATTTAGATTTTGTTTTCGCAACACATCCTCTTGTTTTCTCATGTTGTCTGGAAGGATGGACGACCCGCCACTGCACCCAGTCACTCGCAGCTGTATTTTATTTTAATTGAGCATGAAGCAGGCGGACGATTTAGTGGCACATTGGCATTGACTGTATTTAAAATGTATGGTATGGTAACACGTGACGTCATCGTCTTGGGAAGGCACACGCATTTTCATTGCGATCTTGAGTTGAAAAAGTTCGTGAACCATTCTTAGATTAGCCGTAAATTGTATAGATAGATATGGAGAGACTCTTGTGATAGTTTGTCTACAATTGGTAAAAGCGTTTTGCTGGTCGAGTGGCGTTTGGGTGAAATGGACAACCAACGTTCTATTTTGAAAACAAATTAGAAATGTGGGATGGATGTTACTTTTGCACATTTTTTGTTGCCAATCAGATATCCATTGACGTTTCGATTGTTGCCTTCAGGGGAATTACACAACTGTTCAACGTTTTGAAAATCGAACAAGAGGTTGCAATTTGTACAAATGCCCACTTTTCAGTGTTTGAAATAAAGCAGCCTACATTACCAATATATATTTGAAATCCTTTCATAAAAGCTAAGTAAACATCAACTTTGGTGGGACGTGTCGGCGTGTTTTCTCATGTCAAGGCCGGGCGGGTGCGTGCGTATCGCGGACGTGTGCCGTAATTGTTTATCTTTGCGCTCCGGGAGCGAAAGGGTGCCTCGCCGCTCGCGCCTGCTCCCGTGCGGGTGCCCGCCGTGTGATGATTGAAGACTGGAAGGCAGTTTCCCGGCTGCGCCCTCAGCCCGGGCGGCGCGCCATTGGCCGCCAGCTGCGAGCCGCCACGCAGCCAATGGGAGGGCGCCGACCACGAGCCGTCCTCCCCCGGGCCGCGTGCGCCTCGTCCTGATTGGTGGGAAGTTAGTGTGGGAAAGAAAGTTTGGGAAGTTTCACACGAGCCGTTCGCGTGCGGGGCGAGATATAAATACACGCCACACGCAGACGCACCGACACACGCAGACACACACTCGCAGCGGCACGTCGCCCTCTTGGATTCAAACTTGGCGCACTGACGCGGGACTTCTTTTTTCCCCCCCACTTCCTTTTTGCATCGGTGGACCATATTTTGCTGCGTTTTGAGGAATAATTGATTTCGCCGTTAAGATGCCTGCCGACATGATGGAAAAATCGTCCTCTTCCCCGGTCGCTGCCACCCCGGCAAGCATGAATTCGACCCCCGATAAACCCAAAACAGCTTCCGAGCACAGAAAGGTGAGTTTATCGAAACGAACCTCTGCCATTTTGAGACACTTTAATGCGCCTTTTACTCACAATTTGAAGTTTATTAATTTCCTCATTCGTTATTTTCTCTCCCAAGTCTTCCAAGCCAATTATGGAGAAGCGCAGAAGAGCTCGTATCAACGAGAGTTTAGGCCAACTTAAAACGCTCATCTTAGATGCGCTCAAGAAAGATGTAAGTGTGAGTTGGGAAGAAATACAAAAAGCTGAACATTTGGAAGTGATCGCCAGGATCCTAATCGTGTGTTCCCGTGCCTTTCTCCGGCGCAGAGCTCCAGACACTCCAAACTGGAGAAAGCAGACATCCTGGAGATGACAGTGAAACATCTGCGGAACCTCCAGAGAGCTCAAATGACTGGTGAGTTTCCTTTCATCGGTGGATGCACTATCGACTCTTCAATTACACATGTAACCCCCCCAAAAAAGTGATCTCAAATAAATTGCCGTCTTTTTTTTTTTTTTTTGGACAGCTGCTCTCAACACCGACCCCACTGTGTTGGGCAAGTATCGCGCCGGTTTCAGCGAGTGCATGAACGAAGTGACTCGCTTTCTGTCTACCTGCGAGGGCGTCAACACGGAGGTCCGAACGCGGCTCCTCGGCCATCTCGCAAACTGCATGACGCAGATCAACGCTATGAACTACCCTAGCCAGCACCAGATGCCTCCGGCGGCCGGACCAACACACCCCTCGTTCGGCCAGCCTATGGTGCAGATTCCCGGGTCCTCCCCACAGGTGCTGCCAATGAGCGGCGTGCAGTGTAAGGGAGCTCCTTCTCCGGCCACTTTACCCAACTCGGACGCCACCAAAGTGTACGGCGGCTTCCAGATTGTGCCTGCCACGGACGGACAGTTTGCCTTCCTCATACCCAACGCTGCGTTTGCCCCCAACGGTCCCGTCATTCCCGTGTACGCCAACAGCCCCGGGACACCGACGCCGGTGCCGGCTGCCGTCTCCCCCGGAGCCCCGTCGGGAAACACGGACTCGGTGTGGCGGCCCTGGTGAACACAGCCAAGACTCTCAAATGACACTTGCTAGTTCTCCTTGTTGCGCCATGTTAGTTTTTTTAATCAAATGGAAAAAGATTATGCACTATATTTGTACAGCTAACAAAGCCAGTAAAGTTCATATTGAAATGAGATTTGTATTGTGGAAGTCCGTTCACTGCATTTTTAAAAATATATATATATATACACAGTGGTCTTTCCTACTTTTTTTGAAGCCAAAGATGTTTTATGCGCTTATGCCGTTCTTCTTTTTGGAAGACAAATAAATTTTTTACTTCTCGAACACTCTCGTTTGTTTTTGAAGTTAAATTTTTTATCACAACATAAACCACAGTATTATTAGTTCGTTTGGAACTGACGGAATGTTAGTTTTGGTCAAAATATTGTGAAAAGCTAACCATGTACTTTGAATATTATGAGTTAACTGAAGAGAAAATGTCAAATACTCGCTCATGTTTTACACCGAGGTCGCATTTTACTATAGAACTAAACGGTTGTTGCCACAAAGCAGTTGTACACTGCAGCAGACCAATCTAGCGAATCATCCAAAAAACAAAAGTGTTGGAAGTCTCAGAAGATCAGAGCTCACGATCTGACTCTTGACTGTGGGCCACTTGCGCTCGTGAGGTGGCTTTCAGTGGTCACGTACGTCATCTAGCGGCCTAAATGCGCATTGCACCCTGGTTGTGTCTTAGATCAATGGTCTCAGTAGTTTAAAGATACAGTATGTTCTCTCTGATTACGATGTACCGTGTTATTAATGTCATATTTATATCATGTGGTCTCAGTTTAGTGCAGAAATTTTCATTCGAGCAGCACAGTTGTGTCTGCCTCATAGTTCAGAGGTTCAGGGTTCATATCTGGACTTCTGCATATAGCTGAGAGTCTGCATGCTCTCCTTGTGGTACTCCGGCTCCCTCCCACATTCTAAAAACCTTCAATGAAGACTCAAAATTGTCCATAGCAGACTCTAAGTTGTGAACATGAGTGATGGTTGGGATTTAAATTGCTCAAGTACAATTTATGCTCAAATCTTGGCAAGTGATGACATTTAGCCGTCATGGCCAGCTGACATGATTATTTACATTTCATGTGGATTTATTAGTTAATTGTATAACTGAGACTGCGTATTTTTGAAAATGTTTCCACAATGAGTGGAGAAATGGGTTGCACAGTGGACTAGTGGTTAGCATGTCTTCCGCTCAGTTCTGAGGTTCAGGGTTGGATCTCGGCTCAAGCCTTTTTGTGTGAGGTTTTTGTTTCTCCCTGTGCTTGTATGGGTTTTCTCCATGTGCGCTGACTTCCTCCCACAGTCTAAAAACATGCACGCCAAGTTAACTGTAGACTGCCCATTGGTGCGAATGGTTGTTTGTCTAAATGTGGTTGGTTATTTGGCTGGCGACCATTCCAGGACATGCCCCGCCTATTCACCCAAACTCAACTCGGATAGGCTTCAGCTCATCTGCAGCTTGTAATGAAAACATTTTCATTTGTTATGCATGCTTACTATAAAGGCAGAAATCTTGGCCTGTGAATTCATTTGAAAACATTTTGCTGTTGTGGTCGGATGATATTCATTCTTTTCATTTCATGTTGATGGAGATATAGTTGCTGATAGTACAATTGTGGCTATTGATATTTGTTGATATTTTTCACAGTAAACGAGAAAGTGCTCATTGTCCAAGGCTTCAAATATTTCTTCACTGGATAGTCTATATTGAGAAAAGTCCCTTTAATCAATTTGTCTGTCATGAGTTGGGCTAAACTCGTTATTCCCCATCTTTATGGGAAAAGTTCAGGCAAGGTGCCTTCTCATTTTGTTCCAGCAAGTGCTCAAAGGAAAGTCTACCAATGCATACCTGGATGAGTTTGGTGTGGGAGAACCCAATCAAACACCAATGTGATAATTTGGTTGTTGTTGTTTTTTACCGAACTAGCATTCAGAAATCTCTAGAAGACTGTCTTCAAAGCTGTGGTGAAGAGAACTATACAGTACCGGTATATGTTTTCTGATACGGTCACTTCCTACAGGCTTGATGTGTCACTATACTTTTGTCTGTGTGGCATGTGTGTGGCATTGGCTTAACAAAATAAAGCGGTGCGTAGCGGTACAAAAGCTGACCTTGGTACTGAATGCCAAATTTGACCACTTTTGGGATGTTCCACTGTAATCCACACAAATGTGAAGGCAGACAAAAGCATTATATTCTGATGTCTATCCTATTAGAGAGGCATTCTTCAGCGCTCATGTGACTCACAGCATCCTGACATAGTGCGCCGTCCATTTAATCAGAACTGTGGCTGCTGTGTGATGCCAGGAGGTTTCATGTTTAACATCCAGCCATGTGGTAGCGCTCTGCTTTGCCCAGGTGTGTGTGCCCCCCTCCAGCTATCCCAGTGTGGCCCTTCTTCTTTGAAGCCTGTTTGTGTGTGTGTGTGTGTGCAGGTGTTTGCAATTATCAACGCGCTAAGAGGCACAAAGTGTGGATAAGTGCCATCATTTTGAATTTCCATCACACCTTTATGCGGGGGTCATGCATCACGGTTTGATTGTAGCCATGTGTGTGCGCTGGTGTCTTGTGCTGCATTTGAGGACGTGCCTGGCCAAAGGGCACAGTGAGGAAGGCAATGGGGAGTTAGCTCTGTGTAGGCTATACTCATGTGTGCGTGTGTGTGTGAGTGTGTGAGATCGGATCAACAGGGAGTTCAAGGAAAGGCCTACCACACAGGACAGCAATGGGCCTCCTGTAAGTGCGAGCATCTACACACACACACACACACACACACACACATTCACACACATTCAAACCCATTCCCACGACGGTCGGTCCAGCTGCACTCCAACGCAGCATCGAGCTTCCTGCCCCACGAGCCCCAGGGCCACAGCTGGACACAGGACGTCTGGGAGGCACGTGGTGTGACCCGGACAACACCCAGCTGCTGAAGATCTCTCAACATCTTCATGATTCCTTCCCGTCCGCAGAACAGCTTTACGAGCCTCTCCAATTACCCGGCGCAGTGGCCGAGCTTGCCGCACTGACCGCACACATGTCACAACACGTCCAGGGGGTTAGCCGCCATGCGTGTCCATTAACTTTTCCCACACTCCGCGTGCGTGCAGGGAGTAAAGGGAGGCTGGGGGTGGGGGGTGCTTAGGGGGTGTTTTTAGAACTCCTCTGCTTCCTCTTTGGCTGCTAAGTGCTACCATATGGTCCTCGCTCTCTCTCTCTCTCGCTCTCTTGCTAACTTATGGTTAGGCTGCCTCTCTCGCTCTCTCTCTCTATTGGCCCGTCACTGCAGGGCTGTCTTTGATTGTGGCCCAGACAAGCGAGAGCTTTATGATTTAAGCCCTGGGCTTGCTGTACCAAGCCCTGGACTCATTTCGAAGACAAGCCCCCCCCCACCCCACCACTCTCCCTCCCTCCTCCCGCAGTTGCAGAGGAAGGCTGTTTTCTGGCAGGAAATGAATAGCTCCCAGATGAGCGCAGGAACCTGAGAGGTCGTGAGAAAGAGGCGAAACCCCCCCCCCCCCCACTCCGCAAGGCCCGGCCTGCTGCCAGCCGCCAGGGGAATGTGGGAGAGCGTCTCTCTGACACACGCATCAACCCCTCTGCCGTCCACCGCACCGCCTGACTGACTGGCTGCCTCCGTGCCGGGCCCCGCGCCCACAATAGACTCCAGGGCAGGGCGAGCGCCACAGAGGCCGGCGGCACGGCTCATCGGCCAGCCAGCCGCCATGGAAAACTGTGGGAGCGGCGGGGAGACATGAGCCGGAGCTGCGTGGGTGGAGGTGCATCAGCGTATTTCAAACCCGCCCCATCTCTATAATACCGCGGAAAGTTAGGAGTGTGTGAGTTGAGTTTACATTAGCCTCACGTCTGACCTCGCATGCACACTTACACGGTCACTCACAAGCTTTCCTCCCACTCTCCCAAAGGCAAACACTCAGCCCCGGTGCAGGTGTTCCTTCTCAGGAGCAAAGGGTTTTCCCCTTCACCTCCCCGTGTGCTACACTAACATTTATTCCTCGTGATGTTGACACTGTTATGCTTGGATGTGCTATGATGTTTAGCTGCAGCTGCACGGGACTACCCCGAAGGTCTTTTTTCTATGTGTGTGTGTGTTATTTAAATCAGCTTACCTTGGCTTTAGCCTGACATGTGGAGGTAAACTAATGACATAGTGACATATTCTTTTGCGAATTTAATCATACGTGCCACATTTCAAAAATAGAGTAATTTAGAGCTGAGGTTCTGAAAACAATGAGTTTTAATAAGTAACCCATGGTAGCAGCATGATGAGAGTGGTTAGCAGTGGTGGGAATCACGTGTTGAAAGAGTAATATGTTACAGTACGATACACATTTAGATTCATGCGGCAACGAGTTACTCATTTTTCAACATTTTTATCATATTATTCCAGTTACTGAGTCTAGTAAAGCGTTACAAAATTGGGGCCACAAGTCAAAAGTAGACTCAGAGAAAGTGTAGGAGTCTACTCAAAAAGTCAATTCAGGAATATATCGTTGCAGGCTTCTTTACATTAGACATCGATATGGAGGCAACAGAATCAAAACCGCACATTCATTCATAGTTTCATAGCTCATCTCTGAAAGCTTATCATTGCTTGACCAGGCACGGTGAGAGTTGCGAATCACGTCTTGATGAAGTCCGCAGTACCATATCATCTGCAAAAAGAGAGATGCGATACTGCGGCCACTAAACAGGACGCCCTCGATGCCTTGGCTTTGCCTAGGAATTCTATCCATCAGGGTTATGAACAGAATCTGTGCAAAAGGGCAGCATTGACGGAGTCCATCCCGCATTGGAAACAAATCTGACATCAGTCGTACAGGGACCGAACAGCCCGTATCAGGTTGTTTAATAAGCCATGCCCCCCACAGAACTCCCAGAGAGACATGATCAAACACCTTCTCCAAGTCCACAAAACATATGTAGACTCGTTCGACGCACTGCCATGCACCCTTGAGGAACCCTGCCGAGGAGTTTGAGTTGGTCCACTGTTCCACGGCCAGGGTGAAAACTATACTGCTTCTCCTGATTCTGAGAGCACCTTTGAATAGACCTTAGCAGGGGGGCTGAGAAGTGTGATCCCGCTGTATTTGGAAGTCACCCTCCCGTGCCCATTCTTAAATAGAGGCGCCCTCCAGGAGGTCCACGCGATGTTGTAAAGGTTCAAACACGACAGCCCCACAAAATCCAGAGCCTTGAGGAACTCTGGCTGGATCTCATCCGTCCGTCCCTGGGGCCTCACCACCAAGGAGCTCTTTAACCACGTCGGTGACTTCAACCCCAGCGATAGGAGAGCCCACCTCTCAGTCTCCAGACTCTGCTTTCTTGAAGTTAAGTATGTCGGTGGAATTGAGGAGTTCTTTGGAGTATTCTCACCACGATTCACAATGTCCCAAGATAAGATCAGCAGCACCCCATCTCACAGTGTTATCAGTGCACTGCTTTCCTTTACTGAGATATGCTGTTTGGTGGACCGGAATTGCTTTCTCAAAGTCGTTTTCAGTGGCCTTTCCAAACTTCTCCCATGCCCAAGTTTCTGCCTCTGCAACTGCCAAAGCTCATTCAGAGTCCCGTAAGTCAAAAAAGCCCAATAGGACTCCTTCTACATCTTGATGGCTTCCTTTGTCGCTTGTGTCCCCCATCAGGGTTGGGGATGGTCGTCACATCAGACACCGACCACTTTATGGCCACAGCTCCGGCCAGCCGCTTCGATAATGGAGGAACAGAATTATGGTGTTCAGACTCAATGTCTCTCCATATCCCCTTGACATGGGTAAAGTTCTGCCGAAGGTGGGAGTTGAAAGTCCTGACAAGAACTGCTTGTACTTTCTGTTGTAACTCACAGAAGGCACGGCACGGTCCTGTGCACATGGTCTGGACACATGCCTGAATGTTTCGATTCCTGTGTGGAGTTTGCATGTTCTCCCCCGGGCCTTGCGTGGGTTTTCTCCAGGTACTCCGGTTTCCTCCCACATTCCAAAAACATGCACGGCAGGCTGATTAAACACTCAAAAATTGACCCTACGTGTGAATATGAGTGAGGATGGCCGTTCGTCTCTGTGTGCCCGGCCGGCAACCGGTTCAGGGTGTCCCCCGCCTACTGGCCAAAGACAGCTGGGATAGGCTCCAGCATGCACAGCTTCCCTTGTTAGGATAAAGCAAGTCAGAAAATGGATGGATGGATCTTCATATACTGTACACGTATTTGTGATTGACATGTTTACAATGTCGGCCATCGTTGGCCGACATTTATTGGAAAACAACAAACTGCTATCATGGACAGATTCGTTACGTTCCTCGAGGTTCATACGTTTTGACTGTGTGTGTCTGTGCGTGTGTGTATATGTGTGTGTGTGTGTGTATATTTACTGTATATCACCACATTTACCTTATGCAGTTATGCCTTTATAAGGTAAATGTTTATATGCCTTTATGGGCCATGCTGTCCACTAAGGCGCAGTCATGCTGAAAAGCAGAAGGCCTTTCCTCAACTGTTCCGACAAAGACGTTCAAAATGATATAACTCAGTGCATTGATCACGCTATAGTGTACTGATTTCAAATAAATGCTTGCTTCCACAAAAAAGTGAATACATGATGCAAACAATACTCTCTTCGTCTTCTCTTAACAGCGGTTCGAATGACTCATTGCCGACATGCGTCTTTTTCCCACAACTCACAGTCTCTCTCACACATTTTGTCTCTCACTCTCTCATACAAGATGCAAACGCACATGCGCACACGCACACACACGCACACACACACACACACACACACACACACACACACACACACACACACACACACACACACACACACACACACACACACACACACACACACACACACACACACTGTTTGTACGACGCTCCTATGGTAACCTGTTGAGCCAGTAAACAGGGCTAGCTGTCTATATCCCACAAGTCGACTTGCCCATTTTCCTTGGCTCACCCTGCAAGGCGACAAAAAGCCCAGCAGAGGCTCCCACCACCGGCGGTCCATTCAAATGTCAGCCAACTCGTTTGAAGTCGCACACTGCTATGTAAATGCACCGTTTTTCTCACCAGCACAGCATCTCACGCCCACCAACTTAGGCGGAGGTGGTCGGTGACGTCCACGGATTGTGTCTTTATCGTCAGCAGCCTTTTCAAGCAGTCTGTATAGCGTATGCCCCCCAGGTTAACGGTACGTAAACATGTTGATGTGGACATGGAAATTTGAGCAGATCAGGACAAGGCAACCATACCATGCTGTCATTTACCAAGTTGGCACAACCCCCAATTCTGAGCGGTGACAGTGATGACCCCCATCTCACTGCGCCTTTGTATGACCTGTCCTCCAGCTCCCCTAAAACCCGGTGCCGATTGAGTGGGAGGGGGCCTTTTACACCTCCCCTCCGAGACCTTCGCAAACAAACAAACGAATCAGGCAAATAAGTTCTCACCGCATGCCAACATCCAATCTGTTGGGTTCCTTTTATTGGGACAAAGCATTGGCTTGTCTTTTATTTTTTTAAAGGTTTCTTTTTACCAGTTCAGCGTCAACCCAAAGAAAACATCCAAATGAAACTTATGTGGAGAACTTATAACATTAAGTTTTAAAGCACGCAGTATGTTGATGCAGTCGTGCGGTTCCTATATCAGAACTGCAACTTTTCAACTCGTCATTATGCTACTAGTATGCTACTAGTCAAAGGTATTCAAAGTATTGCTATTCATCGGTATGTAAAAAAAAAAAACAGGAAAACAAACGGGCATGGTCACCTTCCTTTGAACCCTACGCGTGCCCCTCGTCAACAACGAATTATTCAGGGGTAATGAAACTGGCCGTAAACACCGGGCCAGTCAACCTGCCGCTATCTCTGGCAGATAATATTAGCCATTGACTTCCAACATTCACATGTTACATCATCATCTCTGCCACCTCATTTATTGAAATGTTTAATTTTGAGGTCACTGATGTTGTAGTGGTGACACTCGTCTGACGTGTGTGCGGGCAGCGTGGTGATCGGTTCCAATTCAGTAACAGTGTGAATGTGGCTGTGAATGCTTGCTTGTTTCGAAATGTGCCCTGTGACTTGACTGGCGACCAGTTTAGGGTGTAGTCCGCCTTTTGTCCGAAGTTATTTAGGATAAGCCTGTTTAGGATAGGCATTGTTGAAAAAGGATGGATGGATGGTTCTGTTGTATTTCCGATGCGTGAGTAGGCTGCACTCAAACACGAGTACGTTCGGTCTGAGGAGGTCACGTATGTTCTCCTGGCTGGCTTGACAGTAATCTCAGTAATAAGTGTGTACATACACACAGGGCTGAGATCAATTATCAGGGCCTCGGGGAGAAACACACTGAACTTACCGCGTTTTGCTGTATGATCTATGACGCCTGTTCTCACGTGGCCACTTTTATTTTACAAAGTACTCTGGGGGGCCCTTTAAGAAGAGAGGAAAGGGAAAACAGATTTTTTTTTGGGCGGGGGGACTCTTGAATACTTCAGAGAGATCTGATGTTCAGTATTCTTCTTTAGGAAATGAGCTAGAAGGGAGCCAGCGATGACAATAAATCAGAAACTTGTAAAATCATAATGGTGAATTTTAGGTTGAACGCCAACCACCCACTCACACGCACGTTGGCACGCACACACACACACACACACACACACACACACATACACACACTTACAGTTTTCAAGCACTAGTACTGACAACAAAAGATACTTATTGAGTAACTATACATTTTATGAACATATTTTTATTCATTTAAAGCAATGTTACTGTACTGTACAACAAATGTAGAATACAATAAAATAACACAGTGAACTACTGAGAAATGGACCGATTGGGAATCATTAGGCCTTATAATGAAAACCTAATAACATTGAAGTATGATCCTCCATACGGCGTGAGCATCATTGTCATTTGCAAATGTGACACGATTAATTGCTGCTTCCATCCAGAGGCTGCTGACCAGTTATTAGCGACTAGACTTCTAATATTTACGTGGACAGGCTGTGCAAACTCTTCTCGCATTTTCATGCTTTCCACTTGATCACTTGGGTGCTACTTGTTCAAATGATTCAACAAGTTTCTTGAACTGCCTTGTTTTTGACGACATGCCATGCACAACAGCTTCCTCCTCCACATAGCTCTGGAGAAACCGTTAGGGAAGGAACTTCTCTGGTCGAAATAGCTTCATCTTCGAGCCGTACGTTTGATCAATTTGTTACTCTTCCATTCTGTCGACTGCTTCTTCTTTCATTTGTTGGCAGATTCTGCTTATTTTAACATACAAACCAATGTTAGAAGGAGGATTGCGATTGGCTAGAGTTGCGCACAATTCCGCCACGTCTGTTGAAACAAATATGCTTGTTGCTTGCAGGTCTGTCTCTGTGCGGCCTGGTACCAAATGGGCCGTTGGACCGGTTCTGATCTGCGGACCGATGGCTGGGGACCATTGACCTCGTCCTAGAGCATTTCAGAAAGAGTACAAAAATACAGAAGTTGTTCCACAAAAGGAAAATTCCTGAATAGCAGATTGTGAATAGGTGGGGGTTCACTGTACTTATTACTTGTGCTCATATCTTGTATAACAACCATGTTGAAATTTAAAACATAAGCCGTGATATGCCTTGGGCTCTCGAACAAAATCCTTCTCAGTGAGCCCTGGTGTTTTGAAAGATGCCCAAATAGAGAGTCAAACTTTGAGGTGCCGTTTTCTTAAATTTTCAGTTCCATCCCAAAATCCTCCGTTTGAGTGCATTTGTGGTTTGGCTTCATTTTGGCTGCTATGTGGTTCACACCAGACATTTGTTGCATCACTCGAGTGTTCGAAATGGAATCATCCCACCTCCCTCGGGTCCATCCATGCAACCGTAGCCTAAAATGTAGCGTGGACCTGCACTTAATCCTCTTTTAGGTGTGAGCGCCACAGTGGAGCTGGTCGTAGAGATACAACCACTGGGTACAAAAAAGCAAGCTGCTGGTAGTCAGATTGTGTGAGACTGTACAATATAGTCAGTCCGTGTTGTTGTTCACAGAATGCACAAGTGTGGCTTTATACTCTCCTCTCTGTTTTATGCCTCCCACCTCATGACTCTCTGTTTCCTCACCTTTGTGGTCTGTGTTCTCAAACACTCCCACAAAACCCTGTTTTTGCAGTTTGCGTCAGAAATGTGTGTTTGTGCGTTTGAGCTGCAATCTTATAGGCAAGTGTCTTGTTGTCTGGAATATGGGTCCAATGAAACGCTCCAAGGTTTTGAAAAGCCACCAAGAATGGGAAGAGAAAGCAGAACAATTATTTGTTGCGTGGTCAATTCTTTCTCTTCTTTTCACTTTTGTGTCTAAAATAAAAATGTAATCTTTCCTCCCATCCAAAAATCTAAATTAGCCAAGGGGAGGCAGCTTTATTTATATAGCGCTTTTCAGGCATGAGATAATTCAATGTGTTTCTTAAAATCCATACAAAGTACACCAATTTGTAATGTCGAAGTTTGTCAGAGTTGCTTCATGACGACACAGTGATGTTGGAAAATTAACCTGTTATGTACTCGAACATTTGCACACTTATCAATTTCGTGCATTAATTATGACAACATTTTACATACCCTCCATTATTTATCAGATGAATCTACAGGGAGGAACGGAACGCAAATTTATACGCAGGCCTGAATGTGCCTAAGTCTATCACTCATCTAGGAAAGTTAGTGCATTGAATATTTGTATTTTTAAAACCCCCTTTTTTTTCAAAAACATTAATGAAATTGTGCTTTTCTTTTTTTTCTTCAACTTGTATAAATGGGCACTAACTTACGTGTCATTCAGTGGGAGTGATTGTGATGAGCGTGTGGCATCTTTTTTTACACACTAGTAGTTAGTGAGCAGTGTCGCTCGGCCCCCAAAGCCGCGCCTTTGCCTGACCCTCCACACACGATGTCAGAGTAATTGACAGTGACTGGAAATATGCGGCATCATTGAGCGGCAACCTGTGTGACTAACAGGGTTAGGGCCTCCCTCTTTGAGAGTGACCCCTCCTCTGAAGCCATCAGTGATATTCAATTTGTGTTTAGGCTCCCTTTGAGGAGCCCCCAGGGGCCCGATTTGATTAACATATTTTATGGAGAGCCCTCGGACGCCGCTGCCTGTATTAATGATAGTCAGCAATCATTACGGCTGCCTACGTGGTTACGGTGACAGCCTGGCAAAGGTGCACGAACGCTTCTGTCGTGAGACACAAGGGGGCAAAGCTGAGGTTGATGCCGCTTTCGCTTGCGTGCGACCGCGCTGCTTTATTGACGGCTCGACCGTGCCCACTTGAAGCTAATCAAAAGTGATTCATGTCGACGAGTCACAATGCTGCAGAGAATTGAATTTGTTTCATCTACGCTTCTCTCCATCACTTATCAGTGGAATGAGCCCACAAATGGAGGCGAGACAATAGGCGCCGTTTGTAAGGGCACTTTTCCCACAGTCCAATCTGTTACCAAAATGGACACACACTGACATATGGACAAAGCGTCAGACAGACGCACACTCAACCTCGACTTCCGAGAGCTTCTACTGTAAGGGCATTCATGTTTTCTTCGCACCGTCATCATTGTCTGCTGCAACCGTGCCACGAACAAAAGACGCGTTCTCGCTCTCTCGTTGCCTCAGCACCAAAGCGTAGTCAAACGTAGCCATGTTGCCCCGTAAAGCAGAAAGCCTTTTTTTATAGCCGGTTGGTGGGATCTATATGTTTAAGGGAGTCTCTTTCATTGTCTCTTGTTAAATCCCCAAACATTTTAACAACCTGCTTCCGTCGGCCAAATCTTTTGAATGCGGAGTGCCTCGTGAATCCTTTGTTTTTGTTTCCAGCAAAATACTCAATATTATTCTGATGCAACGGGTTATCCTTCAACGTAAGCGCTCCGTGACCTTCATGACAACTCTTTTAATTCCCTCAAATGAAGGGAGACACACAAGTGGCCCTGTGAAAGAGGAATGTAGAGTCTCACACAGTATATGGGGCAGCAGGGGGAAAATTCGAAAAGGTAAGGTTTCGCTCCTGGCCCATAACCGTTTCAAAGACAGCCGTGACAAAAGTGAGCACAAGGAGAAAACGAGAACAAGTGGTCATTGCAATGATCCTGCATTGCTTCACTTCCACGCCCAGACGTGAAATCAGACAGGTTTTAGATTTCACTGATAAAGAGCACAGGTTTGTTTGCTCTGTTTATCTGTAAGATGTGTGAAAAGACGCTCAACCTGCAATACCTCACCAAGTCTGACTCGGTCTCAGCAAATAAAGCATGCAGGAATTATCCGTCTGGGAATACCAAACCGGCGAGAGACCTGTTTGTTTGTTTGTTTTAACGTTAGATCTATTTAATGACAATCCGCCATTTACCCAAAGTCAATTAAAATAATCCCCAGTTCCCTGTGACCCTGAACAATAAATGTATGGATATATGACGACAGTAAATTGTTGAAAAACAAAACAAAGATGCATCGAGGCATTTGTATTTTGGAGTACTTGCAAACCTGTTATTTCCTATTGAGCTGATTGGTCATACAGTATTCTGGGTCCGCATGCCTTTTTACAAAGTTGGCTGAAACTGTTTTGCTGTGCAATATACTTTTATGGTTATTTGTATTGTGATGAATCTTAAAGGACAATGACGGACGCATAACGGAGTTTGATGGGGGAGAAAAGTCACAGAGAAAAGAGAGCGATTGGAGTAAAAATAACATCACAATTAGTTTAGCAAAATCAACCAAGTTTCTAAATTAACTTAGTCACCAATTTTATTTTATTTTATTTTATTTTATTTCAACTTTGTTGTTTTTACTGTATCTACTTCCCTCACATCATATCTGTTCATTTTTCATGCTGGTTGCCAACATCATTACATAGCATTGTGGCATAGTATTTAGTGTCAGTATGTCAGTGCCTTTGATGGTTTCTTTCTTGACGTTTTGGAGAAAATGTTTCAGTTCCAACATCGTTAATGAAGTTTAGTGGAATTGTTGTTTCAAGGCGTCACTATGAGCTGCAGGCGGTTAGACGATGAACAATTGTAGGCTGGAAAGAGAAAGCGAATGTAGCTGACTCAGCCGCAATACCTGCACAGATCGAAGCAAGCCAGTCTTCTGGGGTCATACGGTGTTTAACTGAGCATGCATATGTCATATTTGTCTCTTTTCCTCTTTGTGTGCGTGGGTGTGTGTGTGTGGGGGGGGCAGGTATGGGAATTAATTCTGTACTATATACAACATACCTATATATATGACAGATGAACAAAAGGGGGATGAGGCTAAATATTCAGACAGTAAGCAGGTATTCAGGTGTTTGATGATGCCGCTAATGATGTGGGTCGTACATATGAGTGACGGTTAGCAAACTGTTTACGCGTGTGTGTTTGTGCGTGCGTATGTGTGGGTGTGCGTGTGTGCCTGAGTGTGTTTGTTCGAGTTCTACTTGAGCGAGCTTGAAGAATGCCCATATGACAGTAAAAGAAGGAGCCCCTTTCATCACGTGCAGCCCACATCACTCCTTTCTTCTGAAGACCCCTATCATCCAGTTTATTGTTGTCATGGTTTTGTTTTTGTCACCTGCAGGTAGCAGTGGAGGGTTCTCCCTGCCTTTTCGCCCCTCTTCATCGTCATTTCATTATATGTCACCTGTTATAAGAGACTGCCGAGCCATCAGCAGTTGCAGGAATATCCACCTTGCTCACGTGTCACGCCCAAGTGCTATTTTCTAGAACTTCGTTGTTCTCAGTCTTGTTCCTAGTCCTGTATGTATTCTGGTTTGTTTCTCTTGCTATTTCTCTTGTTTTGGTACTGTTATGGTCGGTCTGTTTTGGTTTTATTTATTGACTGGCTTTTGCTTGTCAGAAGCAGAATGATCAGAATCCTTTTCATTGGCCAAGTATGTAGAACACACAAGGAATTTGTCTCCGGTGGCACACTACAACTACGATAAACAAGGACATGTCATATAAGTATGGAAAGTCTTTCTGTATTGTAGGGTACCAATGTGCAGTCGTGCCACCCAATGACAGCTGTGCGACAATGTGCAGAGTCATTGAGTAGAGATAAAGTGATCAATGGTTTCAACACAATACTATTACGGTTGTGCAGTTGGTACAGGTAATCGTTGCACCATTTTTAAAGTGACCTAGGGCAGTAATTACAGTACAGCTTTAGGTGTGCAATACAGTTGTCGATTTTAGACAAGTGATTTTGCGTTATTTATTTCTCTTCCCTTTTGCAAGCTCTTTTTGTTCATAGCGTTACTTAGCCCTCGGTTGTCCCCAGCAATTTGTCAGTCTTGCGACCTTATTTTGTCAAGAAACCTTTTTTTGTACTCAATCTTATCTTTATCTGCGTTTGTGGGATCCGGTCCTGTTCCGGACTGGTCCGGAACCATAACAATCCCCCTGGCTCATTTCCTTCATTATATGCAGGAAACATTCTTTTGAAGAAAGTGGACACACACTTTCCACTTAATTTAAATTTCACCTCAACCTCATCAGCCCCCACCACTAAACACCCTCTCCCATCTCCTTGCTTTTGCAATACAGTTGTCAGTGGCATTTCACTGACACACCGAGACCCCCGGCAGCAGGCAGGTCCTGCTGCTTTAAAGGCCAGCGTCTAATTAGTCATAATGACTTCCCTTTTGTCCTGGCCGGGGATCACATCTTTGATGCCAAGCGCTCGAGGGGGTAATAACGAACAATTTTCCCCATAGATTTCTTAGAAGGGGCGGCCTGTTGGTCAACTGTGTAGCGCGTCAGCCTCACAGTGCAGAGGTGCAGGGTTCGATTCCTGCTCCAGCCTTCCTGAATGGAGTTCCCATGTGCTTGCGTGGGTTTTCTCTGGGTAGTTTAGTGGTAAGGGCACTGTGATTCTATTCCTGACAGAAACACAGAAAATTTAAAATTCTTCATTCCAGTCTGCAAATAAGAGGAAATGTATGCTTGCTTCAAGCTGTTTATCTGTTACTTGACGTTTACTGTAAAACTGACGCATAAAACAAAAAAAGAATTGAACTCTGTGGGCCCTATTTTTCTAGGCAGGCACCCGTGCATTTCGCATAAAACCGGGCACATCTTAATTTTTGTGCTTGGGCAAGTCTAGAAATTTTTAAGGCGAAGTCACAGTATTCATGTACCGGTAGTCCAATTTGTTTGTTTATTGAACATAAAATTTCTGTCAAATTTTATGTTCAATAAACAAACAAATTTTTAAGGCGAAGACACAGTATTCATGTACCGGTAGTCCAATTTGTTTGTTTATTGAACATAAAATTTCCGTCAAATTTTATGTTCAATAAACAAACAAATTTTTAAGGCGAAGTCACAGTATTCATGTACCGGTAGTCCAATTGCATATACAACTTCCATGCATTTGAGTGACCGTACTTAAAATTTAACGCAAATAGGCCAATAGTTTATGTGTGTTCTATTTCCCAGTCTAATGTAAATAAAACAATTAATAATGAGAGTTATGTAAAATAACGTCACTGGACCCGCTGCAGTTTGCCTATCAGCCTGGCATCGGCGTGGAAGACGCCATTATCTACCTCCTCCACTCAGTGCTGTCACTGTGTCTCCAGTGCCTTCAACACCATCCAGCCCAATTTGCTGGGAGGCAAACTGTAGAACGCCGGAGTGGACCACCATCTCACAGCATGGATCATAGACTACCTCACAAATCGGCCGCAGTACGTGAGATTGCAGAGCTGTGAGTCGGATCGGCTTCTCTGCAGCACTGGAGCGCCGCAGGGGACTGTTCTGGCTCCATTCCTGTTCATCCTCTACACCTCGGACTTCAGACACGTCACTCCAAACTGCCACCTTCAGAAGTTCTCCGATGACTCTGCGATTGTTGGCCTCATTACAGAAGGGGACGATCGGGAGTACAGGGGACTGACAAAGGACTTTGTGGACTGGTGCCAGCAGAATCTCCTCCAGATCAACCCTAGGAAAACTAAGGAGTTGGTTGTGGATTTCTGCAGGAAAAAGTCCTCACCAGCACCGATGAACATCCAGGGTATGGACATAGAGAGGGTGGCCTCCTATAAGTACCTTGGTGTTCTTCTGAACAACAAACTGGACTGGTCTACAAACACGGACACCCTGATTAGGAAAGGACAGAGCCGACTCTTCCTACTCACGAAACTGAGGTCTTTTGGGGTTCAGGTGTCGCTCCTTAAGAATTTCTATAACTCTGTGGTGGCCTCGGCCATCCATTATGGCATTGTCTGCTGGTCAGGCAGCATCTCAGCCCGGGACAGAAAGAGACTGGAGCGACTGGTCAGGAAGGCCAGTTCTGTCCTGGGCTGCTCCCTTGACACTCTGGAGGAGGTGAGCAACAGAAGGATGCTAACTAAGCTAAAGGCTATGACGGCCAGTCCCTCCCATCCCCTCCAGCCCGCCCTGACAGCACTTGGTAGCTCCTTCAGCCAGAGACTGTTACACCCGCGCTGCAAGAAGGAGAGATACCGATGCTCGTTCCTACCGACTGCTGTCAGGCTGCTGAATAAAAATAACAACAATAATAATAATTAAATGATGTGAAAGACCATTGTAAATAGCACTGCGATGTATCCATTTTGTGTTTATATTGCACTTAATTGAACGGTGTTTGTTGTTTTTTTTTCTTCTTTCTACCTACATTATTGCTGCTGGAGGCTGTAAATTTCCCCAGTGTGGCACAAATAAAGGATATCTTAACTTAACTTAACTTAGCAGAAGTAAGCAAGAACAGGTACTTTAACACACACGAAGCAGCATCACATGAAACAAAAGACAAATCTTTTATTTTGACAAATGTAATACTCAGCGAACTATGAAACATGACATTCTGTTTGACATGCTGCATCTACAGTATATCCACTAAGAGCTCATTGCTGTCCACCATGGTAAATGGGCTTACTAAATTAAAGTTGTATAATATATAAATACAAATTTATTCATTCATTCATTCATTCATCTTCCGTACCGCTTGATCCTCACTAGGGTCGCGGGGGGTGCTGGAGCCCATCCCAGCCGTCTCCGGGCAGTAGGCGGGTACACCCTGAATCGGTTGCCAGCCAATCGCAGGGCACACATAGACGAACAACCATCCACGCTCACACTCACAACTAGGGACAATTTAGAGTGTTCAATCAGCCTGCCATGTATATTTTTTGGAATGTGGGAGGAAACCGGAGCACCCGGAGAAAACCCACGCAGGCCCGGGGAGAACATGCAAACTCCACACAGGGAGGCCGGAGCTGGAATCGAACCCGGTACCTCTGCACTGTGAAGCCGACGTGCTAACCACTGGACTACCGGGCCGCCTAAATACAAATTTAATAAATAAATATTTAGAAAAACAGGAATAGAACCTACCTATATTTAAATTCTATATATTACATTTAAAAGATAATTTAATCACATCAACTACAAAAATATAATATACAGTACATATACACAGCCCACCAAAATCAACTTTTCAAGCATAGGAATAAAATTGTGCAAGATTTCCTCACGCTGTTGAAAGCTACCTGTTGTTGATTTGATTCTTATTGCATATCATATATTCCAACCTGGTTTCACCTGCTTGGAACCAACTTTTTCTGGGGTGAATGACATGACCACCATATAAACTGTCCCTTTGTGTCACCCTTGACCGAATATGTCCCATTGAGGAATGAGTGGATGGGGTTCACTGACTGCCGAGAGAGGTAGATCCCTTCTAAACCTGTGACCATGCATAGAGGTACAGACGCACACACACGCACACACACACACACACACACACACACACACACACACACACACACACACACACACACACATAGGCAGGCAATGATGCTTCTCTCCCCAAGAGGGGATGGTGGAGACGTGGCAAGACATGAGGTAAAGGGTTGGTGGATTTAAGGTTCCCCCTCCAGCATCTCTAAAATAGGTTTATCTCTGCCAGGGAGGTGTCTTTTTGTGTTGAGCAGGGAGAGGATGCAGGCAGAGAAAGAAAGCTAGATGATGGATTCCAGGGAGGCGGGCGGGGGTGATGGGACCACCTGCGTGGCCTCCTTTGCCGGGAGATTATGCGGGCACACAAAGCGGCGCAGTGAGGAGGGCATGCTCGTCGAGAGAGCCCAGCCCTGGGAGTGAGCAGCGTGGAAAGTGGAGGTGATGTGTGTGCCAGGGGTCAGCTACATACTGTAACACCGACCGCCCCCCTACACCTAACCTCTTACCCCCCCTGCTGCATCCACTTGTAACTGCCTCCCCTTCTGCGTTGGCCTTTGGGTACATAAAAAGCCAAAGAAAAAGGAAAAACACACTTGCAGAGTTTATTTCTTTCCATGTTTACTTGGGCAAAGTCTTTCATCACTCATGAGGATTAGGTTATTGTTTGATGTCATGCAGTGACAAATATTAATCAGAATGCCGTGTTTCGACTAATAGGGCTGCATCAACCAATACTGTAAAGAAATGGGCCTCTGACCTCCCCTTTAACTGGCCATTAATCATATATTCAATTATGATTTAGGTGTTTGTTGCGATAGAAGCCTAATGAGTTACCAAATGTAACATTATATGTGTTGGGTTGTGTTATTTTTGTTATTTTGACTTCAAAATGGCGCCGCGTGAGTGACTGCCTTTCCAGCAGCTCCTTTATTTTGTTGATCTACTTCTTCCTTTCATAACTTTGCTGCTGTGAATCGGGAATTTTTCCATTGCGAGACTAATAAAGGTTTTCTTTTCTTATCTTTTTAGATTTCGAGTAACTTTAATGCCGTAAAAGTTTTCTTTCAATAGTCCAAAGAACCATTAGAAATAGCAAAACTCTATGGTGAGAGATTTGAGATTTCAAAATTACTCAATAAAATATACAATGAAATACATACATTAGGGATTTTCACATGTACAGTATGTTTTACCTTTGTAATGTTGTGAGTGTGCGCTTATCAAAATTTATCATTTGTAAATATTCGATTCAGAATTTAAATTGTTTCTGAAGCGGTGGGCACACGCATTTAATTTTGATATTCTTTGAATGACTTTGGCATTCGACTCAGCATGACTTAGATTTGTTCTTGGTTTTACTGTTTGGTGCTTTCTACCATCCTAGTTACCGATTTGTTTTACTGTTTATTGTATATGTTAAATTGCCCCATGTACAGCACTTTGTATGCCGCGATGGCTGTTCCAAAGTGCTCTATAAATACAATTGAATTGAATTGAATTGATATTCGCACTAAGAGGTTTTGGATGTTGGCATGTGTCAAAATGCCCATCTCGCGAGAAGGCGGTGGTATTTTTCAAGAAGTAGCAGCAGAACAAAAACGTCTCGCGGCTTTATATAAACAATAATTTTTACTTATATTCACAGAGAACTGAATGTACAAAAGTCAGGTGCGTAAACCACTCCACACAAGTCAGTGACTTTTTGCAGATGCTATTTGCTTTTACATTTTTTAAGGAAAGAAGAAAAAGATGAGCTGCATTGTCAGCAAAATGAAGTTTCCCACCGGTTTGATGTGTTACTTGGGCATTCAGTCACTTTCCTCATCCATCATTGTATCTAGTAAGTTTGATGTGTTGTGTTTAAACTACCAGGTCTCCCTTTCCCTGTGTTGGGCACAGTCCCACAGCTGTGGATCATGGTCCCTAAAGTGGACGTTACCATCAATGATTGGTCAGACACCTTTGTCTTTGGCCCTGTCATTGGCCAAGATAAATGGCTGTTTCTGGTTAATTATTCCATAGCTGGACATTGGATGGTATCTGAACCTCAAGTAACCGCTAACTTCTCTACCACCGTACAATGACTCCTTCCAGACGTCCCCATTCACTGCAGCGTGTCATGCAGTCTAATAATTGACAAGCTGCCTTTGTCTTTCTGCTGATGCAGGCTTTTAGCAGAGCAACAGGAGCATCTTGGGCCAGGTCTGGGCCACGCCAATTTTGATGGAGGTTTGAGGTGAAAGTCCCCAGCACCATCTCTGTCACTTTACATCAACATCCTCAGGGAACTGTGAGGAATCTGCTTTGCTCAGCAAATTGTCAAGCTAAAGAATGGAACAGATGGAGGAAGAACTGAGAAAGCGACCACAGAGGCAAGATGTGCTTGTTAGGTTATTTTGTTGCCTTGGTTAGGTTTTCTCAAAATATTCGTGAAAACATTACCCAAACTGTAAGTCAAGATTTTTTTTAAAAAATTTTAGGGCAACATTTTGAGCCTGGAACAAATTGGCTTCTTTTGAAGTTAGTAGAACTTCCAATTGAAAGAGCATCAAGGGGTAGGTTGTTGTTGTTTCCATTGTATGTCACAGTTTACCCAGCAATGGAAAACGACCAGGACTGACATCAAAGCCTAAAAAATTAGTTCGTCACAAAGTCTAATGGCCTCTAAAATTTCCTCACTATGGTGTATTTGTGTGTCACATGTAATATAATTGAGAATAATCCTCTTTCGAGTGTAAGCATGAAAATGACCAAATTGGTTGTTAACGCCTCTGTGATGCAAGTCGATCTCCGTTCCTAATGCTGTGAGTGAGTTATCTTCGTAGCATGTCCTCATTTTATCTAGAGTGTGTGTGTGCGTGTGTGTGTGTGTGTGTGTGTGTGTGTGTGTGTGTGTGTGTGTGTGTGTGTGTGTGTGTGTGTGTGTGTGTGTGTGTGTGTCACTGTGACACTGACAAAGTGTGTGATCATAATGATGAGGATGAACCCGCATTCCTCTCCTGAGCACGCTTCCCTCTCTTTCACATCGACACCGTGCAGACCTCCTGCTGTCATGTAATAAATATTTAGGGCCATAATCAATTTGCAATGCTTGGGGAGCCTCTCTCATCATTTGGCCTACAAAGAAACGGGAAGAGAGAAGAAGGGTTCCTGTGAATGTAGCGAGGGTGCGAGGTAAAGATGGGAGAACAGGGGGGCTATTAGGAGGAAAAAAGGAAAGTGGCTTCCCGCGGCGTAAATAGTATTCATGGATTGACAGAGTGGTCATGGAGCATAGACGAGGGTCCTATGCTCTGTTGAGCCGAAGCTCCGTCATTCTCCGGCTGGCTTTTCTTCCCAACGCGCCTCGCCAAGGGGCTCCTTTGTGGCCGAGCAGCAGGTAGCGCTGGAGTGGCAGGTCAACTGTTGGGCCATGCCAGCAACCCCCTTTCTCCCACTGACTCCTGCTGAGTGTTGCTGTCAGCACACCGGGCACAGACGTGGGAGCAGGAATTCTCTACGACTCAACAATTGTTCTTTGAGAGCATAACCTTGCACGTGTGACTCTTGAATTTGATGCGTTGGTCTCCTTGACTATTGTGTCTCGGGCTGCCTGTCTGTCTTTGGGGAAGCAGCACAATTTCATCTTAACATTTCAGAAATAAGGACGTTTCAATGACACTTTCCAGCTACTGTACTGTATAAAACCATCAGCATCTTCCAACGCTTCTCCGCTTTTTAATGGTTCCCACCTTTTCTCTTCAGCGCTTTTCACAGTAGGTCGATTGCGGGGCCACCGGGTAGCAGAATAGGGTTGCCCACATAACTGGAAGCCTAAATGAATAACGCCCTCAGCGTGGTGCCCAGCGTGAGTGTCCCTCCCAGAGGGGAGCCTGACCGAAGGCCACAGGTAGCTTTCATTGGCGCCTGGCAGGCCAGTGCCTTTCTCTCAGTGTCCTGCTGCTCAAAATTTGTTATCCCCCTCGGAGTTTCTTTCTCGGCAGTGTGAGCCCATTGGGGCCCCGGCTGGTAGATTTGTTGATATGAGATCTTGATTAGACGAAAAGATGGATGACGTGGCGGCCTTCGCCAGCACCCAGGAAGGTGGTGACTCTCAATCAATCAGGCAAGCTTCTCCGGGTGGCTGTTTGGAAGCCGAGGGTGAGACTTGTTGCTCTCTAGCCCTGAGTCACCAGAACAACTTTTACTCAGCATCTCTTGATGTGTTTTTAAATCTCTCTCAAAAGACCTAAACCACCAGGTTTTCATTGAATTTGATAAGCCGGTTTCAGTGTACTGACAAATTGAATTCCTTCCCGTGACCACGCTTGTAACTCAATTATCGTATGTCAAATTGAGTTTCCCCATTAAAAAGCCATTAATTTGTTTAGCCCCACAAAAAAATAGCACCGTATCATTAAAAACATCCATCCAATGCATCCTTGCATCCTCTCCCCCTGGGTTCACCAGGGTAAAACAAGAAACCACAATAAAAGAGAATAGAAAGGAATAAAGTGTAATTACTGTGTCTTGGAGTAGTTGTGTTTTGGATAGGTGTTTTGGATATGTGTCGTGGTGAACATATGTTCAATATCAATAACAAAATATGTCAGCTCAAAAATAAAAATAAAAACTCAACCCGTCATTCTGTATGTTGTAAGCACAGGTTACCGCAGGGGTAAGGAACTCGGCTTCCCCGAGGGCCATGTCCAGCCTGTTTTAAAGCTCTCCCTACTCCAAAACACCTGATTCAATTGATCAGGATTGTTCCCTACCTCTGGGTTACATTTGTAACATAATTACAAGCGTGGCCACAAAGGCATTCTTTGAATGCAGCCGAGTTGCCCCGCCCCAACGAAGGAAAGTCAATCCGCCAATAACTCAAAAGTGCTTGTGCGGACTGTGAACAAAAATTAGGCTTAAGTTTGTTCAAATAAATGACTAGTCACCTCAGTGCAACTCTTGCAACAAAATCATATTGTATAAACTAACAGCTCCGGATGGATACACTGAGCAGCCAAGGGCTTCGCTATCTTTGATGTGCTAGCCCTGGTGTACTTTTAGCCGGCTCCAACACTCATGATCGCCATGAACAGTCTCAATCAGATAAAAAAAATAAATGTCAGACAGCAATAATAAGCCCGCTCAAGAGAAAACATAGTCACAAGACGGCTGGACAACTGTAATGCATACACTCCAACAGAGTGTGACTTTGTTGTTCAATACACTTAGATTGTATGAACAACGAATCAAGGTAAATGTAATTGTATTGCGGTGTTTCATAATAAACCAGACCAACCAGTGAGCTAGCAACAAACTCTTTACTGAGAACAAAAAGAATTACTGTTGGGTGTAACCACTCCAAAGCAACACCACAAGCCAGGGTGAGAGGCTCCAGCACGCCCCGCGATCCTTGTGAGGATAAGCGAGGCTTCTTCTCTTGCCTCGCCCTTGTTACCTTCACGGCCGCCCCAAACTGTAGAAAACCACAGATCCTGTCAAATATATGCACGAGTTGCTACTGTATCAATGATGGATTTGAGTGTCTCCGCAAAGAAGCATTTACAGAACAAATATAATTCAATATCAAAGAATTTGAGTTGTGGCCTAGAGCAGTTCCTTGAGAGGGTTGGCGTTTCGCATTTGATTGTTTGACATTCCCATTCAATAACTGGCTAAAAGTGCATCAGTGACTGGAGCTCTCCTTGCTCACATGCCATGCCCTTTTTGTTTGCACGCTGCATATCTGAACCTCACTCGCAACCGAAATTGTGGCTCTGAACACAAACTAAAATGTTGACAAAGCTTCAGGGCATAATTAACCCCCCCCAAAAAGTCAAAATACCACTCTAGCTGGTTCCCATTCACCGCCCAAGAGCTCAATGATCTTTTGTACAATGGTGTTCGCTGTCACGTAATGGCGCTATTTCAACAACTGCTCACATACGAACTTAATTTCTCCAAGGTTTCATCAGAAGCCGTCGGCCTTTTCCCTTACAAGTTCCGAGCATCCTCGCTCGGGGTAGGCAAACACACCCGGGACAGGGCGCACAATACCTTCTCTGTGGCTCATCCAGGTTATTGGTGTGACAGTGCACTGGGGCCACTCAAGTCAATTAAGTTCACATCTCCAGTTTGGCCAAACAAGGGATTGTAGCGATATGAGTAGCGCTAAAGACCAACAGTATCCTCCCCTTTCCAGCCCAGGCATTGAGGAGCATCAGAAAGGACACCAAACAAAGGGCGGCTCCTCTGTGTCTCAATGACTCCTCTCTTTGTTGCCTTCTTCGGCCCCATAAAGGAAGAGGGACGCTCTTGTTTGCCCAGGAGGTGGTTTAATGGCTCCGCAAAGAACAATGATGCCACATTCAAGCCATGCAGAAGGGCTCATTCTATTGGGCTGTCCCAAAGCGCGGGGTCCCCGAACGTTCCCACTGGAGAACTGCGTGAATGGTTGCAATGGGCGGATCGGGCCACGGAGGCCATGCAAGGGGGTTAAAAGGAGACTATTGAGGTGACAAGCAGGTTCCATCTGCCCCCAGTGCCTCCTCACCTTGCATCACGATAGCTAGGGGCCTCCCCGTACACAAAGGCTAAATTTAGTGTGTCGGCCCGGCTTAAAGCGCTCACTTTAGAAGAAACCATTGAAGCAAATACCAACACTGTAGACAACGCAGTGGTGCATTCAGCCACTCCTGCCCCCTTCCCATTGACTTGAGTTCCTTTTCCTTTTCAGTCTTTCTCTCTATTGGGATCCATTCACATTTTGCTTCTCTCATCTCTCAAACTCTTCTGTCAGGGCCATTTTTCCCATACCTTGCAAAAGGGCGGACGACAAGAATTAAGTTAGTTCTGGCCCGGCCCAGAGGTTTTGTCCTCTCTGAACTGTGGCAGGTAACCGCGGCCGCCATGAGATGGATCATCAATCTTTGCTCAGTCCTCATCTCCAAGGTTGGCATCATGTATAAGGCGTCAACAAGGCGTCAGCACCCAAGACATTTTGTCTCAATTCATTATCACGTTTCCAGTTTGATAGATGTGTCTATAAAGTCGCTTTCTTTGGAGGTAATCTCACGGGTGCCTTGATAAATGCATCTCTCATTATCACGCTGAAGTTATGGAAAATATATCAACTAGATGACATCTTAACTCCAATGACATGTTGTTTAGAGACTTTTATAACGCACTTTTCCACAGTCACAAGAATCGTAATAAAGACAACTTTCATGCAGGATTTGAACTTATCAAACAAAATCTGTTGCCAAAACACACTGATAATTAACACAAAGAAAAAAAACACCATTCAAACAATTATGGCAAAGAAAGAACTTTTGAGCATACTTGATTGTACTTGTTTGCTGTTTCTGGTCGACCCCTTACAAATGTTTTCAATGTATTATTGTATTGTTTTTCTTCTGCTCGCTGTCCAATTTGTATGTCTTCTTGGACACAGCATGGACATAACCGTGCGTTAAAAATGTTGCCGCAAAAGTGAAATATATCATTGTAGAGGTGCATCTTTCAGTTATTATGCATTTTTCCAAGCTAGACTAATTATTTTGAAAAATATAAAGTCTCAGAATGTTATGTCATTGTCCATCCATAGTATATAGTTGAAAAAAATGCTGTTTCATACAGATGTGGATGCTACCAATATAGAATAGTCTGAACGAAAGTGCCACCAACATTATAGGGACTCTTTCCAAGAAGAGGAATCCAATCATGAAGTGGAATGTAGTTATTTTTTGCTCCTTCACTGTGGCATATTGGTAATTGTTGAATCAGGGCTTTTACGTTTGATCAATGGTTGTTTTCAGTTACGGTTAACTCAAATGTTTGGGAACTTCACAGCTGTCTCTGTGGTTGAAATGCATTCCCCTTAACTTTGATCACAAATGACACATTTAGTTTTACATTTACTCTCAGGCATTTGAAATCGATTCCTTGTCAACTTTTTTTTGTCATAGGCCTCTAGCGACCCCAATGATGATGAAGCTGTCTGAAATAATTTCTCAGGACCCTTTGGGTCGAGGCCATGGGAACGACGTTTGCAAAAGATTGGACACAATCGTCCCTGTCGAAGATCATATGCCGTGGGCCAGACAAATGCTCGCATTTTCGGGCCTATTTGAGGTACAAGGCCTTCATGGTCACCAAACCGCCCTTAGACTTATAGTCTCCTGGACCGCATCTCCTTGACACCCCGCTGAGCATCTCGCCACTAGCAGCGGAGCTCCCACTGGGCAGTCTCAGCAGGAGCTGTGGGCGCCGGGCAGGCTCCCATGGGACCACGTTGCAGCCATGTTGCTCCAGACTTTTGTTTGTGTCTGCACCTTTGAGAGTGTGGTCTACAACCACACTCTCAGCATATCCAATATCCTACTTGTTGGAATGTCTGCATGAGCATAAGTGTGTGTCTTCCTACTTGGCCCAAGTATGAGAAGAAAGACGTCATCCACCAGATGCTTCCGCTCCCAAAAGCCGTAGCGGGGTGCCAGGGGAATCCCGCTGTGCCCTCACAGTAGGAACATACATCTCGCCACAGGGGAAGCCCACCAGCCTTTAATGATGAGACACATCAGTCTTCCGCTCAGGCCCTGTCTGACATGCCCAAGTGTCTTGATCATGGTGGCATATCCGCGGCGAAAGAATGCATATGGCGGGGGTGCTTTATGAAGCCCTGTGTGACCCAGTGTTCAAGCTCAGCAGCGAGAGTATTCAAGATTGTTCAGCACAGTTGTTGCAGTTTGTTCGCCTTGCACGGAGGTTGTGATCTCATTTGCCTGCTGCCACCTTACGCTTTTATTGCGACTGAACACTTAAAAAAGTCATTCCGAAGGAAATTAAAACTCATTCAGTACCAGCCAATTCTAGACCTAGTCTGATAACTTTGAAGTCAAGATGGCGCCCGAGTAGGCAGCCGTCGGCAAGTGCCTTGCTTTTTTGTTGTTGTTTTTGTGTTTGTTTTGTCACTTTGTGTTTGTTGTTATGTTGTGTGGACCTGATGTGGACTTTTTTCAGCATTTTTTGGCCAAGACATTCATCAAGGAGGAGACTCTGTGCTTGGTGGTTGCGCCTTCTCGGCAGCATGGGTATACCAGCACTGTTTTTGACTGGGAGGAATGTCGGCGGCATTTGACTGTCGTTGCTGGACAGTTCCGGGGCGCTTGTGTCTTGCGCCTGTAATGGGCAGCATTCTTCACAGCCCCGCTTTGTTCAGCGGAGAGATCGGTGCTGTTGAACGGTCTGCGGCTGGATGGATGTAAGGCTTGAGGAGCCGACGATGAGAAGAAAGGAGCGTTAGCGCAGAGCGCCGATGCGTATTTGGAACTGGGAGTCGCGGCTTGGAGTTTGAAGCGGATTACGTGGGACAGGAGAAGTGAATTAATCTCTTTTTGTCAATGGATGCTACAGCTATGTGTTGTGTTGTGTTATTTTTGTTATTTTGACTTCAAAATGGCGCTGCGAGAGAGGCTGCCTTTCCAGCAGCTCCTATATTTTGTTGTTCTACTTCTTCCTTTCATTACTTTGCTGCTGTGAATTGGGAATTTCTCCATTGCGAGACTAATAAAGGTTTTCTTATCTTATCTTATAAGACGTTTAAAAACGTCTTTGGGAGTGAATGAGTTAAGGTGTTTTTACTTTGTATGAAGCACGATTGACTTGTGGTCAGCATACCTACCTCACTGGTGTTGAGGTTCAGGGTTGAAATCTCTGGTCTTCTTTCGTCTCTGTTATCTTCTGTGTTCTCTCTGTGGTTGCTCGGGCACAACAGTTTTTTTTCCCTACATTCCAAAAACAAAACAAAGGCTAGGCCGTCGCTAGCAATGGTTATACCAAATGAGATGAACATAAAAATGAAAAATACATGTGTGATTAAATCACAAAACCTCAGCTTGACGGTTTCAGGGAAGCTTGTGAAAGATCAGCGTATGAACTCTGTCTTTTGCCGATCGAGCATCAAGGTTTTTTTGGAGGGACTATTTCAGTGATGATAGCAGAGAGGCTTTCCAAAAACGAGAGGAGAATACCAGAGGTCACTTTTTTATGCCTCTCTGGATCACATCCCCTTCTTTGTTTTGCTTAAGGAGGTCTTCACTACTGGAAGCGATCCACGGCTGAAGATTATATAACAACAAGTGGCTTACTTGTGGAGCTACAGCACATTTGAACATGATGATAAAGAGGAGGAGGAGGAGGAGGAGGGCACACAGCGAAGACACCAGAGTCCAGAGGTGTTTTTTGCATGAAAGCCTACCTCTCATTCTTTGTTTCAGCCCTCCTTTCTCCTTTGTTTTTCATGTTTTCATTGTGGAGAGCAAGCGGTGATTCGCTTGCCTCAAGCCAGGAGGTAGACGTGAACAGCAGAGCCAGGCTGCCAAGTGATGAAAGACTCTGGCATCCAGGGACACCGTGGGCCTGGACCAAAAGCTCACAGCAAGAGAAAAAACGCTCGCTCTTAAACTTAATGCTTTTTTTTCCCTGCCGCGTTCCTTCTCTGGCGCTATTTTTTTTTTGTGTGTGTCCTTTTTCCATCACTTGGTTGAGCCATGCCTGCTTTCTTTTCTTTTTTTAAAATTTATTATTTCTTTTTATTTATTCTATTTTTTTTTTTTTTTTTTTTTTGCAAGCGATTGTACCAGAGGCTTGGAGCAAGAGTTCCTCATGGGAGACGAGTAGATGAGAGTAGCGAGGAGGAGGAGCAGCAACAGGAGGAGGCCAAAAGGAGGCTATTGAGTTTTGGTGTGGGAGTGTGAATATGTGGATTGTGGCGTGCATTTTGAAGGAGAGAGTGCAATTCTTGTTACTGGCAATTCTTGCTTGACCCCCAACTCTCACACACACACACACACACACACTTATGCCAGTCCTCACAATGTCATGAGTACAAGAATACACACACACATGCATGCACTTGCACACATATGCGGACACACACACATCGTAGAATGTGTGCATGATCGAAGGCAGCGGACTATATGAGAATGAGGAAAGCTCCAAACAGCCGACAAGATGACTCACACACTGCGGTGATTGAACGTGTGAGTCTATAGGTGTTCGAGTCTCTAACAGCATGAAGACAAAAGCAGACACGGAGTGTTCTGATACAACCCCACCATTTGTGTTCTCTCTTTTGGATATAAACGCTATGAAGTCTTTCCTCCAGTTTCCTCACCTTGGCTTCTTTACGCCGATATGAAAAATGGAGTGTGATGAATAGACAGAACAATGGATGATGGAGTATTACACCCCTAGATGGAATTTGGAAAAGCTGTACTGTTAAAAATTGGGCAAAAACAAATAAAAAGAAACACACACAATTTTGATGATGTTGCTGACAACTTGCATCACATTTCCGTGTCGTGTGAGACAGGATTAGGTGAGGTAACCAAAGTCTTGGCACGGCGCTCATAGCCTGACCTGAGAATTGTAGGATTGCGTTTGTGTGTTTGAGTTGTCTCAAGCACACAGTCGTCGCAAAGTGGACTAAAGCTCAAGCTTTCCACATACAAAGCTTTCGCAAATTCCAACAAAGCTGAAGCTTTTCGGTACTTCCATTCGAGTCTTCTATTACACAGCAACTCAATATATATGGACTTGACTTGGAGAACTCAAGGGTAGTTGTTCAGATTTCGGTCTCTAATGATAGACGATTACGTTTGTTGGTTTTATTGTGACGACCCGCCTGTTAGTTGAGCTGCCATGCATGCCACCAACCTCTCTCTTTCTCCACTTTTTAGCAGGTGTTTCTGCTTACTGCAGGTGTTTCTGCTTCCTGTCACACTAATGTAGAAATAACACGTGCATCAAGAGACAACCTTATTGTACCAAATGAGTGAGTCTCTTTATGACTTCATGTTTTTCTTAGCTTGTTTTTGAAGACAAAACCTAATTGGTACTACCAACTCATTTTGGATTATTATAGCATGGGTTGATTGCAACCACGGATCAGTAAAGAATTGATCATCTCTTCTACCAATACAAAGCACGATGTGTGTGTGTGGGCGGTGGGGGGTGCTTGCGTGTGTGCGTCTGTGTGAAGTCTGTATAAAAAGAGGGGGAAAAGTCTTGGAAAAAGTCCAAAAGCAAATGAATCTCACATGGGTTGGTGCTGATGCTGAGAGAGCGTCCGGACAGAGTGTGCAGTATGTGGACGTGTGTTTGCTTGGGTGTGATTGTGCCTGTTTATGTACCTTAAATTGGTACCGTGCTGCAGGGGATGAGGACTACACTGCAAAAAAAAAAAAAATTAAATTACCGCTCCTCTTTCCTCCGGAGCTTAACTTATTTTATTGTAGGTCCACGAGCCTTCAATACTATGGAATCAGAAATCTAGGCAGCAGTAGCTCGTCTGTAAGGACATGGACTTTGGGACCAGACGAGCATATGTGATGTCTGGTTGTGTGCAGTGTGCAAGAAAAAACACCATAACCAGTATAAAATAAAACCAAATAAAAAGAAATAGAGATCCTGAAAGGACATAAATAATGTTTATACTTTTCCTCATGTACCAGAAAGTTAGAGCCACACACACAAAAGAGAAGAATATAAGGGGGGGAAAAACAGTTTCTTGAGAATACATTTAAGAATATTGTAACATGAGAATACATTGGTAGTATCAACCAAACTGTTTATGGCTCGAGAATGAATCGCAAAATAAGTTTGGATCATGCCTCTTTACAAAAGATTGATTTTTCAGCAATACAGTTGGGATGTCTGGTTTGAATCGCTCGCTTGACATCATCTCACACCATCTCCATCAGTTTGAATTCAGATCACTGACTGGGCCTCACCGGGAAAATTAATTTTCTTGTGCTGAAATCATTTGGTTGTTGATTTTCTTCTGTTCGAGGTCCACGAATCTTAAGTTGTCCTGCAAAATGTCATGACAATCTTGGCAATTCCTTATTTCTGCTGATGATAGCAATTCGTCCAGGCCCAGAGTGCGCAAAACAGTTCCAAACAACAATACCCCCACCATTGTGCTTCACTGTTGGGATGGTTTGATGGCGATGTGCTTTATCTCATTTTTCTCCACACAGTGTTTCATTTCAAACAATTCAACTTTCATCTGTCCCCACGATAGTTTATCAGTACACTGAAAATATTTTGGGGTTGAATTTACTATACGTCCACTTAAAAAAGGTATTTGCTTCCAGACAATTTTATTTTGAGCAACCATTTGACGAAATAAAATTGAGTAAATTCAACACATCTTTTTCTTACCAGTGTAGGCCGACATCTTTTGTTGTTTGATTTTTATTATTTTGTAAGTTTGTCAACAGGGATGTATTCTGTAGGTCTTCTGTTGACATGCTCGGATTTTTCTTTAGCTCGATGAGTATTCTGCGCTGTGCACTTGCAGGTCACCTTTACACCTGGCCACTCCTAGGAAGAGTAGCAACCACGCTTAACGTTCTCCAATTGTAGACATTCCTCTCTTTCTTACCGTTGTCTGATACGCATCCCGACTTTCAAAGATAATTTTACCTTCTCCAGCGTTAATTGATGGTATTCTCAGAGTTCTTGTGCAAGGCATGGTTAAAATTGGGCAATGGTTGCTGACAATATAAAACTTCAAGCGAATGTACGTTTCTTATTAAGCAGATCAACTTTATCCAGCAGCTCCGATCTCATCTTATTGATTGGACTTGAGATTGTCTGACTCCTGGCTCCGATTAGTTCTTGTACAACTCATGAACTTTTTTTTATCATTTTCCAAACCTGCGCTGTGAATGTCCACATGGTGTGAACATATAAGTGTTTGTATGTTGTAGTTTTAGGTAGAGGGTTCAAACACACCTGTGAGTTTTCAATGCATCTCATAAAGATAAGTTACTCAAGCAGTCAACTGCAGATCCTTCCACTGGATATTGCTCACTTGGAACACAAGTAACCAAAAAAAAAAACTTTTTTTTTTTTTGAGAAGCACAAAGATATCTGAGATATCCTCTCAAGCAAGACATAATTAATCGCTCACCTACCGCAGCGAGCTGGCTCCAATCCAAAATTCCAAGCTTAGTAGTCTGAATGCAAACCTTCCGCGCATTCGTGAGTGGAGCTTGTCTCCCCTTAATCATTTCTGACAAAGTGTGAGAATGGCTTTCCATGAACAAAAATCATTAGGCACATGAACACAACCTTTACTTTGTGAAAGGTAAGCTTTGATGACATGTTCATGAGTGTTCCTTTCAAGTACCAGTAAGAAAATTTTCACCATGTCTTACAAGTAATCAGACAAAACAACAATTGTTTTGACACAATCATAGATGAAAAGTTCACAGGTCTCCATTTAATTTAAATACTTTGTATGTTTACGTTGATAATAAGAATACGCTTGATGGTGTTTTACATTGCCAAACAAAATCAAATTGCTAAGTTTGCTTCCAGTAGTTTATTACATCCTGCATGTATATTTTTAAAGAAGAAAGCAGCTTTTTAAAAGGTACTTGGAAACTGTTGGCAATTTTAATGTTGGACCCTGATTTGGATCTTTATTAGTTTTCTGTTTCATGTTCATATGTTTCACTTGTGGATGCCCCCCCCCCAAAAAAAACACAAAAAAAAACATTGGGATTTTCAAAAGGCTAAGAGGCAGACAGGCCGCCGATGAGCCCAGGCTGAATGAAAAGATCCCAGTGCAGCCCGCCATGTGTGGCGGATGTTTTCCACACGCTGATCAGCCAGCTTGGCCACAGCTGTCCAAACCGCAGACCCCGGGAGAAGCGGAGAGGGTTGGGGGCAGCACAGGAGTGGGCTGGGGGGCGGAGGGGCGGCGAGCTTCGCAAAGGTCAGACAGACTGAGGCAGCCGGGAGTGTGGGAACTGTCCGGGAAGGCATGTGTGAAATGCTCCGAGATGAGGTATCATCTTACAGCCAAAACCACCTTAGGGAAAATTCGCTGTGCCGGCATGTGTAAGTGTTTTTGCGCGTGTGTGTTTATGCCTTGTGTGTATGCCACATTTGGGGGGGGGGGGGACTTTTGGGAAATGACGCTGAGCGGGGAGGGGAAATGCCGTGAAAGATGAAAAGAAGAGGAAGTCATTTTATGAATGCTGAGAGACAAGCATTCACACTTATGCTGTTGTGTGTCCCAAAATATGCATATTTTTTTCTTATTTACATCTCAACAGATTCCACCTCAGTCTCAGACGAAAGTGTCTCGTCTTTTTGTGCGGGACTGTACTTGCTCTTAAATTACCCAAATCACCGTTGCCTCTGAAATGGCACATGGTGTCCCAGTGATTTGCATGTCTGCCTCACCATCGAGAGGTCATGTTCACAGATGTTTACCCCACACCGGAATGAAAAAAAAAAACATAGCGTCATAAGATTTTTTATGAGAATAAAATTGGAGCAGTAGAAGAAGTTTAATGAGAATAAAATAATGTGATGATAAATTCAAGGATTGTAATAAAGTACAAAGTCATCATATGAAGGGTCTTATTTAGTATAGAAATAGTACATTGCGAGAATTCCTTTTACGGAAAAAAAGTGTGCCATGTGACGAATGTGATGTGATTTATGTACGGTATTAATATCAATTATTATCAATTCTATCTGCATTCAGCTGTTCATAACTCTTCATTTGTAGGTCTACCAAATGCTGTGTTCGACAAACATACACTCATGTATTGGCATCATGTTCTTTATTTGTGAGCGCGTGCATGTGCATAATTTATAACAATCTCAACTGCCTCACGTCTTAGAAATTAGCCCAATTCACTGGTATTATGGTTGCGGTTCGAGGTCACTCGCGGCATGTTGTCTGTTGTCTGTGTGTGTGTGTGTGTGTGTTGCAATGCGGATTCCTTCACATTTTAGGGGAAGCGGTCTTCGTGGTGATCCGTGTTTGCCTGCTGCGGAGGGACACGGATGGTTTTAATGAGACACAGACATCCTCAATTGAACTTTTTGTGCACTCACACTGCAGATAAGCGGTTTCCATGTCTGCACACACACACATCTACACACACTTTGTGAAGTGACGTGTTCTGGGGCTGCTGATGCCTCAACATGTTATCTTCCTCCTTTCTGTGATCCACCTGAGGCCCACACCTCTCTTGCATGGCTGTTCCATACATCATCCAAGCTTTCCGTGTGTAACTTCGTGTCATAACAGATAAGATATGTATGTATTGCTAACCCCCACCTTTGTCCGCTCCTCCTGCTTCCATCTTTCTCATGGCCGGCCCTTTGAAGAAGCCTAATCCGCATTATTTGCTTTCCCAGGCTTGTGTCGGGTCCCGCTGTGAATTGGCTGTGGAAAATACACTGCAGTGTGCCGGCCGCTCCCGTGTCCTTGATTTATCAGAATAGGATGTGGCTGATGGGCGGACATAAAGCAGTCTGAATGGTGGGTAAATATGATCTCTTCAGCACTCTTTCAGTGTGGAGGGCGACAGTGTGGCTGCCGGTCAAAAAGCTTTATGTAGCCTGACGTGCATTCAGAGCGCGTTTCTTTCAAGTACCGGTACGCTAAATTTGAGGTCTCCAAAGAGCACTTTGCTCACAATGGGGCTCCACTTCATTACAGTAAATAACAGTGGCAGCCGCCACATTGTCTCCATGGTGCACATTGATTCAGCATGCTTTAAAAGGGGGAATTGTTTTAGCGCCGGTGCGGCTTCCTCTCCCAGGATAGGAGGAGGGGGTGGTTGCGGGTGAGGCTTTTTCAACAGAGAAAGGTAAATCCTCATGTGGAAGGGAAGTTGGCCTAGTTTATTTGAGCCTATAAATCTGAGTATGTTGTGTGTCAACGTACGGTGGAAGTCAAATTACCCAAACATTGTCAAATCAGAATAAAAATCAAAACAACCCCAATTTGAGGCGGAAATTGTCCCTCAAAAGTCAAACAACACTGGCTTTTTGTTGTTGCACAGTATGGCTTTCGCTTTGCATGGGAGAATTTTAACTTGCGCTTGCATCTGACCAGCTGTCACTATGGACTCTGTAAAGTGACAGTGGTTATCCAAAATGTTCCCACGTAACAATATCCTTTACACAATTTTTAATGCCGTGTTGGTTGAGGAAACGATTGTCACTGGGATTCGGTGTTGGTTTTCGGCCTTGCCGCTAACATGGAGAAGGAAAGATGCTTGAGTCGCCGGGAGAATGTACTTGCTGAGAGACTTGTCACGGAAATCTCTGATTTCAACGTCACTCCACCCAGCGAGCGTACGTTTTATGAAAGTGCAGAAGTGACATACTCGAGTCTCTGGGTGAATGCACGTATAACATTTATTGTCTTTGTCTTCAGTTGAATACAGGTTGAAAATGATTTGCAAATCATGGTGTTGTGTTTTTATTACCGTTTTATACAACGCCCCAACTTCATTGGAATTGGACCCTGTAACATTGAACATATCGAGGTTTTACATTTCATTGTAAGTGACCTTTTACAGTCTTCAATTTGGCAGCTAGACTTTCCAATAATGCAAAAGTCGTTTGAAAGCTGGAAAATAAATTGTACAATCGCTTGAAAAAAATGTATTTTGGTCTAATCCAACGAACTTTATGTGTCCTGCTATTTGCTATTTTACTGTGTCAAAATGACCGCTCTGGAAAATATTATTAAAACAACCCAAGGGATGACCTCAGACTCTTGCACAAGACAATCCAGTTGGATGTAGTGGTGGGCGTGTTCTTCGGACACTCGCCCTCTTTCAGTGTTACACTCTGGTCATCTTGCCTCAGTCACGCAACGGCCGTCTGTGCGTGCTTGCCTGAGGCGCCGCGGCCTCCGCAGTGTCGCTGTGTGCCATTAAGTATTCCCGGGGGGTTTCGGGGGTGCGGCCTAGCCTCTGCTCACTGTGTTTATGTCCTGCGTAATTGCAGACCTCAGCCCGAGCATGAGGCCAACGTCTGTCAAAAAAGCTGCATGTTCGCTTGGAGTGAGACCTCAATCACATCGACTCCCGTCGTCAGACCGCATCTCACATAACCCCCTGCCTGCCGAGGCCGGTGGCCCCCCCCAAGTGCGCTGATTGGATCGAGGCGGAAGAACGGCGTGGGGTTTCACTGCGGCGGCCGCCTCTTGTCCACACGCGCGCACACGCAATCCAAACATCATTTTTCTCAGCTGCTGTGAGGCCCACGCTGGGTCCCACACCTTGAGCACGCAGCCGTGAAATGGGGCCCTGTGTGGGAGCTTTTGGCAAGGCCTTTGGAAACAGCAACAGCGCACTGCTCGTTAGCGCCGATGACGCCAGCAAACTGGCCGTCTCCGGGAGTGTACCGCACCGCCACTGCCAGACAATGAAACCTTCACACACAAATGATTCGATTTTGAATGTGACCTCAAACTGTACCACTTTGCTCCCGTTACAGCATCAGCAGTCATGACAACATCCGCCGCCCGTCCGTCCGCCCAACCTACTGACCTTTCCCAGCCAGGGAGGCCTGGCCACATATTTGCATTGACCTCTAGCACATCGCTCCCCTCCCACCCGCTTTCTCCTCCCCTGTTGGGAAGCAAGGGCAGATCAAGGAGTGGGTGGGGTGAGTTGTGGAAGAGCGACAGGCGTGGGGGGATTTTTCGCACTGCTAAATCCCTTCACATCTACCCTGGAATCGGGGAATTGGGCAGCCCACACAAACACAGCCTCTGTGACGCTCCCGGAATGCTAGGCCTCCCTCTCCCATTTTTTTTTCTCCAGGTAATTACCAGAGTGGTCACGGTGCTCAGAAAAGAGAGCGTCACCCAGGGCGGCGCAATAGTGACAGGAGCTGAGGCAGCACTCGGCTTGGTGCTGGAAAAACATACCACCTTTAGTCTTTGGTGTTTTTTGCCTGCCCACTTGAGTTCGGTGTTGTATCAGGAATAGCCAAGATTCCCACAGAATGAAAATGTTCTTCTGCTTCTTACTTTGGCTAAAGCTGAGTTAACACAATCGGGTTAACAAGTCTGCGCATTTGCATCGTCCTCTCATCAAAGTCAGCAAAGGCCCAATTATCCAATGTCTCTAGAACCTTATCTGGAGCGATTATGCTGTGATGTGAAGTGTGTTGAGATTAGTTTTTCGAAAAATAGTCAGGGACGGCAATCATCAAAGGGAAATCTGTTCAGTATTTACAATCCCAAATCCTTACGTGTATGATTACAACGTCAAATGCACCAATAGCCATTTAGGAACCAACCTAAAGCTTGCGCTGTTACTTGAGTACAGTATTTGGTTACTCTGCTCTCCAGTTTTTCCTGAACACCAACAGAGGAGCAAATGGTTGTTGTGTGTGTTTGTCGAACGTGTCTCGCAAGTCATTTGCCACAATAAAAAGTACAAAGAGAAAGACTAGTTACCAGATCAGCTAACACTTGGCCTAACTTTTATTTCTTCTGTTTCATTTTCTACTGCGGTCTATATGTCCTGTGTAGCCATGCTGCCTCTCACAGGTTTCTCTTGTTACTTAGCCAGAGATTTGGGATGGTGGAGACATGTAATTGCTGGTGGTGGATGTCATTACGTGTGTGCTGTTTTGGTCATCAGGAGTAGGGCCTACACCACACTGTACTGTAACAGCATTACATGCATATGTGTTATGTGTGGAGTACCTTGTAATTTTCGAAATTGGTCAAGATGCTAAAAATGTTGTATTTGTTTCCATCAGTTGTTGGGACAGCTGTTGGCTTTTTAGGTATATCTGATCGCAAAGTAGATCCAAACTGAAACGCATGCTGTCACAGTTGTGCTTGGCAAGTCATACAACTTACATGCCATTAAATTGATGCCTTGAGATGCATTGAACTAAAATTCATGTTGTTTGGCCTATCATAAGCTAAGAGTCACTTCCTCTCGAAAGTCAATTATCATCACCTGCTTTACGGATGCCATGTTGCCAGATGCCAGGCTATGCATGTTGCGGTAACGGTATCTGTGACAACGCTTGATAGTATCAGATGTCATCAAGTGTACCCATCCATCAGTTTTGTATAGCCCTTATACTCATTGGGTCATGTGTGCACTGGAACCAATCCCCGCTGACTTTTTGCAAGAAGTAGGCGTGCGCCGTGGATGACTATTTCGTTTTCGATGAGTGTGTGCAAATAGTCAACCAGTGATTAGCTCGCATGCATGCGCCAATAGCACTGATATATATCATGATATGGTCAGAGGTGTCAAGCCAAGGGATTGTGTCAGACTCCTGGAGGGCCCTCCACCTTCCTTCCTTCCTCGTTCCTCCTCTTCCTCTTGTGCTCCCCGGTGCTTGTAATTGAAAATGTATTTATTGCAGGCCCCAAGGCTGGTCTGGGTAGAGGGAAGAGGGAGGCACTGCAGCTTATGAAGATGTGGTTGAGGTGAGGGCCGCAGGGTTTGGCCGCTCTTCAGTCTCCATCTATTCACTCAGGCTTTTTTTTTCTCTTCCTCTATTTCTTTTTGGCTGTTCTCTTTGTTTGCTCACACACACACACACACACACACAAGTGAGAATTGCTGTAGACATTTAATTCTGCTCAAGACAAATAATTCTCGGCACAGGCCAAAAAAGATCAAACTCACCATAAACACATGTTGGGTCCACGTGCAGTATTTTATGTGACAACATATTTTTTTGAAAGAACAGAACAAACAGTATTAATGTATTTCTGCGAGTGTATTTGTGTGTGTGCGCGCACGCGAAGTGAGTGTGTATTAGGGATGTGAATCTCAGCACTGAGGACGATTCGATACACATCTCGATGCACTACCAGCGATGCGATACTTAAACAATACATTTTCTGGCGACACGATGCGATACGTTTCACCGTCTTCACGATGTAGTTCAAATCAATGCGATCCGATACGATACAGTGCAATTTGTTGTGATATTGTGTGTGCAATTAAACATGATGCAAATACACAAAGAAAAAAAGTTTTAAAAAAGATGGAATTCAGTATGGTATTGCAAAAAGTAGACCACTTTATTCCTTATAAACAGTAGAACGTGTAAAACAACTTATTTAAGCCCTTTCACAATTGGGTTTTGTGCAAAGAAAATGTAAACAATATGGCACCTGAAACTCACAGCTGTTGCTGTAGTGTAAACACAAACAGACGACTCACTGAGTGTCTTATATGAAATATCCATCTCCATAGGACAGGAAAAAAAATACAATTGAAACAATGTGGCAGTCACAGCCTCAAAGCTGCTGTGTGTATTGTAGCGTGCACAGACCACTCTCACTGAGTGTCAAAATGAAATGTCCAAAAGAGTCATCCTTGTATAGTTTTTCCTTGCGCGGTCACAGTGAGCTGCAAGGGGACCCCCAAAATAAGAGGCGATTTTTTTCTGATCCTGACCTGGTTTGCCAAGAATTTCTCCGGTGTCCAACTAGGGACTGGACGGGGAGGCGGCGGGAAACTTGTCGGTGATGTGGTGCCATCGTTTTAAGTGGTCTGCATATTTGTGGTGCTGCCGTTTTATGGCTTCGTAGTGCGACATTCTTTGCAAATTACGGAGCTTTTATCAATCTTTCCGTCTTTCTTTTCGAAGCCGTAGTATTTCCAAACATAAGATCTGAATGTTGCAGAAGCATTCAATACAGTAGTTTCCTCGCTGCTGCCTGCGCGAACTTACATAGTGTTTTGCTAGTTGTGTACTGGACTGCATGTGACTCGCGGCTTCCGTCCGTATTCAACACAAAATGATGATGGTGCATTCATTGCGCTTAGGAAAGGGCAGCTAGGTGACGTTTAACATGAATAAAACGGCGCTTGAATCGGATTTTACCGATACCCACTAATGCATCGTGATGAATCTCGATTTCACCCGTCAATCGCGTCGTACCCAGTGAATGAGCCGATGCACTCGCATCGCGCACGTGCGCATCGATGTATCGATTAATATCGATTATTTTCCACACCCTTAGTGTGTATGTGCGCGTGTGTTAATTTGTGTGTGTAAGAGAGTGTAAAGCACTTGCCCTCACAAGCGCTGGGGCAGCTCCAGTGAGTCACAGAGCCATGTATACTTCTCTCATCCAAAATTTACAAGCCTTCTGCTCCATCTCTCTTTTTGTCTTGGCTGCCAACATTTTAGCCATGCTCCACTGCTTGTCCTCCTCTCAATCTCCTGTTTGTCTCTGCTTATCACCCAGTCTTTTTCTCTTTGTGTTTGCTTTCTCCTCAACAGACAGCGCTGTTTCATTATTTTTACTGCCGTTCTTCTTTTCCGTGTTTTAACAAAAAAAGTGAACAATTCTTTTTACACAGGCTTGTTTGTTGACACTTACCGGTACTTGTTTCATCTGATCACGTTTGTTTTTGTTTTTTTCATTTCAAATGTAAAATGATTTGATTCCTATTTCGTGACCCAGATCTGGCCTGAAACAATTTTGAGAGCAAACAAATGTTCCCGGGACATTTAAATTATTGGAGACACTTGTCTCCAATAATTTAATGTCGAGTCTGAATTTCAAAATCCATTTATCTCAGCCAGCATTTTACAAACCCAATTACGATGTAGTTAGGACATTGTGTTCAACATGAATAAAAACAGAATACAATGATTTGCAAATCACGTTCAACTTATATTTATTGGAATACGTTATGCAGAATATTTATTGTCGAAACTGTTAAACTTCATTGTTATTAGCAAATAATCATTAACGTAGAATTTTATGGCTGTAACACATTCCAAAAAAGCATGGTAAGGTTTACTCCCGTGTTACATCACCTTTTCTTTTAACAACATTCAATAAACATTTGGGAACCGAGGACACTAATTGTCGAGGCTTTGTAGGTGGAATTCTTCCCCATTTCGCTTGATGTACAGCTTTGGCTGTTCGACAGTCCGAGGTCTCCGTATTTTACGCTTCATGATGCGCCACGCATTTTCAATGGGAGACAGGTCTGGAATGCAGCCAGGCCATCCTAATACCTACACTCTTCTACTACAAAGACACGCTGTTGGAACTTGTGCAGAATCTGGTTTGGCATTGTCTTAGTTAAATAAAGAGGCACATTCATGAATAAGACATTGCTTGGATGGCAGCATATGTCTCTCCAAAACCTGTATATACTTTTTAGCATAATGTTTGCCTTCACAGATGTGCAAGCTAGCCATGCCATTAGCACGATCACAACCCCATAACATCACTAGCGCTTGCTTTTGAACTTTGCATCCATACCAGTCCGGAAGGTTCTTTCTTCTTTGGCCAAGACGCATGATGTACAGAGTTTTCCAAAACAATTTGAAATGTGGACTCGTCAGACAACACTTCTCCACTTTGCATCAGCCCAAAGAAGCCGGCGACATTTCTGGGTGTTGTTGATAAATGGCCTTTGCTTTGTAAAGTAGAGTTCTAAGTTGCACTTTGGGATGTGGCACCGAACTGCATTTACCAACATTGTTTTCTAAAGTGTTCCTGAGGTCATGTGGTGATATCGTTTTCACATTGATGTCGATTTTTCACACAGTGCCCCCTGAGGGATTGAAGGTCACGGGTATTCAATGTTGGTTTTCGTCCTTATATGCAGTGATAAGTCCAGATTACCTGAACCTTTTGATGATATTATGGACCGTAGGTTATGAAATCCCTAAATGCTTTGCAACAGTACGTTGAGGAACATTGTCCTTAAACTGTTGGGCTATTTTCTTATGTAGTTGCTCAAAAAGAGGTGAACCTCATACCATCTATTCTGTAGCATGAATCACATTATTTTTGGAGGTAAGCATTTGACTTTACACAATGCTGCACTTTGGTTAAATGCCCAGCATTGTGTAAGGTCTGACTGTACTAAGCGTGGCCGGCTCGATGAGATGGGCTCATATCAGCCCTCTGGCCCTCTGTCAAAAGGGTTACTGAAATTGTTCAGTTTATTGAAGGTGGCAATATATTATTATTTTTTAAATATTGTTTGTAATATCACTGAACGAAACTTCATTTCATATGGACACATTTTGGATGGAAAAAAAAGGAATTCATTATTTGGTCATAAAGTAGCAATGAGACAACAGTCAAGCACTCCACCTAGAACACCAACATCTCCATTTGTTTTGTCCCCCCCCCCCCCCCCCCAAAAAAACGTTCTTAGTGGCTTTATTTATTCTTCAGCTAAGGTCTAACATGATCCTGTTGGTGTTTGTGTTTGGGAAACACTATCACAAAAATAAAAGCTAAAGTCCAGCTTCATTATTACTTATGCTTATTTAAAGGAGTGATTGTCAAATAGAAGCAGTAAATAAAGCCGCACCACAAATGTTGATATAACGCAAGCACTTCTTGCTGTCAAACCTCCAAATTTGCAAAGAAGCACCGACGGTAAAAAATGATTGTTTTTAGAGTTAGTGCAGCTGGCAATCAGTTTACTTTGTACTTTATTTATTTTATTTTCTCTTTCAAGATTAGTACTGAGTGGATCAAATGAGAAATTACTGAATTATTATCAGTGTAAGCAGATTTTAATTATTGTGTTTGATGTTCAATCTACGTACACCAGTTAGTTTTTTTTTTCTCTGAAATGCTCTATAAATATAGTCAGGCCCAATTCCAATGCCACCCCTTTACTCTCCTCTTGTCCCTTAGCCCTAGATTTGTATGTTGACGAGAACCAAGTGTCCCATTTGTCCGTACACTTGAATGTGAGGGTCGCAGATAAGGGGCGCATAGCCCTAGAACACCGAGACAGACCCCGACCTTCCTCTTTGACGAGCATCCTGCACACTGCGCCCCCTCAGCAACCAGTATTGGAGGTAACTCATTGTTACAGTCATATATTACATTGAGGCTGTAACAACGTCATATAATTAGTTACTGAGAACATTTTGTAATATGACAATTACTGAGCCCCCAGTAACATGTTACAGTATCAGGGCTACGAGACAACAAAAGACGAAAAAAGGAATGAAGAGAGAACAACGAATTTAACAATAGTACTTAGACCATTTACAATGGCGGCCCGGTGGTCGAGTGGTTAGTACGTCAACCTCACAGTGTAAATGAAGTCAAAAGTACTTAATGACCTGTGACAAAACGTGCTGTAAATACAATTCTGTTAAATCAACCATCAAAGAGAGTGGCAAGCCACACTGAATACTACTTCTACTACTACTAATATGCGGCATGGTAGACAACTGTTTAGCACGTCCGCCTCACAGTGCAGAGGTGCAGGGTTCAATTCCGACTGCGGCCTTCCTACGTGGAATTTGCATGTTCTCCCCATTCCTGCCTGGGTCCAAAAACATGCATGGCAGGCTGATTGAAGACTCGTAAGTTGTCCCGAGGTGAGAGTGTGAGCGCGGTTGGTTGTTCGTCTCTGTGTGCCCTGCGATTGGCTGCCAACCGGTTCAGGGTGTCCCTCGCCTACTGCCTGAAGACAGCTGAGTTAGCCTCCAGCACCCTCTGCGACCCTTGTGAGGATAAAGCGGATCAGAAAATGGATGGATGAATGTTCTGAGTAGGTTTGCGCTTTTGCTGTTTTTCTATGCAGGCACAGTCCACTGCTGTTTCCTCCTTGGGGTTCAAGAGCCATTCAGCTTGGGTCAACCAGATTTCTGCTTAATGTGTAAATGATCAGGTCTGGCTGTTGACCTCTGGCTCATTCCTTTTAGCTCCCAGCACATTCCAGAGAGCAAACAGACTATTTACCCATGTTTACACAGGCTGGGGAGCGAAGTAGCTGTCTGTTGGCTTGCTTTTGCCCACCTCTTGGAGACATTGGTCACGTGGTTTCAATCCCTAATTGTGCATTTACTTCAAAATACTCTTCAGGGCAGTACATTTTCATCTTCAGCACTGCCGTTCTGAGGCAGAGCGTGCTCCCCGCAGCCAGTGTTCTAAACCAATCAGCAGCTTGTGTTTGAACTCTTTTCCTTCTGGACTGCCCGCTGCACTGCCTCACTGTGTCCCCCATTGGAGCACTGAGGGGCAAGCACTGGCACTCTGTTTTTGGTGCACTCTGAACAACGGAACGGCACATTTGAACAATGCTCTTGAGTTTCTAAACGGGCAGCACTGTGCACTCAGATTGTATTTCCAAAGCGCCCTACAGCTTGCCGACCCCCAAAATTCATGTTCCCCCATTATGGGTGCGTTCAGAAATAGTGCTCTGAACGCACTGCTTCACTCAGACTGTTCAGAAACTCTAATTGATGTTTAAATGTGACCTTTGGTTATTCAGAGTGTCCCAAAAAAATGGAGCCCTGTGCAGGCGTTAGGAAATTAATTTGAGTGGAGCATGCTTTCCACAACGTCAGTGGATGAGAATGATAAAACGTGAGCTAATTTCTCTGTGAAACATTAACCATAATTCCACGGTGTATCATAGCCAACCTTAGTGGATTGATGCACTTTGTAAATAGTTTTTGTACAAGGCAAAAGATCGTTTCCATGACCACCTCCGTACCTCCGGTGGAAGAGCAAACATTTTGAAAAATGTGCAGGACTCTCACATGAAAACATTGACAAATTCATTGTGTATACGCATCCGTACCAAACCTTAGTTTCGGTAACCCCGTGATTGGTTGTTGCAGATAAGACGAGTCATCAATCAAACCAAAATGACATAACTGTTATTTATTTATTTATTTTTATGTCTTAGTGATAAGCAACTCAGTACTATTATTTTGCAATACAAAATCATAATAATAACTTTACTTTTAGAAATCCTATCCATCATGGTGGGCGGATACCAAGAGACAAGCAACACAGCTTGCTTTCTTAACCGGCTGGATTTATTGTTAGTGAAATGGGTGTCTGTGAGCACTTTGTTTTCCTCTCTGACTGTACACTTGATGGTAGTGTTCCAATAAAAATAATCTTGATATGAAATAGCCTGTTAAGAAAATACAGTGGCTACATTCTCGCTTTGTTGTTTTGCCTCCCAACACTACAGTATATCCTTAAGAAAAGCCACTTCCGTCCTCGCTTAGTCCGTCCTTTTTAAAAAACTCTCAGCCTCCATCCCAAAATTAGATGTATGTCCGTCCAAGGCACGGAATGCCCATCTCTGTATTTATTCATGCGCTTGTGTTTTGGTTGTCTCAAGTTCTCTAAATTTCTCACATATCTGATCTTTTATCTTAGTGATATCGACCACAATAAGCCAGGAAATTAATGATTAGTTCTGAGTAAAAAAGAAGCCACAGTATTCTGCATTGCTACATATCATTTTGGGGAACACATTCAGAGTGCAAACCTGAATAGAAAACTGAAATTACTTTAATTAAGTGTGACAAAATAATTACATACTCTAACAATGTGTTTCATTTTTATTTATTTTTTTAACTCTGTCTCTGAATTAAATAATTTCCTGTGATCAATCATTGTTAAATCAAGGATAGGGAGGGAAATTTAAAGAATGCAGAAACATTCATGTTTGACTTTAGAGCAGTGTATAATGCTAGGTTATCGATCAAATAATAACATAACCCCAAATGTAAATAAAAACGTTTTCTCTAAACACATTATTTGAATGGGTTACCATGGAAGAAGACCGAAGTTGTGTGCTTTATATAACTGCCATCGTGGTGCATGTATTTGTGTTTGGTGGTTGGAATCCAATCCTGCGGATTTTGGTGATGTCGGGTTGCCCTTTAGCCCCTACTGAAGTCAATTATTCATTGTTACGGAAACCTAACAGTTCTGACCAAGTTAACCAGAGTTTGAAATTAATAGCATGTAATATTTTTCGATATATATATATATAATTCTCTTGGCAAGCACTTGCACACACTACCTAGATACTAACAACTTTTTCTCTCAACTGTATGCCCATTAAAACAACCACAAACCTATTCCAAAGTCCTTGTAGGGAGAAACAAAATGCATGATAAAACTGAATAAAAGAGCAAACCAAAATAATACCATCATAATGCCACGATTTAACTGAGGTATCACAGCAATTTCAATTACAAGGCGACCATATTTGTTTCCTTCAATGGTCGACATTGAGCACAACTGATGCTGCACATAGCCACCATTAAAAACACCAACTGATTAAAAAACATTTAATTTGATGGCTAAATGGCGCCTACCCATTTTGAGAAGAGCCATTCGTCATGGCACCAGACGCCCAAATGCAAAAAACAATTTGCCTCCAATTGTTGTAAGTGTTGAATCACGCTGCGAGACATTCATTCATTCATTCATTCATCTTCCGTACCGCTTGATCCTCACTAGGGTCGCGGGGGGTGCTGGAGCCCATCCCAGCCGTCTCCGGGCAGTAGGCGGGGGACACCCTGAATCGGTTGCCAGCCAATCGCAGGGCACACATAGACGAACAACCATCCACGCTCACACTCACACCTAGGGACAATTTAGAGTGTTCAATCAGCCTGCCATGCATATTTTTGGAATGTGGGAGGAAACCGGAGCACCTGGAGAAAACCCACGCAGGCCCGGGGAGAACATGCAAACTCCACACAGGGAGGCCGGAGCTGGAATCGAACCCGGTACCTCTGCACTGTGAAGCCGACGTGCTAACCACTGGACTACCGGGCCGCCCGCTGCGAGACATGCTAAAGCTAATTTGCCAGACAAATCAGTTGGCTCGATCAAACTTCATCGCCGAAGTTATAAAACCAAGTATGGAAAGCAAGTGCTCTCATCGTACATTTCTTGTAATTGTTCCGTGTGAAGCCCACTGCAGGGGACATTTATCATGCCCACCCTTGCTGCAATCTTTTAAACACTGTGGCTGTTCAGTTAATTCCGTTTTTCACGGCCCTCTGAAAAGGGATCGTCGGCCAGCATGGAAGGATCACTCTTTCTGTACTTTCTTGATACATTTATTTGGACATTTTGTAGCAAAAGTCGATGTAGATGAAATGAAAGTAGTTGCAGTAGCAGAAGCAGGTAATAACCTAAAGCACACAAATGCAGAATATATCTTTCTTTCTGCATCACGGTGTAAATAAGTATAGAATTTACATTAATTAATACTTTTAACAATACCATCCATCCATCCATCCATCCATCCATCATCTACCGCTTATCCGGGGCCGGGTCGCGGGGGCAACAGCTTTAGCAGGGAAGCCCAGACTTCCCTCTCCCTAGCTACTTCTTCCAGCTCTCCCCGGGGGATCCCGAGTCGTTCCCAGGCAAGCTGGGTGACATAGTCTCTCCAGCGTGTCCTGGGTCTTCCTCGGGGTCTCCTCCCGGTGGGACATGACCGGAACACCTCACCGGGGAGGCGCTCAGGAGGCATCCGAATCAGATGCCCAAGCCACCTCATCTGGCTCCTCTCGATGTGGAGGAGAAGCGGCTCGACTCTGAGCCTCTCCCGGATGACCGAGCTTCTCACCTTATCTCTAAGGGAGAGCCCGGACACCCTGCGGAGAAAACTCATTTCAGCCGCTTGTATCCGGGATCTCGTTCTTTCGGTCACGACCCATAGCTCGTGACCATAGGTGAGGGTTGGGACGTAGATCGACCGGTAAATTGAGAGCTTCGCCCTTTGGCTCAGCTCCTTCTTCACCACGACAGACCGATACAACGTCCGCATCACAGCAGACGCTGCACCGATCCGCCTGTCGATCTCCCGCTCCCTCCTACCCCCACTCGTGAACAAGACCCCAAGATACTTGAACTCCTCCACTTGGGGTAAGATCTCCTCCCCGACCCGGAGGGGGCACTCCACCCTTTTCCGACTGAGGACCATGGTTTCAGATTTGGAGGTGCTGATTTTCATCCCAACCGCTTCACACTCGGCTGCGAAACGCTCCAGTGAGAGTTGGAGAGCCCCGTTTGAAGGAGCCAACAGCACCACATCATCTGCAAAAAGCAGGGATGTAATACTGAGGCCCCCAAAACGGACCCCCTCAACGCTTCGGCTGCGCCTAGAAATTCTGTCCATAAAGGTTATGAACAGAATCGGCGACAAAGGGCAGCCTTGGCGGAGTCCTACCCTCACTGGAAACGATTCCGACTTACTGCCGGCAATGCGAACCAAACTCTGACATCGGTGGTATAGTGACCGAACAGCCCGTATCAGGGGGTTCGGTACCCCATACCCACGAAGCACCCCCCACAGAACTCCCCGAGGGACACGGTCAAACGCCTTCTCCAAGTCCACAAAACACATGTAGACTGGTTGGGCGAATTCCCACATACCCTCAAGGACCCTGCTAAGGGTGTAGAGCTGGTCCACTGTTCCACGGCCGGGACGAAAACCACACTGCTCTTCCTCAATCTGAGGCTCGACTTCCTGACGGACCCTCCTCTCCAGCACCCCTGAATAGACCTTACCAGGGAGGCTGAGGAGTGTGATCCCTCTGTAGTTGGAACACACCCTCCGGTCCCCCTTTTTAAAAAGAGGGACTACCACCCCGGTCTGCCAATCCAGAGGCACTCTCCCCGTTGACCACGCGATGTTGCAGAGGCGTGTCAACCAGGACAGCCCCACAACATCCAGAGCCTTGAGGAACTCCGGGCGGATCTCATCCACCCCCGGGGCCTTGCCACCGAGGAGCTTTTTAACCACATCGGTGACTTCAACCACAGAGATAGGAGAGCCCACCTCAGAGTCCCCAGGCTCTGCTTCCTCAAAGGAAGGCGTGTTGGTGGAGTTGAGGAGGTCTTCGAAGTACTCTGCCCACCGGTTCACAACGTCCCGAGTCGAAGTCAGCAGCGCCCCATCCCCACTGTACACAGTGTTAGTGGTGCACTGCTTCCCCCTCCTGAGACGTCGGATGGTGGACCAGAATTTCCTCGAAGCCGTCCGGAAGTCGGCTTCCATGGCCTCACCGAACTCTTCCCACGCTCGGGTTTTTGCCTCGGTGACCACCGAAGCCGCGGTCCGCTTGGCCAGTCGATACCCGTCAGCTGCCTCTGGGGTCCCACAGGCCATAAAGGCTCGATAGGACTCCTTCTTCAGCTTGACGGCATCCCTTACTGCCGGTGTCCACCAGCGAGTACGAGGATTGCCGCCACGACAGGCACCAACCACCTTACGGCCACAACTCAGATTGGCCGCCTCAACAATAGAGGCACGGAACATGGTCCACTCGGACTCAATGTCCCCCGTCTCCCCCGGAACATGGGAAAAGCTCTGTCGGAGGTGGGAGTTGAAACTCCTTTTAACAATACATTTAATAAATACTTTAATCAACCGTGATCTCACCATGTATTATAATTCATTATTTTAAACGTAAGAAACCATATATCACAAACATATCAAGTCGACCCGAACAAAAGAACTACAACTCCCAACGGTCCAAACCGGAAGTGGAGCGCCGGCATGATTAAGCCCAGCTGCAACGCAATGTACTTCGTTCAAAATCAAATTACGGCTGGACAAACATGAAAACTATGCATAATGAGTTAAATAAAGACACCACTGTTTTAACAACACTTTAGCCCACGCTGTTTACATTGCCGATTGCGAGCGGTAATGACTGTGATTACAAACAAAGCACAACGGACATAATGCAAAGCAGACAAACAAAGCAACCGGTCATGATCAATCTAAAGCTAACTTTAGATTTCTGTTAAATAAAAGTACAAGCGTAGCTTATCATTGGGCCATGCCGACGAAGAAGCGAGTGTTTTCACTAACGCAACATAATGCGACTCTGCTTTTATATACCTCGCGCGAACGGTCGCCTGTCAGTGGCAGCTTCGCCCCTCTTAAAGCGTCAGGTGAATCCAACAGTGGCTGTCAAATGGCTTGACTTAGGATACCAACCATTACCAAGATAGCTCCTCCATTTCACTAATGGAGTCTTCCCTGTGATGCCAACACATGCCAAACCAGTTGCTGTATTGCATGTTTTGCCTAAAGCAGTCTTCCTCAACAGGCGGACCGCAATCCACGACCGGACCGCTGACCTCCTCTGCCCGAGCCTTCTCTGTCCAGACCCACGGCAAATTGTATCAAATAAAAAATTATCAAGTGATTTTTATGTTATACATTTTATATGTTTGGACTATAATCTGCGCATTACCGCGATCGCTTGTTAAAATTATCTGTTGTATTTGCGTGCACCAACAAATGCAATGCAGAGGACCGCAGCAGCGCGACTTTGTGTGTATAATGTTTGACTAACTGGAGACCCTGTCTGAGGAGGGCATGTGGCGATAACGATGCGCTGATTGGCTCCTCTGAAATGAAGGTATGCCCACACATATGCGTTAGCATTTACGATGCCCTGATTGGCTCATTTGAATTTTAGGTGCCCATACCTAAGCGTCAGCATATACTATGCGCTGATTGGCCCATTTGAATTTACGGTGTGCCCATACCTAAGCGTCAGCATATACGATACGCTGATTGGCTCATTTGAATTTAAGGCGTGCCCATACATAACCGTCGGCACGCGTCTATCCCAATACACACGCGTTTTGGCAAGACTGGTGAAAAGACGCTACCTCCGTTCTTGGCTAACCTGCCGGTTGATCTCTTCCGCGTTCGCTCGCTCCCTTCACGGAAGCGCCGCCGCAGCAAACGCAGTGGTCAGCTTGTGAAGCTAAAACGGAATCTGAGACAAACTTCGATCGCTCCGGCGTGGTGTGCCCTCGACCCCGTCGCCTCGTGCTTGCTAACGGTCGTTGGCTCTCCCAACGCGCCTTTCTCGCACCCCGGCGCGCCCCGGCCCCCAGACCCCGAAAGCAGGATGCGAGGGGGGACGGCGGAGGCGACGGCGGCGGCGCCGGCGACGTTCGAAGGCGGCCCGCGGGGAGAGGCGCGGGGCCGGGATGGCGTGAGGGGGACGGGCGTGTGGGGGGTACGGTGCCGGTCGTTGGCCGGTAGCCTGCTCCCCCCCGCCCCGACCGCGAAGCGCCACCCGGCCCCGGCGGCCCGACCCCGCGATGCCGTCGGCGGCGGCGCCGGCGCACCCCGGCGCGCCCCGGCCCCCGGACCACGAAAGCAGGAAGCGCCGAGTGCGCGGGGGGGACGGCGGAGGCGACGGCGGCGGCGGTGGCGACGTTCGAAGGCGGCCCGCGGGGAGAGGCGCGGGGCCGGGACGGCGTGAGGGGGACGGGCGTGCGGTGGGTACGGTGCCGGTCGTTGGCCGGTCGCCTGCTCGTCCCGCACCCCGACCCCGAAGCGCCCCCCGGCCCCCGCGGCCCGACCCCGCGATGCCGTCGGCGGCGGCGCCGGCGCACCCCGTCGCGCCCCGGCACTCCCGTCGCCCGGAGCGCGACCGACCTCGATGGGCGTCGCCGTTCGCCCTGCCTACGCTCCCATAGTCCAGGCCGGGCCGCGGCCGGCGTCGGGGACCGCTCCCCCGCCGGTGCCATCGCGACCCGGCCGACCTCGGAACCTAACACCCAGCCGCCGGGTACCCAACCCAGCGAAACCTTTTGAGGGAATTCCCCCTCGGCGATTGACAGAGGCAATCCCCCCGTTGCTACTTCCACAAGGATCGCGTTGTTAAACGCCCGGTCGCTGACGAACAAGACCGATATTCCGAGGGAGTATTTCCTTTCTATGACTTGGATTTTCTGTGTCTTACGGAGACTTCGGCAGGTACTGGTGAGTACAACGCTTTGATTGAATTGTTACCACCTGACTGTGGTTTCCTCGATACCCCGAGGACATGTTATATTATTAAAATCCCCCATTAAGAGGATACGATCATATCTCAGCCTGATTTCCGCAAGAAAGGTTGAAAATTTGCTTTAAAAGTCTTTGTTGTATTTATGAGGACGGTAAATGACAGCACAAAGCACCGGGAAAACACGACCTCTTCTGATATATTTTTAAGGGGGAGAGGGGATTTGAAAAGAGGAATTGTACACATGAAAATGATATTTTTGTTTTCATGTTTAGTATTTATTTTGGTAAAATTAGTGTTTTGTTTTTGTTAAAGTAAGGGAAAAAACACAACTACTGTTTAACAAAGTTAAAGTAAAAATGTCTTATTTCCCTGAAAGGGCTATTTGTATTATTAAGCAGGCACAACGTAACAAAATAAAAGAGTTCCTGTGCCTCAACACAATACCTCTCATTATTTGCTGTGTACTGGCAAAGTGAATAATTGTTATTTTCATGCACCCCATTATTGATTTGTTGTGAGGAGTGTTGATTTGTATAAGCTTGGCTTTACCATACTAAATGGGCATATAGCCCTGCTACCCGTGATTCCCGTGCATGGAATCGGACCTTGGTCTTATTAAAAAAAACAAAAGTGGACCTACAGCATTTTTAGTTGATGACCACTGGCCTAAAGTAACCAACCATTAGATCATGCTGCAACAGCGGATAGAGGTTACCTTAAAAAGAAAAAAAACTTCAGTAACTTTTTAATGCCTTTGAAAATTATACATTTTTTAAAAAGTATTTACAGTATGTGAACTGAATAAAAAAGTTACTCATTAAGGTCAAAGTAAAATTATATATAATATGTTGTGGTCACTTAACAGTCCTGAGGTCGGTTGTTAGAATCCGAGCTTGGGCCTCCAGAAGTTTGCATGCACTCTCCATGTTTGTTGGGATTTTATGCCAGTACTCTGGCTTCCTCCTGCATTCCAAAACCACACTTTTTGGGTTAATTGAAAACTAAACAAATCCTTAGGTGTGAATGGATGTTTGTCGATAAGTGCCCTGCAATAGAGAGGCGACCAGGGTTTATCATGCCTATCATCGGGATTGAGCTGGGATAGGATCCAGGTCACCTGTGACTCTCATGAGCAGTATAGAAAATAGATGAACGAATGTTACAGTTGTTTCCTTCAATTTACACACCTTAGGCAAGTTATAAAATCATTTCCAGAACGTTAAAAAAAAATGGTGTTTTAACACATTTTTTAAATGATCAAACACAGTTAAAATGTATCATACAGTATATTAAGAGAGAAATATCACCAAATAAAAATATTTGTACTCATAACGACTCACGACGGCGATGATGAAGCAGCCATAACACAGTACAGTCCTGTTACAAGGCTGAAATAAAGGTGTTTTCTTTGTAAAAAAAATATGACCAACCTGGTGTTGAAATTGACCATTGAAAATGTCAAGTATGCATGAGCATATAGTACGTCTGCATATAAACATAGTCTCTGTGCTTTTGCATCGGTGACTTTTTTGTTGTTATATTTCTCACAAACATCTTTTTGGTCAGGTGTTGGCTGCTTGTGTTTTTTTTTTCTGTTGCAAACCCGTGTGGCTCCGCCATTGTTGTTTTGGAACTGCAGTGCATCACCATGTCAGCAAGCCACCACTCTGTTAACATTGTATTCCATAGGGAAAGGATGAACGCTGAAGTAATCAGCAATGTTTGTGCTGTATCTCAAGAACACAATAGTCAATCAGGGACTGTATATATTAAAAAAAAAAAAAAAATCCTCCTCTCACCCACCCTCGGGTGCTGTCTGTCCCTCATTCAGCTCGGGTCCTCTACCGGAGGCCAGGAAGCTTGAGGGTTCTGCGCAGTATCCTTGCTGTTCCCAGCACTGCACATTTCTGGACTGAGATGTCCGATGTTGTTCCCGGGATCTGTTGCAACCACTCATCATCTAGTTTGGGGGTCACTGCCGAGTGCTGCGACCACCACAGGCACGACTGTCACCTTTACCTTCCAGGCTCTCTCCAGCTCCTCTCTGAGCCCTTGGGATTTCTCGAGTTTCTCGTGTTCCTTCTTTCTGATGTTTCCATCACTTGGGACCGCTACATCCACTACAACGGCCTTCCTCTGCCCTTTATCTATGATCAGGGTATCTGGTTGGTTCGCCATTACCATCTTGTCAGTCTGGATCTGGAAGTCCCACAGGATCTTCGCTCTGTCATTCTCCACCACCTTCGGAGGTGTTTCCCATTTTGACCATGGGGTTTCCAGTCCATACTCCGCACAGAGGTTCGGAGTTGTGCTAGGAGTTGTCTGGTTCTGTGTGGTAGGTCTTGCTCTGATGGGTCTATTTCTGGTGCTGGTGCATGTATTACTTTGTTGTGTTGTCTGGTGTCCAAGTGTGTTTGTACAAAGTGGGTGTGTATGTCTTTCATGTTCTGTTTTATGGTGTCGTTGTTGGTGTCCTGTGGTGCTGTGTCTTTGTTGTGTGTGTAGTTGTTGTTGTGGAAGATTGTTTGTTTCTTTTGTCTGGGTGGTGGTGGTTGTTGAGTGAGTGGGTGTAGTGGGTGGGTTGGGTGTTGGGCTTTTTGTCTGATTTGCGATGCGTGTAGTTTTAGATGGGTGTTCAGTGGGAGAGTTTTTGTTTCCTCATGCAAGTGTTGTATGTTTGTGTCTTGTGTGCATCCTGTTGCTATTCTGAGTGCTGTGTTCTGTGTGGTCTGGAGTTTTGTCTTGTTTGTGTCCGATAGTGTTGGTGACCATATAGTGTTTGCGTATTCGAGGCGTGTGAGTGTGGTTGCTTTGTATGTGGTGAGTATAGTTTCTTTGGATTTTACCCAGTGAGTGGTTGTTAAGGCTTTAAGTATTTTGTTTGATTGCTTGGCGCGGGTTAGTGTGTTGTGTGTGTTTTGAGAAGGTGAGTTTGGGGTCCCATGTTAATCCCAGTATTTTGGGTTCGCGGACTGTGGGTAGGGTGGTGTTATCTATTTGTAAAGTGAGTCTGTTGCTGTAGTCTGCCGGATCCGGTGTGAACAGAGTGGTGGTGGTTTTGTCTGCGTTGAGTGTGAGTTGGTTCTGTTTTGTCCAGTTGTATATGTCGTGGAGATATTTTTGTACTTGTTGTTGTGCCTGTTGTGGTTTGACATGTGTGGATAAAATGGTGATGTCGTCTGCATATGTAACTGTGTGTACATTTGGAGGTGGTTGTGGTAAGTCTGCCATGTATATGTTGAATAGTGTTGGTGAAAGTACTCCCCCCTGTGGTACCCCCGTTTTCGTGTTTCTATGTTCTGATGTTTCCCCCCGGTATTGAGTGTATTGTCTGCGTCCCCTTATGTAGTTGAAGATGTATTTGATGATGATGTTTGGGGTGTTAGTGTTGTTGAGTTTGTTTGTGAGTGTGTGTAGGTTTACCGTGTCAAAGGCTTTGGACATGTCTAGGGCTATGGCAACTGTTCGTTGTGGTGGTTTTTGTTGATTGAAACCTGTGGCTATGATGTTGTGTATGTGGTGTAGTGCTGTGGTTGTGAAGTGTTGTTTTCGGAAGCCGTGTTGGTGAGAGGGTAGTTGAGTGTTGTTGGTAATGAAGGGTAGTATTACCTTTTCCATTGTTTTGGCTATTGGGCTGAGTAGTGCTATTGGTCTGTAAGATGGGCCGAGTGCGTGGTTTTTGTTGGGTTTTGGTATTGGGATTATTTTTGCAGTCTTCCATATTGCGGGGATGGTGTTGGTGTTGAGTGATGTGTTGTAAGTGTGTGTGAGTAGTGTTATTGCTTTGGGGCCTAGGTGTTTCAGATGTCTGATGTTTATGTTGTCTGGGCCTGTGGAGTTGTTGTTTTTGGAGCGTTGTAGTGCTTGTTTGACTTGTTGTTCTGTGATGGTTATGGGCGTGGTGTTGAGTTTTCGTATTTTGCGTTGTAGTTGTCTGTATGTTCTGTTGGTTTTGTGTTGTATTATGTTGGTGAATTGTTTGTTGAATGCTCGTGCTTTCTGTTTGTTGGATATTGCCGTGTGTTGTCCGAACTGTATTGTGGTGTTTTCTGGTGCTTTTTGTTCTTTGTTAGATAGTCTTGTTACTGTGTTCCAGAGTATGTATTGTTTGTGTCTGTGGTTCCATGCATCCGTTAAGTGTTCTTTCCATAGCTCTTGTTTGTGTTTTTGGATTTGTTTGTCTATTTCTTTGTTTAGGTCTGTGATGCGTGGGTCTTGGTGGTTTTGTTGTCTGATGTCGTTTCTTTGGCTGATGAGTGTTCTGATGTGTTGTGGTAGGAGAAGTGATTTGCTTTTTATTTTTCCGTGGGGTATGTGGTGTTTGTCTGCTGTAATTATGAGGTTTGTGAGCATGGTGTTGGCTGTGTGGATGTTGTCAGGTATGGTTAAGTTCTCCAGTGCTGATTCTATTTCAGAGGTGTATCCTTCCCAGTCTGCTTTCCTGTAATTTGTGTAAGTTTGAAGGTGTTGTTGTAGGCGGAAAGGAGCACGCGTGTTGTGTGTGATTTTGATAGGAAGGTGGTCTGAACTGAGTGCGTGTATTGTGGTCCATGTTGTTCTGTTTGTGATGCTGTTGCTGGCTGTTGTGATGTCCGGTGATGTTGGTTGTTGGTTGATGTTTGTAGGTTTTCTGGTAGGTGTGTTTGCGTTTAGAGTGATTTGTTGGGAGTTCTGTAGTATGTCTGCAATGAGGGTGCCTCTGTGGTCGTCGTAGGGAGAGTGCCATTGTGTTGAGTGAGCGTTGATGTCTGCGGTTAGAATGGTGTTGTTCAGCGAGTTTATGTATTGGAAGGTGTTGGTGATGTCTGTGTCTTCTGTGCCGTGGTCTGGTCGGGTGGTATCTCTGGGGGGTATATACATGTTGCATATGTGTATTCTTTTGTGGTTGGTTATGTGAATCTTTACGGTTTGAATTTCTGTAGTGTTGGTGTTAATGTTGTTGGGGATGTTCATGGGAGTGAATGTGACTGATTTGTGAATGTATGTGAGCAGTCCTCCTCCTCCCTTGTGTTCTCTGTCTTTCCTAATGCTGGTGTAGTTGGTGAGACGAGGTGTGTTGTGTTGTTTTTCTAGTTTGGTTTCTTGTATGGTGATGATGTCTGCGTGCTGTTGTGAGGCGACTTGTTCTAGTTCTGTTTTCTTGTTTTGGATGCCGTTGATGTTTATTTGTAGTATGGTCAGTGTGTGTTTGTTGTTTTTGTTGGTGGGTGTTGTTCTTTGTGGGTTGTTCGGGGGTTGTGGTGTTGGGGTGTTTGTTGTTTGTGTGTGTGTTCTGCATGTCCACGTGTTTGTGTATTGGCGGGTGGTGATGCCGGAGCAATGTCTGTGTATCCAGTGTGGGTGTGTTGAGTTGCATCTGAGTGAGGTTTGTCTGCGTGTGATGATTTTATTGCAGCTATTGCAGGTCCAGGTTTGGGGGGGTGGTCTTGTGTTTGTTGTATCTCTGTTGGAGTTGTCTGTCCGTGTTGCGTTTGAGGGTAGTGTTGGTGAGGCGAGTGTGTTGTTTTGGTCTGTTTGTGCTCTGCTGCCTGTTGGTGTCCTACGAGGTGTTGTTGTTCGTGGTGGTGTTTTGGGATGTAGTCTGCATTTCCATGTTATGTTGTATTGTCTAGTGTTTATGTTTGTGCAATGTTTGTGTACCCAGTGTGGTGTGTGGTGGTTGCAGCTGAAGGATGTCTGTCTTCTTGTAATCTGTTGTGTGCAAATGTCGCATGTCCAGGTAGTTTGTTGTGTGTGTGTTTGTTGCGTGCGTGAGAGTGTCTGTGTGGGCCCCGGATTTGTCTCTATGTCCCCCGCCTGGAGCAAAAGGTCCGCCCGCCACCCTGCCAGGTTCAGGGGGCGGTTAGCCGAAAAAAAAAAAACGGCCGTAAGGGCACCCCGTTCGGGGTGCAGGGATTGGTTCCTTGATTTGTCCCCCCGTTCGGGGGGAACCCTCCAACTGCGAGTAAGCCAAGGAGTTTGGAGGTACAGCAGGTTGACAGCAGTGTGATCGAGCAGATTAGATAGAGTAGAATTTGAATGGGGCTTCACTGATTTATTTCATATAATTCATATCTAAAACACAGTTGAAAAATATTTGATTGTTAAAATATTTAAATACAAGAACTATATCAAGAAATTAACAAAACATAGTTTTTTTAGTTAGGAGAAAAGTCTAAAAACATATCACAAATGACAAACGTTGTGCCTCTCCTCCTCCTGTTCTTCAATGAAGCTGATCACCCTCCAGCTCCCGTTAGAAACATCGTGCTGCTGAAGGTGTGCCGGCAGAATGGTTGTGATACAGGAGGTGCTGTGGACTCTCCCAGAAACGAGGACCTAGTTTAGTTGTAGATCCAGTAAAACATAGTGCAAATGTGACATTATTTATAATGCACAGTTACAGTCTTGTGAATATTAAAAAATGTACTTCATGTAATGCAGGAAGCGAATATTTCAAACGAACTAAGGCAGCAAACAGTAAGAGCAAAATCGTGTTCCAAACATTAACTCTTTTTTTAAATGTCAATTAGCTTGTGAGTAATAAGACAAAATGTGACTGTCAGACAGAGAACTGTCAGAGCAAACGGCAGATTTTAGAAAGTCCTGCCGAAATAAATCTGCACCCGACTGCGACTGTCAGCGTTGAACTGCCGCCATTGCTGTCAAAGTCAGACACATCTCCAAAATTGTTGGAGCAAATTTTTAAGCAGGCTTCATCTTGATAAATTGACCACGTATTTGACATTTACACCATAACGTTACCGCCTAAAATAATCGTAAAACAAAATTTTGTGTAACAACAAGAGTAATATGTACCCCAAAAGCTTTCAAAGCGTCTGAAAGTTTTCTCCTCTGTTTTTGTTGGGGCTTGGCTCGAAATGCATCATGATTGGCCGCCCGAAGTCCACGTGTCTGTCGGACGTGCTCTCATTGGTCTACAATACCATCACGGATGAATAAATACTCAAAGGGCTTGCCAGGCAAGCCCTTTGAACCCTTTAAATACTCAATGGGCTTGCCTGGCAAGCCCTTTGAGTATTTATTCCATATTGCCCACTAGTTCACTAGTAAGGTCATTTTGACGCTTACTAGTGAACATGTAAGGCCATAAATGTGCCCACTAGTTCACTAGTAAGATCATTTTGAGGCTTACTAGTTGACATGTAAGCCACAAAACGCCCGCTAGTTCACTAGTAAGATAATTTTGAGGCTTCTAGTGAACATGTAAGCCACAGAACGCCCACTAGTTCACTAGTAAGATCATTTTGACGCTTACTAGTGAACATGTAAGCCACAAAACGCTCACTAGTTCACTAGTAAGGTCATTTTGACGCTTACTAGTGAACATGTAAGCCACAAAACGCTCACTGGTTCACTAGTAAGGTAATTTTGACGCTTACTAGTGAACATGTAAGCCACAAAACGCCCACTAGTTCCCTAGTAAGATCATTTTGACGCTTATTTATGAACATGTCAGCCACAAAACGCTCACACGTTCACTAGTAAGATCATTTTGACGCTTACTAGTGAACATGTAAGCCACAAAACGCCCACTAGTTCACTAGTAAGGTCATTTTGACGCTTACTAGTGAACATGTAAGCCACAAAACGCCCACTAGTTCACTAGTAAGATCATTTTGACGCTTACTAGTGAACATGTAAGGCCATAAATGTGCCCACTAGTTCACTAGTAAGTTCATTTTGAGGCTTACTAGTTGACATGTAAGCCACACATCGCCTACTAGTTCACTAGTAAGATCATTTTGAGGCTTACTAGTGAACATGTAAGCCACAAAACGCCCAATAGTTCACTAGTAAGATCATTTTGACGCTTACTAGTGAACATGTAAGCCACAAAACGCTCACTAGTTTACTAGTAAGGTCATTTTGACGCTTACTAGTGAACATGTAAGCCACAAAACGCTCACTAGTTCACTATCCATCCATCCATCCATAATAAGATAATTTTGACGCTTACTACTGAACATTTAAGGCCATAAATGTGCCCACTAGTTCACTGGTAAGATGATTTTGACGCTTACTAGTGAACATGTAAGGCCATAAATGTGCCCACTTGTAGTGCTAGTGACATTACACTGTACTTGCATTAAATGCAAATAAGGATGATTACGAAAACATGTAACGGTATCCTATTGGCTGTACGTTTCAAAATAGTGTCATCCCACCAGTCAGGGCTCATGATTTTGGAAATTCTGTGCCCACTTAGTTTTTTAAAACAACAATGGCGGACAGTGTCCTGAGACGTATTCGGCGAAGGTGCAGGGCAATAGAGAGTGCCTGTCATCAAGGGTCTGCCGGTGAAAGTGAAGCACGCGCGATAAACATTTCAATTGCTAATTTAAGAAGAGTTAGTGACCAGTTTAGCGCTGATACTATTCAAAGTTTGATTCAAAGTCCAATAGATCTCCGATCTGTCATCATTGCGGGACCCACTCCTAATGGTGGACGTGTTTGTTCCCATGTGGCACATCGTTTGCACACAGGTAAAATGGCGACCATTTTTTGTCATTGGTTTTTCGTATGTATTTTTATTCGAACTACACACGGGTTTTACTGACGACTTGCTGTGACTTACCTTCTATCACCCTGTCAAACGTCGTTTTATACCAGTGGTTTTCCTGCAAATCAGTAGACTATTAAGTAACGCGATGGCTGTACACTTTTAAGCAATAACTAGTGATCTTTTAGTTATTCAATTATAAGTTTGAATTATTTTTTTCTTGAGTAAAATGGTTAGAGAAAATAGCTGCTCGTGGTTTTGAAGCTGCATATACTTTTATGTACATCTGTGTCTATATGCCTGTACTGTATACAGTATATAAAAAACACGTAGTGATTCGTTTGCTTGAATTCCTTAATCCTTTTATTTCCATACTTTAGGTAGACGAGGAAGACCAGCACTTGACATTACAAGTGATCAAATTGAACTGCTCCCCACTCAGGGCTTTACAGTGAGAGCCATCACGGGGATGTTGGGTTGTTCCTCTTCATACCTGCATAAAAAAAATGACGTTTTTTTCAGATTTCAGCCAGAAATAGATTTACTCCCATTCATGATGTTGACCTGGAAGAGCATGTCAGAAGATTGCACAGCCAATTTCCCAGATCAGGCTCGGAAGCAAGTGTTCTGCTACATACTCTTGTCCCTTCATGTATATATCATTATATTCATTGTGAAAGTGTACTTTCTTTATTGTGTTGTTTTATGAACCTGTTGCAGATGATGAGGGCATACCTGCGTGCTGATGGTATTGTAGTACAAAGAAAAAGAGTTCGAGAAATCCTCAACCGTATTGAGCCAGCTGCTGCAGCCCAGAGATGGAGCCAGACTGTGGCTAGAAGAACATACTATGTGCCATTCCCCAATAGTTTATGGCACATAGATGGGCATATGCGTCTCATTCGGTAATAAGGGATCATCTTATATTTGTACTCGTGGGAGCATTAGAAAGCCATATTGTATGGACAGCACAGATTAAATTGAATTTTATCATTTGTATATCCAAGTTACACAAACTCCAAATTGCCTCCATGTAGTCTTAAGTGCACAGCAATACCTTCTCTACCGAGATGATATTTCAAACAAGATATGAAACTTGATTGTTTTCTTGTATTTAATCATTATTCTTTTCATGTTTGTTTTACAGGTGGGTGTTTGTGACACATGCCGGCATTGATGGGAATTCCAGGCTAATAACGTACCTTCAACTGGAGCACAGACAACACAGCTTTGACAGTGTTGAAATATTTTGTCCAAGCCACCTGCCTGTATGGGTTACCCTCCAGAGTAAGATCCGACCATGGTGGTGAAAACACTGGTTGCTCTTTTAATGAACCTACTGCAGGGACAAGACACCAAAATTATTTCTAGCTCCAGCCAACACCCCCTCACAATTTACTCACACCTCCCATGGCCTGATTATCCACCAACAGGGGCCCTTTTTGGATTATCATTTTGGCATAGGAACTTTCCTTTCCTATCCTAACCGAGTGAGATGAGCCGGTAGCACCTGGAGCAAAGATCGTCTAAATTTTAATAATGCTTAGGAAAGGTTCTGACCATCCTTTACGAAAGGAAAGGAGATATATTATGCAGCAGGAATATTTAAAGGGGAAGTCTTTTTTTATGTTGTTGTTGTTGTTGTTGTCGACCCCACCCGTGCCCCGACATTGGGGGACCGGGCCCTCACTCCGTCTCCCGGATCCCCAGACCCCCCTCCGCCGCCCAGCGGGCGAGCAGGGCCGCCACTCCGCTTGGGTTTCGCCAGAGGTCCTCCGGAGTCGGTGTGGTGGGTATGTTTGTGCAGGTGAACAGGTGTTGTGTGTCGTGCACTTGCGTGCCGCATAGCGCACAGAGTGGTGTTGGGTGTGTGTCCGGTGTAATGTTGTGTAGGTAGGAGTGGAGGGCTGGTGATTTGTTGGTTCGGAGTTGTGCTAGGAGTTGTCTGGTTCTGTGTGGTAGGTCTTGCTCTGGTGGGTCTATTTCTGGTGCTGGTGCATGTATTACTTTGTTGTGTTGTCTGGTGTCCAAGTGTGTTTGTACAAAGTGGGTGTGTATGTCTTTCATGTTCTGTTTTATGGTGTCGTTGTTGGTGTCCTGTGGTGCTGTGTCTTTGTTGTGTGTGTAGTTGTTGTTGTGGAAGATTGTTTGTTTCTTTTGTCTGGGTGGTGGTGGTTGTTGAGTGAGTGGGTGTAGTGGGTGGGTTGGGTGTTGGGCTTTTTGTCTGATTTGCGATGCGTGTAGTTTTAGATGGGTGTTCAGTGGGAGAGTTTTTGTTTCCTCATGCAAGTGTTGTATGTTTGTGTCTTGTGTGCATCCTGTTGCTATTCTGAGTGCGGTGTTCTGTGTGGTCTGGAGTTTTGTCTTGTTTGTGTCCGATAGTGTTGGTGACCATATAGTGTTTGCGTATTCGAGGCGTGTGAGTGTGGTTGCTTTGTATGTGGTGAGTATAGTTTCTTTGGATTTTCCCCAGTGAGTGGTTGTTAAGGCTTTAAGTATTTTGTTTGATTGCTTGGCGCGGGTTAGAGTGTGTTGTGTGTGTTTTGAGAAGGTGAGTTTGGGGTCCCATGTTAATCCCAGTATTTTGGGTTCGCGGACTGTGGGTAGGGTGGTGTTATCTATTTGTAAAGTGAGCCTGTTGCTGTATTCTGCCGGATCCGGTGTGAACAGAGTGGTGGTGGTTTTGTCTGCGTTGAGTGTGAGTTGGTTCTGTTTTGTCCAGTTGTATATGTCGTGGAGATATTTTTGTACTTGTTGTTGTGCCTGTTGTGGTTTGACATGTGTGGATAGAATGGTGATGTTGTCTGCATATGTAACTGTGTGTACATTTGGAGGTGGTTGTGGTAAGTCTGCCATGTATATGTTGAATAGTGTTGGTGAAAGTACTCCCCCCTGTGGTACCCCCGTTTTCGTGTTTCTATGTTCTGATGTTTCCCCCCGGTATTGAGTGTATTGTCTGCGTCCCCTTATGTAGTTGAAGATGTATTTGATGATGATGTTTGGGGTGTTAGTGTTGTTGAGTTTGTTTGTGAGTGTGTGTAGGTTTACCGTGTCAAAGGCTTTGGACATGTCTAGGGCTATGGCAACTGTTCGTTGTGGTGGTTTTTGTTGATTGAAACCTGTGGCTATGATGTTGTGTATGTGGTGTAGTGCTGTGGTTGTGGAGTGTTGTTTTCGGAAGCCGTGTTGGTGAGAGGGTAGTTGAGTGTTGTTGGTAATGAAGGGTAGTATTACCTTTTCCATTGTTTTGGCTATTGGGCTGAGTAGTGCTATTGGTCTGTAAGATGGGCCGAGTGCGTGGTTTTTGTTGGGTTTTGGTATTGGGATTATTTTTGCAGTCTTCCATATTGCGGGGATGGTGTTGGTGTTGAGTGATGTGTTGTAAGTGTGTGTGAGTAGTGTTATTGCTTTGGGGCCTAGGTGTTTCAGATGTCTGATGTTTATGTTGTCTGGGCCTGTGGAGTTGTTGCTTTTGGAGCGTTGTAGTGCTTGTTTGACTTGTTGTTCTGTGATGGTTATGGGCGTGGTGTTGAGTTTTCGTATTTTGCGTTGTAGTTGTCTGTATGTTCTGTTGGTTTTGTGTTGTATTATGTTGGTGAATTGTTTGTTGAATGCTCGTGCTTTCTGTTTGTTGGATATTGCCGTGTGTTGTCCGAACTGTATTGTGGTGTTTTCTGGTGCTTTTTGTTCTTTGTTTGATAGTCTTGTTACTGTGTTCCAGAGTATGTGTTGTTTGTGTCTGTGGTTCCATGCATCCGTTAAGTGTTCTTTCCATAGCTCTTGTTTGTGTTTTTGGATTTGTGTGTCTATTTCTTTGTTTAGGTCTGTGATGCGTGGGTCTTGGTGGTTTTGTTGTCTGATGTCGTTTCTTTGGCTGATGAGTGTTCTGATGTGTTGTGGTAGGAGAAGTGATTTGCTTTTTATTTTTCCGTGGGGTGTGTGGTGTTTGTCTGCTGTAAGTATGAGGTTTGTGAGCATGGTGTTGGCTGTGTGGATGTTGTCAGGTATGGTTATGTTCTCCAGTGCTGATTCTATTTCAGAGGTGTATCCTTCCCAGTCTGCTTTCCTGTAATTTGTGTAAGTTTGAAGGTGTTGTTGTAGGCGGAAAGGAGCACGCGTGTTGTGTGTGATTTTGATAGGAAGGTGGTCTGAACTGAGTGCGTGTATTGTGGTCCATGTTGTTCTGTTTGTGATGCTGTTGCTGGCTGTTGTGATGTCCGGTGATGTTGGTTGTTGGTTGATGTTTGTAGGTTTTCTGGTGGGTGTGTTTGCGTTTAGAGTGATTTGTTGGGAGTTTTGTAGTATGTCTGCAATGTGGGTGCCTCTGTGGTCGTCGTAGGGAGAGTGCCATTGTGTTGAGTGAGCGTTGATGTCTGCGGTTAGAATGGTGTTGTTCAGCGAGTTTATGTATTGGAAGGTGTTGGTGATGTCTGTGTCTTCTGTGGCGTGGTCTGGTCGGGTGGTATCTCTGGGGGGTATATACATGTTGCATATGTGTAGTCTTTTGTGGTTGGTTATGTGAATCTTTACGGTTTGAATTTCTGTAGTGTTGGTGTTAATGTTGTTGGGGATGTTCATGGGAGTGAATGTGTATCTACTGTATATCTATAAAAAAAATCCTCGTCTCACCCCTCAGGTGGTGTCCATCCCTCATTCAGCTGGGGTCCTCTACCAGAGGCCAGGAAGCTTGAGGGTTCTGCGCGGTATCCTTGCCGTTCCCAGCACTGCACATTTCTGGATTGAGATGTCCGATGTTGTTCCCGGGATCTGTTGCAACCACTCATCATCTAGTTTGGGGGTCACTGCCCCGAGTGCTCCGACCACCACAGGCATGACTGTCCCCTTTACCTTCCAGGCTCTCTCCAGCTCCTCTCTGAGCCCTTGGGATTTCTCGAGTTTCTCGTGTTCCTTCTTTCTGATGTTTCCAGCACTTGGGACCGCTACATCCACTACAACGGCTTTCCTCTGCCCTTTATCTATCATCAGGATATCTGGTTGGTTCGCCATTACCATCTTGTCAGTCTGGATCTGGAAGTCCCATAGGATCTTCGCTCTGTCATTCTCCACCACCTTCGGAGGTGTTTCCCATTTTGACCTTGGGGTTTCCAGTCCGTACTCCGCACAGATGTTTCGGTAGACTATGCCAGCCACCTGGTTATGGCGTTCCATATAGGCTTTCCCTGCCAGCACCTTACACCCTGCAGTTATGTGTTAGATCGTCTCAGGTGCCTCTTTGCACAACCTACACCTTGGGTCTTGTCTGGTGTGGTATATCTGGGCCTCAATGGCTCTAGTGCTCAGGGCCTGCTCCTGAGCAGCCAGGATGAGTGCCTCTGTACTGTCCTTCAGGCCAGCCCTCTCTAGCCACTGATGGGAATTCTTGAGATCGGCCACTTCAGTTATGGTCCGGTGGTACATCCCGTGTAGGGGCTTGTCCTCCGATGATGGTCCCTCTTCCAGCGCCTCATCCTCTGTTGCCCATTGTCTGAGACATTCTCTGAGTACGTCATCCGTTGGAGCCTTCTCCTTGATGTATTCATGGAGCTTGGATGTTTCATCCTGGACAGTGGCTCTCACACTCACTAGTCCCCAGCCGCTTTCCTTGTTGCCAGTTCAAGGTTGCCATTGGCTTGTGGTACACCGAGGTACTTGTAGCTGTCCTCAATGTCTGCTATTGTTCCTTCGGGGAGTGAGACCCCTTCAGTCCGGACTACCGTTCCTCTCTTAAGTCACCATCCGACTATCACATCCCGATGTCGCTGCTGTAGATCCTGGTTGTGTGGATCAGGGAGTCTATGTCCCTTTCACTCTTAGCATACAGCTTTATGTCATCCATGTAGAGGAGGTGACTGATCGTAGCTTCATTTCTGAGGCTGTATCCATAGCCTGTCTTGGTGATTACTTGGCTTAGGGAGTTCAGTCCTATGCAGAACAGCAATGGGGAGAGTGCATCACCTTGGTATATGCCACATTTGATGGACACTTGGGTAAGTGGCTTGCCATTGGCTTCAAGTGTGGTTTTCCACATCCTCATCAAGTTCGCAACGAAGGCTCTTAGGGTCCTGTTCACCTTATACACATCCAAGCATTCAGTGATCCATGTATGTGGCATCGAGTCATAGGCTTTCTTTTAATCAATCCAGGCTGTGCACAGGTTGGTACATCGGGACCTGCAGTCTTGTGCGACTGTTCTGTCAACCAGGAGCTGATGTTTGGCTCCCCTGGTATCTCTACCAATGCCCTTCCGTGCTTCGCTCATGTATTGATCCATGTGTGCACTTATCTTAGCCGCAACATGAGCTTCCAAAATTGTGGAGGGACAGGTTATTGGCCGATAGTTGGATGCGACTGCACCCTTTGAGGGATCTTTCATGATAAGGATCGTTCGCCCTTCGGTTAGCCATCCTGGGTGAGTCCCATCCCTAGGCAGCTGGTTCATTTGTGCTGCTGGGCGCTCATGGAGTGCTGTGAGTCTCTTTAGCCAGTAAGTGTGGACCATGTCCGGGCCTGGTGCTGTCCAGTTCTTCATATTTGAGACTATTTCCTTTATGTCTGCCACTGTTATGGTAATTGGGTTCTGTTCAGGGAGGTGTCTGTGCTCCTCTCTTTGGGTGACCAGCCATTGTGCACTGCTGTTATGTGCAACCTCCTTCTCCCATCTGCCTCTCCAGTACCTTTCAGTTTCCAGTCTTGGTGGATCAGCTCTGTTGTTAGGACCCTGCCACTGAGCGTACACTTTCGCAGGTTGTGTTGCAAACAGCCTGTTTATTCGTCTGGCCTCATTCTCTTTCGTGTACCGCTTTAGGCGGCTGGACAAGGCTTGGAGCCTTTGTTTCGAGTGCTTCATATATGGTCATCTGGATGTACCTCTCAGGATCGGCCTTTTCATCACACCTCTCTGGACCTCAGTCAATTGACTCACATCTTTCCGAGCCGCCTTGATCTTAGCCTCCAACCGTCTTTTCCATGGTCGGTAATGTATCTCATGACTTCCATGGTTGCTCTTATAGCCAAGCATCTCAAGGATCACTGATGCTGAAGCGTATATCAGTTCATTTCCGTGATCGTTACGGTAAGGATCGCCCTCAGTGCTGAATTCACACTTTCCAAGAGACTTTCAGGTGGTACTTCACATAGCCGTTGTAATCGGATTCTAGGTTTCCCAGCTTTCATTCTTGCCATGATCTTAGCTTTCAGGTCAGTTGCTGCCTCGCTCAGCATTTCATTCATTGGGGCTGGCCTCCCAATCTCATCATCTGCATTCACTCTGGTATGAACTCCTCCTCTGATCTGGCAGCCTGGGGCCCCTCACCATGGAACCTGCGTTGTACCTCATCAATCTCAAGTTGTGACAGCAGTTGCCGTTTGTGGATGTTGGAACACTGAGTTACGAGTTGTTTCGTGGCCACCCGTGACTGTGGGTTTCGAAGTAACCATTTAGCCCACATTCTCTCCATGTAACCTCTCTGACTAGGCTTGCTTGAGTAGTAGCATTCCAACAGAGCCATGTTATTGCATCTTGCCCATCTCTGCTCCATTTTTCATCAAGGTGCTCTGGTTCCCCAGCACCTGACGCAGACCTTGTTTGGCCGGGCGACGTCTGAGCTGGCATGTCATTCATTTTATTGTCTCTCATCATTGTATGAGGTACGCATTAGCGTGAAGGCTCTTGCCCAAGGACCCACACTGGATGGTGTTATGTGCTCATTTTTTGCCCCAAGTGGGGAGCGGAGGGACGGGCGCTGGGGGGGGGACCATCGTGGTGGGGCGGGCCCCTACGCGGGATGTGCTACCGGACCGTGGCTGAGGTGGCTGATCTCAAGAAGTCCTATCGGTGGCTGGAGGGGACTGGCCTGGGGGACAGCGCAGGGGCGCTCATCCTGGCTGCTCAGGAGCGGGCCTTGGGCGCCGGAGCCGTCGAGGCCCGGATGTGCCGCGCCGGACAGGACCCGGGGTGTGGGTTGTGCGGGGAGGCGCCTGGGACAATCCGGCACGTGGCTGCGGGGTGTGGGATGCTGGCAGGGGGGGCCTGCGTGGAGCGCCATGGCCAGGTGGCTGGCGTGGTCTGCCGAGGCATCTGTGCGGAGTGTGGACTGGGGGCCCCGGGGTCGGAGTGGGGGGCACCTCCGAGGGTGGTGGAGGGTGGCGGAGCGGGGATCCTGTGGGACTTCCGGATCCAGACTGGCGGGATGGTGGTGGCGAGCCAGCCAGATGTCGTGGTCGTGGATGGGGGGCGGAGGAGGGCCGTTGTGGTGGATGTGGCGGTCCCAGGTGGTGGAGGCATCGGGAGGGGGGAGCATGGGGGGCTCGGGGGGTACCAGGGGCTCGGGGAGGGGCTGGGGAGGGCCTGGGGGGTGGGGGTGGCGGTCGTGCCTGTGGTGGTCGGGGCGCTCGGGGCAGTGACCCCCGGACTGGATGGGTGGTTGCGACAGATCCCGGGACCAGCGTCGGACATCTCGGTCCGGAGGTGTGCGGTGCTGGGAGCGGCGGGGGTACTGCGCGGGGCCCTCGGGCTTCCTGGCCTCTGGTGGAGGACACGAGCTGAATGAGGGACGGACACCACCCGAGGACACCTCCTATTGGCTCCATGATAAGAGCTCCACCCAGCAAAGAATTAACCCTTTAAAACCTGATTCTGAGCTTTCACAATTATTTACCGCCATTTGCGTAATATCTACAGTATACAGAAGGAATCAAGCAATTTTTACCAATGTATCTGTAGGTGATGTTTATTTATTATGTACACAGAGATAAAGAGTAATGGCACAGCTCTGCAGTATCTTTCCACTTTTATATATGTATGCTATACTAAATAAAATGAATAGGGCACCATATAATGCAACAGTTATGCAACTCCCTAAATAATTATGTGAATTTTCAGTTGTTGCTAAATCAGTTAGGATGTTATAATTTGTGGTGTAGATGCGAATTTAGGAGAGCAGGACAATATATCGCATTGCAATTGGAGCAGCAGCTTGGTTGATGATGTCCCCAAACCGGCTCATCTATTATATTTGTCGTGCAATACAATGAAAATGAGCACAATTGCAAAACATAGGCTTCTTATATTTTAAAATAAAATAATCACATGTTTACCGTTCTGGGGTTTCTACAATCATGAATGGAGGCATTATTTACAGCAGGTTGATGTTGTTGTTGTTGTTGTCGACCCCACCCGTGCCCCGACATTGGGGGACCGGGCCCTCACTCCGTCTCCCGGATCCCCAGACCCCCCTCCGCCGCCCAGCGGGCGAGCAGGGCCGCCACTCCGCTTGGGTTTCGCCAGAGGTCCTCCGGAGTCAGTGTGGTGGCTATGTTTGTGCAGGTGAACAGGTGTTGTGTGTCGTGCACTTGCGTGCCGCATAGCGCACAGAGTGGTGTTGGGTGTGTGTCCGGTGTAATGTTGTGTAGGTAGGACTGGAGGGCTGGTGATTTGTTGGTTCGGAGTTGTGCTAGGAGTTGTCTGGTTCTGTGTGGTAGGTCTTGCTCTGATGGGACTATTTCTGGTGCTGGTGCATGTATTACTTTGTTGTGTTGTCTGGTGTCCAAGTGTGTTTGTACAAAGTGGGTGTGTATGTCTTTCATGTTCTGTTTTATGGTGTCGTTGTTGGTGTCCTGTGGTGCTGTGTCTTTGTTGTGTGTGTAGTTGTTGTTGTGGAAGATTGTTTGTTTCTTTTGTCTGGGTGGTGGTGGTTGTTGAGTGAGTGGGTGTAGTGGGTGGGTTGGGTGTTGGGCTTTTTGTCTGATTTGCGATGCGTGTAGTTTTAGATGGGTGTTCAGTGGGAGAGTTTTTGTTTCCTCATGCAAGTGTTGTATGTTTGTGTCTTGTGTGCATCCTGTTGCTATTCTGAGTGCGGTGTTCTGTGTGGTCTGGAGTTTTGTCTTGTTTGTGTCCGATAGTGTTGGTGACCATATAGTGTTTGCGTATTCGAGGCGTGTGAGTGTGGTTGCTTTGTATGTGGTGAGTATAGTTTCTTTGGATTTTCCCCAGTGAGTGGTTGTTAAGGCTTTAAGTATTTTGTTTGATTGCTTGGCGCGGGTTAGAGTGTGTTGTGTGCGTTTTGAGAAGGTGAGTTTGGGGTCCCATGTTAATCCCAGTATTTTGGGTTCGCGGACTGTGGGTAGGGTGGTGTTATCTATTTGTAAAGTGAGTCTGTTGCTGTATTCTGCCGGATCCGGTGTGAACAGAGTGGTGGTGGTTTTGTCTGCGTTGAGTGTGAGTTGGTTCTGTTTTGTCCAGTTGTATATGTCGTGGAGATATTTTTGTACTTGTTGTTGTGCCTGTTGTGGTTTGACATGTGTGGATAGAATGGTGATGTCGTCTGCATATGTAACTGTGTGTACATTTGGAGGTGGTTGTGGTAAGTCTGCCATGTATATGTTGAATAGTGTTGGTGAAAGTACTCCCCCCTGTGGTACCCCCGTTTTCGTGTTTCTATGTTCTGATGTTTCCCCCCGGTATTGAGTGTATTGTCTGCGCCCCCTTATGTAGTTGAAGATGTATTTGATGATGATGTTTGGGGTGTTAGTGTTGTTGAGTTTGTTTGTGAGTGTGTGTAGGTTTACCGTGTCAAAGGCTTTGGACATGTCTAGGGCAATGGCAACTGTTCGTTGTGGTGGTTTTTGTTGATTGAAACCTGTGGCTATGATGTTGTGTATGTGGTGTAGTGCTGTGGTTGTGGAGTGTTGTTTTCGGAAGCCGTGTTGGTGAGAGGGTATTTGAGTGTTGTTGGTAATGAAGGGTAGTATTACCTTTTCCATTGTTTTGGCTATTGGGCTGAGTAGTGCTATTGGTCTGTAGGATGGGCCGAGTGCGTGGTTTTTGTTGGGTTTTGGTATTGGGATTATTTTTGCAGTCTTCCATATTGCGGGGATGGTGTTGGTGTTGAGTGATGTGTTGTAAGTGTGTGTGAGTAGTGTTATTGCTTTGGGGCCTAGGTGTTTCAGATGTCTGATGTTTATGTTGTCTGGGCCTGTGGAGTTGTTGCTTTTGGATCGTTGTAGTGCTTGTTTGACTTGTTGTTCTGTGATGGTTATGGGCGTGGTGTTGAGTTTTCGTATTTTGCGTTGTAGTTGTCTGTATGTTCTGTTGGTTTTGTGTTGTATTATGTTGGTGAATTGTTTGTTGAATGCTCGTGCTTTCTGTTTGTTGGATATTGCCGTGTGTTGTCCGAACTGTATTGTGGTGTTTTCTGGTGCTTTTTGTTCTTTGTTAGATAGTCTTGTTACTGTGTTCCAGAGTATGTATTGTTTGTGTCTGTGGTTCCATGCATCCGTTAAGTGTTCTTTCCATAGCTCTTGTTTGTGTTTTTGGATTTGTTTGTCTATTTCTTTGTTTAGGTCTGTGATGCGTGGGTCTTGGTGGTTTTGTTGTCTGATGTCGTTTCTTTGGCTGATGAGTGTTCTGATGTGTTGTGGTAGGAGAAGTGATTTGCTTTATATTTTTCCGTGGGGTATGTGGTGTTTGTCTGTTGTAAGTATGAGGTTTGTGAGCATGGTGTTGGCTGTGTGGATGTTGTCAGGTATGGTTAAGTTCTCCAGTGCTGATTCTATTTCAGAGGTGTATCCTTCCCAGTCTGCTTTCCTGTAATTTGTGTAAGTTTGAAGGTGTTGTTGTAGGCGGAAAGGAGCACGCGTGTTGTGTGTGATTTTAATAGGAAGGTGGTCTGAACTGAGTGCGTGTATTGTGGTCCATGTTGTTCTGTTTGTGATGCTGTTGCTGGCTGTTGTGATGTCCGGTGATGTTGGTTGTTGGTTGATGTTTGTAGGTTTTCTGGTAGGTGTGTTTGCGTTTAGAGTGATTTGTTGGGAGTTCTGTAGTATGTCTGCAATGAGGGTGCCTCTGTGGTCGTCGTAGGGAGAGTGCCATTGTGTTGAGTGAGCGTTGATGTCTGCGGTTAGAATGGTGTTGTTCAGCGAGTTTATGTATTGGAAGGTGTTGGTGATGTCTGTGTCTTCTGTGGCGTGGTCTGGTCGGGTGGTATCTCTGGGGGGTATATACATGTTGCATATGTGTAGTCTTTTGTGGTTGGTTATGTGAATCTTTACGGTTTGAATTTCTGTAGTGTTGGTGTTAATGTTGTTGGGGATGTTCATGGGAGTGAATGTGACTGATTTGTGAATGTATGTGAGCAGTCCTCCTCCTCCCTTGTGTTCTCTGTCTTTCCTAATGCTGGTGTAGTTGGTGAGACGAGGTGTGTTGTGTTGTTTTTCTAGTTTGGTTTCTTGTATGGTGATGATGTCTGCGTGCTGTTGTGAGGCGAGTTCTTCTAGTTCTGTTTTCTTGTTTTGGATGCCGTTGATGTTTATTTGTAGTATGGTCAGTGTGTGTTTGTTGTTTTTGTTGGTGGGTGTTGTTCTTTGTGGGTTGTTCGGGGGTTGTGGTGTTGGGGTGTTTGTTGTTTGCGTGTGTGTTCTGCATGTCCACGTGTTTGTGTATTGGCGGGTGGTGATGCCGGAGCAATGTCTGTGTATCCAGTGTGGGTGTGTTGAGTTGCATCTGAGTGAGGTTTGTCTGCGTGTGATGATTCTATTGCAGCTATTGCAGGTCCAGGTTTGGGGGGGTGGTCTTGTGTTTGTTGTATCTCTGTTGGAGTTGTCTGTCCGTGTTGCCTTTGAGGGTAGTGTTGGTGAGGCGAGTGTGTTGTTTTGGTCTGTTTGTGCTCTGCTGCCTGTTGGTGTCCTACGAGGTGTTGTTGTTCGTGGTGGTGTTTTGGGATGTAGTCTGCATTTCCATGTTATGTTGTATTGTCTAGTGTTTATGTTTGTGCAATGTTTGTGTACCCAGTGTGGTGTGTGGTGGTTGCATCTGAAGGATGTCTGTCTTCTTGTAATCTGTTGTGTGCAAATGTCGCATGTCCAGGTAGTTTGTTGTGTGTGTGTTTGTTGCGTGCGTGAGAGTGTCTGTGTGGGCCCCGGATTTGTCTCTATGTCCCCCGCCTGGAGCAAAAGGTCCGCCCGCCACCCTGCCAGGTTCAGGGGGCGGTTAGCCGAAAAAAAAAAAAAACGGCCGTAAGAGCACCCCGTTCGGGGTGCAGGGATTGGTTCCTTGATTTGTCCCCCCGTTCGGGGGGAACCCTCCAACTGCGAGTAAGCCAAGGAGTTTGGAGGTACAGCAGGTTGACAGCAGTGTGATCGAGCAGATTAGATAGAGTAGAATTTGAATGGGGCTTCACTGATTTATTTCATACAATTCATATCTAAAACACAGTTGAAAAATATTTGATTGTTAAAATATTTAAATACAAGAACTATATCAAGAAATTAACAAAACATAGTTTTTTTAGTTAGGAGAAAAGTCTAAAAACATATCACAAATGACAAACGTTGTGCCTCTCCTCCTCCTGTTCTTCAATGAAGCTGATCACCCTCCAGCTCCCGTTAGAAACATCGTGCTGCTGAAGGTGTGCCGGCAGAATGGTTGTGATACAGGAGGTGCTGTGGACTCTCCCAGAAACGAGGACCTAGTTTAGTTGTAGATCCAGTAAAACATAGTGCAAATGTGACATTATTTATAATGCACAGTTACAGTCTTGTGAATATTAAAAAATGTACTTCATGTAATGCAGGAAGCGAATATTTCAAACGAACTAAGGCAGCAAACAGTAAGAGCAAAATCGTGTTCCAAACATTAACTCTTTTTTTAAATGTCAATTAGCTTGTGAGTAATAAGACAAAATGTGACTGTCAGACAGAGAACTGTCAGAGCAAACGGTAGATTTTAGAAAGTCCTGCCGAAATAAATCTGCACCCGACTGCGACTGTCAGCGTTGAACTGCCGCCATTGCTGTCAAAGTCAGACACATCTCCAAAATTGTTGGAGCAAATTTTTAAGCAGGCTTCATCTTGATAAATTGACCACGTATTTGACATTTACACCATAACGTTACCGCCTAAAATAATCGTAAAACAAAATTTTGTTTAACAACAACAGTAATATGTACCCCAAAAGCTTTCAAAGCGTCTGAAAGTTTTCTCCTCCGTTTTTGTTGGGGCTTGGCTCGAAATGCATCATGATTGGCCGCCCGAAGTCCACGTGTCTGTCGGACGTGCTCTCATTGGTCTACAATACCATCATGGATGAATAAATACTCAAAGGGCTTGCCAGGCAAGCCCTTTGAACCCTTTAAATACTCAATGGGCTTGCCTGGCAAGCCCTTTGAGTATTTATTCCATATTGCCCACTAGTTCACTAGTAAGGTCATTTTGACGCTTACTAGTGAACATGTAAGGCCATAAATGTGCCCACTAGTTCACTAGTAAGATCATTTTGAGGCTTACTAGTTGACATGTAAGCCACAAAACGCCCGCTAGTTCACTAGTAAGATAATTTTGAGGCTTCTAATGAACATGTAAGCCACAGAACGCCCACTAGTTCACTAGTAAGATCATTTTGACGCTTACTAATGAACATGTAAGCCACAAAACGCTCACTAGTTCACTAGTAAGGTCATTTTGACGCTTACTAGTGAACATGTAAGCCACAAAACGCTCACTGGTTCACTAGTAAGGTAATTTTGACGCTTACTAGTGAACATGTAAGCCACAAAACGCCCACTAGTTCCCTAGTAAGATCATTTTGACGCTTATTTATGAACATGTCAGCCACAAAACGCTCACACGTTCACTAGTAAGATCATTTTGACGCTTACTAGTGAACATGTAAGCCACAAAACGCCCACTAGTTCACTAGTAAGGTCATTTTGACGCTTACTAGTGAACATGTAAGCCACAAAACGCCCACTAGTTCACTAGTAAGATCATTTTGACGCTTACTAGTGAACATGTAAGGCCATAAATGTGCCCACTAGTTCACTAGTAAGTTCATTTTGAGGCTTACTAGTTGACATGTAAGCCACACATCGCCTACTAGTTCACTAGTAAGATCATTTTGAGGCTTACTAGTGAACATGTAAGCCACAAAACGCCCAATAGTTCACTAGTAAGATCATTTTGACGCTTACTAGTGAACATGTAAGCCACAAAACGCTCACTAGTTTACTAGTAAGGTCATTTTGACGCTTACTAGTGAACATGTAAGCCACAAAACGCTCACTAGTTCACTATCCATCCATCCATCCATAATAAGATAATTTTGACGCTTACTACTGAACATTTAAGGCCATAAATGTGCCCACTAGTTCACTGGTAAGATGATTTTGACGCTTACTAGTGAACATGTAAGGCCATAAATGTGCCCACTTGTAGTGCTAGTGACATTACACTGTACTTGCATTAAATGCAAATAAGGATGATTACGAAAACATGTAACGGTATCCTATTGGCTGTACGTTTCAAAATAGTGTCATCCCACCAGTCAGGGCTCATGATTTTGGAAATTCTGTGCCCACTTAGTTTTTTAAAACAACAATGGCGGACAGTGTCCTGAGACGTATTCGGCGAAGGTGCAGGGCAATAGAGAGTGCCTGTCATCAAGGGTCTGCCGGTGAAAGTGAAGCACGCGCGATAAACATTTCAATTGCTAATTTAAGAAGAGTTAGTGACCAGTTTAGCGCTGATACTATTCAAAGTTTGATTCAAAGTCCAATAGATCTCCGATCTGTCATCATTGCGGGACCCACTCCTAATGGTGGACGTGTTTGTTCCCATGTGGCACATCGTTTGCACACAGGTAAAATGGCTACCATTTTTTGTCATTGGTTTTTCGTATGTATTTTTATTCGAACTACACACGGGTTTTACTGACGACTTGCTGTGACTTACCTTCTATCACCCTGTCAAACGTCGTTTTATACCAGTGGTTTTCCTGCAAATCAGTAGACTATTAAGTAACGCGATGGCTGTACACTTTTAAGCAATAACTAGTGATCTTTTAGTTATTCAATTATAAGTTTGAATTATTTTTTTCTTGAGTAAAATGGTTAGAGAAAATAGCTGCTCGTGGTTTTGAAGCTGCATATACTTTTATGTACATCTGTGTCTATATGCCTGTACTGTATACAGTATATAAAAAACACGTAGTGATTCGTTTGCTTGAATTCCTTAATCCTTTTATTTCCATACTTTAGGTAGACGAGGAAGACCAGCACTTGACATTACAAGTGATCAAATTGAACTGCTCCCCACTCAGGGCTTTACAGTGAGAGCCATCACGGGGATGTTGGGTTGTTCCTCTTCATACCTGCATAAAAAAATGACGTTTTTTTCAGATTTCAGCCAGAAATAGATTTACTCCCATTCATGATGTTGACCTGGAGGAGCATGTCAGAAGATTGCACAGCCAATTTCCCAGATCAGGCTCGAAAGCAAGTGTTCTGCTACATACTCTTGTCCCTTCATGTATATATCATTATATTCATTGTGAAAGTGTACTTTCTTTATTGTGTTGTTTTATGAACCTGTTGCAGATGATGAGGGCATACCTGCGTGCTGATGGTATTGTAGTACAAAGAAAAAGAGTTCGAGAAATCCTCAACCGTATTGAGCCAGCTGCTGCAGCCCAGAGATGGAGCCAGACTGTGGCTAGAAGAACATACTATGTGCCATTCCCCAATAGTTTATGGCACATAGATGGGCATATGCGTCTCATTCGGTAATAAGGGATCATCTTATATTTGTACTCGTGGGAGCATTAGAAAGCCATATTGTATGGACAGCACAGATTAAATTGAATTTTATCATTTGTATATCCAAGTTACACAAACTCCAAATTGCCTCCATGTAGTCTTAAGTGCACAGCAATACCTTCTCTACCAAGATGATATTTCAAACAAGATATGAAACTTGATTGTTTTCTTGTATTTAATCATTATTCTTTTCATGTTTGTTTTACAGGTGGGTGTTTGTGACACATGCCGGCATTGATGGGAATTCCAGGCTAATAACGTACCTTCAACTGGAGCACAGACAACACAGCTTTGACAGTGTTGAAATATTTTGTCCAAGCCACCTGCCTGTATGGGTTACCCTCCAGAGTAAGATCCGACCATGGTGGTGAAAACACTGGTTGCTCTTTTAATGAACCTACTGCAGGGACAAGACACCAAAATTATTTCTAGCTCCAGCCAACACCCCCTCACAATTTACTCACACCTCCCATGGCCTGATTATCCACCAACAGGGGCCCTTTTTGGATTATCATTTTGGCATAGGAACTTTCCTTTCCTATCCTAACCGAGTGAGATGAGCCGGTAGCACCTGGAGCAAAGATCGTCTAAATTTTAATAATGCTTAGGAAAGGTTCTGACCATCCTTTACGAAAGGAAAGGAGATATATTATGCAGCAGGAATATTTAAAGGGGAAGTCTTTTTTTATGTTGTTGTTGTTGTTGTTGTTGTTGTCGACCCCACCCGTGCCCCGACATTGGGGGACCGGGCCCTCACTCCGTCTCCCGGATCCCCAGACCCCCCTCCTCCGCCCAGCGGGCGAGCAGGGCCGCCACTCCGCTTGGGTTTCGCCAGAGGTCCTCCGGAGTCAGTGTGGTGGGTATGTTTGTGCAGGTGAACAGGTGTTGTGTGTCGTGCATTTGCGTGCCGCATAGCGCACAGAGTGGTGTTGGGTGTGTGTCCGGTGTAATGTTGTGTAGGTAGGAGTGGAGGGCTGGTGATTTGTTGGTTCGGAGTTGTGCTAGGAGTTGTCTGGTTCTGTGTGGTAGGTCTTGCTCTGATGGGTCTATTTCTGGTGCTGGTGCATGTATTACTTTGTTGTGTTGTCTGGTGTCCAAGTGTGTTTGTACAAAGTGGGTGTGTATGTCTTTCATGTTCTGTTTTACGGTGTCGTTGTTGGTGTCCTGTGGTGCTGTGTCTTTGTTGTGTGTGTAGTTGTTGTTGTGGAAGATTGTTTGTTTCTTTTGTCTGGGTGGTGGTGGTTGTTGAATGAGTGGGTGTAGTGGGTGGGTTGGGTGTTGGGCTTTTTGTCTGATTTGCGATGCGTGTAGTTTTAGATGGGTGTTCAGTGGGAGAGTTTTTGTTTCCTCATGCAAGTGTTGTATGTTTGTGTCTTGTGTGCATCCTGTTGCTATTCTGAGTGCGGTGTTCTGTGTGGTCTGGAGTTTTGTCTTGTTTGTGTCCGATAGTGTTGGTGACCATATAGTGTTTGCGTATTCGAGGCGTGTGAGTGTGGTTGCTTTGTATGTGGTGAGTATAGTTTCTTTGGATTTTCCCCAGTGAGTGGTTGTTAAGGCTTTAAGTATTTTGTTTGATTGCTTGGCGCGGGTTAGAGTGTGTTGTGTGTGTTTTGAGAAGGTGAGTTTGGGGTCCCATGTTAATCCCAGTATTTTGGGTTCGCGGACTGTGGGTAGGGTGGTGTTATCTATTTGTAAAGTGAGCCTGTTGCTGTATTCTGCCGGATCCGGTGTGAACAGAGTGGTGGTGGTTTTGTCTGCGTTGAGTGTGAGTTGGTTCTGTTTTGTCCAGTTGTATATGTCGTGGAGATATTTTTGTACTTGTTGTTGTGCCTGTTGTGGTTTGACATGTGTGGATAGAATGGTGATGTCGTCTGCATATGTAACTGTGTGTACATTTGGAGGTGGTTGTGGTAAGTCTGCCATGTATATGTTGAATAGTGTTGGTGAAAGTACTCTCCCCTGTGGTACCCCCGTTTTCGTGTTTCTATGTTCTGATGTTTCCCCCCGGTATTGAGTGTATTGTCTGCGTCCCCTTATGTAGTTGAAGATGTATTTGATGATGATGTTTGGGGTGTTAGTGTTGTTGAGTTTGTTTGTGAGTGTGTGTAGGTTTACCGTGTCAAAGGCTTTGGACATGTCTAGGGCTATGGCAACTGTTCGTTGTGGTGGTTTTTGTTGATTGAAACCTGTGGCTATGATGTTGTGTATGTGGTGTAGTGCTGTGGTTGTGGAGTGTTGTTTTCGGAAGCCGTGTTGGTGAGAGGGTAGTTGAGTGTTGTTGGTAATGAAGGGTAGTATTACCTTTTCCATTGTTTTGGCTATTGGGCTGAGTAGTGCTATTGGTCTGTAAGATGGGCCGAGTGCGTGGTTTTTGTTGGGTTTTGGTATTGGGATTATTTTTGCAGTCTTCCATATTGCGGGGATGGTGTTGGTGTTGAGTGATGTGTTGTAAGTGTGTGTGAGTAGTGTTATTGCTTTGGGGCCTAGGTGTTTCAGATGTCTGTTTATGTTGTCTGGGCCTGTGGAGTTGTTGCTTTTGGAGCGTTGTAGTGCTTGTTTGACTTGTTGTTCTGTGATGGTTATGGGCGTGGTGTTGAGTTTTCGTATTTTGCGTTGTAGTTGTCTGTATGTTCTGTTGGTTTTGTGTTGTATTATGTTGGTGAATTGTTTGTTGAATGCTCGTGCTTTCTGTTTGTTGGATATTGCCGTGTGTTGTCCGAACTGTATTGTGGTGTTTTCTGGTGCTTTTTGTTCTTTGTTTGATAGTCTTGTTACTGTGTTCCAGAGTATGTGTTGTTTGTGTCTGTGGTTCCATGCATCCGTTAAGTGTTCTTTCCATAGCTCTTGTTTGTGTTTTTGGATTTGTGTGTCTATTTCTTTGTTTAGGTCTGTGATGCGTGGGTCTTGGTGGTTTTGTTGTCTGAAGTCGTTTCTTTGGCTGATGAGTGTTCTGATGTGTTGTGGTAGGAGAAGTGATTTGCTTTTTATTTTTCCGTGGGGTGTGTGGTGTTTGTCTGCTGTAAGTATGAGGTTTGTGAGCATGGTGTTGGCTGTGTGGATGTTGTCAGGTATGGTTATGTTCTCCAGTGCTGATTCTATTTCAGAGGTGTATCCTTCCCAGTCTGCTTTCCTGTAATTTGTGTAAGTTTGAAGGTGTTGTTGTAGGCGGAAAGGAGCACGCGTGTTGTGTGTGATTTTGATAGGAAGGTGGTCTGAACTGAGTGCGTGTATTGTGGTCCATGTTGTTCTGTTTGTGATGCTGTTGCTGGCTGTTGTGATGTCCGGTGATGTTGGTTGTAGGTTGATGTTTGTAGGTTTTCTGGTGGGTGTGTTTGCGTTTAGAGTGATTTGTTGGGAGTTTTGTAGTATGTCTGCAATGTGGGTGCCTCTGTGGTCGTCGTAGGGAGAGTGCCATTGTGTTGAGTGAGCGTTGATGTCTGCGGTTAGAATGGTGTTGTTCAGCGAGTTTATGTATTGGAAGGTGTTGGTGATGTCTGTGTCTTCTGTGGCGTGGTCTGGTCGGGTGGTATCTCTGGGGGGTATATACATGTTGCATATGTGTAGTCTTTTGTGGTTGGTTATGTGAATCTTTACGGTTTGAATTTCTGTAGTGTTGGTGTTAATGTTGTTGGGGATGTTCATGGGAGTGAATGTGTATCTACTGTATATCTATAAAAAAAATCCTCGTCTCACCCCTCAGGTGGTGTCCATCCCTCATTCAGCTGGGGTCTTCTACCAGAGGCCAGGAAGCTTGAGGGTTCTGCGCAGTATCCTTGCCGTTCCCAGCACTGCACATTTCTGGACTGAGATGTCCGATGTTGTTCCCGGGATCTGTTGCAACCACTCATCATCTAGTTTGGGGGTCACTGCCCCGAGTGCTCCGACCACCACAGGCACGACTGTCCCCTTTACCTTCCAGGCTCTCTCCAGCTCCTCTCTGAGCCCTTGGGATTTCTCGAGTTTCTCGTGTTCCTTCTTTCTGATGTTTCCAGCACTTGGGACCGCTACATCCACTACAACGGCTTTCCTCTGCCCTTTATCTATCATCAGGATATCTGGTTGGTTCGCCATTACCATCTTGTCAGTCTGGATCTGGAAGTCCCATAGGATCTTCGCTCTGTCATTCTCCACCACCTTCGGAGGTGCTTCCCATTTTGACCTTGGGGTTTCCAGTCCGTACTCCGCACAGATGTTTCGGTAGACTATGCCAGCCACCTGGTTATGGCGTTCCATATAGGCTTTCCCTGCCAGCACCTTACACCCTGCAGTTATGTGTTAGATCGTCTCAGGTGCCTCTTTGCACAACCTACACCTTGGGTCTTGTCTGGTGTGGTATATCTGGGCCTCAATGGCTCTAGTGCTCAGGGCCTGCTCCTGAGCAGCCAGGATGAGTGCCTCTGTACTGTCCTTCAGGCCAGCCCTCTCTAGCCACTGATGGGAATTCTTGAGATCGGCCACTTCAGTTATGGTCCGGTGGTACATCCCGTGTAGGGGCTTGTCCTCCGATGATGGTCCCTCTTCCAGCGCCTCATCCTCTGTTGCCCATTGTCTGAGACATTCTCTGAGTACGTCATCCGTTGGAGCCTTCTCCTTGATGTATTCATGGAGCTTGGATGTTTCATCCTGGACAGTGGCTCTCACACTCACTAGTCCCCAGCCGCTTTCCTTGTTGCCAGTTCAAGGTTGCCATTGGCTTGTGGTACACCGAGGTACTTGTAGCTGTCCTCAATGTCTGCTATTGTTCCTTCGGGGAGTGAGACCCCTTCAGTCCGGACTACCGTTCCTCTCTTAGTCACCATCCGACTATCACATCCCGATGTCGCTGCTGTAGATCCTGGTTGTGTGGATCAGGGAGTCTATGTCCCTTTCACTCTTAGCATACAGCTTTATGTCATCCATGTAGAGGAGGTGACTGATCGTAGCTTCATTTCTGAGGCTGTATCCATAGCCTGTCTTGGTGATTACTTGGCTTAGGGAGTTCAGTCCTATGCAGAACAGCAATGGGGAGAGTGCATCACCTTGGTATATGCCACATTTGATGGACACTTGGGTAAGTGGCTTGCCATTGGCTTCAAGTGTGGTTTTCCACATCCTCATCAAGTTCGCAACGAAGGCTCTTAGGGTCCTGTTCACCTTATACACATCCAAGCATTCAGTGATCCATGTATGTGGCATCGAGTCATAGGCTTTCTTTTAATCAATCCAGGCTGTGCACAGGTTGGTACATCGGGACCTGCAGTCTTGTGCGACTGTTCTGTCAACCAGGAGCTGATGTTTGGCTCCCCTGGTATCTCTACCAATGCCCTTCCGTGCTTCGCTCATGTATTGATCCATGTGTGCACTTATCTTAGCCGCAACATGAGCTTCCAAAATTGTGGAGGGACAGGTTATTGGCCGATAGTTGGATGCGACTGCACCCTTTGAGGGATCTTTCATGATAAGGATCGTTCGCCCTTCGGTTAGCCATCCTGGGTGAGTCCCATCCCTAGGCAGCTGGTTCATTTGTGCTGCTGGGCGCTCATGGAGTGCTGTGAGTCTCTTTAGCCAGTAAGTGTGGACCATGTCCGGGCCTGGTGCTGTCCAGTTCTTCATATTTGAGACTATTTCCTTTATGTCTGCCACTGTTATGGTAATTGGGTTCTGTTCAGGGAGGTGTCTGTGCTCCTCTCTTTGGGTGACCAGCCATTGTGCACTGCTGTTATGTGCAACCTCCTTCTCCCATCTGCCTCTCCAGTACCTTTCAGTTTCCAGTCTTGGTGGATCAGCTCTGTTGTTAGGACCCTGCCACTGAGCGTACACTTTCGCAGGTTGTGTTGCAAACAGCCTGTTTATTCGTCTGGCCTCATTCTCTTTCGTGTACCGCTTTAGGCGGCTGGACAAGGCTTGGAGCCTTTGTTTCGAGTGCTTCATATATGGTCATCTGGATGTACCTCTCAGGATCGGCCTTTTCATCACACCTCTCTGGACCTCAGTCAATTGACTCACATCTTTCCGAGCCGCCTTGATCTTAGCCTCCAACCGTCTTTTCCATGGTCGGTAATGTATCTCATGGCTTCCATGGTTGCCCTTATAGCCAAGCATCTCAAGGATCACTGATGCTGAAGCGTATATCAGTTCATTTCCGTGATCGTTACGGTAAGGATCGCCCTCAGTGCTGAATTCACACTTTCCAAGAGACTTTCAGGTGGTACTTCACATAGCCGTTGTAATCGGATTCTAGGTTTCCCAGCTTTCATTCTTGCCATGATCTTAGCTTTCAGGTCAGTTGCTGCCTCGCTCAGCATTTCATTCATTGGGGCTGGCCTCCCAATCTCATCATCTGCATTCACTCTGGTATGAACTCCTCCTCTGATCTGGCAGCCTGGGGCCCCTCACCATGGAACCTGCGTTGTACCTCATCAATCTCAAGTTGTGACAGCAGTTGCCGTTTGTGGATGTTGGAACACTGAGTTACGAGTTGTTTCGTGGCCACCCGTGACTGTGGGTTTCGAAGTAACCATTTAGCCCACATTCTCTCCATGTAACCTCTCTGACTAGGCTTGCTTGAGTAGTAGCATTCCAACAGAGCCATGTTATTGCATCTTGCCCATCTCTGCTCCATTTTTCATCAAGGTGCTCTGGTTCCCCAGCACCTGACGCAGACCTTGTTTGGCCGGGCGACGTCTGAGCTGGCATGTCATTCATTTTATTGTCTCTCATCATTGTATGAGGTACGCATTAGCGTGAAGGCTCTTGCCCAAGGACCCACACTGGATGGTGTTATGTGCTCATTTTTTGCCCCAAGTGGGGAGCGGAGGGACGGGCGCTGGGGGGGGGACCATCGTGGTGGGGCGGGCCCCTACGCGGGATGTGCCACCGGACCGTGGCTGAGGTGGCTGATCTCAAGAAGTCCTATCGGTGGCTGGAGGGGACTGGCCTGGGGGACAGCGCAGGGGCGCTCATCCTGGCTGCTCAGGAGCGGGCCTTGGGCGCCGGAGCCGTCGAGGCCCGGATGTGCCGCGCCGGACAGGACCCGGGGTGTGGGTTGTGCGGGGAGGCGCCTGGGACGATCCGGCACGTGGCTGCGGGGTGTGGGATGCTGGCAGGGGGGGCCTGCGTGGAGCGCCATGGCCAGGTGGCTGGCGTGGTCTGCCGAGGCATCTGTGCGGAGTGTGGACTGGGGGCCCCGGGGTCGGAGTGGGGGGCACCTCCGAGGGTGGTGGAGGGTGGCGGAGCGGGGATCCTGTGGGACTTCCGGATCCAGACTGGCGGGATGGTGGTGGCGAGCCAGCCAGATGTCGTGGTCGTGGATGGGGGGCGGAGGAGGGCCGTTGTGGTGGATGTGGCGGTCCCAGGTGGTGGAGGCATCGGGAGGGGGGAGCATGGGGGGCTCGGGGGGTACCAGGGGCTCGGGGAGGGGCTGGGGAGGGCCTGGGGGGTGGGGGTGGCGGTCGTGCCTGTGGTGGTCGGGGCGCTCGGGGCAGTGACCCCCGGACTGGATGGGTGGTTGCGACAGATCCCGGGACCAGCGTCGGACATCTCGGTCCGGAGGTGTGCGGTGCTGGGAGCGGCGGGGGTACTGCGCGGGGCCCTCGGGCTTCCTGGCCTCTGGTGGAGGACCCGAGCTGAATGAGGGACGGACACCACCCGAGGACACCTCCTATTGGCTCCATGATAAGAGCTCCACCCAGCAAAGAATTAACCCTTTAAAACCTGATTCTGAGCTTTCACAATTATTTACCGCCATTTGCGTAATATCTACAGTATACAGAAGGAATCAAGCAATTTTTACCAATGTATCTGTAGGTGATGTTTATTTATTATGTACACAGAGATAAAGAGTAATGGCACAGCTCTGCAGTATCTTTCCACTTTTATATATGTATGCTATACTAAATAAAATGAATAGGGCACCATATAATGCAACAGTTATGCAACTCCCTAAATAATGATGTGAATTTTCAGTTGTTGCTAAATCAGTTAGGATGTTATAATTTGTGGTGTAGATGCGAATTTAGGAGAGCAGGACAATATATCGCATTGCAATTGGAGCAGCAGCTTGGTTGATGATGTCCCCAAACCGGCTCATTTATTATATTTGTCGTGCAATACAATGAAAATGAGCACAATTGCAAAACATAGGCTTCTTATATTTTAAAATAAAATAATCACATGTTTACCGTTCTGGGGTTTCTACAATCATGAATGGAGGCATTATTTACAGCAGGTTGATGTTGTTGTTGTTGTTGTCGACCCCACCCGTGCCCCGACATTGGGGGACCGGGCCCTCACTCCGTCTCCCGGATCCCCAGACCCCCCTCCGCCGCCCAGCGGGCGAGCAGGGCCGCCACTCCGCTTGGGTTTCGCCAGAGGTCCTCCGGAGTCAGTGTGGTGGGTATGTTTGTGCAGGTGAACAGGTGTTGTGTGTCGTGCACTTGCGTGCCGCATAGCGCACAGAGTGGTGTTGGGTGTGTGTCCGGTGTAATGTTGTGTAGGTAGGAGTGGAGGGCTGGTGATTTGTTGGTTCGGAGTTGTGCTAGGAGTTGTCTGGTTCTGTGTGGTAGGTCTTGCTCTGATGGGTCTATTTCTGGTGCTGGTGCATGTATTACTTTGTTGTGTTGTCTGGTGTCCAAGTGTGTTTGTACAAAGTGGGTGTGTATGTCTTTCATGTTCTGTTTTATGGTGTCGTTGTTGGTGTCCTGTGGTGCTGTGTCTTTGTTGTGTGTGTAGTTGTTGTTGTGGAAGATTGTTTGTTTCTTTTGTCTGGGTGGTGGTGGTTGTTGAGTGGGTGGGTTGGGTGTTGGGCTTTTTGTCTGATTTGCGATGCGTGTAGTTTTAGATGGGTGTTCAGTGGGAGAGTTTTTGTTTCCTCATGCAAGTGTTGTATGTTTGTGTCTTGTGTGCATCCTGTTGCTATTCTGAGTGCGGTGTTCTGTGTGGTCTGGAGTTTTGTCTTGTTTGTGTCCGATAGTGTTGGTGACCATATAGTGTTTGCGTATTCGAGGCGTGTGAGTGTGGTTGCTTTGTATGTGGTGAGTATAGTTTCTTTGGATTTTCCCCAGTGAGTGGTTGTTAAGGCTTTAAGTATTTTGTTTGATTGCTTGGCGCGGGTTAGAGTGTGTTGTGTGTGTTTTGAGAAGGTGAGTTTGGGGTCCCATGTTAATCCCAGTATTTTGGGTTCGCGGACTGTGGGTAGGGTGGTGTTATCTATTTGTAAAGTGAGCCTGTTGCTGTATTCTGCCGGATCCGGTGTGAACAGAGTGGTGGTGGTTTTGTCTGCGTTGAGTGTGAGTTGGTTCTGTTTTGTCCAGTTGTATATGTCGCGGAGATATTTTTGTACTTGTTGTTGTGCCTGTTGTGGTTTGACATGTGTGGATAGAATGGTGATGTCGTCTGCATATGTAACTGTGTGTACATTTGGAGGTGGTTGTGGTAAGTCTGCCATGTATATGTTGAATAGTGTTGGTGAAAGTACTCCCCCCTGTGGTACCCCCGTTTTCGTGTTTCTGTGTTCTGATGTTTCCCCCCGGTATTGAGTGTATTGTCTGCGTCCCCTTATGTAGTTGAAGATGTATTTGATGATGATGTTTGGGGTGTTAGTGTTGTTGAGTTTGTTTGTGAGTGTGTGTAGGTTTACCGTGTCAAAGGCTTTGGACATGTCTAGGGCTATGGCAACTGTTCGTTTTGGTGGTTTTTGTTGATTGAAACCTGTGGCTATGATGTTGTGTATGTGGTGTAGTGCTGTGGTTGTGGAGTGTTATTTTCGGAAGCCGTGTTGGTGAGAGGGTAGTTGAGTGTTGTTGGTAATGAAGGGTAGTATTACCTTTTCCATTGTTTTGGCTATTGGGCTGAGTAGTGCTATTGGTCTGTAGGATGGGCCGAGTGCGTGGTTTTTGTTGGGTTTTGGTATTGGGATTATTTTTGCAGTCTTCCATATTGCGGGGATGGTGTTGGTGTTGAGTGATGTGTTGTAAGTGTGTGTGAGTAGTGTTATTGCTTTGGGGCCTAGGTGTTTCAGATGTCTGATGTTTATGTTGTCTGGGCCTGTGGAGTTGTTGCTTTTGGAGCGTTGTAGTGCTTGTTTGACTTGTTGTTCTGTGATGGTTATGGGCGTGGTGTTGAGTTTTCGTATTTTGCGTTGTAGTTGTCTGTATGTTCTGTTGGTTTTGTGTTGTATTATGTTGGTGAATTGTTTGTTGAATGCTCGTGCTTTCTGTTTGTTGGATATTGCCGTGTGTTGTCCGAACTGTATTGTGGTGTTTTCTGGTGCTTTTTGTTCTTTGTTAGATAGTCTTGTTACTGTGTTCCAGAGTATGTATTGTTTGTGTCTGTGGTTCCATGCATCCGTTAAGTGTTCTTTCCATAGCTCTTGTTTGTGTTTTTGGATTTGTTTGTCTATTTCTTTGTTTAGGTCTGTGATGCGTGGGTCTTGGTGGTTTTGTTGTCTGATGTCGTTTCTTTGGCTGATGAGTGTTCTGATGTGTTGTGGTAGGAGAAGTGATTTGCTTTTTATTTTTCCGTGGGGTATGTGGTGTTTGTCTGCTGTAAGTATGAGGTTTGTGAGCATGGTGTTGGCTGTGTGGATGTTGTCAGGTATGGTTAAGTTCTCCAGTGCTGATTCTATTTCAGAGGTGTATCCTTCCCAGTCTGCTTTCCTGTAATTTGTGTAAGTTTGAAGGTGTTGTTGTAGGCGGAAAGGAGCACGCGTGTTGTGTGTGATTTTGATAGGAAGGTGGTCTGAACTGAGTGCGTGTATTGTGGTCCATGTTGTTCTGTTTGTGATGCTGTTGCTGGCTGTTGTGATGTCCGGTGATGTTGGTTGTTGGTTGATGTTTGTAGGTTTTCTGGTAGGTGTGTTTGCGTTTAGAGTGATTTGTTGGGAGTTCTGTAGTATGTCTGCAATGAGGGTGCCTCTGTGGTCGTCGTAGGGAGAGTGCCATTGTGTTGAGTGAGCGTTGATGTCTGCGGTTAGAATGGTGTTGTTCAGCGAGTTTATGTATTGGAAGGTGTTGGTGATGTCTGTGTCTTCTGTGGCGTGGTCTGGTCGGGTGGTATCTCTGGGGGGTATATACATGTTGCATATGTGTAGTCTTTTGTGGTTGGTTATGTGAATCTTTACGGTTTGAATTTCTGTAGTGTTGGTGTTAATGTTGTTGGGGATGTTCATGGGAGTGAATGTGACTGATTTGTGAATGTATGTGAGCAGTCCTCCTCCTCCCTTGTGTTCTCTGTCTTTCCTAATGCTGGTGTAGTTGGTGAGACGAGGTGTGTTGTGTTGTTTTTCTAGTTTGGTTTCTTGTATGGTGATGATGTCTGCGTGCTGTTGTGAGGCGAGTTCTTCTAGTTCTGTTTTCTTGTTTTGGATGCCGTTGATGTTTATTTGTAGTATGGTCAGTGTGTGTTTGTTGTTTTTGTTGGTGGGTGTTGTTCTTTGTGGGTTGTTCGGGGGTTGTGGTGTTGGGGTGTTTGTTGTTTGCGTGTGTGTTCTGCATGTCCACGTGTTTGTGTATTGGCGGGTGGTGATGCCGGAGCAATGTCTGTGTATCCAGTGTGGGTGTGTTGAGTTGCATCTGAGTGAGGCTTGTCTGCGTGTGATGATTCTATTGCAGCTATTGCAGGTCCAGGTTTGGGGGGGTGGTCTTGTGTTTGTTGTATCTCTGTTGGAGTTGTCTGTCCGTGTTGCGTTTGAGGGTAGTGTTGGTGAGGCGAGTGTGTTGTTTTGGTCTGTTTGTGCTCTGCTGCCTGTTGGTGTCCTACGAGGTGTTGTTGTTCGTGGTGGTGTTTTGGGATGTAGTCTGCATTTCCATGTTATGTTGTATTGTCTAGTGTTTATGTTTGTGCAATGTTTGTGTACCCAGTGTGGTGTGTGGTGGTTGCATCTGAAGGATGTCTGTCTTCTTGTAATCTGTTGTGTGCAAATGTCGCATGTCCAGGTAGTTTGTTGTGTGTGTGTTTGTTGCGTGCGTGAGAGTGTCTGTGTGGGCCCCGGATTTGTCTCTATGTCCCCCGCCTGGAGCAAAAGGTCCGCCCGCCACCCTGCCAGGTTCAGGGGGCGGTTAGCCGAAAAAAAAAAAAAAACGGCCGTAAGAGCACCCCGTTCGGGGTGCAGGGATTGGTTCCTTGATTTGTCCCCCCGTTCGGGGGGAACCCTCCAACTGCGAGTAAGCCAAGGAGTTTGGAGGTACAGCAGGTTGACAGCAGTGTGATCGAGCAGATTAGATAGAGTAGAATTTGAATGGGGCTTCACTGATTTATTTCATACAATTCATATCTAAAACACAGTTGAAAAATATTTGATTGTTAAAATATTTAAATACAAGAACTATATCAAGAAATTAACAAAACATAGTTTTTTTAGTTAGGAGAAAAGTCTAAAAACATATCACAAATGACAAACGTTGTGCCTCTCCTCCTCCTGTTCTTCAATGAAGCTGATCACCCTCCAGCTCCCGTTAGAAACATCGTGCTGCTGAAGGTGTGCCGGCAGAATGGTTGTGATACAGGAGGTGCTGTGGACTCTCCCAGAAACGAGGACCTAGTTTAGTTGTAGATCCAGTAAAACATAGTGCAAATGTGACATTATTTATAATGCACAGTTACAGTCTTGTGAATATTAAAAAATTTACTTCATGTAATGCAGGAAGCGAATATTTCAAATGAACTAAGGCAGCAAACAGTAAGAGCAAAATCGTGTTCCAAACATTAACTCTTTTTTTAAATGTCAATTAGCTTGTGAGTAATAAGACAAAATGTGACTGTCAGACAGAGAACTGTCAGAGCAAACGGTAGATTTTAGAAAGTCCTGCCGAAATAAATCTGCACCCGACTGCGACTGTCAGCGTTGAACTGCCGCCATTGCTGTCAAAGTCAGACACATCTCCAAAATTGTTGGAGCAAATTTTTAAGCAGGCTTCATCTTGATAAATTGACCACGTATTTGACATTTACACCATAACGTTACCGCCTAAAATAATCGTAAAACAAAATTTTGTGTAACAACAAGAGTAATATGTACCCCAAAAGCTTTCAAAGCGTCTGAAAGTTTTCTCCTCCGTTTTTGTTGGGGCTTGGCTCGAAATGCATCATGATTGGCCGCCCGAAGTCCACGTGTCTGTCGGACGTGCTCTCATTGGTCTACAATACCATCACGGATGAATAAATACTCAAAGGGCTTGCCAGGCAAGCCCTTTGAACCCTTTAAATACTCAATGGGCTTGCCTGGCAAGCCCTTTGAGTATTTATTCCATATTGCCCACTAGTTCACTAGTAAGGTCATTTTGACGCTTACTAGTGAACATGTAAGGCCATAAATGTGCCCACTAGTTCACTAGTAAGATCATTTTGAGGCTTACTAGTTGACATGTAAGCCACAAAACGCCCGCTAGTTCACTAGTAAGATAATTTTGAGGCTTCTAGTGAACATGTAAGCCACAGAACGCCCACTAGTTCACTAGTAAGATCATTTTGACGCTTACTAGTGAACATGTAAGCCACAAAACGCTCACTAGTTCACTAGTAAGGTCATTTTGACGCTTACTAGTGAACATGTAAGCCACAAAACGCTCACTGGTTCACTAGTAAGGTAATTTTGACGCTTACTAGTGAACATGTAAGCCACAAAACGCCCACTAGTTCCCTAGTAAGATCATTTTGACACTTATTTATGAACATGTCAGCCACAAAACGCTCACTCGTTCACTAGTAAGATCATTTTGACGCTTACTAGTGAACATGTAAGCCACAAAACGCCCACTAGTTCACTAGTAAGGTCATTTTGACGCTTACTAGTGAACATGTAAGCCACAAAACGCCCACTAGTTCACTAGTAAGATCATTTTGACGCTTACTAGTGAACATGTAAGGCCATAAATGTGCCCACTAGTTCACTAGTAAGTTCATTTTGAGGCTTACTAGTTGACATGTAAGCCACACATCGCCTACTAGTTCACTAGTAAGATCATTTTGAGGCTTACTAGTGAACATGTAAGCCACAAAACGCCCAATAGTTCACTAGTAAGATCATTTTGACGCTTACTAGTGAACATGTAAGCCACAAAACGCTCACTAGTTTACTAGTAAGGTCATTTTGACGCTTACTAGTGAACATGTAAGCCACAAAACGCTCACTAGTTCACTAGTAAGGTCATTTTGACGCTTACTAGTGAACATGTAAGCCGCAAAACGCCCACTAGTTCACTAATAAGATAATTTTGACGCTTACTACTGAACATTTAAGGCCATAAATGTGCCCACTAGTTCACTGGTAAGATGATTTTGACGCTTACTAGTGAACATGTAAGGCCATAAATGTGCCCACTTGTAGTGCTAGTGACATTACACTGTACTTGCATTAAATGCAAATAAGGATGATTACGAAAACATGTAACGGTATCCTATTGGCTGTACGTTTCAAAATAGTGTCATCCCACCAGTCAGGGCTCATGATTTTGGAAATTCTGTGCCCACTTAGTTTTTTAAAACAACAATGGCGGACAGTGTCCTGAGACGTATTCGGCGAAGGTGCAGGGCAATAGAGAGTGCCTGTCATCAAGGGTCTGCCGGTGAAAGTGAAGCACGCGCGATAAACATTTCAATTGCTAATTTAAGAAGAGTTAGTGACCAGTTTAGCGCTGATACTATTCAAAGTTTGATTCAAAGTCCAATAGATCTCCGATCTGTCATCATTGCGGGACCCACTCCTAATGGTGGACGTGTTTGTTCCCATGTGGCACATCGTTTGCACACAGGTAAAATGGCTACCATTTTTTGTCATTGGTTTTTCGTATGTATTTTTATTCGAACTACACACGGGTTTTACTGACGACTTGCTGTGACTTACCTTCTATCACCCTGTCAAACGTCGTTTTATACCAGTGGTTTTCCTGCAAATCAGTAGACTATTAAGTAACGCGATGGCTGTACACTTTTAAGCAATAACTAGTGATCTTTTAGTTATTCAATTATAAGTTTGAATTATTTTTTTCTTGAGTAAAATGGTTAGAGAAAATAGCTGCTCGTGGTTTTGAAGCTGCATATACTTTTATGTACATCTGTGTCTATATGCCTGTACTGTATACAGTATATAAAAAACACGTAGTGATTCGTTTGCTTGAATTCCTTAATCCTTTTATTTCCATACTTTAGGTAGACGAGGAAGACCAGCACTTGACATTACAAGTGATCAAATTGAACTGCTCCCCACTCAGGGCTTTACAGTGAGAGCCATCACGGGGATGTTGGGTTGTTCCTCTTCATACCTGCATAAAAAAATGACGTTTTTTTCAGATTTCAGCCAGAAATAGATTTACTCCCATTCATGATGTTGACCTGGAGGAGCATGTCAGAAGATTGCACAGCCAATTTCCCAGATCAGGCTCGAAAGCAAGTGTTCTGCTACATACTCTTGTCCCTTCATGTATATATCATTATATTCATTGTGAAAGTGTACTTTCTTTATTGTGTTGTTTTATGAACCTGTTGCAGATGATGAGGGCATACCTGCGTGCTGATGGTATTGTAGTACAAAGAAAAAGAGTTCGAGAAATCCTCAACCGTATTGAGCCAGCTGCTGCAGCCCAGAGATGGAGCCAGACTGTGGCTAGAAGAACATACTATGTGCCATTCCCCAATAGTTTATGGCACATAGATGGGCATATGCGTCTCATTCGGTAATAAGGGATCATCTTATATTTGTACTCGTGGGAGCATTAGAAAGCCATATTGTATGGACAGCACAGATTAAATTGAATTTTATCATTTGTATATCCAAGTTACACAAACTCCAAATTGCCTCCATGTAGTCTTAAGTGCACAGCAATACCTTCTCTACCGAGATGATATTTCAAACAAGATATGAAACTTGATTGTTTTCTTGTATTTAATCATTATTCTTTTCATGTTTGTTTTACAGGTGGGTGTTTGTGACACATGCCGGCATTGATGGGAATTCCAGGCTAATAACGTACCTTCAACTGGAGCACAGACAACACAGCTTTGACAGTGTTGAAATATTTTGTCCAAGCCACCTGCCTGTATGGGTTACCCTCCAGAGTAAGATCCGACCATGGTGGTGAAAACACTGGTTGCTCTTTTAATGAACCTACTGCAGGGACAAGACACCAAAATTATTTCTAGCTCCAGCCAACACCCCCTCACAATTTACTCACACCTCCCATGGCCTGATTATCCACCAACAGGGGCCCTTTTTGGATTATCATTTTGGCATAGGAACTTTCCTTTCCTATCCTAACCGAGTGAGATGAGCCGGTAGCACCTGGAGCAAAGATCGTCTAAATTTTAATAATGCTTAGGAAAGGTTCTGACCATCCTTTACAAAAGGAAAGGAGATATATTATGCAGCAGGAATATTTAAAGGGGGAGTCTTTTTTTATGTTGTTGTTGTTGTTGTTGTCGACCCCACCCGTGCCCCGACATTGGGGGACCGGGCCCTCACTCCGTCTCCCGGATCCCCAGACCCCCCTCCGCCGCCCAGCGGGCGAGCAGGGCCGCCACTCCGCTTGGGTTTCGCCAGAGGTCCTCCGGAGTCAGTGTGGTGGGTATGTTTGTGCAGGTGAACAGGTGTTGTGTGTCGTGCACTTGCGTGCCGCATAGCGCACAGAGTGGTGTTGGGTGTGTGTCCGGTGTAATGTTGTGTAGGTAGGAGTGGAGGGCTGGTGATTTGTTGGTTCGGAGTTGTGCTAGGAGTTGTCTGGTTCTGTGTGGTAGGTCTTGCTCTGATGGGTCTATTTCTGGTGCTGGTGCATGTATTACTTTGTTGTGTTGTCTGGTGTCCAAGTGTGTTTGCACAAAGTGGGTGTGTATGTCTTTCATGTTCTGTTTTATGGTGTCGTTGTTGGTGTCCTGTGGTGCTGTGTCTTTGTTGTGTGTGTAGTTGTTGTTGTGGAAGATTGTTTGTTTCTTTTGTCTGGGTGGTGGTGGTTGTTGAGTGAGTGGGTGTAGTGGGTGGGTTGGGTGTTGGGCTTTTTGTCTGATTTGCGATGCGTGTAGTTTTAGATGGGTGTTCAGTGGGAGAGTTTTTGTTTCCTCATGCAAGTGTTGTATGTTTGTGTCTTGTGTGCATCCTGTTGCTATTCTGAGTGCGGTGTTCTGTGTGGTCTGGAGTTTTGTCTTGTTTGTGTCCGATAGTGTTGGTGACCATATAGTGTTTGCGTATTCGAGGCGTGTGAGTGTGGTTGCTTTGTATGTGGTGAGTATAGTTTCTTTGGATTTTCCCCAGTGAGTGGTTGTTAAGGCTTTAAGTATTTTGTTTGATTGCTTGGCGCGGGTTAGAGTGTGTTGTGTGTGTTTTGAGAAGGTGAGTTTGGGGTCCCATGTTAATCCCAGTATTTTGGGTTCGCGGACTGTGGGTAGGGTGGTGTTATCTATTTGTAAAGTGAGCCTGTTGCTGTATTCTGCCGGATCCGGTGTGAACAGAGTGGTGGTGGTTTTGTCTGCGTTGAGTGTGAGTTGGTTCTGTTTTGTCCAGTTGTATATGTCGTGGAGATATTTTTGTACTTGTTGTTGTGCCTGTTGTGGTTTGACATGTGTGGATAGAATGGTGATGTCGTCTGCATATGTAACTGTGTGTACATTTGGAGGTGGTTGTGGTAAGTCTGCCATGTATATGTTGAATAGTGTTGGTGAAAGTACTCCCCCCTGTGGTACCCCCGTTTTCGTGTTTCTATGTTCTGATGTTTCCCCCCGGTATTGAGTGTATTGTCTGCGTCCCCTTATGTAGTTGAAGATGTATTTGATGATGATGTTTGGGGTGTTAGTGTTGTTGAGTTTGTTTGTGAGTGTGTGTAGGTTTACCGTGTCAAAGGCTTTGGACATGTCTAGGGCTATGGCAACTGTTCGTTGTGGTGGTTTTTGTTGATTGAAACCTGTGGCTATGATGTTGTGTATGTGGTGTAGTGCTGTGGTTGTGGAGTGTTGTTTTCGGAAGCCGTGTTGGTGAGAGGGTAGTTGAGTGTTGTTGGTAATGAAGGGTAGTATTACCTTTTCCATTGTTTTGGCTATTGGGCTGAGTAGTGCTATTGGTCTGTAAGATGGGCCGAGTGCGTGGTTTTTGTTGGGTTTTGGTATTGGGATTATTTTTGCAGTCTTCCATATTGCGGGGATGGTGTTGGTGTTGAGTGATGTGTTGTAAGTGTGTGTGAGTAGTGTTATTGCTTTGGGGCCTAGGTGTTTCAGATGTCTGATGTTTATGTTGTCTGGGCCTGTGGAGTTGTTGCTTTTGGAGCGTTGTAGTGCTTGTTTGACTTGTTGTTCTGTGATGGTTATGGGCGTGGTGTTGAGTTTTCGTATTTTGCGTTGTAGTTGTCTGTATGTTCTGTTGGTTTTGTGTTGTATTATGTTGGTGAATTGTTTGTTGAATGCTCGTGCTTTCTGTTTGTTGGATATTGCCGTGTGTTGTCCGAACTGTATTGTGGTGTTTTCTGGTGCTTTTTGTTCTTTGTTTGATAGTCTTGTTACTGTGTTCCAGAGTATGTGTTGTTTGTGTCTGTGGTTCCATGCATCCGTTAAGTGTTCTTTCCATAGCTCTTGTTTGTGTTTTTGGATTTGTGTGTCTATTTCTTTGTTTAGGTCTGTGATGCGTGGGTATTTGGTGGTTTTGTTGTCTGATGTCGTTTCTTTGGCTGATGAGTGTTCTGATGTGTTGTGGTAGGAGAAGTGATTTGCTTTTTATTTTTCCGTGGGGTATGTGGTGTTTGTCTGCTGTAAGTATGAGGTTTGTGAGCATGGTGTTGGCTGTGTGGATGTTGTCAGGTATGGTTATGTTCTCCAGTGCTGATTCTATTTCAGAGGTGTATCCTTCCCAGTCTGCTTTCCTGTAATTTGTGTAAGTTTGAAGGTGTTGTTGTAGGCGGAAAGGAGCACGCGTGTTGTGTGTGATTTTGATAGGAAGGTGGTCTGAACTGAGTGCGTGTATTGTGGTCCATGTTGTTCTGTTTGTGATGCTGTTGCTGGCTGTTGTGATGTCCGGTGATGTTGGTTGTTGGTTGATGTTTGTAGGTTTTCTGGTAGGTGTGTTTGCGTTTAGAGTGATTTGTTGGGAGTTCTGTAGTATGTCTGCAATGATGGTGCCTCTGTGGTCGTCGTAGGGAGAGTGCCATTGTGTTGAGTGAGCGTTGATGTCTGCGGTTAGAATGGTGTTGTTCAGCGAGTTTATGTATTGGAAGGTGTTGGTGATGTCTGTGTCTTCTGTGGCGTGGTCTGGTCGGGTGGTATCTCTGGGGGGTATATACATGTTGCATATGTGTAGTCTTTTGTCGTTGGTTATGTGAATCTTTACGGTTTGAATTTCTGTAGTGTTGGTGTTAATGTTGTTGGGGATGTTCATGGGAGTGAATGTGTATCTACTGTATATCTATAAAAAAAATCCTCGTCTCACCCCTCAGGTGGTGTCCATCCCTCATTCAGCTGGGGTCCTCTACCAGAGGCCAGGAAGCTTGAGGGTTCTGCGCAGTATCCTTGCCGTTCCCAGCACTGCACATTTCTGGACTGAGATGTCCGATGTTGTTCCCGGGATCTGTTGCAACCACTCATCATCTAGTTTGGGGGTCACTGCCCCGAGTGCTCCGACCACCACAGGCACGACTGTCCCCTTTACCTTCCAGGCTCTCTCCAGCTCCTCTCTGAGCCCTTGGGATTTCTCGAGTTTCTCGTGTTCCTTCTTTCTGATGTTTCCAGCACTTGGGACCGCTACATCCACTACAACGGCTTTCCTCTGCCCTTTATCTATCATCAGGATATCTGGTTGGTTCGCCATTACCATCTTGTCAGTCTGGATCTGGAAGTCCCATAGGATCTTCGCTCGGTCATTCTCCACCACCTTCGGAGGTGTTTCCCATTTTGACCTTGGGGTTTCCAGTCCGTACTCCGCACAGATGTTTCGGTAGACTATGCCAGCCACCTGGTTATGGCGTTCCATATAGGCTTTCCCTGCCAGCACCTTACACCCTGCAGTTATGTGTTAGATCGTCTCAGGTGCCTCTTTGCACAACCTACACCTTGGGTCTTGTCTGGTGTGGTATATCTGGGCCTCAATGGCTCTAGTGCTCAGGGCCTGCTCCTGAGCAGCCAGGATGAGTGTCTCTGTACTGTCCTTCAGGCCAGCCCTTTCTAGCCACTGATGGGAATTCTTGAGATCGGCCACTTCAGTTATGGTCCGGTGGTACATCCCGTGTAGGGGCTTGTCCTCCGATGATGGTCCCTCTTCCAGCGCCTCATCCTCTGTTGCCCATTGTCTGAGACATTCTCTGAGTACGTCATCCGTTGGAGCCTTCTCCTTGATGTATTCATGGAGCTTGGATGTTTCATCCTGGACAGTGGCTCTCATACTCACTAGTCCCCAGCCGCTTTCCTTGTTGCCAGTTCAAGGTTGCCATTGGCTTGTGGTACACCGAGGTACTTGTAGCTGTCCTCAATGTCTGCTATTGTTCCTTCGGGGAGTGAGACCCCTTCAGTCCGGACTACCGTTCCTCTCTTAGTCACCATCCGACTATCACATCCCGATGTCGCTGCTGTAGATCCTGGTTGTGTGGATCAGGGAGTCTATGTCCCTTTCACTCTTAGCATACAGCTTTATGTCATCCATGTAGAGGAGGTGACTGATCGTAGCTTCATTTCTGAGGCTGTATCCATAGCCTGTCTTGGTGATTACTTGGCTTAGGGAGTTCAGTCCTATGCAGAACAGCAATGGGGAGAGTGCATCACCTTGGTATATGCCACATTTGATGGACACTTGGGTAAGTGGCTTGCCATTGGCTTCAAGTGTGGTTTTCCACATCCTCATCAAGTTCGCAACGAAGGCTCTTAGGGTCCTGTTCACCTTATACACATCCAAGCATTCAGTGATCCATGTATGTGGCATCGAGTCATAGGCTTTCTTTTAATCAATCCAGGCTGTGCACAGGTTGGTACATCGGGACCTGCAGTCTTGTGCGACTGTTCTGTCAACCAGGAGCTGATGTTTGGCTCCCCTGGTATCTCTACCAATGCCCTTCCGTGCTTCGCTCATGTATTGATCCATGTGTGCACTTATCTTAGCCGCAACATGAGCTTCCAAAATTGTGGAGGGACAGGTTATTGGCCGATAGTTGGATGCGACTGCACCCTTTGAGGGATCTTTCATGATAAGGATCGTTCGCCCTTCGGTTAGCCATCCTGGGTGAGTCCCATCCCTAGGCAGCTGGTTCATTTGTGCTGCTGGGCGCTCATGGAGTGCTGTGAGTCTCTTTAGCCAGTAAGTGTAGACCATGTCCGGGCCTGGTGCTGTCCAGTCCTTCATATTTGAGACTATTTCCTTTATGTCTGCCACTGTTATGGTAATTGGGTTCTGTTCAGGGAGGTGTCTGTGCTCCTCTCTTTGGGTGACCAGCCATTGTGCACTGCTGTTATGTGCAACCTCCTTCTCCCATCTGCCTCTCCAGTACCTTTCAGTTTCCAGTCTTGGTGGATCAGCTCTGTTGTTAGGACCCTGCCACTGAGCGTACACTTTCGCAGGTTGTGTTGCAAACAGCCTGTTTATTCGTCTGGCCTCATTCTCTTTCGTGTACCGCTTTAGGCGGCTGGACAAGGCTTGGAGCCTTTGTTTCGAGTGCTTCATATATGGTCATCTGGATGTACCTCTCAGGATCGGCCTTTTCATCACACCTCTCTGGACCTCAGTCAATTGACTCACATCTTTCCGAGCTGCCTTGATCTTAGCCTCCAACCGTCTTTTCCATGGTCGGTAATGTATCTCATGGCTTCCATGGTTGCCCTTATAGCCAAGCATCTCAAGGATCACTGATGCTGAAGCGTATATCAGTTCATTTCCGTGATCGTTACGGTAAGGATCGCCCTCAGTGCTGAATTCACACTTTCCAAGAGACTTTCAGGTGGTACTTCACATAGCCGTTGTAATCGGATTCTAGGTTTCCCAGCTTTCATTCTTGCCATGATCTTAGCTTTCAGGTCAGTTGCTGCCTCGCTCAGCATTTCATTCATTGGGGCTGGCCTCCCAATCTCATCATCTGCATTCACTCTGGTATGAACTCCTCCTCTGATCTGGCAGCCTGGGGCCCCTCACCATGGAACCTGCGTTGTACCTCATCAATCTCAAGTTGTGACAGCAGTTGCCGTTTGTGGATGTTGGAACACTGAGTTACGAGTTGTTTCGTGGCCACCCGTGACTGTGGGTTTCGAAGTAACCATTTAGCCCACATTCTCTCCATGTAACCTCTCTGACTAGGCTTGCTTGAGTAGTAGCATTCCAACAGAGCCATGTTATTGCATCTTGCCCATCTCTGCTCCATTTTTCATCAAGGTGCTCTGGTTCCCCAGCACCTGACGCAGACCTTGTTTGGCCGGGCGACGTCTGAGCTGGCATGTCATTCATTTTATTGTCTCTCATCATTGTATGAGGTACGCATTAGCGTGAAGGCTCTTGCCCAAGGACCCACACTGGATGGTGTTATGTGCTCATTTTTTGCCCCAAGTGGGGAGCGGAGGGACGGGCGCTGGGGGGGGGACCATCGTGGTGGGGCGGGCCCCTACGCGGGATGTGCCACCGGACCGTGGCTGAGGTGGCTGATCTCAAGAAGTCCTATCGGTGGCTGGAGGGGACTGGCCTGGGGGACAGCGCAGGGGCGCTCATCCTGGCTGCTCAGGAGCGGGCCTTGGGCGCCGGAGCCGTCGAGGCCCGGATGTGCCGCGCCGGACAGGACCCGGGGTGTGGGTTGTGCGGGGAGGCGCCTGGGACGATCCGGCACGTGGCTGCGGGGTGTGGGATGCTGGCAGGGGGGGCCTGCGTGGAGCGCCATGGCCAGGTGGCTGGCGTGGTCTGCCGAGGCATCTGTGCGGAGTGTGGACTGGGGGCCCCGGGGTCGGAGTGGGGGGCACCTCCGAGGGTGGTGGAGGGTGGCGGAGCGGGGATCCTGTGGGACTTCCGGATCCAGACTGGCGGGATGGTGGTGGCGAGCCAGCCAGATGTCGTGGTCGTGGATGGGGGGCGGAGGAGGGCCGTTGTGGTGGATGTGGCGGTCCCAGGTGGTGGAGGCATCGGGAGGGGGGAGCATGGGGGGCTCGGGGGGTACCAGGGGCTCGGGGAGGGGCTGGGGAGGGCCTGGGGGGTGGGGGTGGCGGTCGTGCCTGTGGTGGTCGGGGCGCTCGGGGCAGTGACCCCCGGACTGGATGGGTGGTTGCGACAGATCCCGGGACCAGCGTCGGACATCTCGGTCCGGAGGTGTGCGGTGCTGGGAGCGGCGGGGGTACTGCGCGGGGCCCTCGGGCTTCCTGGCCTCTGGTGGAGGACCCGAGCTGAATGAGGGACGGACACCACCCGAGGACACCTCCTATTGGCTCCATGATAAGAGCTCCACCCAGCAAAGAATTAACCCTTTAAAACCTGATTCTGAGCTTTCACAATTATTTACCGCCATTTGCGTAATATCTACAGTATACAGAAGGAATCAAGCAATTTTTACCAATGTATCTGTAGGTGATGTTTATTTATTATGTACACAGAGATAAAGAGTAATGGCACAGCTCTGCAGTATCTTTCCACTTTTATATATGTATGCTATACTAAATAAAATGAATAGGGCACCATATAATGCAACAGTTATGCAACTCCCTAAATAATGATGTGAATTTTCAGTTGTTGCTAAATCAGTTAGGATGTTATAATTTGTGGTGTAGATGCGAATTTAGGAGAGCAGGACAATATATCGCATTGCAATTGGAGCAGCAGCTTGGTTGATGATGTCCCCAAACCGGCTCATTTATTATATTTGTCGTGCAATACAATGAAAATGAGCACAATTGCAAAACATAGGCTTCTTATATTTTAAAATAAAATAATCACATGTTTACCGTTCTGGGGTTTCTACAATCATGAATGGAGGCATTATTTACAGCAGGTTGATGTTGTTGTTGTTGTTGTCGACCCCACCCGTGCCCCGACATTGGGGGACCGGGCCCTCACTCCGTCTCCCGGATCCCCAGACCCCCCTCCGCCGCCCAGCGGGCGAGCAGGGCCGCCACTCCGCTTGGGTTTCGCCAGAGGTCCTCCGGAGTCAGTGTGGTGGGTATGTTTGTGCAGGTGAACAGGTGTTGTGTGTCGTGCACTTGCGTGCCGCATAGCGCACAGAGTGGTGTTGGGTGTGTGTCCGGTGTAATGTTGTGTAGGTAGGAGTGGAGGGCTGGTGATTTGTTGGTTCGGAGTTGTGCTAGGAGTTGTCTGGTTCTGTGTGGTAGGTCTTGCTCTGATGGGTCTATTTCTGGTGCTGGTGCATGTATTACTTTGTTGTGTTGTCTGGTGTCCAAGTGTGTTTGTACAAAGTGGGTGTGTATGTCTTTCATGTTCTGTTTTATGGTGTCGTTGTTGGTGTCCTGTGGTGCTGTGTCTTTGTTGTGTGTGTAGTTGTTGTTGTGGAAGATTGTTTGTTTCTTTTGTCTGGGTGGTGGTGGTTGTTGAGTGGGTGGGTTGGGTGTTGGGCTTTTTGTCTGATTTGCGATGCGTGTAGTTTTAGATGGGTGTTCAGTGGGAGAGTTTTTGTTTCCTCATGCAAGTGTTGTATGTTTGTGTCTTGTGTGCATCCTGTTGCTATTCTGAGTGCGGTGTTCTGTGTGGTCTGGAGTTTTGTCTTGTTTGTGTCCGATAGTGTTGGTGACCATATAGTGTTTGCGTATTCGAGGCGTGTGAGTGTGGTTGCTTTGTATGTGGTGAGTATAGTTTCTTTGGATTTTCCCCAGTGAGTGGTTGTTAAGGCTTTAAGTATTTTGTTTGATTGCTTGGCGCGGGTTAGAGTGTGTTGTGTGTGTTTTGAGAAGGTGAGTTTGGGGTCCCATGTTAATCCCAGTATTTTGGGTTCGCGGACTGTGGGTAGGGTGGTGTTATCTATTTGTAAAGTGAGCCTGTTGCTGTATTCTGCCGGATCCGGTGTGAACAGAGTGGTGGTGGTTTTGTCTGCGTTGAGTGTGAGTTGGTTCTGTTTTGTCCAGTTGTATATGTCGCGGAGATATTTTTGTACTTGTTGTTGTGCCTGTTGTGGTTTGACATGTGTGGATAGAATGGTGATGTCGTCTGCATATGTAACTGTGTGTACATTTGGAGGTGGTTGTGGTAAGTCTGCCATGTATATGTTGAATAGTGTTGGTGAAAGTACTCCCCCCTGTGGTACCCCCGTTTTCGTGTTTCTGTGTTCTGATGTTTCCCCCCGGTATTGAGTGTATTGTCTGCGTCCCCTTATGTAGTTGAAGATGTATTTGATGATGATGTTTGGGGTGTTAGTGTTGTTGAGTTTGTTTGTGAGTGTGTGTAGGTTTACCGTGTCAAAGGCTTTGGACATGTCTAGGGCTATGGCAACTGTTCGTTTTGGTGGTTTTTGTTGATTGAAACCTGTGGCTATGATGTTGTGTATGTGGTGTAGTGCTGTGGTTGTGGAGTGTTATTTTCGGAAGCCGTGTTGGTGAGAGGGTAGTTGAGTGTTGTTGGTAATGAAGGGTAGTATTACCTTTTCCATTGTTTTGGCTATTGGGCTGAGTAGTGCTATTGGTCTGTAGGATGGGCCGAGTGCGTGGTTTTTGTTGGGTTTTGGTATTGGGATTATTTTTGCAGTCTTCCATATTGCGGGGATGGTGTTGGTGTTGAGTGATGTGTTGTAAGTGTGTGTGAGTAGTGTTATTGCTTTGGGGCCTAGGTGTTTCAGATGTCTGATGTTTATGTTGTCTGGGCCTGTGGAGTTGTTGCTTTTGGAGCGTTGTAGTGCTTGTTTGACTTGTTGTTCTGTGATGGTTATGGGCGTGGTGTTGAGTTTTCGTATTTTGCGTTGTAGTTGTCTGTATGTTCTGTTGGTTTTGTGTTGTATTATGTTGGTGAATTGTTTGTTGAATGCTCGTGCTTTCTGTTTGTTGGATATTGCCGTGTGTTGTCCGAACTGTATTGTGGTGTTTTCTGGTGCTTTTTGTTCTTTGTTAGATAGTCTTGTTACTGTGTTCCAGAGTATGTATTGTTTGTGTCTGTGGTTCCATGCATCCGTTAAGTGTTCTTTCCATAGCTCTTGTTTGTGTTTTTGGATTTGTTTGTCTATTTCTTTGTTTAGGTCTGTGATGCGTGGGTCTTGGTGGTTTTGTTGTCTGATGTCGTTTCTTTGGCTGATGAGTGTTCTGATGTGTTTTGGTAGGAGAAGTGATTTGCTTTTTATTTTTCCGTGGGGTATGTGGTGTTTGTCTGCTGTAAGTATGAGGTTTGTGAGCATGGTGTTGGCTCTGTGGATGTTGTCAGGTATGGTTAAGTTCTCCAGTGCTGATTCTATTTCAGAGGTGTATCCTTCCCAGTCTGCTTTCCTGTAATTTGTGTAAGTTTGAAGGTGTTGTTGTAGGCGGAAAGGAGCACGCGTGTTGTGTGTGATTTTGATAGGAAGGTGGTCTGAACTGAGTGCGTGTATTGTGGTCCATGTTGTTCTGTTTGTGATGCTGTTGCTGGCTGTTGTGATGTCCGGTGATGTTGGTTGTTGGTTGATGTTTGTAGGTTTTCTGGTAGGTGTGTTTGCGTTTAGAGTGATTTGTTGGGAGTTCTGTAGTATGTCTGCAATGAGGGTGCCTCTGTGGTCGTCGTAGGGAGAGTGCCATTGTGTTGAGTGAGCGTTGATGTCTGCGGTTAGAATGGTGTTGTTCAGCGAGTTTATGTATTGGAAGGTGTTGGTGATGTCTGTGTCTTCTGTGGCGTGGTCTGGTCGGGTGGTATCTCTGGGGGGTATATACATGTTGCATATGTGTAGTCTTTTGTGGTTGGTTATGTGAATCTTTACGGTTTGAATTTCTGTAGTGTTGGTGTTAATGTTGTTGGGGATGTTCATGGGAGTGAATGCGACTGATTTGTGAATGTATGTGAGCAGTCCTCCTCCTCCCTTGTGTTCTCTGTCTTTCCTAATGCTGGTGTAGTTGGTGAGACGAGGTGTGTTGTGTTGTTTTTCTAGTTTGGTTTCTTGTATGGTGATGATGTCTGCGTGCTGTTGTGAGGCGAGTTCTTCTAGTTCTGTTTTCTTGTTTTGGATGCCGTTGATGTTTATTTGTAGTATGGTCAGTGTGTGTTTGTTGTTTTTGTTGGTGGGTGTTGTTCTTTGTGGGTTGTTCGGGGGTTGTGGTGTTGGGGTGTTTGTTGTTTGCGTGTGTGTTCTGCATGTCCACGTGTTTGTGTATTGGCGGGTGGTGATGCCGGAGCAATGTCTGTGTATCCAGTGTGGGTGTGTTGAGTTGCATCTGAGTGAGGCTTGTCTGCGTGTGATGATTCTATTGCAGCTATTGCAGGTCCAGGTTTGGGGGGGTGGTCTTGTGTTTGTTGTATCTCTGTTGGAGTTGTCTGTCCGTGTTGCGTTTGAGGGTAGTGTTGGTGAGGCGAGTGTGTTGTTTTGGTCTGTTTGTGCTCTGCTGCCTGTTGGTGTCCTACGAGGTGTTGTTGTTTGTGGTGGTGTTTTGGGATGTAGTCTGCATTTCCATGTTATGTTGTATTGTCTAGTGTTTATGTTTGTGCAATGTTTGTGTACCCAGTGTGGTGTGTGGTGGTTGCATCTGAAGGATGTCTGTCTTCTTGTAATCTGTTGTGTGCAAATGTCGCATGTCCAGGTAGTTTGTTGTGTGTGTGTTTGTTGCGTGCGTGAGAGTGTCTGTGTGGGCCCCGGATTTGTCTCTATGTCCCCCGCCTGGAGCAAAAGGTCCGCCCGCCACCCTGCCAGGTTCAGGGGGCGGTTAGCCGAAAAAAAAAAAAAAACGGCCGTAAGAGCACCCCGTTCGGGGTGCAGGGATTGGTTCCTTGATTTGTCCCCCCGTTCGGGGGGAACCCTCCAACTGCGAGTAAGCCAAGGAGTTTGGAGGTACAGCAGGTTGACAGCAGTGTGATCGAGCAGATTAGATAGAGTAGAATTTGAATGGGGCTTCACTGATTTATTTCATACAATTCATATCTAAAACACAGTTGAAAAATATTTGATTGTTAAAATATTTAAATACAAGAACTATATCAAGAAATTAACAAAACATAGTTTTTTTAGTTAGGAGAAAAGTCTAAAAACATATCACAAATGACAAACGTTGTGCCTCTCCTCCTCCTGTTCTTCAATGAAGCTGATCACCCTCCAGCTCCCGTTAGAAACATCGTGCTGCTGAAGGTGTGCCGGCAGAATGGTTGTGATACAGGAGGTGCTGTGGACTCTCCCAGAAACGAGGACCTAGTTTAGTTGTAGATCCAGTAAAACATAGTGCAAATGTGACATTATTTATAATGCACAGTTACAGTCTTGTGAATATTAAAAAATGTACTTCATGTAATGCAGGAAGCGAATATTTCAAACGAACTAAGGCAGCAAACAGTAAGAGCAAAATCGTGTTCCAAACATTAACTCTTTTTTTAAATGTCAATTAGCTTGTGAGTAATAAGACAAAATGTGACTGTCAGACAGAGAACTGTCAGAGCAAACGGTAGATTTTAGAAAGTCCTGCCGAAATAAATCTGCACCCGACTGCGACTGTCAGCGTTGAACTGCCGCCATTGCTGTCAAAGTCAGACACATCTCCAAAATTGTTGGAGCAAATTTTTAAGCAGGCTTCATCTTGATAAATTGACCACGTATTTGACATTTACACCATAACGTTACCGCCTAAAATAATCGTAAAACAAAATTTTGTGTAACAACAACAGTAATATGTACCCCAAAAGCTTTCAAAGCGTCTGAAAGTTTTCTCCTCCGTTTTTGTTGGGGCTTGGCTCGAAATGCATCATGATTGGCCGCCCGAAGTCCACGTGTCTGTCGGACGTGCTCTCATTGGTCTACAATACCATCACGGATGAATAAATACTCAAAGGGCTTGCCAGGCAAGCCCTTTGAACCCTTTAAATACTCAATGGGCTTGCCTGGCAAGCCCTTTGAGTATTTATTCCATATTGCCCACTAGTTCACTAGTAAGGTCATTTTGACGCTTACTAGTGAACATGTAAGGCCATAAATGTGCCCACTAGTTCACTAGTAAGATCATTTTGAGGCTTACTAGTTGACATGTAAGCCACAAAACGCCCGCTAGTTCACTAGTAAGATAATTTTGAGGGTTCTAATGAACATGTAAGCCACAGAACGCCCACTAGTTCACTAGTAAGATCATTTTGACGCTTACTAGTGAACATGTAAGCCACAAAACGCTCACTAGTTCACTAGTAAGGTCATTTTGACGCTTACTAGTGAACATGTAAGCCACAAAACGCTCCCTGGTTCACTAGTAAGGTAATTTTGACGCTTACTAGTGAACATGTAAGCCACAAAACGCCCACTAGTTCCCTAGTAAGATCATTTTGACGCTTATTTATGAACATGTCAGCCACAAAACGCTCACACGTTCACTAGTAAGATCATTTTGACGCTTACTAGTGAACATGTAAGCCACAAAACGCCCACTAGTTCACTAGTAAGGTCATTTTGACGCTTACTAGTGAACATGTAAGCCACAAAACGCCCACTAGTTCACTAGTAAGATCATTTTGACGCTTACTAGTGAACATGTAAGGCCATAAATGTGCCCACTAGTTCACTAGTAAGTTCATTTTGAGGCTTACTAGTTGACATGTAAGCCACACATCGCCTACTAGTTCACTAGTAAGATCATTTTGAGGCTTACTAGTGAACATGTAAGCCACAAAACGCCCAATAGTTCACTAGTAAGATCATTTTGACGCTTACTAGTGAACATGTAAGCCACAAAACGCTCACTAGTTTACTAGTAAGGTCATTTTGACGCTTACTAGTGAACATGTAAGCCACAAAACGCTCACTAGTTCACTAGTAAGGTCATTTTGACGCTTACTAGTGAACATGTAAGCCGCAAAACGCCCACTAGTTCACTAATAAGATTATTTTGACGCTTACTACTGAACATTTAAGGCCATAAATGTGCCCACTAGTTCACTGGTAAGATGATTTTGACGCTTACTAGTGAACATGTAAGGCCATAAATGTGCCCACTAGTTCACTAGTAAGTTCATTTTGAGGCTTACTAGTTGACATGTAAGCCACACATCGCCTACTAGTTCACTAGTAAGATCATTTTGAGGCTTACTAGTGAACATGTAAGCCACAAAACGCCCAATAGTTCACTAGTAAGATCATTTTGACGCTTACTAGTGAACATGTAAGCCACAAAACGCTCACTAGTTTACTAGTAAGGTCATTTTGACGCTTACTAGTGAACATGTAAGCCACAAAACGCTCACTAGTTCACTATCCATCCATCCATCCATAATAAGATAATTTTGACGCTTACTACTGAACATTTAAGGCCATAAATGTGCCCACTAGTTCACTGGTAAGATGATTTTGACGCTTACTAGTGAACATGTAAGGCCATAAATGTGCCCACTTGTAGTGCTAGTGACATTACACTGTACTTGCATTAAATGCAAATAAGGATGATTACGAAAACATGTAACGGTATCCTATTGGCTGTACGTTTCAAAATAGTGTCATCCCACCAGTCAGGGCTCATGATTTTGGAAATTCTGTGCCCACTTAGTTTTTTAAAACAACAATGGCGGACAGTGTCCTGAGACGTATTCGGCGAAGGTGCAGGGCAATAGAGAGTGCCTGTCATCAAGGGTCTGCCGGTGAAAGTGAAGCACGCGCGATAAACATTTCAATTGCTAATTTAAGAAGAGTTAGTGACCAGTTTAGCGCTGATACTATTCAAAGTTTGATTCAAAGTCCAATAGATCTCCGATCTGTCATCATTGCGGGACCCACTCCTAATGGTGGACGTGTTTGTTCCCATGTGGCACATCGTTTGCACACAGGTAAAATGGCTACCATTTTTTGTCATTGGTTTTTCGTATGTATTTTTATTCGAACTACACACGGGTTTTACTGACGACTTGCTGTGACTTACCTTCTATCACCCTGTCAAACGTCGTTTTATACCAGTGGTTTTCCTGCAAATCAGTAGACTATTAAGTAACGCGATGGCTGTACACTTTTAAGCAATAACTAGTGATCTTTTAGTTATTCAATTATAAGTTTGAATTATTTTTTTCTTGAGTAAAATGGTTAGAGAAAATAGCTGCTCGTGGTTTTGAAGCTGCATATACTTTTATGTACATCTGTGTCTATATGCCTGTACTGTATACAGTATATAAAAAACACGTAGTGATTCGTTTGCTTGAATTCCTTAATCCTTTTATTTCCATACTTTAGGTAGACGAGGAAGACCAGCACTTGACATTACAAGTGATCAAATTGAACTGCTCCCCACTCAGGGCTTTACAGTGAGAGCCATCACGGGGATGTTGGGTTGTTCCTCTTCATACCTGCATAAAAAAAATGACGTTTTTTTCAGATTTCAGCCAGAAATAGATTTACTCCCATTCATGATGTTGACCTGGAGGAGCATGTCAGAAGATTGCACAGCCAATTTCCCAGATCAGGCTCGAAAGCAAGTGTTCTGCTACATACTCTTGTCCCTTCATGTATATATCATTATATTCATTGTGAAAGTGTACTTTCTTTATTGTGTTGTTTTATGAACCTGTTGCAGATGATGAGGGCATACCTGCGTGCTGATGGTATTGTAGTACAAAGAAAAAGAGTTCGAGAAATCCTCAACCGTATTGAGCCAGCTGCTGCAGCCCAGAGATGGAGCCAGACTGTGGCTAGAAGAACATACTATGTGCCATTCCCCAATAGTTTATGGCACATAGATGGGCATATGCGTCTCATTCGGTAATAAGGGATCATCTTATATTTGTACTCGTGGGAGCATTAGAAAGCCATATTGTATGGACAGCACAGATTAAATTTAATTTTATCATTTGTATATCCAAGTTACACAAACTCCAAATTGCCTCCATGTAGTCTTAAGTGCACAGCAATACCTTCTCTACCGAGATGATATTTCAAACAAGATATGAAACTTGATTGTTTTCTTGTATTTAATCATTATTCTTTTCATGTTTGTTTTACAGGTGGGTGTTTGTGACACATGCCGGCATTGATGGGAATTCCAGGCTAATAACGTACCTTCAACTGGAGCACAGACAACACAGCTTTGACAGTGTTGAAATATTTTGTCCAAGCCACCTGCCTGTATGGGTTACCCTCCAGAGTAAGATCCGACCATGGTGGTGAAAACACTGGTTGCTCTTTTAATGAACCTACTGCAGGGACAAGACACCAAAATTATTTCTAGCTCCAGCCAACACCCCCTCACAATTTACTCACACCTCCCATGGCCTGATTATCCACCAACAGGGGCCCTTTTTGGATTATCATTTTGGCATAGGAACTTTCCTTTCCTATCCTAACCGAGTGAGATGAGCCGGTAGCACCTGGAGCAAAGATCGTCTAAATTTTAATAATGCTTAGGAAAGGTTCTGACCATCCTTTACGAAAGGAAAGGAGATATATTATGCAGCAGGAATATTTAAAGGGGAAGTCTTTTTTTATGTTGTTGTTGTTGTTGTCGACCCCACCCGTGCCCCGACATTGGGGGACCGGGCCCTCACTCCGTCTCCCGGATCCCCAGACCCCCCTCCGCCGCCCAGCGGGCGAGCAGGGCCGCCACTCCGCTTGGGTTTCGCCAGAGGTCCTCCGGAGTCAGTGTGGTGGGTATGTTTGTGCAGGTGAACAGGTGTTGTGTGTCGTGCACTTGCGTGCCGCATAGCGCACAGAGTGGTGTTGGGTGTGTGTCCGGTGTAATGTTGTGTAGGTAGGAGTGGAGGGCTGGTGATTTGTTGGTTCGGAGTTGTGCTAGGAGTTGTCTGGTTCTGTGTGGTAGGTCTTGCTCTGATGGGTCTATTTCTGGTGCTGGTGCATGTATTACTTTGTTGTGTTGTCTGGTGTCCAAGTGTGTTTGTACAAAGTGGGTGTGTATGTCTTTCATGTTCTGTTTTATGGTGTCGTTGTTGGTGTCCTGTGGTGCTGTGTCTTTGTTGTGTGTGTAGTTGTTGTTGTGGAAGATTGTTTGTTTCTTTTGTCTGGGTGGTGGTGGTTGTTGAGTGGGTGGGTTGGGTGTTGGGCTTTTTGTCTGATTTGCGATGCGTGTAGTTTTAGATGGGTGTTCAGTGGGAGAGTTTTTGTTTCCTCATGCAAGTGTTGTATGTTTGTGTCTTGTGTGCATCCTGTTGCTATTCTGAGTGCGGTGTTCTGTGTGGTCTGGAGTTTTGTCTTGTTTGTGTCCGATAGTGTTGGTGACCATATAGTGTTTGCGTATTCGAGGCGTGTGAGTGTGGTTGCTTTGTATGTGGTGAGTATAGTTTCTTTGGATTTTCCCCAGTGAGTGGTTGTTAAGGCTTTAAGTATTTTTTTTGATTGCTTGGCGCGGGTTAGAGTGTGTTGTGTGTGTTTTGAGAAGGTGAGTTTGGGGTCCCATGTTAATCCCAGTATTTTGGGTTCGCGGACTGTGGGTAGGGTGGTGTTATCTATTTGTAAAGTGAGCCTGTTGCTGTATTCTGCCGGATCCGGTGTGAACAGAGTGGTGGTGGTTTTGTCTGCGTTGAGTGTGAGTTGGTTCTGTTTTGTCCAGTTGTATATGTCGCGGAGATATTTTTGTACTTGTTGTTGTGCCTGTTGTGGTTTGACATGTGTGGATAGAATGGTGATGTCGTCTGCATATGTAACTGTGTGTACATTTGGAGGTGGTTGTGGTAAGTCTGCCATGTATATGTTGAATAGTGTTGGTGAAAGTACTCCCCCCTGTGGTACCCCCGTTTTCGTGTTTCTGTGTTCTGATGTTTCCCCCCGGTATTGAGTGTATTGTCTGCGTCCCCTTATGTAGTTGAAGATGTATTTGATGATGATGTTTGGGGTGTTAGTGTTGTTGAGTTTGTTTGTGAGTGTGTGTAGGTTTACCGTGTCAAAGGCTTTGGACATGTCTAGGGCTATGGCAACTGTTCGTTTTGGTGGTTTTTGTTGATTGAAACCTGTGGCTATGATGTTGTGTATGTGGTGTAGTGCTGTGGTTGTGGAGTGTTATTTTCGGAAGCCGTGTTGGTGAGAGGGTAGTTGAGTGTTGTTGGTAATGAAGGGTAGTATTACCTTTTCCATTGTTTTGGCTATTGGGCTGAGTAGTGCTATTGGTCTGTAGGATGGGCCGAGTGCGTGGTTTTTGTTGGGTTTTGGTATTGGGATTATTTTTGCAGTCTTCCATATTGCGGGGATGGTGTTGGTGTTGAGTGATGTGTTGTAAGTGTGTGTGAGTAGTGTTATTGCTTTGGGGCCTAGGTGTTTCAGATGTCTGATGTTTATGTTGTCTGGGCCTGTGGAGTTGTTGCTTTTGGAGCGTTGTAGTGCTTGTTTGACTTGTTGTTCTGTGATGGTTATGGGCGTGGTGTTGAGTTTTCGTATTTTGCGTTGTAGTTGTCTGTATGTTCTGTTGGTTTTGTGTTGTATTATGTTGGTGAATTGTTTGTTGAATGCTCGTGCTTTCTGTTTGTTGGATATTGCCGTGTGTTGTCCGAACTGTATTGTGGTGTTTTCTGGTGCTTTTTGTTCTTTGTTAGATAGTCTTGTTACTGTGTTCCAGAGTATGTATTGTTTGTGTCTGTGGTTCCATGCATCCGTTAAGTGTTCTTTCCATAGCTCTTGTTTGTGTTTTTGGATTTGTTTGTCTATTTCTTTGTTTAGGTCTGTGATGCGTGGGTCTTGGTGGTTTTGTTGTCTGATGTCGTTTCTTTGGCTGATGAGTGTTCTGATGTGTTGTGGTAGGAGAAGTGATTTGCTTTTTATTTTTCCGTGGGGTATGTGGTGTTTGTCTGCTGTAAGTATGAGGTTTGTGAGCATGGTGTTGGCTCTGTGGATGTTGTCAGGTATGGTTAAGTTCTCCAGTGCTGATTCTATTTCAGAGGTGTATCCTTCCCAGTCTGCTTTCCTGTAATTTGTGTAAGTTTGAAGGTGTTGTTGTAGGCGGAAAGGAGCACGCGTGTTGTGTGTGATTTTGATAGGAAGGTGGTCTGAACTGAGTGCGTGTATTGTGGTCCATGTTGTTCTGTTTGTGATGCTGTTGCTGGCTGTTGTGATGTCCGGTGATGTTGGTTGTTGGTTGATGTTTGTAGGTTTTCTGGTAGGTGTGTTTGCGTTTAGAGTGATTTGTTGGGAGTTCTGTAGTATGTCTGCAATGAGGGTGCCTCTGTGGTCGTCGTAGGGAGAGTGCCATTGTGTTGAGTGAGCGTTGATGTCTGCGGTTAGAATGGTGTTGTTCAGCGAGTTTATGTATTGGAAGGTGTTGGTGATGTCTGTGTCTTCTGTGGCGTGGTCTGGTCGGGTGGTATCTCTGGGGGGTATATACATGTTGCATATGTGTAGTCTTTTGTGGTTGGTTATGTGAATCTTTACGGTTTGAATTTCTGTAGTGTTGGTGTTAATGTTGTTGGGGATGTTCATGGGAGTGAATGTGACTGATTTGTGAATGTATGTGAGCAGTCCTCCTCCTCCCTTGTGTTCTCTGTCTTTCCTAATGCTGGTGTAGTTGGTGAGACGAGGTGTGTTGTGTTGTTTTTCTAGTTTGGTTTCTTGTATGGTGATGATGTCTGCGTGCTGTTGTGAGGCGAGTTCTTCTAGTTCTGTTTTCTTGTTTTGGATGCCGTTGATGTTTATTTGTAGTATGGTCAGTGTGTGTTTGTTGTTTTTGTTGGTGGGTGTTGTTCTTTGTGGGTTGTTCGGGGGTTGTGGTGTTGGGGTGTTTGTTGTTTGCGTGGCAAGCCCTTTGAGTATTTATTCCATATTGCCCACTAGTTCACTAGTAAGGTCATTTTGACGCTTACTAGTGAACATGTAAGGCCATAAATGTGCCCACTAGTTCACTAGTAAGATCATTTTGAGGCTTACTAGTTGACATGTAAGCCACAAAACGCCCGCTAGTTCACTAGTAAGATAATTTTGAGGCTTCTAATGAACATGTAAGCCACAGAACGCCCACTAGTTCACTAGTAAGATCATTTTGACGCTTACTAGTGAACATGTAAGCCACAAAACGCTCACTAGTTCACTAGTAAGGTCATTTTGACGCTTACTAGTGAACATGTAAGCCACAAAACGCTCACTGGTTCACTAGTAAGGTAATTTTGACGCTTACTAGTGAACATGTAAGCCACAAAACGCCCACTAGTTCCCTAGTAAGATCATTTTGACACTTATTTATGAACATGTCAGCCACAAAACGCTCACTCGTTCACTAGTAAGATCATTTTGACGCTTACTAGTGAACATGTAAGCCACAAAACGCCCACTAGTTCACTAGTAAGGTCATTTTGACGCTTACTAGTGAACATGTAAGCCACAAAACGCCCACTAGTTCACTAGTAAGATCATTTTGACGCTTACTAGTGAACATGTAAGGCCATAAATGTGCCCACTAGTTCACTAGTAAGTTCATTTTGAGGCTTACTAGTTGACATGTAAGCCACACATCGCCTACTAGTTCACTAGTAAGATCATTTTGAGGCTTACTAGTGAACATGTAAGCCACAAAACGCCCAATAGTTCACTAGTAAGATCATTTTGACGCTTACTAGTGAACATGTAAGCCACAAAACGCTCACTAGTTTACTAGTAAGGTCATTTTGACGCTTACTAGTGAACATGTAAGCCACAAAACGCTCACTAGTTCACTAGTAAGGTCATTTTGACGCTTACTAGTGAACATGTAAGCCGCAAAACGCCCACTAGTTCACTAATAAGATTATTTTGACGCTTACTACTGAACATTTAAGGCCATAAATGTGCCCACTAGTTCACTGGTAAGATGATTTTGACGCTTACTAGTGAACATGTAAGGCCATAAATGTGCCCACTTGTAGTGCTAGTGACATTACACTGTACTTGCATTAAATGCAAATAAGGATGATTACGAAAACATGTAACGGTATCCTATTGGCTGTACGTTTCAAAATAGTGTCATCCCACCAGTCAGGGCTCATGATTTTGGAAATTCTGTGCCCACTTAGTTTTTTAAAACAACAATGGCGGACAGTGTCCTGAGACGTATTCGGCGAAGGTGCAGGGCAATAGAGAGTGCCTGTCATCAAGGGTCTGCCGGTGAAAGTGAAGCACGCGCGATAAACATTTCAATTGCTAATTTAAGAAGAGTTAGTGACCAGTTTAGCGCTGATACTATTCAAAGTTTGATTCAAAGTCCAATAGATCTCCGATCTGTCATCATTGCGGGACCCACTCCTAATGGTGGACGTGTTTGTTCCCATGTGGCACATCGTTTGCACACAGGTAAAATGGCTACCATTTTTTGTCATTGGTTTTTCGTATGTATTTTTATTCGAACTACACACGGGTTTTACTGACGACTTGCTGTGACTTACCTTCTATCACCCTGTCAAACGTCGTTTTATACCAGTGGTTTTCCTGCAAATCAGTAGACTATTAAGTAACGCGATGGCTGTACACTTTTAAGCAATAACTAGTGATCTTTTAGTTATTCAATTATAAGTTTGAATTATTTTTTTCTTGAGTAAAATGGTTAGAGAAAATAGCTGCTCGTGGTTTTGAAGCTGCATATACTTTTATGTACATCTGTGTCTATATGCCTGTACTGTATACAGTATATAAAAAACACGTAGTGATTCGTTTGCTTGAATTCCTTAATCCTTTTATTTCCATACTTTAGGTAGACGAGGAAGACCAGCACTTGACATTACAAGTGATCAAATTGAACTGCTCCCCACTCAGGGCTTTACAGTGAGAGCCATCACGGGGATGTTGGGTTGTTCCTCTTCATACCTGCATAAAAAAAATGACGTTTTTTTCAGATTTCAGCCAGAAATAGATTTACTCCCATTCATGATGTTGACCTGGAGGAGCATGTCAGAAGATTGCACAGCCAATTTCCCAGATCAGGCTCGAAAGCAAGTGTTCTGCTACATACTCTTGTCCCTTCATGTATATACTGTATCATTATATTCATTGTGAAAGTGTACTTTCTTTATTGTGTTGTTTTATGAACCTGTTGCAGATGATGAGGGTATACCTGCGTGCTGATGGTATTGTAGTACAAAGAAAAAGAGTTCGAGAAATCCTCAACCGTATTGAGCCAGCTGCTGCAGCCCAGAGATGGAGCCAGACTGTGGCTAGAAGAACATACTATGTGCCATTCCCCAATAGTTTATGGCACATAGATGGGCATATGCGTCTCATTCGGTAATAAGGGATCATCTTATATTTGTACTCGTGGGAGCATTAGAAAGCCATATTGTATGGACAGCACAGATTAAATTGAATTTTATCATTTGTATATCCAAGTTACACAAACTCCAAATTGCCTCCATGTAGTCTTAAGTGCACAGCAATACCTTCTCTACCGAGATGATATTTCAAACAAGATATGAAACTTGATTGTTTTCTTGTATTTAATCATTATTCTTTTCATGTTTGTTTTACAGGTGGGTGTTTGTGACACATGCCGGCATTGATGGGAATTCCAGGCTAATAACGTACCTTCAACTGGAGCACAGACAACACAGCTTTGACAGTGTTGAAATATTTTGTCCAAGCCACCTGCCTGTATGGGTTACCCTCCAGAGTAAGATCCGACCATGGTGGTGAAAACACTGGTTGCTCTTTTAATGAACCTACTGCAGGGACAAGACACCAAAATTATTTCTAGCTCCAGCCAACACCCCCTCACAATTTACTCACACCTCCCATGGCCTGATTATCCACCAACAGGGGCCCTTTTTGGATTATCATTTTGGCATAGGAACTTTCCTTTCCTATCCTAACCGAGTGAGATGAGCCGGTAGCACCTGGAGCAAAGATCATCTAAATTTTAATAATGCTTAGGAAAGGTTCTGACCATCCCTTACGAAAGGAAAGGAGATATATTATCCAGCAGGAATATTTAAAGGGGAAGTCTTTTTTTATGTTGTTGTTGTTGTTGTTGTCGACCCCACCCGTGCCCCGACATTGGGGGACCGGGCCCTCACTCCCTCTCCCGGATCCCCAGACCCCCCTCCGCCGCCCAGCGGGCGAGCAGGGCCGCCACTCCGCTTGGGTTTCGCCAGAGGTCCTCCGGAGTCAGTGTGGTGGGTATGTTTGTGCAGGTGAACAGGTGTTGTGTGTCGTGCACTTGCGTGCCGCATAGCGCACAGAGTGGTGTTGGGTGTGTGTCCGGTGTAATGTTGTGTAGGTAGGAGTGGAGGGCTGGTGATTTGTTGGTTCGGAGTTGTGCTAGGAGTTGTCTGGTTCTGTGTGGTAGGTCTTGCTCTGGTGGGTCTATTTCTGGTGCTGGTGCATGTATTACTTTGTTGTGTTGTCTGGTGTCCAAGTGTGTTTGTACAAAGTGGGTGTGTATGTCTTTCATGTTCTGTTTTATGGTGTCGTTGTTGGTGTCCTGTGGTGCTGTGTCTTTGTTGTGTGTGTAGTTGTTGTTGTGGAAGATTGTTTGTTTCTTTTGTCTGGGTGGTGGTGGTTGTTGAGTGAGTGGGTGTAGTGGGTGGGTTGGGTGTTGGGCTTTTTGTCTGATTTGCGATGCGTGTAGTTTTAGATGGGTGTTCAGTGGGAGAGTTTTTGTTTCCTCATGCAAGTGTTGTATGTTTGTGTCTTGTGTGCATCCTGTTGCTATTCTGAGTGCGGTGTTCTGTGTGGTCTGGAGTTTTGTCTTGTTTGTGTCCGATAGTGTTGGTGACCATATAGTGTTTGCGTATTCGAGGCGTGTGAGTGTGGTTGCTTTGTATGTGGTGAGTATAGTTTCTTTGGATTTTCCCCAGTGAGTGGTTGTTAAGGCTTTAAGTATTTTGTTTGATTGCTTGGCGCGGGTTAGAGTGTGTTGTGTGTGTTTTGAGAAGGTGAGTTTGGGGTCCCATGTTAATCCCAGTATTTTGGGTTCGCGGACTGTGGGTAGGGTGGTGTTATCTATTTGTAAAGTGAGCCTGTTGCTGTATTCTGCCGGATCCGGTGTGAACAGAGTGGTGGTGGTTTTGTCTGCGTTGAGTGTGAGTTGGTTCTGTTTTGTCCAGTTGTATATGTCGTGGAGATATTTTTGTACTTGTTGTTGTGCCTGTTGTGGTTTGACATGTGTGGATAGAATGGTGATGTCGTCTGCATATGTAACTGTGTGTACATTTGGAGGTGGTTGTGGTAAGTCTGCCATGTATATGTTGAATAGTGTTGGTGAAAGTACTCCCCCCTGTGGTACCCCCGTTTTCGTGTTTCTATGTTCTGATGTTTCCCCCCGGTATTGAGTGTATTGTCTGCGTCCCCTTATGTAGTTGAAGATGTATTTGATGATGATGTTTGGGGTGTTAGTGTTGTTGAGTTTGTTTGTGAGTGTGTGTAGGTTTACCATGTCAAAGGCTTTGGACATGTCTAGGGCTATGGCAACTGTTCGTTGTGGTGGTTTTTGTTGATTGAAACCTGTGGCTATGATGTTGTGTATGTGGTGTAGTGCTGTGGTTGTGGAGTGTTGTTTTCGGAAGCCGTGTTGGTGAGAGGGTAGTTGAGTGTTGTTGGTAATGAAGGGTAGTATTACCTTTTCCATTGTTTTGGCTATTGGGCTGAGTAGTGCTATTGGTCTGTAAGATGGGCCGAGTGCGTGGTTTTTGTTGGGTTTTGGTATTGGGATTATTTTTGCAGTCTTCCATATTGCGGGGATGGTGTTGGTGTTGAGTGATGTGTTGTAAGTGTGTGTGAGTAGTGTTATTGCTTTGGGGCCTAGGTGTTTCAGATGTCTGATGTTTATGTTGTCTGGGCCTGTGGAGTTGTTGCTTTTGGAGCGTTGTAGTGCTTGTTTGACTTGTTGTTCTGTGATGGTTATGGGCGTGGTGTTGAGTTTTCGTATTTTGCGTTGTAGTTGTCTGTATGTTCTGTTGGTTTTGTGTTGTATTATGTTGGTGAATTGTTTGTTGAATGCTCGTGCTTTCTGTTTGTTGGATATTGCCGTGTGTTGTCCGAACTGTATTGTGGTGTTTTCTGGTGCTTTTTGTTCTTTGTTTGATAGTCTTGTTACTGTGTTCCAGAGTATGTGTTGTTTGTGTCTGTGGTTCCATGCATCCGTTAAGTGTTCTTTCCATAGCTCTTGTTTGTGTTTTTGGATTTGTGTGTCTATTTCTTTGTTTAGGTCTGTGATGCGTGGGTATTTGGTGGTTTTGTTGTCTGATGTCGTTTCTTTGGCTGATGAGTGTTCTGATGTGTTGTGGTAGGAGAAGTGATTTGCTTTTTATTTTTCCGTGGGGTATGTGGTGTTTGTCTGCTGTAAGTATGAGGTTTGTGAGCATGGTGTTGGCTGTGTGGATGTTGTCAGGTATGGTTATGTTCTCCAGTGCTGATTCTATTTCAGAGGTGTATCCTTCCCAGTCTGCTTTCCTGTAATTTGTGTAAGTTTGAAGGTGTTGTTGTAGGCGGAAAGGAGCACGCGTGTTGTGTGTGATTTTGATAGGAAGGTGGTCTGAACTGAGTGCGTGTATTGTGGTCCATGTTGTTCTGTTTGTGATGCTGTTGCTGGCTGTTGTGATGTCCGGTGATGTTGGTTGTTGGTTGATGTTTGTAGGTTTTCTGGTAGGTGTGTTTGCGTTTAGAGTGATTTGTTGGGAGTTCTGTAGTATGTCTGCAATGATGGTGCCTCTGTGGTCGTCGTAGGGAGAGTGCCATTGTGTTGAGTGAGCGTTGATGTCTGCGGTTAGAATGGTGTTGTTCAGCGAGTTTATGTATTGGAAGGTGTTGGTGATGTCTGTGTCTTCTGTGGCGTGGTCTGGTCGGGTGGTATCTCTGGGGGGTATATACATGTTGCATATGTGTAGTCTTTTGTCGTTGGTTATGTGAATCTTTACGGTTTGAATTTCTGTAGTGTTGGTGTTAATGTTGTTGGGGATGTTCATGGGAGTGAATGTGTATCTACTGTATATCTATAAAAAAAATCCTCGTCTCACCCCTCAGGTGGTGTCCATCCCTCATTCAGCTGGGGTCCTCTACCAGAGGCCAGGAAGCTTGAGGGTTCTGCGCAGTATCCTTGCCGTTCCCAGCACTGCACATTTCTGGACTGAGATGTCCGATGTTGTTCCCGGGATCTGTTGCAACCACTCATCATCTAGTTTGGGGGTCACTGCCCCGAGTGCTCCGACCACCACAGGCACGACTGTCCCCTTTACCTTCCAGGCTCTCTCCAGCTCCTCTCTGAGCCCTTGGGATTTCTCGAGTTTCTCGTGTTCCTTCTTTCTGATGTTTCCAGCACTTGGGACCGCTACATCCACTACAACGGCTTTCCTCTGCCCTTTATCTATCATCAGGATATCTGGTTGGTTCGCCATTACCATCTTGTCAGTCTGGATCTGGAAGTCCCATAGGATCTTCGCTCGGTCATTCTCCACCACCTTCGGAGGTGTTTCCCATTTTGACCTTGGGGTTTCCAGTCCGTACTCCGCACAGATGTTTCGGTAGACTATGCCAGCCACCTGGTTATGGCGTTCCATATAGGCTTTCCCTGCCAGCACCTTACACCCTGCAGTTATGTGTTAGATCGTCTCAGGTGCCTCTTTGCACAACCTACACCTTGGGTCTTGTCTGGTGTGGTATATCTGGGCCTCAATGGCTCTAGTGCTCAGGGCCTGCTCCTGAGCAGCCAGGATGAGTGTCTCTGTACTGTCCTTCAGGCCAGCCCTTTCTAGCCACTGATGGGAATTCTTGAGATCGGCCACTTCAGTTATGGTCCGGTGGTACATCCCGTGTAGGGGCTTGTCCTCCGATGATGGTCCCTCTTCCAGCGCCTCATCCTCTGTTGCCCATTGTCTGAGACATTCTCTGAGTACGTCATCCGTTGGAGCCTTCTCCTTGATGTATTCATGGAGCTTGGATGTTTCATCCTGGACAGTGGCTCTCATACTCACTAGTCCCCAGCCGCTTTCCTTGTTGCCAGTTCAAGGTTGCCATTGGCTTGTGGTACACCGAGGTACTTGTAGCTGTCCTCAATGTCTGCTATTGTTCCTTCGGGGAGTGAGACCCCTTCAGTCCGGACTACCGTTCCTCTCTTAGTCACCATCCGACTATCACATCCCGATGTCGCTGCTGTAGATCCTGGTTGTGTGGATCAGGGAGTCTATGTCCCTTTCACTCTTAGCATACAGCTTTATGTCATCCATGTAGAGGAGGTGACTGATCGTAGCTTCATTTCTGAGGCTGTATCCATAGCCTGTCTTGGTGATTACTTGGCTTAGGGAGTTCAGTCCTATGCAGAACAGCAATGGGGAGAGTGCATCACCTTGGTATATGCCACATTTGATGGACACTTGGGTAAGTGGCTTGCCATTGGCTTCAAGTGTGGTTTTCCACATCCTCATCAAGTTCGCAACGAAGGCTCTTAGGGTCCTGTTCACCTTATACACATCCAAGCATTCAGTGATCCATGTATGTGGCATCGAGTCATAGGCTTTCTTTTAATCAATCCAGGCTGTGCACAGGTTGGTACATCGGGACCTGCAGTCTTGTGCGACTGTTCTGTCAACCAGGAGCTGATGTTTGGCTCCCCTGGTATCTCTACCAATGCCCTTCCGTGCTTCGCTCATGTATTGATCCATGTGTGCACTTATCTTAGCCGCAACATGAGCTTCCAAAATTGTGGAGGGACAGGTTATTGGCCGATAGTTGGATGCGACTGCACCCTTTGAGGGATCTTTCATGATAAGGATCGTTCGCCCTTCGGTTAGCCATCCTGGGTGAGTCCCATCCCTAGGCAGCTGGTTCATTTGTGCTGCTGGGCGCTCATGGAGTGCTGTGAGTCTCTTTAGCCAGTAAGTGTAGACCATGTCCGGGCCTGGTGCTGTCCAGTCCTTCATATTTGAGACTATTTCCTTTATGTCTGCCACTGTTATGGTAATTGGGTTCTGTTCAGGGAGGTGTCTGTGCTCCTCTCTTTGGGTGACCAGCCATTGTGCACTGCTGTTATGTGCAACCTCCTTCTCCCATCTGCCTCTCCAGTACCTTTCAGTTTCCAGTCTTGGTGGATCAGCTCTGTTGTTAGGACCCTGCCACTGAGCGTACACTTTCGCAGGTTGTGTTGCAAACAGCCTGTTTATTCGTCTGGCCTCATTCTCTTTCGTGTACCGCTTTAGGCGGCTGGACAAGGCTTGGAGCCTTTGTTTCGAGTGCTTCATATATGGTCATCTGGATGTACCTCTCAGGATCGGCCTTTTCATCACACCTCTCTGGACCTCAGTCAATTGACTCACATCTTTCCGAGCTGCCTTGATCTTAGCCTCCAACCGTCTTTTCCATGGTCGGTAATGTATCTCATGGCTTCCATGGTTGCCCTTATAGCCAAGCATCTCAAGGATCACTGATGCTGAAGCGTATATCAGTTCATTTCCGTGATCGTTACGGTAAGGATCGCCCTCAGTGCTGAATTCACACTTTCCAAGAGACTTTCAGGTGGTACTTCACATAGCCGTTGTAATCGGATTCTAGGTTTCCCAGCTTTCATTCTTGCCATGATCTTAGCTTTCAGGTCAGTTGCTGCCTCGCTCAGCATTTCATTCATTGGGGCTGGCCTCCCAATCTCATCATCTGCATTCACTCTGGTATGAACTCCTCCTCTGATCTGGCAGCCTGGGGCCCCTCACCATGGAACCTGCGTTGTACCTCATCAATCTCAAGTTGTGACAGCAGTTGCCGTTTGTGGATGTTGGAACACTGAGTTACGAGTTGTTTCGTGGCCACCCGTGACTGTGGGTTTCGAAGTAACCATTTAGCCCACATTCTCTCCATGTAACCTCTCTGACTAGGCTTGCTTGAGTAGTAGCATTCCAACAGAGCCATGTTATTGCATCTTGCCCATCTCTGCTCCATTTTTCATCAAGGTGCTCTGGTTCCCCAGCACCTGACGCAGACCTTGTTTGGCCGGGCGACGTCTGAGCTGGCATGTCATTCATTTTATTGTCTCTCATCATTGTATGAGGTACGCATTAGCGTGAAGGCTCTTGCCCAAGGACCCACACTGGATGGTGTTATGTGCTCATTTTTTGCCCCAAGTGGGGAGCGGAGGGACGGGCGCTGGGGGGGGGACCATCGTGGTGGGGCGGGCCCCTACGCGGGATGTGCCACCGGACCGTGGCTGAGGTGGCTGATCTCAAGAAGTCCTATCGGTGGCTGGAGGGGACTGGCCTGGGGGACAGCGCAGGGGCGCTCATCCTGGCTGCTCAGGAGCGGGCCTTGGGCGCCGGAGCCGTCGAGGCCCGGATGTGCCGCGCCGGACAGGACCCGGGGTGTGGGTTGTGCGGGGAGGCGCCTGGGACGATCCGGCACGTGGCTGCGGGGTGTGGGATGCTGGCAGGGGGGGCCTGCGTGGAGCGCCATGGCCAGGTGGCTGGCGTGGTCTGCCGAGGCATCTGTGCGGAGTGTGGACTGGGGGCCCCGGGGTCGGAGTGGGGGGCACCTCCGAGGGTGGTGGAGGGTGGCGGAGCGGGGATCCTGTGGGACTTCCGGATCCAGACTGGCGGGATGGTGGTGGCGAGCCAGCCAGATGTCGTGGTCGTGGATGGGGGGCGGAGGAGGGCCGTTGTGGTGGATGTGGCGGTCCCAGGTGGTGGAGGCATCGGGAGGGGGGAGCATGGGGGGCTCGGGGGGTACCAGGGGCTCGGGGAGGGGCTGGGGAGGGCCTGGGGGGTGGGGGTGGCGGTCGTGCCTGTGGTGGTCGGGGCGCTCGGGGCAGTGACCCCCGGACTGGATGGGTGGTTGCGACAGATCCCGGGACCAGCGTCGGACATCTCGGTCCGGAGGTGTGCGGTGCTGGGAGCGGCGGGGGTACTGCGCGGGGCCCTCGGGCTTCCTGGCCTCTGGTGGAGGACCCGAGCTGAATGAGGGACGGACACCACCCGAGGACACCTCCTATTGGCTCCATGATAAGAGCTCCACCCAGCAAAGAATTAACCCTTTAAAACCTGATTCTGAGCTTTCACAATTATTTACCGCCATTTGCGTAATATCTACAGTATACAGAAGGAATCAAGCAATTTTTACCAATGTATCTGTAGGTGATGTTTATTTATTATGTACACAGAGATAAAGAGTAATGGCACAGCTCTGCAGTATCTTTCCACTTTTATATATGTATGCTATACTAAATAAAATGAATAGGGCACCATATAATGCAACAGTTATGCAACTCCCTAAATAATGATGTGAATTTTCAGTTGTTGCTAAATCAGTTAGGATGTTATAATTTGTGGTGTAGATGCGAATTTAGGAGAGCAGGACAATATATCGCATTGCAATTGGAGCAGCAGCTTGGTTGATGATGTCCCCAAACCGGCTCATTTATTATATTTGTCGTGCAATACAATGAAAATGAGCACAATTGCAAAACATAGGCTTCTTATATTTTAAAATAAAATAATCACATGTTTACCGTTCTGGGGTTTCTACAATCATGAATGGAGGCATTATTTACAGCAGGTTGATGTTGTTGTTGTTGTTGTCGACCCCACCCGTGCCCCGACATTGGGGGACCGGGCCCTCACTCCGTCTCCCGGATCCCCAGACCCCCCTCCGCCGCCCAGCGGGCGAGCAGGGCCGCCACTCCGCTTGGGTTTCGCCAGAGGTCCTCCGGAGTCAGTGTGGTGGGTATGTTTGTGCAGGTGAACAGGTGTTGTGTGTCGTGCACTTGCGTGCCGCATAGCGCACAGAGTGGTGTTGGGTGTGTGTCCGGTGTAATGTTGTGTAGGTAGGAGTGGAGGGCTGGTGATTTGTTGGTTCGGAGTTGTGCTAGGAGTTGTCTGGTTCTGTGTGGTAGGTCTTGCTCTGATGGGTCTATTTCTGGTGCTGGTGCATGTATTACTTTGTTGTGTTGTCTGGTGTCCAAGTGTGTTTGTACAAAGTGGGTGTGTATGTCTTTCATGTTCTGTTTTATGGTGTCGTTGTTGGTGTCCTGTGGTGCTGTGTCTTTGTTGTGTGTGTAGTTGTTGTTGTGGAAGATTGTTTGTTTCTTTTGTCTGGGTGGTGGTGGTTGTTGAGTGGGTGGGTTGGGTGTTGGGCTTTTTGTCTGATTTGCGATGCGTGTAGTTTTAGATGGGTGTTCAGTGGGAGAGTTTTTGTTTCCTCATGCAAGTGTTGTATGTTTGTGTCTTGTGTGCATCCTGTTGCTATTCTGAGTGCGGTGTTCTGTGTGGTCTGGAGTTTTGTCTTGTTTGTGTCCGATAGTGTTGGTGACCATATAGTGTTTGCGTATTCGAGGCGTGTGAGTGTGGTTGCTTTGTATGTGGTGAGTATAGTTTCTTTGGATTTTCCCCAGTGAGTGGTTGTTAAGGCTTTAAGTATTTTGTTTGATTGCTTGGCGCGGGTTAGAGTGTGTTGTGTGTGTTTTGAGAAGGTGAGTTTGGGGTCCCATGTTAATCCCAGTATTTTGGGTTCGCGGACTGTGGGTAGGGTGGTGTTATCTATTTGTAAAGTGAGCCTGTTGCTGTATTCTGCCGGATCCGGTGTGAACAGAGTGGTGGTGGTTTTGTCTGCGTTGAGTGTGAGTTGGTTCTGTTTTGTCCAGTTGTATATGTCGCGGAGATATTTTTGTACTTGTTGTTGTGCCTGTTGTGGTTTGACATGTGTGGATAGAATGGTGATGTCGTCTGCATATGTAACTGTGTGTACATTTGGAGGTGGTTGTGGTAAGTCTGCCATGTATATGTTGAATAGTGTTGGTGAAAGTACTCCCCCCTGTGGTACCCCCGTTTTCGTGTTTCTGTGTTCTGATGTTTCCCCCCGGTATTGAGTGTATTGTCTGCGTCCCCTTATGTAGTTGAAGATGTATTTGATGATGATGTTTGGGGTGTTAGTGTTGTTGAGTTTGTTTGTGAGTGTGTGTAGGTTTACCGTGTCAAAGGCTTTGGACATGTCTAGGGCTATGGCAACTGTTCGTTTTGGTGGTTTTTGTTGATTGAAACCTGTGGCTATGATGTTGTGTATGTGGTGTAGTGCTGTGGTTGTGGAGTGTTATTTTCGGAAGCCGTGTTGGTGAGAGGGTAGTTGAGTGTTGTTGGTAATGAAGGGTAGTATTACCTTTTCCATTGTTTTGGCTATTGGGCTGAGTAGTGCTATTGGTCTGTAGGATGGGCCGAGTGCGTGGTTTTTGTTGGGTTTTGGTATTGGGATTATTTTTGCAGTCTTCCATATTGCGGGGATGGTGTTGGTGTTGAGTGATGTGTTGTAAGTGTGTGTGAGTAGTGTTATTGCTTTGGGGCCTAGGTGTTTCAGATGTCTGATGTTTATGTTGTCTGGGCCTGTGGAGTTGTTGCTTTTGGAGCGTTGTAGTGCTTGTTTGACTTGTTGTTCTGTGATGGTTATGGGCGTGGTGTTGAGTTTTCGTATTTTGCGTTGTAGTTGTCTGTATGTTCTGTTGGTTTTGTGTTGTATTATGTTGGTGAATTGTTTGTTGAATGCTCGTGCTTTCTGTTTGTTGGATATTGCCGTGTGTTGTCCGAACTGTATTGTGGTGTTTTCTGGTGCTTTTTGTTCTTTGTTAGATAGTCTTGTTACTGTGTTCCAGAGTATGTATTGTTTGTGTCTGTGGTTCCATGCATCCGTTAAGTGTTCTTTCCATAGCTCTTGTTTGTGTTTTTGGATTTGTTTGTCTATTTCTTTGTTTAGGTCTGTGATGCGTGGGTCTTGGTGGTTTTGTTGTCTGATGTCGTTTCTTTGGCTGATGAGTGTTCTGATGTGTTTTGGTAGGAGAAGTGATTTGCTTTTTATTTTTCCGTGGGGTATGTGGTGTTTGTCTGCTGTAAGTATGAGGTTTGTGAGCATGGTGTTGGCTCTGTGGATGTTGTCAGGTATGGTTAAGTTCTCCAGTGCTGATTCTATTTCAGAGGTGTATCCTTCCCAGTCTGCTTTCCTGTAATTTGTGTAAGTTTGAAGGTGTTGTTGTAGGCGGAAAGGAGCACGCGTGTTGTGTGTGATTTTGATAGGAAGGTGGTCTGAACTGAGTGCGTGTATTGTGGTCCATGTTGTTCTGTTTGTGATGCTGTTGCTGGCTGTTGTGATGTCCGGTGATGTTGGTTGTTGGTTGATGTTTGTAGGTTTTCTGGTAGGTGTGTTTGCGTTTAGAGTGATTTGTTGGGAGTTCTGTAGTATGTCTGCAATGAGGGTGCCTCTGTGGTCGTCGTAGGGAGAGTGCCATTGTGTTGAGTGAGCGTTGATGTCTGCGGTTAGAATGGTGTTGTTCAGCGAGTTTATGTATTGGAAGGTGTTGGTGATGTCTGTGTCTTCTGTGGCGTGGTCTGGTCGGGTGGTATCTCTGGGGGGTATATACATGTTGCATATGTGTAGTCTTTTGTGGTTGGTTATGTGAATCTTTACGGTTTGAATTTCTGTAGTGTTGGTGTTAATGTTGTTGGGGATGTTCATGGGAGTGAATGCGACTGATTTGTGAATGTATGTGAGCAGTCCTCCTCCTCCCTTGTGTTCTCTGTCTTTCCTAATGCTGGTGTAGTTGGTGAGACGAGGTGTGTTGTGTTGTTTTTCTAGTTTGGTTTCTTGTATGGTGATGATGTCTGCGTGCTGTTGTGAGGCGAGTTCTTCTAGTTCTGTTTTCTTGTTTTGGATGCCGTTGATGTTTATTTGTAGTATGGTCAGTGTGTGTTTGTTGTTTTTGTTGGTGGGTGTTGTTCTTTGTGGGTTGTTCGGGGGTTGTGGTGTTGGGGTGTTTGTTGTTTGCGTGTGTGTTCTGCATGTCCACGTGTTTGTGTATTGGCGGGTGGTGATGCCGGAGCAATGTCTGTGTATCCAGTGTGGGTGTGTTGAGTTGCATCTGAGTGAGGCTTGTCTGCGTGTGATGATTCTATTGCAGCTATTGCAGGTCCAGGTTTGGGGGGGTGGTCTTGTGTTTGTTGTATCTCTGTTGGAGTTGTCTGTCCGTGTTGCGTTTGAGGGTAGTGTTGGTGAGGCGAGTGTGTTGTTTTGGTCTGTTTGTGCTCTGCTGCCTGTTGGTGTCCTACGAGGTGTTGTTGTTTGTGGTGGTGTTTTGGGATGTAGTCTGCATTTCCATGTTATGTTGTATTGTCTAGTGTTTATGTTTGTGCAATGTTTGTGTACCCAGTGTGGTGTGTGGTGGTTGCATCTGAAGGATGTCTGTCTTCTTGTAATCTGTTGTGTGCAAATGTCGCATGTCCAGGTAGTTTGTTGTGTGTGTGTTTGTTGCGTGCGTGAGAGTGTCTGTGTGGGCCCCGGATTTGTCTCTATGTCCCCCGCCTGGAGCAAAAGGTCCGCCCGCCACCCTGCCAGGTTCAGGGGGCGGTTAGCCGAAAAAAAAAAAAAAAAACGGCCGTAAGAGCACCCCGTTCGGGGTGCAGGGATTGGTTCCTTGATTTGTCCCCCCGTTCGGGGGGAACCCTCCAACTGCGAGTAAGCCAAGGAGTTTGGAGGTACAGCAGGTTGACAGCAGTGTGATCGAGCAGATTAGATAGAGTAGAATTTGAATGGGGCTTCACTGATTTATTTCATACAATTCATATCTAAAACACAGTTGAAAAATATTTGATTGTTAAAATATTTAAATACAAGAACTATATCAAGAAATTAACAAAACATAGTTTTTTTAGTTAGGAGAAAAGTCTAAAAACATATCACAAATGACAAACGTTGTGCCTCTCCTCCTCCTGTTCTTCAATGAAGCTGATCACCCTCCAGCTCCCGTTAGAAACATCGTGCTGCTGAAGGTGTGCCGGCAGAATGGTTGTGATACAGGAGGTGCTGTGGACTCTCCCAGAAACGAGGACCTAGTTTAGTTGTAGATCCAGTAAAACATAGTGCAAATGTGACATTATTTATAATGCACAGTTACAGTCTTGTGAATATTAAAAAATGTACTTCATGTAATGCAGGAAGCGAATATTTCAAACGAACTAAGGCAGCAAACAGTAAGAGCAAAATCGTGTTCCAAACATTAACTCTTTTTTTAAATGTCAATTAGCTTGTGAGTAATAAGACAAAATGTGACTGTCAGACAGAGAACTGTCAGAGCAAACGGTAGATTTTAGAAAGTCCTGCCGAAATAAATCTGCACCCGACTGCGACTGTCAGCGTTGAACTGCCGCCATTGCTGTCAAAGTCAGACACATCTCCAAAATTGTTGGAGCAAATTTTTAAGCAGGCTTCATCTTGATAAATTGACCACGTATTTGACATTTACACCATAACGTTACCGCCTAAAATAATCGTAAAACAAAATTTTGTGTAACAACAACAGTAATATGTACCCCAAAAGCTTTCAAAGCGTCTGAAAGTTTTCTCCTCCGTTTTTGTTGGGGCTTGGCTCGAAATGCATCATGATTGGCCGCCCGAAGTCCACGTGTCTGTCGGACGTGCTCTCATTGGTCTACAATACCATCACGGATGAATAAATACTCAAAGGGCTTGCCAGGCAAGCCCTTTGAACCCTTTAAATACTCAATGGGCTTGCCTGGCAAGCCCTTTGAGTATTTATTCCATATTGCCCACTAGTTCACTAGTAAGGTCATTTTGACGCTTACTAGTGAACATGTAAGGCCATAAATGTGCCCACTAGTTCACTAGTAAGATCATTTTGAGGCTTACTAGTTGACATGTAAGCCACAAAACGCCCGCTAGTTCACTAGTAAGATAATTTTGAGGCTTCTAATGAACATGTAAGCCACAGAACGCCCACTAGTTCACTAGTAAGATCATTTTGACGCTTACTAGTGAACATGTAAGCCACAAAACGCTCACTAGTTCACTAGTAAGGTCATTTTGACGCTTACTAGTGAACATGTAAGCCACAAAACGCTCCCTGGTTCACTAGTAAGGTAATTTTGACGCTTACTAGTGAACATGTAAGCCACAAAACGCCCACTAGTTCCCTAGTAAGATCATTTTGACGCTTATTTATGAACATGTCAGCCACAAAACGCTCACACGTTCACTAGTAAGATCATTTTGACGCTTACTAGTGAACATGTAAGCCACAAAACGCCCACTAGTTCACTAGTAAGGTCATTTTGACGCTTACTAGTGAACATGTAAGCCACAAAACGCCCACTAGTTCACTAGTAAGATCATTTTGACGCTTACTAGTGAACATGTAAGGCCATAAATGTGCCCACTAGTTCACTAGTAAGTTCATTTTGAGGCTTACTAGTTGACATGTAAGCCACACATCGCCTACTAGTTCACTAGTAAGATCATTTTGAGGCTTACTAGTGAACATGTAAGCCACAAAACGCCCAATAGTTCACTAGTAAGATCATTTTGACGCTTACTAGTGAACATGTAAGCCACAAAACGCTCACTAGTTTACTAGTAAGGTCATTTTGACGCTTACTAGTGAACATGTAAGCCACAAAACGCTCACTAGTTCACTAGTAAGGTCATTTTGACGCTTACTAGTGAACATGTAAGCCGCAAAACGCCCACTAGTTCACTAATAAGATTATTTTGACGCTTACTACTGAACATTTAAGGCCATAAATGTGCCCACTAGTTCACTGGTAAGATGATTTTGACGCTTACTAGTGAACATGTAAGGCCATAAATGTGCCCACTAGTTCACTAGTAAGTTCATTTTGAGGCTTACTAGTTGACATGTAAGCCACACATCGCCTACTAGTTCACTAGTAAGATCATTTTGAGGCTTACTAGTGAACATGTAAGCCACAAAACGCCCAATAGTTCACGAGTAAGATCATTTTGACGCTTACTAGTGAACATGTAAGCCACAAAACGCTCACTAGTTTACTAGTAAGGTCATTTTGACGCTTACTAGTGAACATGTAAGCCACAAAACGCTCACTAGTTCACTATCCATCCATCCATCCATAATAAGATAATTTTGACGCTTACTACTGAACATTTAAGGCCATAAATGTGCCCACTAGTTCACTGGTAAGATGATTTTGACGCTTACTAGTGAACATGTAAGGCCATAAATGTGCCCACTTGTAGTGCTAGTGACATTACACTGTACTTGCATTAAATGCAAATAAGGATGATTACGAAAACATGTAACGGTATCCTATTGGCTGTACGTTTCAAAATAGTGTCATCCCACCAGTCAGGGCTCATGATTTTGGAAATTCTGTGCCCACTTAGTTTTTTAAAACAACAATGGCGGACAGTGTCCTGAGACGTATTCGGCGAAGGTGCAGGGCAATAGAGAGTGCCTGTCATCAAGGGTCTGCCGGTGAAAGTGAAGCACGCGCGATAAACATTTCAATTGCTAATTTAAGAAGAGTTAGTGACCAGTTTAGCGCTGATACTATTCAAAGTTTGATTCAAAGTCCAATAGATCTCCGATCTGTCATCATTGCGGGACCCACTCCTAATGGTGGACGTGTTTGTTCCCATGTGGCACATCGTTTGCACACAGGTAAAATGGCTACCATTTTTTGTCATTGGTTTTTCGTATGTATTTTTATTCGAACTACACACGGGTTTTACTGACGACTTGCTGTGACTTACCTTCTATCACCCTGTCAAACGTCGTTTTATACCAGTGGTTTTCCTGCAAATCAGTAGACTATTAAGTAACGCGATGGCTGTACACTTTTAAGCAATAACTAGTGATCTTTTAGTTATTCAATTATAAGTTTGAATTATTTTTTTCTTGAGTAAAATGGTTAGAGAAAATAGCTGCTCGTGGTTTTGAAGCTGCATATACTTTTATGTACATCTGTGTCTATATGCCTGTACTGTATACAGTATATAAAAAACACGTAGTGATTCGTTTGCTTGAATTCCTTAATCCTTTTATTTCCATACTTTAGGTAGACGAGGAAGACCAGCACTTGACATTACAAGTGATCAAATTGAACTGCTCCCCACTCAGGGCTTTACAGTGAGAGCCATCACGGGGATGTTGGGTTGTTCCTCTTCATACCTGCATAAAAAAAATGACGTTTTTTTCAGATTTCAGCCAGAAATAGATTTACTCCCATTCATGATGTTGACCTGGAGGAGCATGTCAGAAGATTGCACAGCCAATTTCCCAGATCAGGCTCGAAAGCAAGTGTTCTGCTACATACTCTTGTCCCTTCATGTATATATCATTATATTCATTGTGAAAGTGTACTTTCTTTATTGTGTTGTTTTATGAACCTGTTGCAGATGATGAGGGTATACCTGCGTGCTGATGGTATTGTAGTACAAAGAAAAAGAGTTCGAGAAATCCTCAACCGTATTGAGCCAGCTGCTGCAGCCCAGAGATGGAGCCAGACTGTGGCTAGAAGAACATACTATGTGCCATTCCCCAATAGTTTATGGCACATAGATGGGCATATGCGTCTCATTCGGTAATAAGGGATCATCTTATATTTGTACTCGTGGGAGCATTAGAAAGCCATATTGTATGGACAGCACAGATTAAATTGAATTTTATCATTTGTATATCCAAGTTACACAAACTCCAAATTGCCTCCATGTAGTCTTAAGTGCACAGCAATACCTTCTCTACCGAGATGATATTTCAAACAAGATATGAAACTTGATTGTTTTCTTGTATTTAATCATTATTCTTTTCATGTTTGTTTTACAGGTGGGTGTTTGTGACACATGCCGGCATTGATGGGAATTCCAGGCTAATAACGTACCTTCAACTGGAGCACAGACAACACAGCTTTGACAGTGTTGAAATATTTTGTCCAAGCCACCTGCCTGTATGGGTTACCCTCCAGAGTAAGATCCGACCATGGTGGTGAAAACACTGGTTGCTCTTTTAATGAACCTACTGCAGGGACAAGACACCAAAATTATTTCTAGCTCCAGCCAACACCCCCTCACAATTTACTCACACCTCCCATGGCCTGATTATCCACCAACAGGGGCCCTTTTTGGATTATCATTTTGGCATAGGAACTTTCCTTTCCTATCCTAACCGAGTGAGATGAGCCGGTAGCACCTGGAGCAAAGATCGTCTAAATTTTAATAATGCTTAGGAAAGGTTCTGACCATCCTTTACGAAAGGAAAGGAGATATATTATGCAGCAGGAATATTTAAAGGGGAAGTCTTTTTTTATGTTGTTGTTGTTGTTGTTGTTGTCGACCCCACCCGTGCCCCGACATTGGGGGACCGGGCCCTCACTCCGTCTCCCGGATCCCCAGACCCCCCTCCGCCGCCCAGCGGGCGAGCAGGGCCGCCACTCCGCTTGGGTTTCGCCAGAGGTCCTCCGGAGTCAGTGTGGTGGCTATGTTTGTGCAGGTGAACAGGTGTTGTGTGTCGTGCACTTGCGTGCCGCATAGCGCACAGAGTGGTGTTGGGTGTGTGTCCGGTGTAATGTTGTGTAGGTAGGAGTGGAGGGCTGGTGATTTGTTGGTTCGGAGTTGTGCTAGGAGTTGTCTGGTTCTGTGTGGTAGGTCTTGCTCTGATGGGTCTATTTCTGGTGCTGGTGCATGTATTACTTTGTTGTGTTGTCTGGTGTCCAAGTGTGTTTGTACAAAGTGGGTGTGTATGTCTTTCATGTTCTGTTTTATGGTGTCGTTGTTGGTGTCCTGTGGTGCTGTGTCTTTGTTGTGTGTGTAGTTGTTGTTGTGGAAGATTGTTTGTTTCTTTTGTCTGGGTGGTGGTGGTTGTTGAGTGGGTGGGTTGGGTGTTGGGCTTTTTGTCTGATTTGCGATGCGTGTAGTTTTAGATGGGTGTTCAGTGGGAGAGTTTTTGTTTCCTCATGCAAGTGTTGTATGTTTGTGTCTTGTGTGCATCCTGTTGCTATTCTGAGTGCGGTGTTCTGTGTGGTCTGGAGTTTTGTCTTGTTTGTGTCCGATAGTGTTGGTGACCATATAGTGTTTGCGTATTCGAGGCGTGTGAGTGTGGTTGCTTTGTATGTGGTGAGTATAGTTTCTTTGGATTTTCCCCAGTGAGTGGTTGTTAAGGCTTTAAGTATTTTGTTTGATTGCTTGGCGCGGGTTAGAGTGTGTTGTGTGTGTTTTGAGAAGGTGAGTTTGGGGTCCCATGTTAATCCCAGTATTTTGGGTTCGCGGACTGTGGGTAGGGTGGTGTTATCTATTTGTAAAGTGAGCCTGTTGCTGTATTCTGCCGGATCCGGTGTGAACAGAGTGGTGGTGGTTTTGTCTGCGTTGAGTGTGAGTTGGTTCTGTTTTGTCCAGTTGTATATGTCGTGGAGATATTTTTGTACTTGTTGTTGTGCCTGTTGTGGTTTGACATGTGTGGATAGAATGGTGATGTCGTCTGCATATGTAACTGTGTGTACATTTGGAGGTGGTTGTGGTAAGTCTGCCATGTATATGTTGAATAGTGTTGGTGAAAGTACTCCCCCCTGTGGTACCCCCGTTTTCGTGTTTCTATGTTCTGATGTTTCCCCCCGGTATTGAGTGTATTGTCTGCGTCCCCTTATGTAGTTGAAGATGTATTTGATGATGATGTTTGGGGTGTTAGTGTTGTTGAGTTTGTTTGTGAGTGTGTGTAGGTTTACCGTGTCAAAGGCTTTGGACATGTCTAGGGCTATGGCAACTGTTCGTTGTGGTGGTTTTTGTTGATTGAAACCTGTGGCTATGATGTTGTGTATGTGGTGTAGTGCTGTGGTTGTGGAGTGTTGTTTTCGGAAGCCGTGTTGGTGAGAGGGTAGTTGAGTGTTGTTGGTAATGAAGGGTAGTATTACCTTTTCCATTGTTTTGGCTATTAGGCTGAGTATTGCTATTGGTCTGTAGGATGGGCCGAGTGCGTGGTTTTTGTTGGGTTTTGGTATTGGGATTATTTTTGCAGTCTTCCATATTGCGGGGATGGTGTTGGTGTTGAGTGATGTGTTGTAAGTGTGTGTGAGTAGTGTTATTGCTTTGGGGCCTAGGTGTTTCAGATGTCTGATGTTTATGTTGTCTGGGCCTGTGGAGTTGTTGCTTTTGGAGCGTTGTAGTGCTTGTTTGACTTGTTGTTCTGTGATGGTTATGGGCGTGGTGTTGAGTTTTCGTATTTTGCGTTGTAGTTGTCTGTATGTTCTGTTGGTTTTGTGTTGTATTATGTTGGTGAATTGTTTGTTGAATGCTCGTGCTTTCTGTTTGTTGGATATTGCCGTGTGTTGTCCGAACTGTATTGTGGTGTTTTCTGGTGCTTTTTGTTCTTTGTTTGATAGTCTTGTTACTGTGTTCCAGAGTATGTGTTGTTTGTGTCTGTGGTTCCATGCATCCGTTAAGTGTTCTTTCCATAGCTCTTGTTTGTGTTTTTGGATTTGTGTGTCTATTTCTTTGTTTAGGTCTGTGATGCGTGGGTCTTGGTGGTTTTGTTGTCTGATGTCGTTTCTTTGGCTGATGAGTGTTCTGATGTGTTGTGGTAGGAGAAGTGATTTGCTTTTTATTTTTCCGTGGGGTGTGTGGTGTTTGTCTGCTGTAAGTATGAGGTTTGTGAGCATGGTGTTGGCTGTGTGGATGTTGTCAGGTATGGTTATGTTCTCCAGTGCTGATTCTATTTCAGAGGTGTATCCTTCCCAGTCTGCTTTCCTGTAATTTGTGTAAGTTTGAAGGTGTTGTTGTAGGCGGAAAGGAGCACGCGTGTTGTGTGTGATTTTGATAGGAAGGTGGTCTGAACTGAGTGCGTGTATTGTGGTCCATGTTGTTCTGTTTGTGATGCTGTTGCTGGCTGTTGTGATGTCCGGTGATGTTGGTTGTTGGTTGATGTTTGTAGGTTTTCTGGTGGGTGTGTTTGCGTTTAGAGTGATTTGTTGGGAGTTTTGTAGTATGTCTGCAATGTGGGTGCCTCTGTGGTCGTCGTAGGGAGAGTGCCATTGTGTTGAGTGAGCGTTGATGTCTGCGGTTAGAATGGTGTTGTTCAGCGAGTTTATGTATTGGAAGGTGTTGGTGATGTCTGTGTCTTCTGTGGCGTGGTCTGGTCGGGTGGTATCTCTGGGGGGTATATACATGTTGCATATGTGTAGTCTTTTGTGGTTGGTTATGTGAATCTTTACGGTTTGAATTTCTGTAGTGTTGGTGTTAATGTTGTTGGGGATGTTCATGGGAGTGAATGTGTATCTACTGTATATCTATAAAAAAAATCCTCGTCTCACCCCTCAGGTGGTGTCCATCCCTCATTCAGCTGGGGTCTTCTACCAGAGGCCAGGAAGCTTGAGGGTTCTGCGCAGTATCCTTGCCGTTCCCAGCACTGCACATTTCTGGACTGAGATGTCCGATGTTGTTCCCGGGATCTGTTGCAACCACTCATCATCTAGTTTGGGGGTCACTGCCCCGAGTGCTCCGACCACCACAGGCACGACTGTCCCCTTTACCTTCCAGGCTCTCTCCAGCTCCTCTCTGAGCCCTTGGGATTTCTCGAGTTTCTCGTGTTCCTTCTTTCTGATGTTTCCAGCACTTGGGACCGCTACATCCACTACAACGGCTTTCCTCTGCCCTTTATCTATCATCAGGATATCTGGTTGGTTCGCCATTACCATCTTGTCAGTCTGGATCTGGAAGTCCCATAGGATCTTCGCTCTGTCATTCTCCACCACCTTCGGAGGTGCTTCCCATTTTGACCTTGGGGTTTCCAGTCCGTACTCCGCACAGATGTTTCGGTAGACTATGCCAGCCACCTGGTTATGGCGTTCCATATAGGCTTTCCCTGCCAGCACCTTACACCCTGCAGTTATGTGTTAGATCGTCTCAGGTGCCTCTTTGCACAACCTACACCTTGGGTCTTGTCTGGTGTGGTATATCTGGGCCTCAATGGCTCTAGTGCTCAGGGCCTGCTCCTGAGCAGCCAGGATGAGTGCCTCTGTACTGTCCTTCAGGCCAGCCCTCTCTAGCCACTGATGGGAATTCTTGAGATCGGCCACTTCAGTTATGGTCCGGTGGTACATCCCGTGTAGGGGCTTGTCCTCCGATGATGGTCCCTCTTCCAGCGCCTCATCCTCTGTTGCCCATTGTCTGAGACATTCTCTGAGTAAGTCATCCGTTGGAGCCTTCTCCTTGATGTATTCATGGAGCTTGGATGTTTCATCCTGGACAGTGGCTCTCACACTCACTAGTCCCCAGCCGCTTTCCTTGTTGCCAGTTCAAGGTTGCCATTGGCTTGTGGTACACCGAGGTACTTGTAGCTGTCCTCAATGTCTGCTATTGTTCCTTCGGGGAGTGAGACCCCTTCAGTCCGGACTACCGTTCCTCTCTTAGTCACCATCCGACTATCACATCCCGATGTCGCTGCTGTAGATCCTGGTTGTGTGGATCAGGGAGTCTATGTCCCTTTCACTCTTAGCATACAGCTTTATGTCATCCATGTAGAGGAGGTGACTGATCGTAGCTTCATTTCTGAGGCTGTATCCATAGCCTGTCTTGGTGATTACTTGGCTTAGGGAGTTCAGTCCTATGCAGAACAGCAATGGGGAGAGTGCATCACCTTGGTATATGCCACATTTGATGGACACTTGGGTAAGTGGCTTGCCATTGGCTTCAAGTGTGGTTTTCCACATCCTCATCAAGTTCGCAACGAAGGCTCTTAGGGTCCTGTTCACCTTATACACATCCAAGCATTCAGTGATCCATGTATGTGGCATCGAGTCATAGGCTTTCTTTTAATCAATCCAGGCTGTGCACAGGTTGGTACATCGGGACCTGCAGTCTTGTGCGACTGTTCTGTCAACCAGGAGCTGATGTTTGGCTCCCCTGGTATCTCTACCAATGCCCTTCCGTGCTTCGCTCATGTATTGATCCATGTGTGCACTTATCTTAGCCGCAACATGAGCTTCCAAAATTGTGGAGGGACAGGTTATTGGCCGATAGTTGGATGCGACTGCACCCTTTGAGGGATCTTTCATGATAAGGATCGTTCGCCCTTCGGTTAGCCATCCTGGGTGAGTCCCATCCCTAGGCAGCTGGTTCATTTGTGCTGCTGGGCGCTCATGGAGTGCTGTGAGTCTCTTTAGCCAGTAAGTGTGGACCATGTCCGGGCCTGGTGCTGTCCAGTTCTTCATATTTGAGACTATTTCCTTTATGTCTGCCACTGTTATGGTAATTGGGTTCTGTTCAGGGAGGTGTCTGTGCTCCTCTCTTTGGGTGACCAGCCATTGTGCACTGCTGTTATGTGCAACCTCCTTCTCCCATCTGCCTCTCCAGTACCTTTCAGTTTCCAGTCTTGGTGGATCAGCTCTGTTGTTAGGACCCTGCCACTGAGCGTACACTTTCGCAGGTTGTGTTGCAAACAGCCTGTTTATTCGTCTGGCCTCATTCTCTTTCGTGTACCGCTTTAGGCGGCTGGACAAGGCTTGGAGCCTTTGTTTCGAGTGCTTCATATATGGTCATCTGGATGTACCTCTCAGGATCGGCCTTTTCATCACACCTCTCTGGACCTCAGTCAATTGACTCACATCTTTCCGAGCCGCCTTGATCTTAGCCTCCAACCGTCTTTTCCATGGTCGGTAATGTATCTCATGGCTTCCATGGTTGCTCTTATAGCCAAGCATCTCAAGGATCACTGATGCTGAAGCGTATATCAGTTCATTTCCGTGATCGTTACGGTAAGGATCGCCCTCAGTGCTGAATTCACACTTTCCAAGAGACTTTCAGGTGGTACTTCACATAGCCGTTGTAATCGGATTCTAGGTTTCCCAGCTTTCATTCTTGCCATGATCTTAGCTTTCAGGTCAGTTGCTGCCTCGCTCAGCATTTCATTCATTGGGGCTGGCCTCCCAATCTCATCATCTGCATTCACTCTGGTATGAACTCCTCCTCTGATCTGGCAGCCTGGGGCCCCTCACCATGGAACCTGCGTTGTACCTCATCAATCTCAAGTTGTGACAGCAGTTGCCGTTTGTGGATGTTGGAACACTGAGTTACGAGTTGTTTCGTGGCCACCCGTGACTGTGGGTTTCGAAGTAACCATTTAGCCCACATTCTCTCCATGTAACCTCTCTGACTAGGCTTGCTTGAGTAGTAGCATTCCAACAGAGCCATGTTATTGCATCTTGCCCATCTCTGCTCCATTTTTCATCAAGGTGCTCTGGTTCCCCAGCACCTGACGCAGACCTTGTTTGGCCGGGCGACGTCTGAGCTGGCATGTCATTCATTTTATTGTCTCTCATCATTGTATGAGGTACGCATTAGCGTGAAGGCTCTTGCCCAAGGACCCACACTGGATGGTGTTATGTGCTCATTTTTTGCCCCAAGTGGGGAGCGGAGGGACGGGCGCTGGGGGGGGGACCATCGTGGTGGGGCGGGCCCCTACGCGGGATGTGCTACCAGACCGTGGCTGAGGTGGCTGATCTCAAGAAGTCCTATCGGTGGCTGGAGGGGACTGGCCTGGGGGACAGCGCAGGGGCGCTCATCCTGGCTGCTCAGGAGCGGGCCTTGGGCGCCGGAGCCGTCGAGGCCCGGATGTGCCGCGCCGGACAGGACCCGGGGTGTGGGTTGTGCGGGGAGGCGCCTGGGACAATCCGGCACGTGGCTGCGGGGTGTGGGATGCTGGCAGGGGGGGCCTGCGTGGAGCGCCATGGCCAGGTGGCTGGCGTGGTCTGCCGAGGCATCTGTGCGGAGTGTGGACTGGGGGCCCCGGGGTCGGAGTGGGGGGCACCTCCGAGGGTGGTGGAGGGTGGCGGAGCGGGGATCCTGTGGGACTTCCGGATCCAGACTGGCGGGATGGTGGTGGCGAGCCAGCCAGATGTCGTGGTCGTGGATGGGGGGCGGAGGAGGGCCGTTGTGGTGGATGTGGCGGTCCCAGGTGGTGGAGGCATCGGGAGGGGGGAGCATGGGGGGCTCGGGGGGTACCAGGGGCTCGGGGAGGGGCTGGGGAGGGCCTGGGGGGTGGGGGTGGCGGTCGTGCCTGTGGTGGTCGGGGCGCTCGGGGCAGTGACCCCCGGACTGGATGGGTGGTTGCGACAGATCCCGGGACCAGCGTCGGACATCTCGGTCCGGAGGTGTGCGGTGCTGGGAGCGGCGGGGGTACTGCGCGGGGCCCTCGGGCTTCCTGGCCTCTGGTGGAGGACCCGAGCTGAATGAGGGACGGACACCACCCGAGGACACCTCCTATTGGCTCCATGATAAGAGCTCCACCCAGCAAAGAATTAACCCTTTAAAACCTGATTCTGAGCTTTCACAATTATTTACCGCCATTTGCGTAATATCTACAGTATACAGAAGGAATCAAGCAATTTTTACCAATGTATCTGTAGGTGATGTTTATTTATTATGTACACAGAGATAAAGAGTAATGGCACAGCTCTGCAGTATCTTTCCACTTTTATATATGTATGCTATACTAAATAAAATGAATAGGGCACCATATAATGCAACAGTTATGCAACTCCCTAAATAATGATGTGAATTTTCAGTTGTTGCTAAATCAGTTAGGATGTTATAATTTGTGGTGTAGATGCGAATTTAGGAGAGCAGGACAATATATCGCATTGCAATTGGAGCAGCAGCTTGGTTGATGATGTCCCCAAACCGGCTCATCTATTATATTTGTCGTGCAATACAATGAAAATGAGCACAATTGCAAAACATAGGCTTCTTATATTTTAAAATAAAATAATCACATGTTTACCGTTCTGGGGTTTCTACAATCATGAATGGAGGCATTATTTACAGCAGGTTGATGTTGTTGTTGTTGTTGTCGACCCCACCCGTGCCCCGACATTGGGGGACCGGGCCCTCACTCCGTCTCCCGGATCCCCAGACCCCCCTCCGCCGCCCAGCGGGCGAGCAGGGCCGCCACTCCGCTTGGGTTTCGCCAGAGGTCCTCCGGAGTCAGTGTGGTGGCTATGTTTGTGCAGGTGAACAGGTGTTGTGTGTCGTGCACTTGCGTGCCGCATAGCGCACAGAGTGGTGTTGGGTGTGTGTCCGGTGTAATGTTGTGTAGGTAGGAGTGGAGGGCTGGTGATTTGTTGGTTCGGAGTTGTGCTAGGAGTTGTCTGGTTCTGTGTGGTAGGTCTTGCTCTGATGGGTCTATTTCTGGTGCTGGTGCATGTATTACTTTGTTGTGTTGTCTGGTGTCCAAGTGTGTTTGTACAAAGTGGGTGTGTATGTCTTTCATGTTCTGTTTTATGGTGTCGTTGTTGGTGTCCTGTGGTGCTGTGTCTTTGTTGTGTGTGTAGTTGTTGTTGTGGAAGATTGTTTGTTTCTTTTGTCTGGGTGGTGGTGGTTGTTGAGTGAGTGGGTGTAGTGGGTGGGTTGGGTGTTGGGCTTTTTGTCTGATTTGCGATGCGTGTAGTTTTAGATGGGTGTTCAGTGGGAGAGTTTTTGTTTCCTCATGCAAGTGTTGTATGTTTGTGTCTTGTGTGCATCCTGTTGCTATTCTGAGTGCGGTGTTCTGTGTGGTCTGGAGTTTTGTCTTGTTTGTGTCCGATAGTGTTGGTGACCATATAGTGTTTGCGTATTCGAGGCGTGTGAGTGTGGTTGCTTTGTATGTGGTGAGTATAGTTTCTTTGGATTTTCCCCAGTGAGTGGTTGTTAAGGCTTTAAGTATTTTGTTTGATTGCTTGGCGCGGGTTAGAGTGTGTTGTGTGTGTTTTGAGAAGGTGAGTTTGGGGTCCCATGTTAATCCCAGTATTTTGCGTTCGCGGACTGTGGGTAGGGTGGTGTTATCTATTTGTAAAGTGAGTCTGTTGCTGTATTCTGCCGGATCCGGTGTGAACAGAGTGGTGGTGGTTTTGTCTGCGTTGAGTGTGAGTTGGTTCTGTTTTGTCCAGTTGTATATGTCGCGGAGATATTTTTGTACTTGTTGTTGTGCCTGTTGTGGTTTGACATGTGTGGATAGAATGGTGATGTCGTCTGCATATGTAACTGTGTGTACATTTGGAGGTGGTTGTGGTAAGTCTGCCATGTATATGTTGAATAGTGTTGGTGAAAGTACTCCCCCCTGTGGTACCCCCGTTTTCGTGTTTCTGTGTTCTGATGTTTCCCCCCGGTATTGAGTGTATTGTCTGCGTCCCCTTATGTAGTTGAAGATGTATTTGATGATGATGTTTGGGGTGTTAGTGTTGTTGAGTTTGTTTGTGAGTGTGTGTAGGTTTACCGTGTCAAAGGCTTTGGACATGTCTAGGGCTATGGCAACTGTTCGTTTTGGTGGTTTTTGTTGATTGAAACCTGTGGCTATGATGTTGTGTATGTGGTGTAGTGCTGTGGTTGTGGAGTGTTGTTTTCGGAAGCCGTGTTGGTGAGAGGGTAGTTGAGTGTTGTTGGTAATGAAGGGTAGTATTACCTTTTCCATTGTTTTGGCTATTGGGCTGAGTAGTGCTATTGGTCTGTAGGATGGGCCGAGTGCGTGGTTTTTGTTGGGTTTTGGTATTGGGATTATTTTTGCAGTCTTCCATATTGCGGGGATGGTGTTGGTGTTGAGTGATGTGTTGTAAGTGTGTGTGAGTAGTGTTATTGCTTTGGGGCCTAGGTGTTTCAGATGTCTGATGTTTATGTTGTCTGGGCCTGTGGAGTTGTTGCTTTTGGAGCGTTGTAGTGCTTGTTTGACTTGTTGTTCTGTGATGGTTATGGGCGTGGTGTTGAGTTTTCGTATTTTGCGTTGTAGTTGTCTGTATGTTCTGTTGGTTTTGTGTTGTATTATGTTGGTGAATTGTTTGTTGAATGCTCGTGCTTTCTGTTTGTTGGATATTGCCGTGTGTTGTCCGAACTGTATTGTGGTGTTTTCTGGTGCTTTTTGTTCTTTGTTAGATAGTCTTGTTACTGTGTTCCAGAGTATGTATTGTTTGTGTCTGTGGTTCCATGCATCCGTTAAGTGTTCTTTCCATAGCTCTTGTTTGTGTTTTTGGATTTGTTTGTCTATTTCTTTGTTTAGGTCTGTGATGCGTGGGTCTTGGTGGTTTTGTTGTCTGATGTCGTTTCTTTGGCTGATGAGTGTTCTGATGTGTTGTGGTAGGAGAAGTGATTTGCTTTTTATTTTTCCGTGGGGTATGTGGTGTTTGTCTGCTGTAAGTATGAGGTTTGTGAGCATGGTGTTGGCTCTGTGGATGTTGTCAGGTATGGTTAAGTTCTCCAGTGCTGATTCTATTTCAGAGGTGTATCCTTCCCAGTCTGCTTTCCTGTAATTTGTGTAAGTTTGAAGGTGTTGTTGTAGGCGGAAAGGAGCACGCGTGTTGTGTGTGATTTTGATAGGAAGGTGGTCTGAACTGAGTGCGTGTATTGTGGTCCATGTTGTTCTGTTTGTGATGCTGTTGCTGGCTGTTGTGATGTCCGGTGATGTTGGTTGTTGGTTGATGTTTGTAGGTTTTCTGGTAGGTGTGTTTGCGTTTAGAGTGATTTGTTGGGAGTTCTGTAGTATGTCTGCAATGAGGGTGCCTCTGTGGTCGTCGTAGGGAGAGTGCCATTGTGTTGAGTGAGCGTTGATGTCTGCGGTTAGAATGGTGTTGTTCAGCGAGTTTATGTATTGGAAGGTGTTGGTGATGTCTGTGTCTTCTGTGGCGTGGTCTGGTCGAGTGGTATCTCTGGGGGGTATATACATGTTGCATATGTGTAGTCTTTTGTGGTTGGTTATGTGAATCTTTACGGTTTGAATTTCTGTAGTGTTGGTGTTAATGTTGTTGGGGATGTTCATGGGAGTGAATGTGACTGATTTGTGAATGTATGTGAGCAGTCCTCCTCCTCCCTTGTGTTCTCTGTCTTTCCTAATGCTGGTGTAGTTGGTGAGACGAGGTGTGTTGTGTTGTTTTTCTAGTTTGGTTTCTTGTATGGTGATGATGTCTGCGTGCTGTTGTGAGGCGAGTTCTTCTAGTTCTGTTTTCTTGTTTTGGATGCCGTTGATGTTTATTTGTAGTATGGTCAGTGTGTGTTTGTTGTTTTTGTTGGTGGGTGTTGTTCTTTGTGGGTTGTTCGGGGGTTGTGGTGTTGGGGTGTTTGTTGTTTGCGTGTGTGTTCTGCATGTCCACGTGTTTGTGTATTGGCGGGTGGTGATGCCGGAGCAATGTCTGTGTATCCAGTGTGGGTGTGTTGAGTTGCATCTGAGTGAGGCTTGTCTGCGTGTGATGATTCTATTGCAGCTATTGCAGGTCCAGGTTTGGGGGGGTGGTCTTGTGTTTGTTGTATCTCTGTTGGAGTTGTCTGTCCGTGTTGCGTTTGAGGGTAGTGTTGGTGAGGCGAGTGTGTTGTTTTGGTCTGTTTGTGCTCTGCTGCCTGTTGGTGTCCTACGAGGTGTTGTTGTTCGTGGTGGTGTTTTGGGATGTAGTCTGCATTTCCATGTTATGTTGTATTGTCTAGTGTTTATGTTTGTGCAATGTTTGTGTACCCAGTGTGGTGTGTGGTGGTTGCATCTGAAGGATGTCTGTCTTCTTGTAATCTGTTGTGTGCAAATGTCGCATGTCCAGGTAGTTTGTTGTGTGTGTGTTTGTTGCGTGCGTGAGAGTGTCTGTGTGGGCCCCGGATTTGTCTCTATGTCCCCCGCCTGGAGCAAAAGGTCCGCCCGCCACCCTGCCAGGTTCAGGGGGCGGTTAGCCGAAAAAAAAAAAAACGGCCGTAAGGGCACCCCGTTCGGGGTGCAGGGATTGGTTCCTTGATTTGTCCCCCCGTTCGGGGGGAACCCTCCAACTGCGAGTAAGCCAAGGAGTTTGGAGGTACAGCAGGTTGACAGCAGTGTGATCGAGCAGATTAGATAGAGTAGAATTTGAATGGGGCTTCACTGATTTATTTCATACAATTCATATCTAAAACACAGTTGAAAAATATTTGATTGTTAAAATATTTAAATACAAGAACTATATCAAGAAATTAACAAAACATAGTTTTTTTAGTTAGGAGAAAAGTCTAAAAACATATCACAAATGACAAACGTTGTGCCTCTCCTCCTCCTGTTCTTCAATGAAGCTGATCACCCTCCAGCTCCCGTTAGAAACATCGTGCTGCTGAAGGTGTGCCGGCAGAATGGTTGTGATACAGGAGGTGCTGTGGACTCTCCCAGAAACGAGGACCTAGTTTAGTTGTAGATCCAGTAAAACATAGTGCAAATGTGACATTATTTATAATGCACAGTTACAGTCTTGTGAATATTAAAAAATGTACTTCATGTAATGCAGGAAGCGAATATTTCAAACGAACTAAGGCAGCAAACAGTAAGAGCAAAATCGTGTTCCAAACATTAACTCTTTTTTTAAATGTCAATTAGCTTGTGAGTAATAAGACAAAATGTGACTGTCAGACAGAGAACTGTCAGAGCAAACGGTAGATTTTAGAAAGTCCTGCCGAAATAAATCTGCACCCGACTGCGACTGTCAGCGTTGAACTGCCGCCATTGCTGTCAAAGTCAGACACATCTCCAAAATTGTTGGAGCAAATTTTTAAGCAGGCTTCATCTTGATAAATTGACCACGTATTTGACATTTACACCATAACGTTACCGCCTAAAATAATCGTAAAACAAAATTTTGTGTAACAACAAGAGTAATATGTACCCCAAAAGCTTTCAAAGCGTCTGAAAGTTTTCTCCTCCGTTTTTGTTGGGGCTTGGCTCGAAATGCATCATGATTGGCCGCCCGAAGTCCACGTGTCTGTCGGACGTGCTCTCATTGGTCTACAATACCATCACGGATGAATAAATACTCAAAGGGCTTGCCAGGCAAGCCCTTTGAACCCTTTAAATACTCAATGGGCTTGCCTGGCAAGCCCTTTGAGTATTTATTCCATATTGCCCACTAGTTCACTAGTAAGGTCATTTTGACGCTTACTAGTGAACATGTAAGGCCATAAATGTGCCCACTAGTTCACTAGTAAGATCATTTTGAGGCTTACTAGTTGACATGTAAGCCACAAAACGCCCGCTAGTTCACTAGTAAGATAATTTTGAGGCTTCTAGTGAACATGTAAGCCACAGAACGCCCACTAGTTCACTAGTAAGATCATTTTGACGCTTACTAGTGAACATGTAAGCCACAAAACGCTCACTAGTTCACTAGTAAGGTCATTTTGACGCTTACTAGTGAACATGTAAGCCACAAAACGCTCACTGGTTCACTAGTAAGGTAATTTTGACGCTTACTAGTGAACATGTAAGCCACAAAACGCCCACTAGTTCCCTAGTAAGATCATTTTGACGCTTATTTATGAACATGTCAGCCACAAAACGCTCACACGTTCACTAGTAAGATCATTTTGACGCTTACTAGTGAACATGTAAGCCACAAAACGCCCACTAGTTCACTAGTAAGGTCATTTTGACGCTTACTAGTGAACATGTAAGCCACAAAACGCCCACTAGTTCACTAGTAAGATCATTTTGACGCTTACTAGTGAACATGTAAGGCCATAAATGTGCCCACTAGTTCACTAGTAAGTTCATTTTGAGGCTTACTAGTTGACATGTAAGCCACACATCGCCTACTAGTTCACTAGTAAGATCATTTTGAGGCTTACTAGTGAACATGTAAGCCACAAAACGCCCAATAGTTCACTAGTAAGATCATTTTGACGCTTACTAGTGAACATGTAAGCCACAAAACGCTCACTAGTTTACTAGTAAGGTCATTTTGACGCTTACTAGTGAACATGTAAGCCACAAAACGCTCACTAGTTCACTATCCATCCATCCATCCATAATAAGATAATTTTGACGCTTACTACTGAACATTTAAGGCCATAAATGTGCCCACTAGTTCACTGGTAAGATGATTTTGACGCTTACTAGTGAACATGTAAGGCCATAAATGTGCCCACTTGTAGTGCTAGTGACATTACACTGTACTTGCATTAAATGCAAATAAGGATGATTACGAAAACATGTAACGGTATCCTATTGGCTGTACGTTTCAAAATAGTGTCATCCCACCAGTCAGGGCTCATGATTTTGGAAATTCTGTGCCCACTTAGTTTTTTAAAACAACAATGGCGGACAGTGTCCTGAGACGTATTCGGCGAAGGTGCAGGGCAATAGAGAGTGCCTGTCATCAAGGGTCTGCCGGTGAAAGTGAAGCACGCGCGATAAACATTTCAATTGCTAATTTAAGAAGAGTTAGTGACCAGTTTAGCGCTGATACTATTCAAAGTTTGATTCAAAGTCCAATAGATCTCCGATCTGTCATCATTGCGGGACCCACTCCTAATGGTGGACGTGTTTGTTCCCATGTGGCACATCGTTTGCACACAGGTAAAATGGCTACCATTTTTTGTCATTGGTTTTTCGTATGTATTTTTATTCGAACTACACACGGGTTTTACTGACGACTTGCTGTGACTTACCTTCTATCACCCTGTCAAACGTCGTTTTATACCAGTGGTTTTCCTGCAAATCAGTAGACTATTAAGTAACGCGATGGCTGTACACTTTTAAGCAATAACTAGTGATCTTTTAGTTATTCAATTATAAGTTTGAATTATTTTTTTCTTGAGTAAAATGGTTAGAGAAAATAGCTGCTCGTGGTTTTGAAGCTGCATATACTTTTATGTACATCTGTGTCTATATGCCTGTACTGTATACAGTATATAAAAAACACGTAGTGATTCGTTTGCTTGAATTCCTTAATCCTTTTATTTCCATACTTTAGGTAGACGAGGAAGACCAGCACTTGACATTACAAGTGATCAAATTGAACTGCTCCCCACTCAGGGCTTTACAGTGAGAGCCATCACGGGGATGTTGGGTTGTTCCTCTTCATACCTGCATAAAAAAAATGACGTTTTTTTCAGATTTCAGCCAGAAATAGATTTACTCCCATTCATGATGTTGACCTGGAGGAGCATGTCAGAAGATTGCACAGCCAATTTCCCAGATCAGGCTCGAAAGCAAGTGTTCTGCTACATACTCTTGTCCCTTCATGTATATATCATTATATTCATTGTGAAAGTGTACTTTCTTTATTGTGTTGTTTTATGAACCTGTTGCAGATGATGAGGGCATACCTGCGTGCTGATGGTATTGTAGTACAAAGAAAAAGAGTTCGAGAAATCCTCAACCGTATTGAGCCAGCTGCTGCAGCCCAGAGATGGAGCCAGACTGTGGCTAGAAGAACATACTATGTGCCATTCCCCAATAGTTTATGGCACATAGATGGGCATATGCGTCTCATTCGGTAATAAGGGATCATCTTATATTTGTACTCGTGGGAGCATTAGAAAGCCATATTGTATGGACAGCACAGATTAAGTTGAATTTTATCATTTGTATATCCAAGTTACACAAACTCCAAATTGCCTCCATGTAGTCTTAAGTGCACAGCAATACCTTCTCTACCGAGATGATATTTCAAACAAGATATGAAACTTGATTGTTTTCTTGTATTTAATCATTATTCTTTTCATGTTTGTTTTACAGGTGGGTGTTTGTGACACATGCCGGCATTGATGGGAATTCCAGGCTAATAACGTACCTTCAACTGGAGCACAGACAACACAGCTTTGACAGTGTTGAAATATTTTGTCCAAGCCACCTGCCTGTATGGGTTACCCTCCAGAGTAAGATCCGACCATGGTGGTGAAAACACTGGTTGCTCTTTTAATGAACCTACTGCAGGGACAAGACACCAAAATTATTTCTAGCTCCAGCCAACACCCCCTCACAATTTACTCACACCTCCCATGGCCTGATTATCCACCAACAGGGGCCCTTTTTGGATTATCATTTTGGCATAGGAACTTTCCTTTCCTATCCTAACCGAGTGAGATGAGCCGGTAGCACCTGGAGCAAAGATCGTCTAAATTTTAATGATGCTTAGGAAAGGTTCTGACCATCCTTTACGAAAGGAAAGGAGATATATTATGCAGCAGGAATATTTAAAGGGGAAGTCTTTTTTTATGTTGTTGTTGTTGTTGTCGACCCCACCCGTGCCCCGACATTGGGGGACCGGGCCCTCACTCCGTCTCCCGGATCCCCAGACCCCCCTCCGCCGCCCAGCGGGCGAGCAGGGCCGCCACTCCGCTTGGGTTTCGCCAGAGGTCCTCCGGAGTCAGTGTGGTGGGTATGTTTGTGCAGGTGAACAGGTGTTGTGTGTCGTGCACTTGCGTGCCGCATAGCGCACAGAGTGGTGTTGGGTGTGTGTCCGGTGTAATGTTGTGTAGGTAGGAGTGGAGGGCTGGTGATTTGTTGGTTCGGAGTTGTGCTAGGAGTTGTCTGGTTCTGTGTGGTAGGTCTTGCTCTGATGGGTCTATTTCTGGTGCTGGTGCATGTATTACTTTGTTGTGTTGTCTGGTGTCCAAGTGTGTTTGTACAAAGTGGGTGTGTATGTCTTTCATGTTCTGTTTTATGGTGTCGTTGTTGGTGTCCTGTGGTGCTGTGTCTTTGTTGTGTGTGTAGTTGTTGTTGTGGAAGATTGTTTGTTTCTTTTGTCTGGGTGGTGGTGGTTGTTGAGTGGGTGGGTTGGGTGTTGGGCTTTTTGTCTGATTTGCGATGCGTGTAGTTTTAGATGGGTGTTCAGTGGGAGAGTTTTTGTTTCCTCATGCAAGTGTTGTATGTTTGTGTCTTGTGTGCATCCTGTTGCTATTCTGAGTGCGGTGTTCTGTGTGGTCTGGAGTTTTGTCTTGTTTGTGTCCGATAGTGTTGGTGACCATATAGTGTTTGCGTATTCGAGGCGTGTGAGTGTGGTTGCTTTGTATGTGGTGAGTATAGTTTCTTTGGATTTTCCCCAGTGAGTGGTTGTTAAGGCTTTAAGTATTTTGTTTGATTGCTTGGCGCGGGTTAGAGTGTGTTGTGTGTGTTTTGAGAAGGTGAGTTTGGGGTCCCATGTTAATCCCAGTATTTTGGGTTCGCGGACTGTGGGTAGGGTGGTGTTATCTATTTGTAAAGTGAGCCTGTTGCTGTATTCTGCCGGATCCGGTGTGAACAGAGTGGTGGTGGTTTTGTCTGCGTTGAGTGTGAGTTGGTTCTGTTTTGTCCAGTTGTATATGTCGCGGAGATATTTTTGTACTTGTTGTTGTGCCTGTTGTGGTTTGACATGTGTGGATAGAATGGTGATGTCGTCTGCATATGTAACTGTGTGTACATTTGGAGGTGGTTGTGGTAAGTCTGCCATGTATATGTTGAATAGTGTTGGTGAAAGTACTCCCCCCTGTGGTACCCCCGTTTTCGTGTTTCTGTGTTCTGATGTTTCCCCCCGGTATTGAGTGTATTGTCTGCGTCCCCTTATGTAGTTGAAGATGTATTTGATGATGATGTTTGGGGTGTTAGTGTTGTTGAGTTTGTTTGTGAGTGTGTGTAGGTTTACCGTGTCAAAGGCTTTGGACATGTCTAGGGCTATGGCAACTGTTCGTTTTGGTGGTTTTTGTTGATTGAAACCTGTGGCTATGATGTTGTGTATGTGGTGTAGTGCTGTGGTTGTGGAGTGTTATTTTCGGAAGCCGTGTTGGTGAGAGGGTAGTTGAGTGTTGTTGGTAATGAAGGGTAGTATTACCTTTTCCATTGTTTTGGCTATTGGGCTGAGTAGTGCTATTGGTCTGTAGGATGGGCCGAGTGCGTGGTTTTTGTTGGGTTTTGGTATTGGGATTATTTTTGCAGTCTTCCATATTGCGGGGATGGTGTTGGTGTTGAGTGATGTGTTGTAAGTGTGTGTGAGTAGTGTTATTGCTTTGGGGCCTAGGTGTTTCAGATGTCTGATGTTTATGTTGTCTGGGCCTGTGGAGTTGTTGCTTTTGGAGCGTTGTAGTGCTTGTTTGACTTGTTGTTCTGTGATGGTTATGGGCGTGGTGTTGAGTTTTCGTATTTTGCGTTGTAGTTGTCTGTATGTTCTGTTGGTTTTGTGTTGTATTATGTTGGTGAATTGTTTGTTGAATGCTCGTGCTTTCTGTTTGTTGGATATTGCCGTGTGTTGTCCGAACTGTATTGTGGTGTTTTCTGGTGCTTTTTGTTCTTTGTTAGATAGTCTTGTTACTGTGTTCCAGAGTATGTATTGTTTGTGTCTGTGGTTCCATGCATCCGTTAAGTGTTCTTTCCATAGCTCTTGTTTGTGTTTTTGGATTTGTTTGTCTATTTCTTTGTTTAGGTCTGTGATGCGTGGGTCTTGGTGGTTTTGTTGTCTGATGTCGTTTCTTTGGCTGATGAGTGTTCTGATGTGTTGTGGTAGGAGAAGTGATTTGCTTTTTATTTTTCCGTGGGGTATGTGGTGTTTGTCTGCTGTAAGTATGAGGTTTGTGAGCATGGTGTTGGCTCTGTGGATGTTGTCAGGTATGGTTAAGTTCTCCAGTGCTGATTCTATTTCAGAGGTGTATCCTTCCCAGTCTGCTTTCCTGTAATTTGTGTAAGTTTGAAGGTGTTGTTGTAGGCGGAAAGGAGCACGCGTGTTGTGTGTGATTTTGATAGGAAGGTGGTCTGAACTGAGTGCGTGTATTGTGGTCCATGTTGTTCTGTTTGTGATGCTGTTGCTGGCTGTTGTGATGTCCGGTGATGTTGGTTGTTGGTTGATGTTTGTAGGTTTTCTGGTAGGTGTGTTTGCGTTTAGAGTGATTTGTTGGGAGTTCTGTAGTATGTCTGCAATGAGGGTGCCTCTGTGGTCGTCGTAGGGAGAGTGCCATTGTGTTGAGTGAGCGTTGATGTCTGCGGTTAGAATGGTGTTGTTCAGCGAGTTTATGTATTGGAAGGTGTTGGTGATGTCTGTGTCTTCTGTGGCGTGGTCTGGTCGGGTGGTATCTCTGGGGGGTATATACATGTTGCATATGTGTAGTCTTTTGTGGTTGGTTATGTGAATCTTTACGGTTTGAATTTCTGTAGTGTTGGTGTTAATGTTGTTGGGGATGTTCATGGGAGTGAATGTGACTGATTTGTGAATGTATGTGAGCAGTCCTCCTCCTCCCTTGTGTTCTCTGTCTTTCCTAATGCTGGTGTAGTTGGTGAGACGAGGTGTGTTGTGTTGTTTTTCTAGTTTGGTTTCTTGTATGGTGATGATGTCTGCGTGCTGTTGTGAGGCGAGTTCTTCTAGTTCTGTTTTCTTGTTTTGGATGCCGTTGATGTTTATTTGTAGTATGGTCAGTGTGTGTTTGTTGTTTTTGTTGGTGGGTGTTGTTCTTTGTGGGTTGTTCGGGGGTTGTGGTGTTGGGGTGTTTGTTGTTTGCGTGTGTGTTCTGCATGTCCACGTGTTTGTGTATTGGCGGGTGGTGATGCCGGAGCAATGTCTGTGTATCCAGTGTGGGTGTGTTGAGTTGCATCTGAGTGAGGCTTGTCTGCGTGTGATGATTCTATTGCAGCTATTGCAGGTCCAGGTTTGGGGGGGTGGTCTTGTGTTTGTTGTATCTCTGTTGGAGTTGTCTGTCCGTGTTGCGTTTGAGGGTAGTGTTGGTGAGGCGAGTGTGTTGTTTTGGTCTGTTTGTGCTCTGCTGCCTGTTGGTGTCCTACGAGGTGTTGTTGTTTGTGGTGGTGTTTTGGGATGTAGTCTGCATTTCCATGTTATGTTGTATTGTCTAGTGTTTATGTTTGTGCAATGTTTGTGTACCCAGTGTGGTGTGTGGTGGTTGCATCTGAAGGATGTCTGTCTTCTTGTAATCTGTTGTGTGCAAATGTCGCATGTCCAGGTAGTTTGTTGTGTGTGTGTTTGTTGCGTGCGTGAGAGTGTCTGTGTGGGCCCCGGATTTGTCTCTATGTCCCCCGCCTGGAGCAAAAGGTCCGCCCGCCACCCTGCCAGGTTCAGGGGGCGGTTAGCCGAAAAAAAAAAAAAAAACGGCCGTAAGAGCACCCCGTTCGGGGTGCAGGGATTGGTTCCTTGATTTGTCCCCCCGTTCGGGGGGAACCCTCCAACTGCGAGTAAGCCAAGGAGTTTGGAGGTACAGCAGGTTGACAGCAGTGTGATCGAGCAGATTAGATAGAGTAGAATTTGAATGGGGCTTCACTGATTTATTTCATACAATTCATATCTAAAACACAGTTGAAAAATATTTGATTGTTAAAATATTTAAATACAAGAACTATATCAAGAAATTAACAAAACATAGTTTTTTTAGTTAGGAGAAAAGTCTAAAAACATATCACAAATGACAAACGTTGTGCCTCTCCTCCTCCTGTTCTTCAATGAAGCTGATCACCCTCCAGCTCCCGTTAGAAACATCGTGCTGCTGAAGGTGTGCCGGCAGAATGGTTGTGATACAGGAGGTGCTGTGGACTCTCCCAGAAACGATGACCTAGTTTAGTTGTAGATCCAGTAAAACATAGTGCAAATGTGACATTATTTATAATGCACAGTTACAGTCTTGTGAATATTAAAAAATGTACTTCATGTAATGCAGGAAGCGAATATTTCAAACGAACTAAGGCAGCAAACAGTAAGAGCAAAATCGTGTTCCAAACATTAACTCTTTTTTTAAATGTCAATTAGCTTGTGAGTAATAAGACAAAATGTGACTGTCAGACAGAGAACTGTCAGAGCAAACGGTAGATTTTAGAAAGTCCTGCCGAAATAAATCTGCACCCGACTGCGACTGTCAGCGTTGAACTGCCGCCATTGCTGTCAAAGTCAGACACATCTCCAAAATTGTTGGAGCAAATTTTTAAGCAGGCTTCATCTTGATAAATTGACCACGTATTTGACATTTACACCATAACGTTACCGCCTAAAATAATCGTAAAACAAAATTTTGTGTAACAACAACAGTAATATGTACCCCAAAAGCTTTCAAAGCGTCTGAAAGTTTTCTCCTCCGTTTTTGTTGGGGCTTGGCTCGAAATGCATCATGATTGGCCGCCCGAAGTCCACGTGTCTGTCGGACGTGCTCTCATTGGTCTACAATACCATCATGGATGAATAAATACTCAAAGGGCTTGCCAGGCAAGCCCTTTGAACCCTTTAAATACTCAATGGGCTTGCCTGGCAAGCCCTTTGAGTATTTATTCCATATTGCCCACTAGTTCACTAGTAAGGTCATTTTGACGCTTACTAGTGAACATGTAAGGCCATAAATGTGCCCACTAGTTCACTAGTAAGATCATTTTGAGGCTTACTAGTTGACATGTAAGCCACAAAACGCCCGCTAGTTCACTAGTAAGATAATTTTGAGGCTTCTAATGAACATGTAAGCCACAGAACGCCCACTAGTTCACTAGTAAGATCATTTTGACGCTTACTAGTGAACATGTAAGCCACAAAACGCTCACTAGTTCACTAGTAAGGTCATTTTGACGCTTACTAGTGAACATGTAAGCCACAAAACGCTCACTGGTTCACTAGTAAGGTAATTTTGACGCTTACTAGTGAACATGTAAGCCACAAAACGCCCACTAGTTCACTAGTAAGGTCATTTTGACGCTTACTAGTGAACATGTAAGCCACAAAACGCCCACTAGTTCACTAGTAAGATCATTTTGACGCTTACTAGTGAACATGTAAGGCCATAAATGTGCCCACTAGTTCACTAGTAAGTTCATTTTGAGGCTTACTAGTTGACATGTAAGCCACACATCGCCTACTAGTTCACTAGTAAGATCATTTTGAGGCTTACTAGTGAACATGTAAGCCACAAAACGCCCAATAGTTCACTAGTAAGATCATTTTGACGCTTACTAGTGAACATGTAAGCCACAAAACGTTCACTAGTTTACTAGTAAGGTCATTTTGACGCTTACTAGTGAACATGTAAGCCACAAAACGCTCACTAGTTCACTAGTAAGGTCATTTTGACGCTTACTAGTGAACATGTAAGCCGCAAAACGCCCACTAGTTCACTAATAAGATTATTTTGACGCTTACTACTGAACATTTAAGGCCATAAATGTGCCCACTAGTTCACTGGTAAGATGATTTTGACGCTTACTAGTGAACATGTAAGGCCATAAATGTGCCCACTAGTTCACTAGTAAGTTCATTTTGAGGCTTACTAGTTGACATGTAAGCCACACATCGCCTACTAGTTCACTAGTAAGATCATTTTGAGGCTTACTAGTGAACATGTAAGCCACAAAACGCCCAATAGTTCACTAGTAAGATCATTTTGACGCTTACTAGTGAACATGTAAGCCACAAAACGCTCACTAGTTTACTAGTAAGGTCATTTTGACGCTTACTAGTGAACATGTAAGCCACAAAACGCTCACTAGTTCACTATCCATCCATCCATCCATAATAAGATAATTTTGACGCTTACTACTGAACATTTAAGGCCATAAATGTGCCCACTAGTTCACTGGTAAGATGATTTTGACGCTTACTAGTGAACATGTAAGGCCATAAATGTGCCCACTTGTAGTGCTAGTGACATTACACTGTACTTGCATTAAATGCAAATAAGGATGATTACGAAAACATGTAACGGTATCCTATTGGCTGTACGTTTCAAAATAGTGTCATCCCACCAGTCAGGGCTCATGATTTTGGAAATTCTGTGCCCACTTAGTTTTTTAAAACAACAATGGCGGACAGTGTCCTGAGACGTATTCGGCGAAGGTGCAGGGCAATAGAGAGTGCCTGTCATCAAGGGTCTGCCGGTGAAAGTGAAGCACGCGCGATAAACATTTCAATTGCTAATTTAAGAAGAGTTAGTGACCAGTTTAGCGCTGATACTATTCAAAGTTTGATTCAAAGTCCAATAGATCTCCGATCTGTCATCATTGCGGGACCCACTCCTAATGGTGGACGTGTTTGTTCCCATGTGGCACATCGTTTGCACACAGGTAAAATGGCTACCATTTTTTGTCATTGGTTTTTCGTATGTATTTTTATTCGAACTACACACGGGTTTTACTGACGACTTGCTGTGACTTACCTTCTATCACCCTGTCAAACGTCGTTTTATACCAGTGGTTTTCCTGCAAATCAGTAGACTATTAAGTAACGCGATGGCTGTACACTTTTAAGCAATAACTAGTGATCTTTTAGTTATTCAATTATAAGTTTGAATTATTTTTTTCTTGAGTAAAATGGTTAGAGAAAATAGCTGCTCGTGGTTTTGAAGCTGCATATACTTTTATGTACATCTGTGTCTATATGCCTGTACTGTATACAGTATATAAAAAACACGTAGTGATTCGTTTGCTTGAATTCCTTAATCCTTTTATTTCCATACTTTAGGTAGACGAGGAAGACCAGCACTTGACATTACAAGTGATCAAATTGAACTGCTCCCCACTCAGGGCTTTACAGTGAGAGCCATCACGGGGATGTTGGGTTGTTCCTCTTCATACCTGCATAAAAAAAATGACGTTTTTTTCAGATTTCAGCCAGAAATAGATTTACTCCCATTCATGATGTTGACCTGGAGGAGCATGTCAGAAGATTGCACAGCCAATTTCCCAGATCAGGCTCGAAAGCAAGTGTTCTGCTACATACTCTTGTCCCTTCATGTATATATCATTATATTCATTGTGAAAGTGTACTTTCTTTATTGTGTTGTTTTATGAACCTGTTGCAGATGATGAGGGTATACCTGCGTGCTGATGGTATTGTAGTACAAAGAAAAAGAGTTCGAGAAATCCTCAACCGTATTGAGCCAGCTGCTGCAGCCCAGAGATGGAGCCAGGCTGTGGCTAGAAGAACATACTATGTGCCATTCCCCAATAGTTTATGGCACATAGATGGGCATATGCGTCTCATTCGGTAATAAGGGATCATCTTATATTTGTACTCGTGGGAGCATTAGAAAGCCATATTGTATGGACAGCACAGATTAAATTGAATTTTATCATTTGTATATCCAAGTTACACAAACTCCAAATTGCCTCCATGTAGTCTTAAGTGCACAGCAATACCTTCTCTACCGAGATGATATTTCAAACAAGATATGAAACTTGATTGTTTTCTTGTATTTAATCATTATTCTTTTCATGTTTGTTTTACAGGTGGGTGTTTGTGACACATGCCGGCATTGATGGGAATTCCAGGCTAATAACGTACCTTCAACTGGAGCACAGACAACACAGCTTTGACAGTGTTGAAATATTTTGTCCAAGCCACCTGCCTGTATGGGTTACCCTCCAGAGTAAGATCCGACCATGGTGGTGAAAACACTGGTTGCTCTTTTAATGAACCTACTGCAGGGACAAGACACCAAAATTATTTCTAGCTCCAGCCAACACCCCCTCACAATTTACTCACACCTCCCATGGCCTGATTATCCACCAACAGGGGCCCTTTTTGGATTATCATTTTGGCATAGGAACTTTCCTTTCCTATCCTAACCGAGTGAGATGAGCCGGTAGCACCTGGAGCAAAGATCGTCTAAATTTTAATAATGCTTAGGAAAGGTTCTGACCATCCTTTACGAAAGGAAAGGAGATATATTATGCAGCAGGAATATTTAAAGGGGAAGTCTTTTTTTATGTTGTTGTTGTTGTTGTTGTTGTCGACCCCACCCGTGCCCCGACATTGGGGGACCGGGCCCTCACTCCGTCTCCCGGATCCCCAGACCCCCCTCCGCCGCCCAGCGGGCGAGCAGGGCCGCCACTCCGCTTGGGTTTCGCCAGAGGTCCTCCGGAGTCAGTGTGGTGGGTATGTTTGTGCAGGTGAACAGGTGTTGTGTGTCGTGCACTTGCGTGCCGCATAGCGCACAGAGTGGTGTTGGGTGTGTGTCCGGTGTAATGTTGTGTAGGTAGGAGTGGAGGGCTGGTGATTTGTTGGTTCGGAGTTGTGCTAGGAGTTGTCTGGTTCTGTGTGGTAGGTCTTGCTCTGATGGGTCTATTTCTGGTGCTGGTGCATGTATTACTTTGTTGTGTTGTCTGGTGTCCAAGTGTGTTTGTACAAAGTGGGTGTGTATGTCTTTCATGTTCTGTTTTATGGTGTCGTTGTTGGTGTCCTGTGGTGCTGTGTCTTTGTTGTGTGTGTAGTTGTTGTTGTGGAAGATTGTTTGTTTCTTTTGTCTGGGTGGTGGTGGTTGTTGAGTGGGTGGGTTGGGTGTTGGGCTTTTTGTCTGATTTGCGATGCGTGTAGTTTTAGATGGGTGTTCAGTGGGAGAGTTTTTGTTTCCTCATGCAAGTGTTGTATGTTTGTGTCTTGTGTGCATCCTGTTGCTATTCTGAGTGCGGTGTTCTGTGTGGTCTGGAGTTTTGTCTTGTTTGTGTCCGATAGTGTTGGTGACCATATAGTGTTTGCGTATTCGAGGCGTGTGAGTGTGGTTGCTTTGTATGTGGTGAGTATAGTTTCTTTGGATTTTCCCCAGTGAGTGGTTGTTAAGGCTTTAAGTATTTTGTTTGATTGCTTGGCGCGGGTTAGAGTGTGTTGTGTGTGTTTTGAGAAGGTGAGTTTGGGGTCCCATGTTAATCCCAGTATTTTGGGTTCGCGGACTGTGGGTAGGGTGGTGTTATCTATTTGTAAAGTGAGCCTGTTGCTGTATTCTGCCGGATCCGGTGTGAACAGAGTGGTGGTGGTTTTGTCTGCGTTGAGTGTGAGTTGGTTCTGTTTTGTCCAGTTGTATATGTCGCGGAGATATTTTTGTACTTGTTGTTGTGCCTGTTGTGGTTTGACATGTGTGGATAGAATGGTGATGTCGTCTGCATATGTAACTGTGTGTACATTTGGAGGTGGTTGTGGTAAGTCTGCCATGTATATGTTGAATAGTGTTGGTGAAAGTACTCCCCCCTGTGGTACCCCCGTTTTCGTGTTTCTGTGTTCTGATGTTTCCCCCCGGTATTGAGTGTATTGTCTGCGTCCCCTTATGTAGTTGAAGATGTATTTGATGATGATGTTTGGGGTGTTAGTGTTGTTGAGTTTGTTTGTGAGTGTGTGTAGGTTTACCGTGTCAAAGGCTTTGGACATGTCTAGGGCTATGGCAACTGTTCGTTTTGGTGGTTTTTGTTGATTGAAACCTGTGGCTATGATGTTGTGTATGTGGTGTAGTGCTGTGGTTGTGGAGTGTTATTTTCGGAAGCCGTGTTGGTGAGAGGGTAGTTGAGTGTTGTTGGTAATGAAGGGTAGTATTACCTTTTCCATTGTTTTGGCTATTGGGCTGAGTAGTGCTATTGGTCTGTAGGATGGGCCGAGTGCGTGGTTTTTGTTGGGTTTTGGTATTGGGATTATTTTTGCAGTCTTCCATATTGCGGGGATGGTGTTGGTGTTGAGTGATGTGTTGTAAGTGTGTGTGAGTAGTGTTATTGCTTTGGGGCCTAGGTGTTTCAGATGTCTGATGTTTATGTTGTCTGGGCCTGTGGAGTTGTTGCTTTTGGAGCGTTGTAGTGCTTGTTTGACTTGTTGTTCTGTGATGGTTATGGGCGTGGTGTTGAGTTTTCGTATTTTGCGTTGTAGTTGTCTGTATGTTCTGTTGGTTTTGTGTTGTATTATGTTGGTGAATTGTTTGTTGAATGCTCGTGCTTTCTGTTTGTTGGATATTGCCGTGTGTTGTCCGAACTGTATTGTGGTGTTTTCTGGTGCTTTTTGTTCTTTGTTAGATAGTCTTGTTACTGTGTTCCAGAGTATGTATTGTTTGTGTCTGTGGTTCCATGCATCCGTTAAGTGTTCTTTCCATAGCTCTTGTTTGTGTTTTTGGATTTGTTTGTCTATTTCTTTGTTTAGGTCTGTGATGCGTGGGTCTTGGTGGTTTTGTTGTCTGATGTCGTTTCTTTGGCTGATGAGTGTTCTGATGTGTTGTGGTAGGAGAAGTGATTTGCTTTTTATTTTTCCGTGGGGTATGTGGTGTTTGTCTGCTGTAAGTATGAGGTTTGTGAGCATGGTGTTGGCTCTGTGGATGTTGTCAGGTATGGTTAAGTTCTCCAGTGCTGATTCTATTTCAGAGGTGTATCCTTCCCAGTCTGCTTTCCTGTAATTTGTGTAAGTTTGAAGGTGTTGTTGTAGGCGGAAAGGAGCACGCGTGTTGTGTGTGATTTTGATAGGAAGGTGGTCTGAACTGAGTGCGTGTATTGTGGTCCATGTTGTTCTGTTTGTGATGCTGTTGCTGGCTGTTGTGATGTCCGGTGATGCTGGTTGTTGGTTGATGTTTGTAGGTTTTCTGGTAGGTGTGTTTGCGTTTAGAGTGATTTGTTGGGAGTTCTGTAGTATGTCTGCAATGAGGGTGCCTCTGTGGTCGTCGTAGGGAGAGTGCCATTGTGTTGAGTGAGCGTTGATGTCTGCGGTTAGAATGGTGTTGTTCAGCGAGTTTATGTATTGGAAGGTGTTGGTGATGTCTGTGTCTTCTGTGGCGTGGTCTGGTCGGGTGGTATCTCTGGGGGGTATATACATGTTGCATATGTGTAGTCTTTTGTGGTTGGTTATGTGAATCTTTACGGTTTGAATTTCTGTAGTGTTGGTGTTAATGTTGTTGGGGATGTTCATGGGAGTGAATGTGACTGATTTGTGAATGTATGTGAGCAGTCCTCCTCCTCCCTTGTGTTCTCTGTCTTTCCTAATGCTGGTGTAGTTGGTGAGACGAGGTGTGTTGTGTTGTTTTTCTAGTTTGGTTTCTTGTATGGTGATGATGTCTGCGTGCTGTTGTGAGGCGAGTTCTTCTAGTTCTGTTTTCTTGTTTTGGATGCCGTTGATGTTTATTTGTAGTATGGTCAGTGTGTGTTTGTTGTTTTTGTTGGTGGGTGTTGTTCTTTGTGGGTTGTTCGGGGGTTGTGGTGTTGGGGTGTTTGTTGTTTGCGTGTGTGTTCTGCATGTCCACGTGTTTGTGTATTGGCGGGTGGTGATGCCGGAGCAATGTCTGTGTATCCAGTGTGGGTGTGTTGAGTTGCATCTGAGTGAGGCTTGTCTGCGTGTGATGATTCTATTGCAGCTATTGCAGGTCCAGGTTTGGGGGGGTGGTCTTGTGTTTGTTGTATCTCTGTTGGAGTTGTCTGTCCGTGTTGCGTTTGAGGGTAGTGTTGGTGAGGCGAGTGTGTTGTTTTGGTCTGTTTGTGCTCTGCTGCCTGTTGGTGTCCTACGAGGTGTTGTTGTTTGTGGTGGTGTTTTGGGATGTAGTCTGCATTTCCATGTTATGTTGTATTGTCTAGTGTTTATGTTTGTGCAATGTTTGTGTACCCAGTGTGGTGTGTGGTGGTTGCATCTGAAGGATGTCTGTCTTCTTGTAATCTGTTGTGTGCAAATGTCGCATGTCCAGGTAGTTTGTTGTGTGTGTGTTTGTTGCGTGCGTGAGAGTGTCTGTGTGGGCCCCGGATTTGTCTCTATGTCCCCCGCCTGGAGCAAAAGGTCCGCCCGCCACCCTGCCAGGTTCAGGGGGCGGTTAGCCGAAAAAAAAAAAAAAAACGGCCGTAAGAGCACCCCGTTCGGGGTGCAGGGATTGGTTCCTTGATTTGTCCCCCCGTTCGGGGGGAACCCTCCAACTGCGAGTAAGCCAAGGAGTTTGGAGGTACAGCAGGTTGACAGCAGTGTGATCGAGCAGATTAGATAGAGTAGAATTTGAATGGGGCTTCACTGATTTATTTCATACAATTCATATCTAAAACACAGTTGAAAAATATTTGATTGTTAAAATATTTAAATACAAGAACTATATCAAGAAATTAACAAAACATAGTTTTTTTAGTTAGGAGAAAAGTCTAAAAACATATCACAAATGACAAACGTTGTGCCTCTCCTCCTCCTGTTCTTCAATGAAGCTGATCACCCTCCAGCTCCCGTTAGAAACATCGTGCTGCTGAAGGTGTGCCGGCAGAATGGTTGTGATACAGGAGGTGCTGTGGACTCTCCCAGAAACGATGACCTAGTTTAGTTGTAGATCCAGTAAAACATAGTGCAAATGTGACATTATTTATAATGCACAGTTACAGTCTTGTGAATATTAAAAAATGTACTTCATGTAATGCAGGAAGCGAATATTTCAAACGAACTAAGGCAGCAAACAGTAAGAGCAAAATCGTGTTCCAAACATTAACTCTTTTTTTAAATGTCAATTAGCTTGTGAGTAATAAGACAAAATGTGACTGTCAGACAGAGAACTGTCAGAGCAAACGGTAGATTTTAGAAAGTCCTGCCGAAATAAATCTGCACCCGACTGCGACTGTCAGCGTTGAACTGCCGCCATTGCTGTCAAAGTCAGACACATCTCCAAAATTGTTGGAGCAAATTTTTAAGCAGGCTTCATCTTGATAAATTGACCACGTATTTGACATTTACACCATAACGTTACCGCCTAAAATAATCGTAAAACAAAATTTTGTGTAACAACAACAGTAATATGTACCCCAAAAGCTTTCAAAGCGTCTGAAAGTTTTCTCCTCCGTTTTTGTTGGGGCTTGGCTCGAAATGCATCATGATTGGCCGCCCGAAGTCCACGTGTCTGTCGGACGTGCTCTCATTGGTCTACAATACCATCACGGATGAATAAATACTCAAAGGGCTTGCCAGGCAAGCCCTTTGAACCCTTTAAATACTCAATGGGCTTGCCTGGCAAGCCCTTTGAGTATTTATTCCATATTGCCCACTAGTTCACTAGTAAGGTCATTTTGACGCTTACTAGTGAACATGTAAGGCCATAAATGTGCCCACTAGTTCACTAGTAAGATCATTTTGAGGCTTACTAGTTGACATGTAAGCCACAAAACGCCCGCTAGTTCACTAGTAAGATAATTTTGAGGCTTCTAATGAACATGTAAGCCACAGAACGCCCACTAGTTCACTAGTAAGATCATTTTGACGCTTACTAGTGAACATGTAAGCCACAAAACGCTCACTAGTTCACTAGTAAGGTCATTTTGACGCTTACTAGTGAACATGTAAGCCACAAAACGCTCACTGGTTCACTAGTAAGGTAATTTTGACGCTTACTAGTGAACATGTAAGCCACAAAACGCCCACTAGTTCCCTAGTAAGATCATTTTGACGCTTATTTATGAACATGTCAGCCACAAAACGCTCACACGTTCACTAGTAAGATCATTTTGACGCTTACTAGTGAACATGTAAGCCACAAAACGCCCACTAGTTCACTAGTAAGGTCATTTTGACGCTTACTAGTGAACATGTAAGCCACAAAACGCCCACTAGTTCACTAGTAAGATCATTTTGACGCTTACTAGTGAACATGTAAGGCCATAAATGTGCCCACTAGTTCACTAGTAAGTTCATTTTGAGGCTTACTAGTTGACATGTAAGCCACACATCGCCTACTAGTTCACTAGTAAGATCATTTTGAGGCTTACTAGTGAACATGTAAGCCACAAAACGCCCTATAGTTCACTAGTAAGATCATTTTGACGCTTACTAGTGAACATGTAAGCCACAAAACGCTCACTAGTTTACTAGTAAGGTCATTTTGACGCTTACTAGTGAACATGTAAGCCACAAAACGCTCACTAGTTCACTATCCATCCATCCATCCATAATAAGATAATTTTGACGCTTACTACTGAACATTTAAGGCCATAAATGTGCCCACTAGTTCACTGGTAAGATGATTTTGACGCTTACTAGTGAACATGTAAGGCCATAAATGTGCCCACTTGTAGTGCTAGTGACATTACACTGTACTTGCATTAAATGCAAATAAGGATGATTACGAAAACATGTAACGGTATCCTATTGGCTGTACGTTTCAAAATAGTGTCATCCCACCAGTCAGGGCTCATGATTTTGGAAATTCTGTGCCCACTTAGTTTTTTAAAACAACAATGGCGGACAGTGTCCTGAGACGTATTCGGCGAAGGTGCAGGGCAATAGAGAGTGCCTGTCATCAAGGGTCTGCCGGTGAAAGTGAAGCACGCGCGATAAACATTTCAATTGCTAATTTAAGAAGAGTTAGTGACCAGTTTAGCGCTGATACTATTCAAAGTTTGATTCAAAGTCCAATAGATCTCCGATCTGTCATCATTGCGGGACCCACTCCTAATGGTGGACGTGTTTGTTCCCATGTGGCACATCGTTTGCACACAGGTAAAATGGCTACCATTTTTTGTCATTGGTTTTTCGTATGTATTTTTATTCGAACTACACACGGGTTTTACTGACGACTTGCTGTGACTTACCTTCTATCACCCTGTCAAACGTCGTTTTATACCAGTGGTTTTCCTGCAAATCAGTAGACTATTAAGTAACGCGATGGCTGTACACTTTTAAGCAATAACTAGTAATCTTTTAGTTATTCAATTATAAGTTTGAATTATTTTTTTCTTGAGTAAAATGGTTAGAGAAAATAGCTGCTCGTGGTTTTGAAGCTGCATATACTTTTATGTACATCTGTGTCTATATGCCTGTACTGTATACAGTATATAAAAAACACGTAGTGATTCGTTTGCTTGAATTCCTTAATCCTTTTATTTCCATACTTTAGGTAGACGAGGAAGACCAGCACTTGACATTACAAGTGATCAAATTGAACTGCTCCCCACTCAGGGCTTTACAGTGAGAGCCATCACGGGGATGTTGGGTTGTTCCTCTTCATACCTGCATAAAAAAAATGACGTTTTTTTCAGATTTCAGCCAGAAATAGATTTACTCCCATTCATGATGTTGACCTGGAGGAGCATGTCAGAAGATTGCACAGCCAATTTCCCAGATCAGGCTCGAAAGCAAGTGTTCTGCTACATACTCTTGTCCCTTCATGTATATATCATTATATTCATTGTGAAAGTGTACTTTCTTTATTGTGTTGTTTTATGAACCTGTTGCAGATGATGAGGGTATACCTGCGTGCTGATGGTATTGTAGTACAAAGAAAAAGAGTTCGAGAAATCCTCAACCGTATTGAGCCAGCTGCTGCAGCCCAGAGATGGAGCCAGACTGTGGCTAGAAGAACATACTATGTGCCATTCCCCAATAGTTTATGGCACATAGATGGGCATATGCGTCTCATTCGGTAATAAGGGATCATCTTATATTTGTACTCGTGGGAGCATTAGAAAGCCATATTGTATGGACAGCACAGATTAAATTGAATTTTATCATTTGTATATCCAAGTTACACAAACTCCAAATTGCCTCCATGTAGTCTTAAGTGCACAGCAATACCTTCTCTACCGAGATGATATTTCAAACAAGATATGAAACTTGATTGTTTTCTTGTATTTAATCATTATTCTTTTCATGTTTGTTTTACAGGTGGGTGTTTGTGACACATGCCGGCATTGATGGGAATTCCAGGCTAATAACGTACCTTCAACTGGAGCACAGACAACACAGCTTTGACAGTGTTGAAATATTTTGTCCAAGCCACCTGCCTGTATGGGTTACCCTCCAGAGTAAGATCCGACCATGGTGGTGAAAACACTGGTTGCTCTTTTAATGAACCTACTGCAGGGACAAGACACCAAAATTATTTCTAGCTCCAGCCAACACCCCCTCACAATTTACTCACACCTCCCATGGCCTGATTATCCACCAACAGGGGCCCTTTTTGGATTATCATTTTGGCATAGGAACTTTCCTTTCCTATCCTAACCGAGTGAGATGAGCCGGTAGCACCTGGAGCAAAGATCGTCTAAATTTTAATAATGCTTAGGAAAGGTTCTGACCATCCTTTACGAAAGGAAAGGAGATATATTATGCAGCAGGAATATTTAAAGGGGAAGTATTTTTTTATGTTGTTGTTGTTGTTGTTGTCGACCCCACCCGTGCCCCGACATTGGGGGACCGGGCCCTCACTCCCTCTCCCGGATCCCCAGACCCCCCTCCGCCGCCCAGCGGGCGAGCAGGGCCGCCACTCCGCTTGGGTTTCGCCAGAGGTCCTCCGGAGTCAGTGTGGTGGGTATGTTTGTGCAGGTGAACAGGTGTTGTGTGTCGTGCACTTGCGTGCCGCATAGCGCACAGAGTGGTGTTGGGTGTGTGTCCGGTGTAATGTTGTGTAGGTAGGAGTGGAGGGCTGGTGATTTGTTGGTTCGGAGTTGTGCTAGGAGTTGTCTGGTTCTGTGTGGTAGGTCTTGCTCTGGTGGGTCTATTTCTGGTGCTGGTGCATGTATTACTTTGTTGTGTTGTCTGGTGTCCAAGTGTGTTTGTACAAAGTGGGTGTGTATGTCTTTCATGTTCTGTTTTATGGTGTCGTTGTTGGTGTCCTGTGGTGCTGTGTCTTTGTTGTGTGTGTAGTTGTTGTTGTGGAAGATTGTTTGTTTCTTTTGTCTGGGTGGTGGTGGTTGTTGAGTGAGTGGGTGTAGTGGGTGGGTTGGGTGTTGGGCTTTTTGTCTGATTTGCGATGCGTGTAGTTTTAGATGGGTGTTCAGTGGGAGAGTTTTTGTTTCCTCATGCAAGTGTTGTATGTTTGTGTCTTGTGTGCATCCTGTTGCTATTCTGAGTGCGGTGTTCTGTGTGGTCTGGAGTTTTGTCTTGTTTGTGTCCGATAGTGTTGGTGACCATATAGTGTTTGCGTATTCGAGGCGTGTGAGTGTGGTTGCTTTGTATGTGGTGAGTATAGTTTCTTTGGATTTTCCCCAGTGAGTGGTTGTTAAGGCTTTAAGTATTTTGTTTGATTGCTTGGCGCGGGTTAGAGTGTGTTGTGTGTGTTTTGAGAAGGTGAGTTTGGGGTCCCATGTTAATCCCAGTATTTTGGGTTCGCGGACTGTGGGTAGGGTGGTGTTATCTATTTGTAAAGTGAGCCTGTTGCTGTATTCTGCCGGATCCGGTGTGAACAGAGTGGTGGTGGTTTTGTCTGCGTTGAGTGTGAGTTGGTTCTGTTTTGTCCAGTTGTATATGTCGTGGAGATATTTTTGTACTTGTTGTTGTGCCTGTTGTGGTTTGACATGTGTGGATAGAATGGTGATGTCGTCTGCATATGTAACTGTGTGTACATTTGGAGGTGGTTGTGGTAAGTCTGCCATGTATATGTTGAATAGTGTTGGTGAAAGTACTCCCCCCTGTGGTACCCCCGTTTTCGTGTTTCTATGTTCTGATGTTTCCCCCCGGTATTGAGTGTATTGTCTGCGTCCCCTTATGTAGTTGAAGATGTATTTGATGATGATGTTTGGGGTGTTAGTGTTGTTGAGTTTGTTTGTGAGTGTGTGTAGGTTTACCGTGTCAAAGGCTTTGGACATGTCTAGGGCTATGGCAACTGTTCGTTGTGGTGGTTTTTGTTGATTGAAACCTGTGGCTATGATGTTGTGTATGTGGTGTAGTGCTGTGGTTGTGGAGTGTTGTTTTCGGAAGCCGTGTTGGTGAGAGGGTAGTTGAGTGTTGTTGGTAATGAAGGGTAGTATTACCTTTTCCATTGTTTTGGCTATTGGGCTGAGTAGTGCTATTGGTCTGTAAGATGGGCCGAGTGCGTGGTTTTTGTTGGGTTTTGGTATTGGGATTATTTTTGCAGTCTTCCATATTGCGGGGATGGTGTTGGTGTTGAGTGATGTGTTGTAAGTGTGTGTGAGTAGTGTTATTGCTTTGGGGCCTAGGTGTTTCAGATGTCTGATGTTTGTTGTCTGGGCCTGTGGAGTTGTTGCTTTTGGAGCGTTGTAGTGCTTGTTTGACTTGTTGTTCTGTGATGGTTATGGGCGTGGTGTTGAGTTTTCGTATTTTGCGTTGTAGTTGTCTGTATGTTCTGTTGGTTTTGTGTTGTATTATGTTGGTGAATTGTTTGTTGAATGCTCGTGCTTTCTGTTTGTTGGATATTGCCGTGTGTTGTCCGAACTGTATTGTGGTGTTTTCTGGTGCTTTTTGTTCTTTGTTTGATAGTCTTGTTACTGTGTTCCAGAGTATGTGTTGTTTGTGTCTGTGGTTCCATGCATCCGTTAAGTGTTCTTTCCATAGCTCTTGTTTGTGTTTTTGGATTTGTGTGTCTATTTCTTTGTTTAGGTCTGTGATGCGTGGGTCTTGGTGGTTTTGTTGTCTGATGTCGTTTCTTTGGCTGATGAGTATTCTAATGTGTTGTGGTAGGAGAAGTGATTTGCTTTTTATTTTTCCGTGGGGTATGTGGTGTTTGTCTGCTGTAAGTATGAGGTTTGTGAGCATGGTGTTGGCTGTGTGGATGTTGTCAGGTATGGTTATGTTCTCCAGTGCTGATTCTATTTCAGAGGTGTATCCTTCCCAGTCTGCTTTCCTGTAATTTGTGTAAGTTTGAAGGTGTTGTTGTAGGCGGAAAGGAGCACGCGTGTTGTGTGTGATTTTGATAGGAAGGTGGTCTGAACTGAGTGCGTGTATTGTGGTCCATGTTGTTCTGTTTGTGATGCTGTTGCTGGCTGTTGTGATGTCCGGTGATGTTGGTTGTTGGTTGATGTTTGTAGGTTTTCTGGTAGGTGTGTTTGCGTTTAGAGTGATTTGTTGGGAGTTCTGTAGTATGTCTGCAATGAGGGTGCCTCTGTGGTCGTCGTAGGGAGAGTGCCATTGTGTTGAGTGAGCGTTGATGTCTGCGGTTAGAATGGTGTTGTTCAGCGAGTTTATGTATTGGAAGGTGTTGGTGATGTCTGTGTCTTCTGTGGCGTGGTCTGGTCGGGTGGTATCTCTGGGGGGTATATACATGTTGCATATGTGTAGTCTTTTGTGGTTGGTTATGTGAATCTTTACGGTTTGAATTTCTGTAGTGTTGGTGTTAATGTTGTTGGGGATGTTCATGGGAGTGAATGTGACTGATTTGTGAATGTATGTGAGCAGTCCTCCTCCTCCCTTGTGTTCTCTGTCTTTCCTAATGCTGGTGTAGTTGGTGAGACGAGGTGTGTTGTGTTGTTTTTCTAGTTTGGTTTCTTGTATGGTGATGATGTCTGCGTGCTGTTGTGAGGCGAGTTCTTCTAGTTCTGTTTTCTTGTTTTGGATGCCGTTGATGTTTATTTGTAGTATGGTCAGTGTGTGTTTGTTGTTTTTGTTGGTGGGTGTTGTTCTTTGTGGGTTGTTCGGGGGTTGTGGTGTTGGGGTGTTTGTTGTTTGCGTGTGTGTTCTGCATGTCCACGTGTTTGTGTATTGGCGGGTGGTGATGCCGGAGCAATGTCTGTGTATCCAGTGTGGGTGTGTTGAGTTGCATCTGAGTGAGGTTTGTCTGCGTGTGATGATTCTATTGCAGCTATTGCAGGTCCAGGTTTGGGGGGGTGGTCTTGTGTTTGTTGTATCTCTGTTGGAGTTGTCTGTCCGTGTTGCGTTTGAGGGTAGTGGTGGTGAGGCGAGTGTGTTGTTTTTGTCTGTTTGTGCTCTGCTGCCTGTTGGTGTCCTACGAGGTGTTGTTGTTCGTGGTGGTGTTTTGGGATGTAGTCTGCATTTCCATGTTATGTTGTATTGTCTAGTGTTTATGTTTGTGCAATGTTTGTGTACCCAGTGTGGTGTGTGGTGGTTGCAGCTGAAGGATGTCTGTCTTCTTGTAATCTGTTGTGTGCAAATGTCGCATGTCCAGGTAGTTTGTTGTGTGTGTGTTTGTTGCGTGCGTGAGAGTGTCTGTGTGGGCCCCGGATTTGTCTCTATGTCCCCCGCCTGGAGCAAAAGGTCCGCCCGCCACCCTGCCAGGTTCAGGGGGCGGTTAGCCGAAAAAAAAAAACGGCCGTAAGGGCACCCCGTTCGGGGTGCAGGGATTGGTTCCTTGATTTGTCCCCCCGTTCGGGGGGAACCCTCCAACTGCGAGTAAGCCAAGGAGTTTGGAGGTACAGCAGGTTGACAGCAGTGTGATCGAGCAGATTAGATAGAGTAGAATTTGAATGGGGCTTCACTGATTTATTTCATACAATTCATATCTAAAACACAGTTGAAAAATATTTGATTGTTAAAATATTTAAATACAAGAACTATATCAAGAAATTAACAAAACATAGTTTTTTTAGTTAGGAGAAAAGTCTAAAAACATATCACAAATGACAAACGTTGTGCCTCTCCTCCTCCTGTTCTTCAATGAAGCTGATCACCCTCCAGCTCTCGTTAGAAACATCGTGCTGCTGAAGGTGTGCCGGCAGAATGGTTGTGATACAGGAGGTGCTGTGGACTCTCCCAGAAACGAGGACCTAGTTTAGTTGTAGATCCAGTAAAACATAGTGCAAATGTGACATTATTTATAATGCACAGTTACAGTCTTGTGAATATTAAAAAATGTACTTCATGTAATGCAGGAAGCGAATATTTCAAACGAACTAAGGCAGCAAACAGTAAGAGCAAAATCGTGTTCCAAACATTAACTCTTTTTTTAAATGTCAATTAGCTTGTGAGTAATAAGACAAAATGTGACTGTCAGACAGAGAACTGTCAGAGCAAACGGCAGATTTTAGAAAGTCCTGCCGAAATAAATCTGCACCCGACTGCGACTGTCAGCGTTGAACTGCCGCCATTGCTGTCAGTCAGACACATCTCCAAAATTGTTGGAGCAAATTTTTAAGCAGGCTTCATCTTGATAAATTGACCACGTATTTGACATTTACACCATAACGTTACCGCCTAAAATAATCGTAAAACAAAATTTTGTGTAACAACAAGAGTAATATGTACCCCAAAAGCTTTCAAACCGTCTGAAAGTTTTCTCCTCCGTTTTTGTTGGGGCTTGGCTCGAAATGCATCATGATTGGCCGCCCGAAGTCCACGTGTCTGTCGGACGTGCTCTCATTGGTCTACAATACCATCACGGATGAATAAATACTCAAAGGGCTTGCCAGGCAAGCCCTTTGAACCCTTTAAATACTCAATGGGCTTGCCTGGCAAGCCCTTTGAGTATTTATTCCATATTGCCCACTAGTTCACTAGTAAGGTCATTTTGACGCTTACTAGTGAACATGTAAGGCCATAAATGTGCCCACTAGTTCACTAGTAAGATCATTTTGAGGCTTACTAGTTGACATGTAAGCCACAAAACGCCCGCTAGTTCACTAGTAAGATAATTTTGAGGCTTCTAGTGAACATGTAAGCCACAGAACGCCCACTAGTTCACTAGTAAGATCATTTTGACGCTTACTAGTGAACATGTAAGCCACAAAACGCTCACTAGTTCACTAGTAAGGTCATTTTGACGCTTACTAGTGAACATGTAAGCCACAAAACGCTCACTGGTTCACTAGTAAGGTAATTTTGACGCTTACTAGTGAACATGTAAGCCACAAAACGCCCACTAGTTCCCTAGTAAGATCATTTTGACGCTTATTTATGAACATGTCAGCCACAAAACGCTCACACGTTCACTAGTAAGATCATTTTGACGCTTACTAGTGAACATGTAAGCCACAAAACGCCCACTAGTTCACTAGTAAGGACATTTTGACGCTTACTAGTGAACATGTAAGCCACAAAACGCCCACTAGTTCACTAGTAAGATCATTTTGACGCTTACTAGTGAACATGTAAGGCCATAAATGTGCCCACTAGTTCACTAGTAAGTTCATTTTGAGGCTTACTAGTTGACATGTAAGCCACACATCGCCTACTAGTTCACTAGTAAGATCATTTTGAGGCTTACTAGTGAACATGTAAGCCACAGAACGCCCACTAGTTCACTAGTAAGATCATTTTGACGCTTACTAGTGAACATGTAAGCCACAAAACGCTCACTAGTTCACTAGTAAGGTCATTTTGACGCTTACTAGTGAACATGTAAGCCACAAAACGCTCACTGGTTCACTAGTAAGGTAATTTTGACGCTTACTAGTGAACATGTAAGCCACAAAACGCCCACTAGTTCCCTAGTAAGATCATTTTGACGCTTATTTATGAACATGTCAGCCACAAAACGCTCACACGTTCACTAGTAAGATCATTTTGACGCTTACTAGTGAACATGTAAGCCACAAAACGCCCACTAGTTCACTAGTAAGGTCATTTTGACGCTTACTAGTGAACATGTAAGCCACAAAACGCCCACTAGTTCACTAGTAAGATCATTTTGACGCTTACTAGTGAACATGTAAGGCCATAAATGTGCCCACTAGTTCACTAGTAAGTTCATTTTGAGGCTTACTAGTTGACATGTAAGCCACACATCGCCTACTAGTTCACTAGTAAGATCATTTTGAGGCTTACTAGTGAACATGTAAGCCACAAAACGCCCAATAGTTCACTAGTAAGATCATTTTGACGCTTACTAGTGAACATGTAAGCCACAAAACGCTCACTAGTTTACTAGTAAGGTCATTTTGACGCTTACTAGTGAACATGTAAGCCACAAAACGCTCACTAGTTCACTATCCATCCATCCATCCATAATAAGATAATTTTGACGCTTACTACTGAACATTTAAGGCCATAAATGTGCCCACTAGTTCACTGGTAAGATGATTTTGACGCTTACTAGTGAACATGTAAGGCCATAAATGTGCCCACTTGTAGTGCTAGTGACATTACACTGTACTTGCATTAAATGCAAATAAGGATGATTACGAAAACATGTAACGGTATCCTATTGGCTGTACGTTTCAAAATAGTGTCATCCCACCAGTCAGGGCTCATGATTTTGGAAATTCTGTGCCCACTTAGTTTTTTAAAACAACAATGGCGGACAGTGTCCTGAGACGTATTCGGCGAAGGTGCAGGGCAATAGAGAGTGCCTGTCATCAAGGGTCTGCCGGTGAAAGTGAAGCACGCGCGATAAACATTTCAATTGCTAATTTAAGAAGAGTTAGTGACCAGTTTAGCGCTGATACTATTCAAAGTTTGATTCAAAGTCCAATAGATCTCCGATCTGTCATCATTGCGGGACCCACTCCTAATGGTGGACGTGTTTGTTCCCATGTGGCACATCGTTTGCACACAGGTAAAATGGCTACCATTTTTTGTCATTGGTTTTTCGTATGTATTTTTATTCGAACTACACACGGGTTTTACTGACGACTTGCTGTGACTTACCTTCTATCACCCTGTCAAACGTCGTTTTATACCAGTGGTTTTCCTGCAAATCAGTAGACTATTAAGTAACGCGATGGCTGTACACTTTTAAGCAATAACTAGTGATCTTTTAGTTATTCAATTATAAGTTTGAATTATTTTTTTCTTGAGTAAAATGGTTAGAGAAAATAGCTGCTCGTGGTTTTGAAGCTGCATATACTTTTATGTACATCTGTGTCTATATGCCTGTACTGTATACAGTATATAAAAAACACGTAGTGATTCGTTTGCTTGAATTCCTTAATCCTTTTATTTCCATACTTTAGGTAGACGAGGAAGACCAGCACTTGACATTACAAGTGATCAAATTGAACTGCTCCCCACTCAGGGCTTTGCAGTGAGAGCCATCACGGGGATGTTGGGTTGTTCCTCTGCATACCTGCATAAAAAAATGACGTTTTTTTCAGATTTCAGCCAGAAATAGATTTACTCCCATTCATGATGTTGACCTGGAGGAGCATGTCAGAAGATTGCACAGCCAATTTCCCAGATCAGGCTCGAAAGCAAGTGTTCTGCTACATACTCTTGTCCCTTCATGTATATATCATTATATTCATTGTGAAAGTGTACTTTCTTTATTGTGTTGTTTTATGAACCTGTTGCAGATGATGAGGGCATACCTGCGTGCTGATGGTATTGTAGTACAAAGAAAAAGAGTTCGAGAAATCCTCAACCGTATTGAGCCAGCTGCTGCAGCCCAGAGATGGAGCCAGACTGTGGCTAGAAGAACATACTATGTGCCATTCCCCAATAGTTTATGGCACATAGATGGGCATATGCGTCTCATTCGGTAATAAGGGATCATCTTATATTTGTACTCGTGGGAGCATTAGAAAGCCATATTGTATGGACAGCACAGATTAAATTGAATTTTATCATTTGTATATCCAAGTTACACAAACTCCAAATTGCCTCCATGTAGTCTTAAGTGCACAGCAATACCTTCTCTACCGAGATGATATTTCAAACAAGATATGAAACTTGATTGTTTTCTTGTATTTAATCATTATTCTTTTCATGTTTGTTTTACAGGTGGGTGTTTGTGACACATGCCGGCATTGATGGGAATTCCAGGCTAATAACGTACCTTCAACTGGAGCACAGACAACACAGCTTTGACAGTGTTGAAATATTTTGTCCAAGCCACCTGCCTGTATGGGTTACCCTCCAGAGTAAGATCCGACCATGGTGGTGAAAACACTGGTTGCTCTTTTAATGAACCTACTGCAGGGACAAGACACCAAAATTATTTCTAGCTCCAGCCAACACCCCCTCACAATTTACTCACACCTCCCATGGCCTGATTATCCACCAACAGGGGCCCTTTTTGGATTATCATTTTGGCATAGGAACTTTCCTTTCCTATCCTAACCGAGTGAGATGAGCCGGTAGCACCTGGAGCAAAGATCGTCTAAATTTTAATAATGCTTAGGAAAGGTTCTGACCATCCTTTACGAAAGGAAAGGAGATATATTATGCAGCAGGAATATTTAAAGGGGAAGTCTTTTTTTATGTTGTTGTTGTTGTTGTTGTCGACCCCACCCGTGCCCCGACATTGGGGGACCGGGCCCTCACTCCGTCTCCCGGATCCCCAGACCCCCCTCCTCCGCCCAGCGGGCGAGCAGGGCCGCCACTCCGCTTGGGTTTCGCCAGAGGTCCTCCGGAGTCAGTGTGGTGGGTATGTTTGTGCAGGTGAACAGGTGTTGTGTGTCGTGCATTTGCGTGCCGCATAGCGCACAGAGTGGTGTTGGGTGTGTGTCCGGTGTAATGTTGTGTAGGTAGGAGTGGAGGGCTGGTGATTTGTTGGTTCGGAGTTGTGCTAGGAGTTGTCTGGTTCTGTGTGGTAGGTCTTGCTCTGATGGGTCTATTTCTGGTGCTGGTGCATGTATTACTTTGTTGTGTTGTCTGGTGTCCAAGTGTGTTTGTACAAAGTGGGTGTGTATGTCTTTCATGTTCTGTTTTATGGTGTCGTTGTTGGTGTCCTGTGGTGCTGTGTCTTTGTTGTGTGTGTAGTTGTTGTTGTGGAAGATTGTTTGTTTCTTTTGTCTGGGTGGTGGTGGTTGTTGAGTGAGTGGGTGTAGTGGGTGGGTTGGGTGTTGGGCTTTTTGTCTGATTTGCGATGCGTGTAGTTTTAGATGGGTGTTCAGTGGGAGAGTTTTTGTTTCCTCATGCAAGTGTTGTATGTTTGTGTCTTGTGTGCATCCTGTTGCTATTCTGAGTGCGGTGTTCTGTGTGGTCTGGAGTTTTGTCTTGTTTGTGTCCGATAGTGTTGGTGACCATATAGTGTTTGCGTATTCGAGGCGTGTGAGTGTGGTTGCTTTGTATGTGGTGAGTATAGTTTCTTTGGATTTTCCCCAGTGAGTGGTTGTTAAGGCTTTAAGTATTTTGTTTGATTGCTTGGCGCGGGTTAGAGTGTGTTGTGTGTGTTTTGAGAAGGTGAGTTTGGGGTCCCATGTTAATCCCAGTATTTTGGGTTCGCGGACTGTGGGTAGGGTGGTGTTATCTATTTGTAAAGTGAGCCTGTTGCTGTATTCTGCCGGATCCGGTGTGAACAGAGTGGTGGTGGTTTTGTCTGCGTTGAGTGTGAGTTGGTTCTGTTTTGTCCAGTTGTATATGTCGTGGAGATATTTTTGTACTTGTTGTTGTGCCTGTTGTGGTTTGACATGTGTGGATAGAATGGTGATGTCGTCTGCATATGTAACTGTGTGTACATTTGGAGGTGGTTGTGGTAAGTCTGCCATGTATATGTTGAATAGTGTTGGTGAAAGTACTCCCCCCTGTGGTACCCCCGTTTTCGTGTTTCTATGTTCTGATGTTTCCCCCCGGTATTGAGTGTATTGTCTGCGTCCCCTTATGTAGTTGAAGATGTATTTGATGATGATGTTTGGGGTGTTAGTGTTGTTGAGTTTGTTTGTGAGTGTGTGTAGGTTTACCGTGTCAAAGGCTTTGGACATGTCTAGGGCTATGGCAACTGTTCGTTGTGGTGGTTTTTGTTGATTGAAACCTGTGGCTATGATGTTGTGTATGTGGTGTAGTGCTGTGGTTGTGGAGTGTTGTTTTCGGAAGCCGTGTTGGTGAGAGGGTAGTTGAGTGTTGTTGGTAATGAAGGGTAGTATTACCTTTTCCATTGTTTTGGCTATTGGGCTGAGTAGTGCTATTGGTCTGTAAGATGGGCCGAGTGCGTGGTTTTTGTTGGGTTTTGGTATTGGGATTATTTTTGCAGTCTTCCATATTGCGGGGATGGTGTTGGTGTTGAGTGATGTGTTGTAAGTGTGTGTGAGTAGTGTTATTGCTTTGGGGCCTAGGTGTTTCAGATGTCTGATGTTTATGTTGTCTGGGCCTGTGGAGTTGTTGCTTTTGGAGCGTTGTAGTGCTTGTTTGACTTGTTGTTCTGTGATGGTTATGGGCGTGGTGTTGAGTTTTCGTATTTTGCGTTGTAGTTGTCTGTATGTTCTGTTGGTTTTGTGTTGTATTATGTTGGTGAATTGTTTGTTGAATGCTCGTGCTTTCTGTTTGTTGGATATTGCCGTGTGTTGTCCGAACTGTATTGTGGTGTTTTCTGGTGCTTTTTGTTCTTTGTTAGATAGTCTTGTTACTGTGTTCCAGAGTATGTATTGTTTGTGTCTGTGGTTCCATGCATCCGTTAAGTGTTCTTTCCATAGCTCTTGTTTGTGTTTTTGGATTTGTTTGTCTATTTCTTTGTTTAGGTCTGTGATGCGTGGGTCTTGGTGGTTTTGTTGTCTGATGTCGTTTCTTTGGCTGATGAGTGTTCTGATGTGTTGTGGTAGGAGAAGTGATTTGCTTTTTATTTTTCCGTGGGGTATGTGGTGTTTGTCTGCTGTAAGTATGAGGTTTGTGAGCATGGTGTTGGCTGTGTGGATGTTGTCAGGTATGGTTAAGTTCTCCAGTGCTGATTCTATTTCAGAGGTGTATCCTTCCCAGTCTGCTTTCCTGTAATTTGTGTAAGTTTGAAGGTGTTGTTGTAGGCGGAAAGGAGCACGCGTGTTGTGTGTGATTTTGATAGGAAGGTGGTCTGAACTGAGTGCGTGTATTGTGGTCCATGTTGTTCTGTTTGTGATGCTGTTGCTGGCTGTTGTGATGTCCGGTGATGTTGGTTGTTGGTTGATGTTTGTAGGTTTTCTGGTAGGTGTGTTTGCGTTTAGAGTGATTTGTTGGGAGTTCTGTAGTATGTCTGCAATGAGGGTGCCTCTGTGGTCGTCGTAGGGAGAGTGCCATTGTGTTGAGTGAGCGTTGATGTCTGCGGTTAGAATGGTGTTGTTCAGCGAGTTTATGTATTGGAAGGTGTTGGTGATGTCTGTGTCTTCTGTGGCGTGGTCTGGTCGGGTGGTATCTCTGGGGGGTATATACATGTTGCATATGTGTAGTCTTTTGTGGTTGGTTATGTGAATCTTTACGGTTTGAATTTCTGTAGTGTTGGTGTTAATGTTGTTGGGGATGTTCATGGGAGTGAATGTGACTGATTTGTGAATGTATGTGAGCAGTCCTCCTCCTCCCTTGTGTTCTCTGTCTTTCCTAATGCTGGTGTAGTTGGTGAGACGAGGTGTGTTGTGTTGTTTTTCTAGTTTGGTTTCTTGTATGGTGATGATGTCTGCGTGCTGTTGTGAGGCGAGTTCTTCTAGTTCTGTTTTCTTGTTTTGGATGCCGTTGATGTTTATTTGTAGTATGGTCAGTGTGTGTTTGTTGTTTTTGTTGGTGGGTGTTGTTCTTTGTGGGTTGTTCGGGGGTTGTGGTGTTGGGGTGTTTGTTGTTTGCGTGTGTGTTCTGCATGTCCACGTGTTTGTGTATTGGCGGGTGGTGATGCCGGAGCAATGTCTGTGTATCCAGTGTGGGTGTGTTGAGTTGCATCTGAGTGAGGTTTGTCTGCGTGTGATGATTCTATTGCAGCTATTGCAGGTCCAGGTTTGGGGGGGTGGTCTTGTGTTTGTTGTATCTCTGTTGGAGTTGTCTGCCCGTGTTGCCTTTGAGGGTAGTGTTGGTGAGGCGAGTGTGTTGTTTTGGTCTGTTTGTGCTCTGCTGCCTGTTGGTGTCCTACGAGGTGTTGTTGTTCGTGGTGGTGTTTTGGGATGTAGTCTGCATTTCCATGTTATGTTGTATTGTCTAGTGTTTATGTTTGTGCAATGTTTGTGTACCCAGTGTGGTGTGTGGTGGTTGCATCTGAAGGATGTCTGTCTTCTTGTAATCTGTTGTGTGCAAATGTCGCATGTCCAGGTAGTTTGTTGTGTGTGTGTTTGTTGCGTGCGTGAGAGTGTCTGTGTGGGCCCCGGATTTGTCTCTATGTCCCCCGCCTGGAGCAAAAGGTCCGCCCGCCACCCTGCCAGGTTCAGGGGGCGGTTAGCCGAAAAAAAAAAAATGGCCGTAAGGGCACCCCGTTCGGGGTGCAGGGATTGGTTCCTTGATTTGTCCCCCCGTTCGGGGGGAACCCTCCAACTGCGAGTAAGCCAAGGAGTTTGGAGGTACAGCAGGTTGACAGCAGTGTGATCGAGCAGATTAGATAGAGTAGAATTTGAATGGGGCTTCACTGATTTATTTCATACAATTCATATCTAAAACACAGTTGAAAAATATTTGATTGTTAAAATATTTAAATACAAGAACTATATCAAGAAATTAACAAAACATAGTTTTTTTAGTTAGGAGAAAAGTCTAAAAACATATCACAAATGACAAACGTTGTGCCTCTCCTCCTCCTGTTCTTCAATGAAGCTGATCACCCTCCAGCTCTCGTTAGAAACATCGTGCTGCTGAAGGTGTGCCGGCAGAATGGTTGTGATACAGGAGGTGCTGTGGACTCTCCCAGAAACGAGGACCTAGTTTAGTTGTAGATCCAGTAAAACATAGTGCAAATGTGACATTATTTATAATGCACAGTTACAGTCTTGTGAATATTAAAAAATGTACTTCATGTAATGCAGGAAGCGAATATTTCAAACGAACTAAGGCAGCAAACAGTAAGAGCAAAATCGTGTTCCAAACATTAACTCTTTTTTTAAATGTCAATTAGCTTGTGAGTAATAAGACAAAATGTGACTGTCAGACAGAGAACTGTCAGAGCAAACGGCAGATTTTAGAAAGTCCTGCCGAAATAAATCTGCACCCGACTGCGACTGTCAGCGTTGAACTGCCGCCATTGCTGTCAGTCAGACACATCTCCAAAATTGTTGGAGCAAATTTTTAAGCAGGCTTCATCTTGATAAATTGACCACGTATTTGACATTTACACCATAACGTTACCGCCTAAAATAATCGTAAAACAAAATTTTGTGTAACAACAAGAGTAATATGTACCCCAAAAGCTTTCAAAGCGTCTGAAAGTTTTCTCCTCCGTTTTTGTTGGGGCTTGGCTCGAAATGCATCATGATTGGCCGCCCGAAGTCCACGTGTCTGTCGGACGTGCTCTCATTGGTCTACAATACCATCACGGATGAATAAATACTCAAAGGGCTTGCCAGGCAAGCCCTTTGAACCCTTTAAATACTCAATGGGCTTGCCTGGCAAGCCCTTTGAGTATTTATTCCATATTGCCCACTAGTTCACTAGTAAGGTCATTTTGACGCTTACTAGTGAACATGTAAGGCCATAAATGTGCCCACTAGTTCACTAGTAAGATCATTTTGAGGCTTACTAGTTGACATGTAAGCCACAAAACGCCCGCTAGTTCACTAGTAAGATAATTTTGAGGCTTCTAGTGAACATGTAAGCCACAGAACGCCCACTAGTTCACTAGTAAGATCATTTTGACGCTTACTAGTGAACATGTAAGCCACAAAACGCTCACTAGTTCACTAGTAAGGTCATTTTGACGCTTACTAGTGAACATGTAAGCCACAAAACGCTCACTGGTTCACTAGTAAGGTAATTTTGACGCTTACTAGTGAACATGTAAGCCACAAAACGCCCACTAGTTCCCTAGTAAGATCATTTTGACGCTTATTTATGAACATGTCAGCCACAAAACGCTCACTCGTTCACTAGTAAGATCATTTTGACGCTTACTAGTGAACATGTAAGCCACAAAACGCCCACTAGTTCACTAGTAAGGTCATTTTGACGCTTACTAGTGAACATGTAAGCCACAAAACGCCCACTAGTTCACTAGTAAGATCATTTTGACGCTTACTAGTGAACATGTAAGGCCATAAATGTGCCCACTAGTTCACTAGTAAGTTCATTTTGAGGCTTACTAGTTGACATGTAAGCCACACATCGCCTACTAGTTCACTAGTAAGATCATTTTGAGGCTTACTAGTGAACATGTAAGCCACAAAACGCCCAATAGTTCACTAGTAAGATCATTTTGACGCTTACTAGTGAACATGTAAGCCACAAAACGCTCACTAGTTTACTAGTAAGGTCATTTTGACGCTTACTAGTGAACATGTAAGCCACAAAACGCTCACTAGTTCACGAGTAAGGTCATTTTGACGCTTACTAGTGAACATGTAAGCCGCAAAACGCCCACTAGTTCACTAATAAGATAATTTTGACGCTTACTACTGAACATTTAAGGCCATAAATGTCCCCACTAGTTCACTGGTAAGATGATTTTGACGCTTACTAGTGAACATGTAAGGCCATAAATGTGCCCACTTGTAGTGCTAGTGACATTACACTGTACTTGCATTAAATGCAAATAAGGATGATTACGAAAACATGTAACGGTATCCTATTGGCTGTACGTTTCAAAATAGTGTCATCCCACCAGTCAGGGCTCATGATTTTGGAAATTCTGTGCCCACTTAGTTTTTTAAAACAACAATGGCGGACAGTGTCCTGAGACGTATTCGGCGAAGGTGCAGGGCAATAGAGAGTGCCTGTCATCAAGGGTCTGCCGGTGAAAGTGAAGCACGCGCGATAAACATTTCAATTGCTAATTTAAGAAGAGTTAGTGACCAGTTTAGCGCTGATACTATTCAAAGTTTGATTCAAAGTCCAATAGATCTCCGATCTGTCATCATTGCGGGACCCACTCCTAATGGTGGACGTGTTTGTTCCCATGTGGCACATCGTTTGCACACAGGTAAAATGGCTACCATTTTTTGTCATTGGTTTTTCGTATGTATTTTTATTCGAACTACACACGGGTTTTACTGACGACTTGCTGTGACTTACCTTCTATCACCCTGTCAAACGTCGTTTTATACCAGTGGTTTTCCTGCAAATCAGTAGACTATTAAGTAACGCGATGGCTGTACACTTTTAAGCAATAACTAGTAATCTTTTAGTTATTCAATTATAAGTTTGAATTATTTTTTTCTTGAGTAAAATGGTTAGAGAAAATAGCTGCTCGTGGTTTTGAAGCTGCATATACTTTTATGTACATCTGTGTCTATATGCCTGTACTGTATACAGTATATAAAAAACACGTAGTGATTCGTTTGCTTGAATTCCTTAATCCTTTTATTTCCATACTTTAGGTAGACGAGGAAGACCAGCACTTGACATTACAAGTGATCAAATTGAACTGCTCCCCACTCAGGGCTTTACAGTGAGAGCCATCACGGGGATGTTGGGTTGTTCCTCTTCATACCTGCATAAAAAAAATGACGTTTTTTTCAGATTTCAGCCAGAAATAGATTTACTCCCATTCATGATGTTGACCTGGAGGAGCATGTCAGAAGATTGCACAGCCAATTTCCCAGATCAGGCTCGAAAGCAAGTGTTCTGCTACATACTCTTGTCCCTTCATGTATATATCATTATATTCATTGTGAAAGTGTACTTTCTTTATTGTGTTGTTTTATGAACCTGTTGCAGATGATGAGGGCATACCTGCGTGCTGATGGTATTGTAGTACAAAGAAAAAGAGTTCGAGAAATCCTCAACCGTATTGAGCCAGCTGCTGCAGCCCAGAGATGGAGCCAGACTGTGGCTAGAAGAACATACTATGTGCCATTCCCCAATAGTTTATGGCACATAGATGGGCATATGCGTCTCATTCGGTAATAAGGGATCATCTTATATTTGTACTCGTGGGAGCATTAGAAAGCCATATTGTATGGACAGCACAGATTAAATTGAATTTTATCATTTGTATATCCAAGTTACACAAACTCCAAATTGCCTCCATGTAGTCTTAAGTGCACAGCAATACCTTCTCTACCGAGATGATATTTCAAACAAGATATGAAACTTGATTGTTTTCTTGTATTTAATCATTATTCTTTTCATGTTTGTTTTACAGGTGGGTGTTTGTGACACATGCCGGCATTGATGGGAATTCCAGGCTAATAACGTACCTTCAACTGGAGCACAGACAACACAGCTTTGACAGTGTTGAAATATTTTGTCCAAGCCACCTGCCTGTATGGGTTACCCTCCAGAGTAAGATCCGACCATGGTGGTGAAAACACTGGTTGCTCTTTTAATGAACCTACTGCAGGGACAAGACACCAAAATTATTTCTAGCTCCAGCCAACACCCCCTCACAATTTACTCACACCTCCCATGGCCTGATTATCCACCAACAGGGGCCCTTTTTGGATTATTATTTTGGCATAGGAACTTTCCTTTCCTATCCTAACCGAGTGAGATGAGCCGGTAGCACCTGGAGCAAAGATCGTCTAAATTTTAATAATGCTTAGGAAAGGTTCTGACCATCCTTTACGAAAGGAAAGGAGATATATTATGCAGCAGGAATATTTAAAGGGGAAGTCTTTTTTTATGTTGTTGTTGTTGTTGTCGACCCCACCCGTGCCCCGACATTGGGGGACCGGGCCCTCACTCCGTCTCCCGGATCCCCAGACCCCCCTCCTCCGCCCAGCGGGCGAGCAGGGCCGCCACTCCGCTTGGGTTTCGCCAGAGGTCCTCCGGAGTCAGTGTGGTGGGTATGTTTGTGCAGGTGAACAGGTGTTGTGTGTCGTGCACTTGCGTGCCGCATAGCGCACAGAGTGGTGTTGGGTGTGTGTCCGGTGTAATGTTGTGTAGGTAGGAGTGGAGGGCTGGTGATTTGTTGGTTCGGAGTTGTGCTAGGAGTTGTCTGGTTCTGTGTGGTAGGTCTTGCTCTGATGGGTCTATTTCTGGTGCTGGTGCATGTATTACTTTGTTGTGTTGTCTGGTGTCCAAGTGTGTTTGTACAAAGTGGGTGTGTATGTCTTTCATGTTCTGTTTTATGGTGTCGTTGTTGGTGTCCTGTGGTGCTGTGTCTTTGTTGTGTGTGTAGTTGTTGTTGTGGAAGATTGTTTGTTTCTTTTGTCTGGGTGGTGGTGGTTGTTGAGTGAGTGGGTGTAGTGGGTGGGTTGGGTGTTGGGCTTTTTGTCTGATTTGCGATGCGTGTAGTTTTAGATGGGTGTTCAGTGGGAGAGTTTTTGTTTCCTCATGCAAGTGTTGTATGTTTGTGTCTTGTGTGCATCCTGTTGCTATTCTGAGTGCGGTGTTCTGTGTGGTCTGGAGTTTTGTCTTGTTTGTGTCCGATAGTGTTGGTGACCATTTAGTGTTTGCGTATTCGAGGCGTGTGAGTGTGGTTGCTTTGTATGTGGTGAGTATAGTTTCTTTGGATTTTCCCCAGTGAGTGGTTGTTAAGGCTTTAAGTATTTTGTTTGATTGCTTGGCGCGGGTTAGAGTGTGTTGTGTGTGTTTTGAGAAGGTGAGTTTGGGGTCCCATGTTAATCCCAGTATTTTGGGTTCGCGGACTGTGGGTAGGGTGGTGTTATCTATTTGTAAAGTGAGCCTGTTGCTGTATTCTGCCGGATCCGGTGTGAACAGAGTGGTGGTGGTTTTGTCTGCGTTGAGTGTGAGTTGGTTCTGTTTTGTCCAGTTGTATATGTCGTGGAGATATTTTTGTACTTGTTGTTGTGCCTGTTGTGGTTTGACATGTGTGGATAGAATGGTGATGTCGTCTGCATATGTAACTGTGTGTACATTTGGAGGTGGTTGTGGTAAGTCTGCCATGTATATGTTGAATAGTGTTGGTGAAAGTACTCCCCCCTGTGGTACCCCCGTTTTCGTGTTTCTATGTTCTGATGTTTCCCCCCGGTATTGAGTGTATTGTCTGCGTCCCCTTATGTAGTTGAAGATGTATTTGATGATGATGTTTGGGGTGTTAGTGTTGTTGAGTTTGTTTGTGAGTGTGTGTAGGTTTTCCGTGTCAAAGGCTTTGGACATGTCTAGGGCTATGGCAACTGTTCGTTGTGGTGGTTTTTGTTGATTGAAACCTGTGGCTATGATGTTGTGTATGTGGTGTAGTGCTGTGGTTGTGGAGTGTTGTTTTCGGAAGCCGTGTTGGTGAGAGGGTAGTTGAGTGTTGTTGGTAATGAAGGGTAGTATTACCTTTTCCATTGTTTTGGCTATTGGGCTGAGTAGTGCTATTGGTCTGTAAGATGGGCCGAGTGCGTGGTTTTTGTTGGGTTTTGGTATTGGGATTATTTTTGCAGTCTTCCATATTGCGGGGATGGTGTTGGTGTTGAGTGATGTGTTGTAAGTGTGTGTGAGTAGTGTTATTGCTTTGGGGCCTAGGTGTTTCAGATGTCTGATGTTTATGTTGTCTGGGCCTGTGGAGTTGTTGCTTTTGGAGCGTTGTAGTGCTTGTTTGACTTGTTGTTCTGTGATGGTTATGGGCGTGGTGTTGAGTTTTCGTATTTTGCGTTGTAGTTGTCTGTATGTTCTGTTGGTTTTCTGTTGTATTATGTTGGTGAATTGTTTGTTGAATCCTCGTGCTTTCTGTTTGTTGGATATTGCCGTGTGTTGTCCGAACTGTATTGTGGTGTTTTCTGGTGTTTTTTGTTCTTTGTTTGATAGTCTTGTTACTGTGTTCCAGAGTATGTGTTGTTTGTGTCTGTGGTTCCATGCATCCGTTAAGTGTTCTTTCCATAGCTCTTGTTTGTGTTTTTGGATTTGTGTGTCTATTTCTTTGTTTAGGTCTGTGATGCGTGGGTCTTGGTGGTTTTGTTGTCTGATGTCGTTTCTTTGGCTGATGAGTGTTCTGATGTGTTGTGGTAGGAGAAGTGATTTGCTTTTTATTTTTCCGTGGGGTATGTGGTGTTTGTCTGCTGTAAGTATGAGGTTTGTGAGCATGGTGTTGGCTGTGTGGATGTTGTCAGGTATGGTTATGTTCTCCAGTGCTGATTCTATTTCAGAGGTGTATCCTTCCCAGTCTGCTTTCCTGTAATTTGTGTAAGTTTGAAGGTGTTGTTGTAGGCGGAAAGGAGCACGCGTGTTGTGTGTGATTTTGATAGGAAGGTGGTCTGAACTGAGTGCGTGTATTGTGGTCCATGTTGTTCTGTTTGTGATGCTGTTGCTGGCTGTTGTGATGTCCGGTGATGTTGGTTGTTGGTTGATGTTTGTAGGTTTTCTGGTGGGTGTGTTTGCGTTTAGAGTGATTTGTTGGGAGTTTTGTAGTATGTCTGCAATGTGGGTGCCTCTGTGGTCGTCGTAGGGAGAGTGCCATTGTGTTGAGTGAGCGTTGATGTCTGCGGTTAGAATGGTGTTGTTCAGCGAGTTTATGTATTGGAAGGTGTTGGTGATGTCTGTGTCTTCTGTGGCGTGGTCTGGTCGGGTGGTATCTCTGGGGGGTATATACATGTTGCATATGTGTAGTCTTTTGTGGTTGGTTATGTGAATCTTTACGGTTTGAATTTCTGTAGTGTTGGTGTTAATGTTGTTGGGGATGTTCATGGGAGTGAATGTGTATCTACTGTATATCTATAAAAAAAATCCTCGTCTCACCCCTCAGGTGGTGTCCATCCCTCATTCAGCTGGGGTCCTCTACCAGAGGCCAGGAAGCTTGAGGGTTCTGCGCGGTATCCTTGCCGTTCCCAGCACTGCACATTTCTGGACTGAGATGTCCGATGTTGTTCCCGGGATCTGTTGCAACCACTCATCATCTAGTTTGGGGGTCACTGCCCCGAGTGCTCCGACCACCACAGGCACGACTGTCCCCTTTACCTTCCAGGCTCTCTCCAGCTCCTCTCTGAGCCCTTGGGATTTCTCGAGTTTCTCGTGTTCCTTCTTTCTGATGTTTCCAGCACTTGGGACCGCTACATCCACTACAACGGCTTTCCTCTGCCCTTTATCTATCATCAGGATATCTGGTTGGTTCGCCATTACCATCCTGTCAGTCTGGATCTGGAAGCCCCATAGGATCTTCGCTCTGTCATTCTCCACCACCTTCGGAGGTGTTTCCCATTTTGACCTTGGGGTTTCCAGTCCGTACTCCGCACAGATGTTTCGGTAGACTATGCCAGCCACCTGGTTATGGCGTTCCATATAGGCTTTCCCTGCCAGCACCTTACACCCTGCAGTTATGTGTTAGATCGTCTCAGGTGCCTCTTTGCACAACCTACACCTTGGGTCTTGTCTGGTGTGGTATATCTGGGCCTCAATGGCTCTAGTGCTCAGGGCCTGCTCCTGAGCAGCCAGGATGAGTGCCTCTGTACTGTCCTTCAGGCCAGCCCTCTCTAGCCACTGATGGGAATTCTTGAGATCGGCCACTTCAGTTATGGTCCGGTGGTACATCCCGTGTAGGGGCTTGTCCTCCGATGATGGTCCCTCTTCCAGCGCCTCATCCTCTGTTGCCCATTGTCTGAGACATTCTCTGAGTACGTCATCCGTTGGAGCCTTCTCCTTGATGTATTCATGGAGCTTGGATGTTTCATCCTGGACAGTGGCTCTCACACTCACTAGTCCCCAGCCGCTTTCCTTGTTGCCAGTTCAAGGTTGCCATTGGCTTGTGGTACACCGAGGTACTTGTAGCTGTCCTCAATGTCTGCTATTGTTCCTTCGGGGAGTGAGACCCCTTCAGTCCGGACTACCGTTCCTCTCTTAGTCACCATCCGACTATCACATCCCGATGTCGCTGCTGTAGATCCTGGTTGTGTGGATCAGGGAGTCTATGTCCCTTTCACTCTTAGCATACAGCTTTATGTCATCCATGTAGAGGAGGTGACTGATCGTAGCTTCATTTCTGAGGCTGTATCCATAGCCTGTCTTGGTGATTACTTGGCTTAGGGAGTTCAGTCCTATGCAGAACAGCAATGGGGAGAGTGCATCACCTTGGTATATGCCACATTTGATGGACACTTGGGTAAGTGGCTTGCCATTGGCTTCAAGTGTGGTTTTCCACATCCTCATCAAGTTCGCAACGAAGGCTCTTAGGGTCCTGTTCACCTTATACACATCCAAGCATTCAGTGATCCATGTATGTGGCATCGAGTCATAGGCTTTCTTTTAATCAATCCAGGCTGTGCACAGGTTGGTACATCGGGACCTGCAGTCTTGTGCGACTGTTCTGTCAACCAGGAGCTGATGTTTGGCTCCCCTGGTATCTCTACCAATGCCCTTCCGTGCTTCGCTCATGTATTGATCCATGTGTGCACTTATCTTAGCCGCAACATGAGCTTCCAAAATTGTGGAGGGACAGGTTATTGGCCGATAGTTGGATGCGACTGCACCCTTTGAGGGATCTTTCATGATAAGGATCGTTCGCCCTTCGGTTAGCCATCCTGGGTGAGTCCCATCCCTAGGCAGCTGGTTCATTTGTGCTGCTGGGCGCTCATGGAGTGCTGTGAGTCTCTTTAGCCAGTAAGTGTGGACCATGTCCGGGCCTGGTGCTGTCCAGTCCTTCATATTTGAGACTATTTCCTTTATGTCTGCCACTGTTATGGTAATTGGGTTCTGTTCAGGGAGGTGTCTGTGCTCCTCTCTTTGGGTGACCAGCCATTGTGCACTGCTGTTATGTGCAACCTCCTTCTCCCATCTGCCTCTCCAGTACCTTTCAGTTTCCAGTCTTGGTGGATCAGCTCTGTTGTTAGGACCCTGCCACTGAGCGTACACTTTCGCAGGTTGTGTTGCAAACAGCCTGTTTATTCGTCTGGCCTCATTCTCTTTCGTGTACCGCTTTAGGCGGCTGGACAAGGCTTGGAGCCTTTGTTTCGAGTGCTTCATATATGGTCATCTGGATGTACCTCTCAGGATCGGCCTTTTCATCACACCTCTCTGGACCTCAGTCAATTGACTCACATCTTTCCGAGCTGCCTTGATCTTAGCCTCCAACCGTCTTTTCCATGGTCGGTAATGTATCTCATGGCTTCCATGGTTGCCCTTATAGCCAAGCATCTCAAGGATCACTGATGCTGAAGCGTATATCAGTTCATTTCCGGGATCGTTACGGTAAGGATCGCCCTCAGTGCTGAATTCACACTTTCCAAGAGACTTTCAGGTGGTACTTCACATAGCCGTTGTAATCGGATTCTAGGTTTCCCAGCTTTCATTCTTGCCATGATCTTAGCTTTCAGGTCAGTTGCTGCCTCGCTCAGCATTTCATTCATTGGGGCTGGCCTCCCAATCTCATCATCTGCATTCACTCTGGTATGAACTCCTCCTCTGATCTGGCAGCCTGGGGCCCCTCACCATGGAACCTGCGTTGTACCTCATCAATCTCAAGTTGTGACAGCAGTTGCCGTTTGTGGATGTTGGAACACTGAGTTACGAGTTGTTTCGTGGCCACCCGTGACTGTGGGTTTCGAAGTAACCATTTAGCCCACATTCTCTCCATGTAACCTCTCTGACTAGGCTTGCTTGAGTAGTAGCATTCCAACAGAGCCATGTTATTGCATCTTGCCCATCTCTGCTCCATTTTTCATCAAGGTGCTCTGGTTCCCCAGCACCTGACGCAGACCTTGTTTGGCCGGGCGACGTCTGAGCTGGCATGTCATTCATTTTATTGTCTCTCATCATTGTATGAGGTACGCATTAGCGTGAAGGCTCTTGCCCAAGGACCCACACTGGATGGTGTTATGTGCTCATTTTTTGCCCCAAGTGGGGAGCGGAGGGACCGGCGCTGGGGGGGGGACCATCGTGGTGGGGCGGGCCCCTACGCGGGATGTGCTACCGGACCGTGGCTGAGGTGGCTGATCTCAAGAAGTCCTATCGGTGGCTGGAGGGGACTGGCCTGGGGGACAGCGCAGGGGCGCTCATCCTGGCTGCTCAGGAGCTGGCCTTGGGCGCCGGAGCCGTCGAGGCCCGGATGTGCCGCGCCGGACAGGACCCGGGGTGTGGGTTGTGCGGGGAGGCGCCTGGGACGATCCGGCACGTGGCTGCGGGGTGTGGGATGCTGGCAGGGGGGGCCTGCGTGGAGCGCCATGGCCAGGTGGCTGGCGTGGTCTGCCGAGGCATCTGTGCGGAGTGTGGACTGGGGGCCCCGGGGTCGGAGTGGGGGGCACCTCCGAGGGTGGTGGAGGGTGGCGGAGCGGGGATCCTGTGGGACTTCCGGATCCAGACTGGCGGGATGGTGGTGGCGAGCCAGCCAGATGTCGTGGTCGTGGATGGGGGGCGGAGGAGGGCCGTTGTGGTGGATGTGGCGGTCCCAGGTGGTGGAGGCATCGGGAGGGGGGAGCATGGGGGGCTCGGGGGGTACCAGGGGCTCGGGGAGGGGCTGGGGAGGGGCTGGGGGGTGGGGGTGGCGGTCGTGCCTGTGGTGGTCGGGGCGCTCGGGGCAGTGACCCCCGGACTGGATGGGTGGTTGCGACAGATCCCGGGACCAGCGTCGGACATCTCGGTCCGGAGGTGTGCGGTGCTGGGAGCGGCGGGGGTACTGCGCGGGGCCCTCGGGCTTCCTGGCCTCTGGTGGAGGACCCGAGCTGAATGAGGGACGGACACCACCCGAGGACACCTCCTATTGGCTCCATGATAAGAGCTCCACCCAGCAAAGAATTAACCCTTTAAAACCTGATTCTGAGCTTTCACAATTATTTACCGCCATTTGCGTAATATCTACAGTATACAGAAGGAATCAAGCAATTTTTACCAATGTATCTGTAGGTGATGTTTATTTATTATGTACACAGAGATAAAGAGTAATGGCACAGCTCTGCAGTATCTTTCCACTTTTATATATGTATGCTATACTAAATAAAATGAATAGGGCACCATATAATGCAACAGTTATGCAACTCCCTAAATAATGATGTGAATTTTAAGTTGTTGCTAAATCAGTTAGGATGTTATAATTTGTGGTGTAGATGCGAATTTAGGAGAGCAGGACAATATATCGCATTGCAATTGGAGCAGCAGCTTGGTTGATGATGTCCCCAAACCGGCTCATCTATTATATTTGTCGTGCAATACAATGAAAATGAGCACAATTGCAAAACATAGGCTTCTTATATTTTAAAATAAAATAATCACATGTTTACCGTTCTGGGGTTTCTACAATCATGAATGGAGGCATTATTTACAGCAGGTTGATGTTGTTGTTGTTGTTGTCGACCCCACCCGTGCCCCGACATTGGGGGACCGGGCCCTCACTCCGTCTCCCGGATCCCCAGACCCCCCTCCGCCGCCTAGCGGGCGAGCAGGGCCGCCACTCCGCTTGGGTTTCGCCAGAGGTCCTCCGGAGTCAGTGTGGTGGGTATGTTTGTGCAGGTGAACAGGTGTTGTGTGTCGTGCACTTGCGTGCCGCATAGCGCACAGAGTGGTGTTGGGTGTGTGTCCGGTGTAATGTTGTGTAGGTAGGAGTGGAGGGCTGGTGATTTGTTGGTTCGGAGTTGTGCTAGGAGTTGTCTGGTTCTGTGTGGTAGGTCTTGCTCTGATGGGTCTATTTCTGGTGCTGGTGCATGTATTACTTTGTTGTGTTGTCTGGTGTCCAAGTGTGTTTGTACAAAGTGGGTGTGTATGTCTTTCATGTTCTGTTTTATGGTGTCGTTGTTGGTGTCCTGTGGTGCTGTGTCTTTGTTGTGTGTGTAGTTGTTGTTGTGGAAGATTGTTTGTTTCTTTTGTCTGGGTGGTGGTGGTTGTTGAGTGAGTGGGTGTAGTGGGTGGGTTGGGTGTTGGGCTTTTTGTTGATTTGCGATGCGTGTAGTTTTAGATGGGTGTTCAGTGGGAGAGTTTTTGTTTCCTCATGCAAGTGTTGTATGTTTGTGTCTTGTGTGCATCCTGTTGCTATTCTGAGTGCGGTGTTCTGTGTGGTCTGGAGTTTTGTCTTGTTTGTGTCCGATAGTGTTGGTGACCATATAGTGTTTGCGTATTCGAGGCGTGTGAGTGTGGTTGCTTTGTATGTGGTGAGTATAGTTTCTTTGGATTTTCCCCAGTGAGTGGTTGTTAAGGCTTTAAGTATTTTGTTTGATTGCTTGGCGCGGGTTAGAGTGTGTTGTGTGTGTTTTGAGAAGGTGAGTTTGGGGTCCCATGTTAATCCCAGTATTTTGGGTTCGCGGACTGTGGGTAGGGTGGTGTTATCTATTTGTAAAGTGAGCCTGTTGCTGTATTCTGCCGGATCCGGTGTGAACAGAGTGGTGGTGGTTTTGTCTGCGTTGAGTGTGAGTTGGTTCTGTTTTGTCCAGTTGTATATGTCGCGGAGATATTTTTGTACTTGTTGTTGTGCCTGTTGTGGTTTGACATGTGTGGATAGAATGGTGATGTCGTCTGCATATGTAACTGTGTGTACATTTGGAGGTGGTTGTGGTAAGTCTGCCATGTATATGTTGAATAGTGTTGGTGAAAGTACTCCCCCCTGTGGTACCCCCGTTTTCGTGTTTCTGTGTTCTGATGTTTCCCCCCGGTATTGAGTGTATTGTCTGCGTCCCCTTATGTAGTTGAAGATGTATTTGATGATGATGTTTGGGGTGTTAGTGTTGTTGAGTTTGTTTGTGAGTGTGTGTAGGTTTACCGTGTCAAAGGCTTTGGACATGTCTAGGGCTATGGCAACTGTTCGTTGTGGTGGTTTTTGTTGATTGAAACCTGTGGCTATGATGTTGTGTATGTGATGTAGTGCTGTGGTTGTGGAGTGTTGTTTTCGGAAGCCGTGTTGGTGAGAGGGTAGTTGAGTGTTGTTGGTAATGAAGGGTAGTATTACCATGCCATTGTGTTGAGTGAGCGTTGATGTCTGCGGTTAGAATGGTGTTGTTCAGCGAGTTTATGTATTGGAAGGTGTTGGTGATGTCTGTGTCTTCTGTGGCGTGGTCTGGTCGGGTGGTATCTCTGGGGGGTATATACATGTTGCATATGTGTAGTCTTTTGTGGTTGGTTATGTGAATCTTTACGGTTTGAATTTCTGTAGTGTTGGTGTTAATGTTGTTGGGGATGTTCATGGGAGTGAATGTGACTGATTTGTGAATGTATGTGAGCAGTCCTCCTCCTCCCTTGTGTTCTCTGTCTTTCCTAATGCTGGTGTAGTTGGTGAGACGAGGTGTGTTGTGTTGTTTTTCTAGTTTGGTTTCTTGTATGGTGATGATGTCTGCGTGCTGTTGTGAGGCGAGTTCTTCTAGTTCTGTTTTCTTGTTTTGGATGCCGTTGATGTTTATTTGTAGTATGGTCAGTGTGTGTTTGTTGTTTTTGTTGGTGGGTGTTGTTCTTTGTGGGTTGTTCGGGGGTTGTGGTGTTGGGGTGTTTGTTGTTTGCGTGTGTGTTCTGCATGTCCACGTGTTTGTGTATTGGCGGGTGGTGATGCCGGAGCAATGTCTGTGTATCCAGTGTGGGTGTGTTGAGTTGCATCTGAGTGAGGCTTGTCTGCGTGTGATGATTCTATTGCAGCTATTGCAGGTCCAGGTTTGGGGCGGTGGTCTTGTGTTTGTTGTATCTCTGTTGGAGTTGTCTGTCCGTGTTGCGTTTGAGGGTAGTGTTGGTGAGGCGAGTGTGTTGTTTTGGTCTGTTTGTGCTCTGCTGCCTGTTGGTGTCCTACGAGGTGTTGTTGTTCGTGGTGGTGTTTTGGGATGTAGTCTGCATTTCCATGTTATGTTGTATTGTCTAGTGTTTATGTTTGTGCAATGTTTGTGTACCCAGTGTGGTGTGTGGTGGTTGCATCTGAAGGATGTCTGTCTTCTTGTAATCTGTTGTGTGCAAATGTCGCATGTCCAGGTAGTTTGTTGTGTGTGTGTTTGTTGCGTGCGTGAGAGTGTCTGTGTGGGCCCCGGATTTGTCTCTATGTCCCCCGCCTGGAGCAAAAGGTCCGCCCGCCACCCTGCCAGGTTCAGGGGGCGGTTAGCCGAAAAAAAACAAAACGGCCGTAAGGGCACCCCGTTCGGGGTGCAGGGATTGGTTCCTTGATTTGTCCCCCCGTTCGGGGGGAACCCTCCAACTGCGAGTAAGCCAAGGAGTTTGGAGGTACAGCAGGTTGACAGCAGTGTGATCGAGCAGATTAGATAGAGTAGAATTTGAATGGGGCTTCACTGATTTATTTCATACAATTCATATCTAAAACACAGTTGAAAAATATTTGATTGTTAAAATATTTAAATACAAGAACTATATCAAGAAATTAACAAAACATAGTTTTTTTAGTTAGGAGAAAAGTCTAAAAACATATCACAAATGACAAACGTTGTGCCTCTCCTCCTCCTGTTCTTCAATGAAGCTGATCACCCTCCAGCTCCCGTTAGAAACATCGTGCTGCTGAAGGTGTGCCGGCAGAATGGTTGTGATACAGGAGGTGCTGTGGACTCTCCCAGAAACGAGGACCTAGTTTAGTTGTAGATCCAGTAAAACATAGTGCAAATGTGACATTATTTATAATGCACAGTTACAGTCTTGTGAATATTAAAAAATGTACTTCATGTAATGCAGGAAGCGAATATTTCAAACGAACTAAGGCAGCAAACAGTAAGAGCAAAATCGTGTTCCAAACATTAACTCTTTTTTTAAATGTCAATTAGCTTGTGAGTAATAAGACAAAATGTGACTGTCAGACAGAGAACTGTCAGAGCAAACGGTAGATTTTAGAAAGTCCTGCCGAAATAAATCTGCACCCGACTGCGACTGTCAGCGTTGAACTGCCGCCATTGCTGTCAAAGTCAGACACATCTCCAAAATTGTTGGAGCAAATTTTTAAGCAGGCTTCATCTTGATAAATTGACCACGTATTTGACATTTACACCATAACGTTACCGCCTAAAATAATCGTAAAACAAAATTTTGTGTAACAACAAGAGTAATATGTACCCCAAAAGCTTTCAAAGCGTCTGAAAGTTTTCTCCTCCGTTTTTGTTGGGGCTTGGCTCGAAATGCATCATGATTGGCCGCCCGAAGTCCACGTGTCTGTCGGACGTGCTCTCATTGGTCTACAATACCATCACGGATGAATAAATACTCAAAGGGCTTGCCAGGCAAGCCCTTTGAACCCTTTAAATACTCAATGGGCTTGCCTGGCAAGCCCTTTGAGTATTTATTCCATATTGCCCACTAGTTCACTAGTAAGGTCATTTTGACGCTTACTAGTGAACATGTAAGGCCATAAATGTGCCCACTAGTTCACTAGTAAGATCATTTTGAGGCTTACTAGTTGACATGTAAGCCACAAAACGCCCGCTAGTTCACTAGTAAGATAATTTTGAGGCTTCTAATGAACATGTAAGCCACAGAACGCCCACTAGTTCACTAGTAAGATCATTTTGACGCTTACTAGTGAACATGTAAGCCACAAAACGCTCACTAGTTCACTAGTAAGGTCATTTTGACGCTTACTAGTGAACATGTAAGCCACAAAACGCTCACTGGTTCACTAGTAAGGTAATTTTGACGCTTACTAGTGAACATGTAAGCCACAAAACGCCCACTAGTTCCCTAGTAAGATCATTTTGACGCTTATTTATGAACATGTCAGCCACAAAACGCTCACACGTTCACTAGTAAGATCATTTTGACGCTTACTAGTGAACATGTAAGCCACAAAACGCCCACTAGTTCACTAGTAAGGTCATTTTGACGCTTACTAGTGAACATGTAAGCCACAAAACGCCCACTAGTTCACTAGTAAGATCATTTTGACGCTTACTAGTGAACATGTAAGGCCATAAATGTGCCCACTCGTTCACTAGTAAGTTCATTTTGAGGCTTACTAGTTGACATGTAAGCCACACATCGCCTACTAGTTCACTAGTAAGATCATTTTGAGGCTTACTACTGAACATGTAAGCCACAAAACGCCCAATAGTTCACTAGTAAGATCATTTTGACGCTTACTAGTGAACATGTAAGCCACAAAACGCTCACTAGTTTACTAGTAAGGTCATTTTGACGCTTACTAGTGAACATGTAAGCCACAAAACGCTCACTAGTTCACTATCCATCCATCCATCCATAATAAGATAATTTTGACGCTTATATATAATGTATATATCATTATATTTAAGGCCATAAATGTTCCCACTAGTTCACTGGTAAGATGATTTTGACGCTTACTAGTGAACATGTAAGGCCATAAATGTGCCCACTTGTAGTGCTAGTGACATTACACTGTACTTGCATTAAATGCAAATAAGGATGATTACGAAAACATGTAACGGTATCCTATTGGCTGTACGTTTCAAAATAGTGTCATCCCACCAGTCAGGGCTCATGATTTTGGAAATTCTGTGCCCACTTAGTTTTTTAAAACAACAATGGCGGACAGTGTCCTGAGACGTATTCGGCGAAGGTGCAGGGCAATAGAGAGTGCCTGTCATCAAGGGTCTGCCGGTGAAAGTGAAGCACGCGCGATAAACATTTCAATTGCTAATTTAAGAAGAGTTAGTGACCAGTTTAGCGCTGATACTATTCAAAGTTTGATTCAAAGTCCAATAGATCTCCGATCTGTCATCATTGCGGGACCCACTCCTAATGGTGGACGTGTTTGTTCCCATGTGGCACATCGTTTGCACACAGGTAAAATGGCTACCATTTTTTGTCATTGGTTTTTCGTATGTATTTTTATTCGAACTACACACGGGTTTTACTGACGACTTGCTGTGACTTACCTTCTATCACCCTGTCAAACGTCGTTTTATACCAGTGGTTTTCCTGCAAATCAGTAGACTATTAAGTAACGCGATGGCTGTACACTTTTAAGCAATAACTAGTGATCTTTTAGTTGTTCAATTATAAGTTTGAATTATTTTTTTCTTGAGTAAAATGGTTAGAGAAAATAGCTGCTCGTGGTTTTGAAGCTGCATATACTTTTATGTACATCTGTGTCTATATGCCTGTACTGTATACAGTATATAAAAAACACGTAGTGATTCGTTTGCTTGAATTCCTTAATCCTTTTATTTCCATACTTTAGGTAGACGAGGAAGACCAGCACTTGACATTACAAGTGATCAAATTGAACTGCTCCCCACTCAGGGCTTTACAGTGAGAGCCATCACGGGGATGTTGGGTTGTTCCTCTTCATACCTGCATTAAAAAAATGACGTTTTTTTCAGATTTCAGCCAGAAATAGATTTACTCCCATTCATGATGTTGACCTGGAGGAGCATGTCAGAAGATTGCACAGCCAATTTCCCAGATCAGGCTCGAAAGCAAGTGTTCTGCTACATACTCTTGTCCCTTCATGTATATATCATTATATTCATTGTGAAAGTGTACTTTCTTTATTGTGTTGTTTTATGAACCTGTTGCAGATGATGAGGGCATACCTGCGTGCTGATGGTATTGTAGTACAAAGAAAAAGAGTTCGAGAAATCCTCAACCGTATTGAGCCAGCTGCTGCAGCCCAGAGATGGAGCCAGACTGTGGCTAGAAGAACATACTATGTGCCATTCCCCAATAGTTTATGGCACATAGATGGGCATATGCGTCTCATTCGGTAATAAGGGATCATCTTATATTTGTACTCGTGGGAGCATTAGAAAGCCATATTGTATGGACAGCACAGATTAAATTGAATTTTATCATTTGTATATCCAAGTTACACAAACTCCAAATTGCCTCCATGTAGTCTTAAGTGCACAGCAATACCTTCTCTACCGAGATGATATTTCAAACAAGATATGAAACTTGATTGTTTTCTTGTATTTAATCATTATTCTTTTCATGTTTGTTTTACAGGTGGGTGTTTGTGACACATGCCGGCATTGATGGGAATTCCAGGCTAATAACGTACCTTCAACTGGAGCACAGACAACACAGCTTTGACAGTGTTGAAATATTTTGTCCAAGCCACCTGCCTGTATGGGTTACCCTCCAGAGTAAGATCCGACCATGGTGGTGAAAACACTGGTTGCTCTTTTAATGAACCTACTGCAGGGACAAGACACCAAAATTATTTCTAGCTCCAGCCAACACCCCCTCACAATTTACTCACACCTCCCATGGCCTGATTATCCACCAACAGGGGCCCTTTTTGGATTATCATTTTGGCATAGGAACTTTCCTTTCCTATCCTAACCGAGTGAGATGAGCCGGTAGCACCTGGAGCAAAGATCGTCTAAATTTTAATAATGCTTAGGAAAGGTTCTGACCATCCTTTACGAAAGGAAAGGAGATATATTATGCAGCAGGAATATTTAAAGGGGAAGTCTTTTTTTATGTTGTTGTTGTTGTTGTTGTCGACCCCACCCGTGCCCCGACATTGGGGGACCGGGCCCTCACTCCGTCTCCCGGATCCCCAGACCCCCCTCCTCCGCCCAGCGGGCGAGCAGGGCCGCCACTCCGCTTGGGTTTCGCCAGAGGTCCTCCGGAGTCAGTGTGGTGGGTATGTTTGTGCAGGTGAACAGGTGTTGTGTGTCGTGCATTTGCGTGCCGCATAGCGCACAGAGTGGTGTTGGGTGTGTGTCCGGTGTAATGTTGTGTAGGTAGGAGTGGAGGGCTGGTGATTTGTTGGTTCGGAGTTGTGCTAGGAGTTGTCTGGTTCTGTGTGGTAGGTCTTGCTCTGATGGGTCTATTTCTGGTGCTGGTGCATGTATTACTTTGTTGTGTTGTCTGGTGTCCAAGTGTGTTTGTACAAAGTGGGTGTGTATGTCTTTCATGTTCTGTTTTATGGTGTCGTTTTTGGTGTCCTGTGGTGCTGTGTCTTTGTTGTGTGTGTAGTTGTTGTTGTGGAAGATTGTTTGTTTCTTTTGTCTGGGTGGTGGTGGTTGTTGAGTGAGTGGGTGTAGTGGGTGGGTTGGGTGTTGGGCTTTTTGTCTGATTTGCGATGCGTGTAGTTTTAGATGGGTGTTCAGTGGGAGAGTTTTTGTTTCCTCATGCAAGTGTTGTATGTTTGTGTCTTGTGTGCATCCTGTTGCTATTCTGAGTGCGGTGTTCTGTGTGGTCTGGAGTTTTGTCTTGTTTGTGTCCGATAGTGTTGGTGACCATATAGTGTTTGCGTATTCGAGGCGTGTGAGTGTGGTTGCTTTGTATGTGGTGAGTATAGTTTCTTTGGATTTTCCCCAGTGAGTGGTTGTTAAGGCTTTAAGTATTTTGTTTGATTGCTTGGCGCGGGTTAGAGTGTGTTGTGTGTGTTTTGAGAAGGTGAGTTTGGGGTCCCATGTTAATCCCAGTATTTTGGGTTCGCGGACTGTGGGTAGGGTGGTGTTATCTATTTGTAAAGTGAGCCTGTTGCTGTATTCTGCCGGATCCGGTGTGAACAGAGTGCTGGTGGTTTTGTCTGCGTTGAGTGTGAGTTGGTTCTGTTTTGTCCAGTTGTATATGTCGTGGAGATATTTTTGTACTTGTTGTTGTGCCTGTTGTGGTTTGACATGTGTGGATAGAATGGTGATGTCGTCTGCATATGTAACTGTGTGTACATTTGGAGGTGGTTGTGGTAAGTCTGCCATGTATATGTTGAATAGTGTTGGTGAAAGTACTCCCCCCTGTGGTACCCCCGTTTTCGTGTTTCTGTGTTCTGATGTTTCCCCCCGGTATTGAGTGTATTGTCTGCGTCCCCTTATGTAGTTGAAGATGTATTTGATGATGATGTTTGGGGTGTTAGTGTTGTTGAGTTTGTTTGTGAGTGTGTGTAGGTTTACCGTGTCAAAGGCTTTGGACATGTCTAGGGCTATGGCAACTGTTCGTTGTGGTGGTTTTTGTTGATTGAAACCTGTGGCTATGATGTTGTGTATGTGGTGTAGTGCTGTGGTTGTGGAGTGTTGTTTTCGGAAGCCGTGTTGGTGAGAGGGTAGTTGAGTGTTGTTGGTAATGAAGGGTAGTATTACCTTTTCCATTGTTTTGGCTATTAGGCTGAGTATTGCTATTGGTCTGTAGGATGGGCCGAGTGCGTGGTTTTTGTTGGGTTTTGGTATTGGGATTATTTTTGCAGTCTTCCATATTGCGGGGATGGTGTTGGTGTTGAGTGATGTGTTGTAAGTGTGTGTGAGTAGTGTTATTGCTTTGGGGCCTAGGTGTTTCAGATGTCTGATGTTTATGTTGTCTGGGCCTGTGGAGTTGTTGCTTTTGGAGCGTTGTAGTGCTTGTTTGACTTGTTGTTCTGTGATGGTTATGGGTGTGGTGTTGAGTTTTCGTATTTTGCGTTGTAGTTGTCTGTATGTTCTGTTGGTTTTGTGTTGTATTATGTTGGTGAATTGTTTGTTGAATGCTCGTGCTTTCTGTTTGTTGGATATTGCCGTGTGTTGTCCGAACTGTATTGTGGTGTTTTCTGGTGCTTTTTGTTCTTTGTTTGATAGTCTTGTTACTGTGTTCCAGAGTATGTGTTGTTTGTGTCTGTGGTTCCATGCATCCGTTAAGTGTTCTTTCCATAGCTCTTGTTTGTGTTTTTGGATTTGTGTGTCTATTTCTTTGTTTAGGTCTGTGATGCGTGGGTCTTGGTGGTTTTGTTGTCTGATGTCGTTTCTTTGGCTGATGAGTGTTCTGATGTGTTGTGGTAGGAGAAGTGATTTGCTTTTTATTTTTCCGTGGGGTGTGTGGTGTTTGTCTGCTGTAAGTATGAGGTTTGTGAGCATGGTGTTGGCTGTGTGGATGTTGTCAGGTATGGTTATGTTCTCCAGTGCTGATTCTATTTCAGAGGTGTATCCTTCCCAGTCTGCTTTCCTGTAATTTGTGTAAGTTTGAAGGTGTTGTTGTAGGCGGAAAGGAGCACGCGTGTTGTGTGTGATTTTGATAGGAAGGTGGTCTGAACTGAGTGCGTGTATTGTGGTCCATGTTGTTCTGTTTGTGATGCTGTTGCTGGCTGTTGTGATGTCCGGTGATGTTGGTTGTTGGTTGATGTTTGTAGGTTTTCTGGTGGGTGTGTTTGCGTTTAGAGTGATTTGTTGGGAGTTTTGTAGTATGTCTGCAATGTGGGTGCCTCTGTGGTCGTCGTAGGGAGAGTGCCATTGTGTTGAGTGAGCGTTGATGTCTGCGGTTAGAATGGTGTTGTTCAGCGAGTTTATGTATTGGAAGGTGTTGGTGATGTCTGTGTCTTCTGTGGCGTGGTCTGGTCGGGTGGTATCTCTGGGGGGTATATACATGTTGCATATGTGTAGTCTTTTGTGGTTGGTTATGTGAATCTTTACGGTTTGAATTTCTGTAGTGTTGGTGTTAATGTTGTTGGGGATGTTCATGGGAGTGAATGTGTATCTACTGTATATCTATAAAAAAAATCCTCGTCTCACCCCTCAGGTGGTGTCCATCCCTCATTCAGCTGGGGTCTTCTACCAGAGGCCAGGAAGCTTGAGGGTTCTGCGCAGTATCCTTGCCGTTCCCAGCACTGCACATTTCTGGACTGAGATGTCCGATGTTGTTCCCGGGATCTGTTGCAACCACTCATCATCTAGTTTGGGGGTCACTGCCCCGAGTGCTCCGACCACCACAGGCACGACTGTCCCCTTTACCTTCCAGGCTCTCTCCAGCTCCTCTCTGAGCCCTTGGGATTTCTCGAGTTTCTCGTGTTCCTTCTTTCTGATGTTTCCAGCACTTGGGACCGCTACATCCACTACAACGGCTTTCCTCTGCCCTTTATCTATCATCAGGATATCTGGTTGGTTCGCCATTACCATCCTGTCAGTCTGGATCTGGAAGTCCCATAGGATCTTCGCTCTGTCATTCTCCACCACCTTCGGAGGTGCTTCCCATTTTGACCTTGGGGTTTCCAGTCCGTACTCCGCACAGATGTTTCGGTAGACTATGCCAGCCACCTGGTTATGGCGTTCCATATAGGCTTTCCCTGCCAGCACCTTACACCCTGCAGTTATGTGTTAGATCGTCTCAGGTGCCTCTTTGCACAACCTACACCTTGGGTCTTGTCTGGTGTGGTATATCTGGGCCTCAATGGCTCTAGTGCTCAGGGCCTGCTCCTGAGCAGCCAGGATGAGTGCCTCTGTACTGTCCTTCAGGCCAGCCCTCTCTAGCCACTGATGGGAATTCTTGAGATCGGCCACTTCAGTTATGGTCCGGTGGTACATCCCGTGTAGGGGCTTGTCCTCCGATGATGGTCCCTCTTCCAGCGCCTCATCCTCTGTTGCCCATTGTCTGAGACATTCTCTGAGTACGTCATCCGTTGGAGCCTTCTCCTTGATGTATTCATGGAGCTTGGATGTTTCATCCTGGACAGTGGCTCTCACACTCACTAGTCCCCAGCCGCTTTCCTTGTTGCCAGTTCAAGGTTGCCATTGGCTTGTGGTACACCGAGGTACTTGTAGCTGTCCTCAATGTCTGCTATTGTTCCTTCGGGGAGTGAGACCCCTTCAGTCCGGACTACCGTTCCTCTCTTAGTCACCATCCGACTATCACATCCCGATGTCGCTGCTGTAGATCCTGGTTGTGTGGATCAGGGAGTCTATGTCCCTTTCACTCTTAGCATACAGCTTTATGTCATCCATGTAGAGGAGGTGACTGATCGTAGCTTCATTTCTGAGGCTGTATCCATAGCCTGTCTTGGTGATTACTTGGCTTAGGGAGTTCAGTCCTATGCAGAACAGCAATGGGGAGAGTGCATCACCTTGGTATATGCCACATTTGATGGACACTTGGGTAAGTGGCTTGCCATTGGCTTCAAGTGTGGTTTTCCACATCCTCATCAAGTTCGCAACGAAGGCTCTTAGGGTCCTGTTCACCTTATACACATCCAAGCATTCAGTGATCCATGTATGTGGCATCGAGTCATAGGCTTTCTTTTAATCAATCCAGGCTGTGCACAGGTTGGTACATCGGGACCTGCAGTCTTGTGCGACTGTTCTGTCAACCAGGAGCTGATGTTTGGCTCCCCTGGTATCTCTACCAATGCCCTTCCGTGCTTCGCTCATGTATTGATCCATGTGTGCACTTATCTTAGCCGCAACATGAGCTTCCAAAATTGTGGAGGGACAGGTTATTGGCCGATAGTTGGATGCGACTGCACCCTTTGAGGGATCTTTCATGATAAGGATCGTTCGCCCTTCGGTTAGCCATCCTGGGTGAGTCCCATCCCTAGGCAGCTGGTTCATTTGTGCTGCTGGGCGCTCATGGAGTGCTGTGAGTCTCTTTAGCCAGTAAGTGTAGACCATGTCCGGGCCTGGTGCTGTCCAGTCCTTCATATTTGAGACTATTTCCTTTATGTCTGCCACTGTTATGGTAATTGGGTTCTGTTCAGGGAGGTGTCTGTGCTCCTCTCTTTGGGTGACCAGCCATTGTGCACTGCTGTTATGTGCAACCTCCTTCTCCCATCTGCCTCTCCAGTACCTTTCAGTTTCCAGTCTTGGTGGATCAGCTCTGTTGTTAGGACCCTGCCACTGAGCGTACACTTTCGCAGGTTGTGTCGCAAACAGCCTGTTTATTCGTCTGGCCTCATTCTCTTTCGTGTACCGCTTTAGGCGGCTGGACAAGGCTTGGAGCCTTTGTTTCGAGTGCTTCATATATGGTCATCTGGATGTACCTCTCAGGATCGGCCTTTTCATCACACCTCTCTGGACCTCAGTCAATTGACTCACATCTTTCCGAGCCGCCTTGATCTTAGCCTCCAACCGTCTTTTCCATGGTCGGTAATGTATCTCATGGCTTCCATGGTTGCTCTTATAGCCAAGCATCTCAAGGATCACTGATGCTGAAGCGTATATCAGTTCATTTCCGTGATCGTTACGGTAAGGATCGCCCTCAGTGCTGAATTCACACTTTCCAAGAGACTTTCAGGTGGTACTTCACATAGCCGTTGTAATCGGATTCTAGGTTTCCCAGCTTTCATTCTTGCCATGATCTTAGCTTTCAGGTCAGTTGCTGCCTCGCTCAGCATTTCATTCATTGGGGCTGGCCTCCCAATCTCATCATCTGCATTCACTCTGGTATGAACTCCTCCTCTGATCTGGCAGCCTGGGGCCCCTCACCATGGAACCTGCGTTGTACCTCATCAATCTCAAGTTGTGACAGCAGTTGCCGTTTGTGGATGTTGGAACACTGAGTTACGAGTTGTTTCGTGGCCACCCGTGACTGTGGGTTTCGAAGTAACCATTTAGCCCACATTCTCTCCATGTAACCTCTCTGACTAGGCTTGCTTGAGTAGTAGCATTCCAACAGAGCCATGTTATTGCATCTTGCCCATCTCTGCTCCATTTTTCATCAAGGTGCTCTGGTTCCCCAGCACCTGACGCAGACCTTGTTTGGCCGGGCGACGTCTGAGCTGGCATGTCATTCATTTTATTGTCTCTCATCATTGTATGAGGTACGCATTAGCGTGAAGGCTCTTGCCCAAGGACCCACACTGGATGGTGTTATGTGCTCATTTTTTGCCCCAAGTGGGGAGCGGAGGGACGGGCGCTGGGGGGGGGACCATCGTGGTGGGGCGGGCCCCTACGCGGGATGTGCCACCGGACCGTGGCTGAGGTGGCTGATCTCAAGAAGTCCTATCGGTGGCTGGAGGGGACTGGCCTGGGGGACAGCGCAGGGGCGCTCATCCTGGCTGCTCAGGAGCGGGCCTTGGGCGCCGGAGCCGTCGAGGCCCGGATGTGCCGCGCCGGACAGGACCCGGGGTGTGGGTTGTGCGGGGAGGCGCCTGGGACGATCCGGCACGTGGCTGCGGGGTGTGGGATGCTGGCAGGGGGGGCCTGCGTGGAGCGCCATGGCCAGGTGGCTGGCGTGGTCTGCCGAGGCATCTGTGCGGAGTGTGGACTGGGGGCCCCGGGGTCGGAGTGGGGGGCACCTCCGAGGGTGGTGGAGGGTGGCGGAGCGGGGATCCTGTGGGACTTCCGGATCCAGACTGGCGGGATGGTGGTGGCGAGCCAGCCAGATGTCGTGGTCGTGGATGGGGGGCGGAGGAGGGCCGTTGTGGTGGATGTGGCGGTCCCAGGTGGTGGAGGCATCGGGAGGGGGGAGCATGGGGGGCTCGGGGGGAACCAGGGGCTCGGGGAGGGGCTGGGGAGGGCCTGGGGGGTGGGGGTGGCGGTCGTGCCTGTGGTGGTCGTGGCGCTCGTGGCAGTGACCCCCGGACTGGATGGGTGGTTGCGACAGATCCCGGGACCAGCGTCGGACATCTCGGTCCGGAGGTGTGCGGTGCTGGGAGCGGCGGGGGTACTGCGCGGGGCCCTCGGGCTTCCTGGCCTCTGGTGGAGGACCCGAGCTGAATGAGGGACGGACACCACCCGAGGACACCTCCTATTGGCTCCATGATAAGAGCTCCACCCAGCAAAGAATTAACCCTTTAAAACCTGATTCTGAGCTTTCACAATTATTTACCGCCATTTGCGTAATATCTACAGTATACAGAAGGAATCAAGCAATTTTTACCAATGTATCTGTAGGTGATGTTTATTTATTATGTACACAGAGATAAAGAGTAATGGCACAGCTCTGCAGTATCTTTCCACTTTTATATATGTATGCTATACTAAATAAAATGAATAGGGCACCATATAATGCAACAGTTATGCAACTCCCTAAATAATGATGTGAATTTTCAGTTGTTGCTAAATCAGTTAGGATGTTATAATTTGTGGTGTAGATGTGAATTTAGGAGAGCAGGACAATATATCGCATTGCAATTGGAGCAGCAGCTTGGTTGATGATGTCCCCAAACCGGCTCATCTATTATATTTGTCGTGCAATACAATGAAAATGAGCACAATTGCAAAACATAGGCTTCTTATATTTTAAAATAAAATAATCACATGTTTACCGTTCTGGGGTTTCTACAATCATGAATGGAGGCATTATTTACAGCAGGTTGATGTTGTTGTTGTTGTTGTCGACCCCACCCGTGCCCCGACATTGGGGGACCGGGCCCTCACTCCGTCTCCCGGATCCCCAGACCCCCCTCCTCCGCCCAGCGGGCGAGCAGGGCCGCCACTCCGCTTGGGTTTCGCCAGAGGTCCTCCGGAGTCAGTGTGGTGGGTATGTTTGTGCAGGTGAACAGGTGTTGTGTGTCGTGCATTTGCGTGCCGCATAGCGCACAGAGTGGTGTTGGGTGTGTGTCCGGTGTAATGTTGTGTAGGTAGGAGTGGAGGGCTGGTGATTTGTTGGTTCGGAGTTGTGCTAGGAGTTGTCTGGTTCTGTGTGGTAGGTCTTGCTCTGATGGGTCTATTTCTGGTGCTGGTGCATGTATTACTTTGTTGTGTTGTCTGGTGTCCAAGTGTGTTTGTACAAAGTGGGTGTGTATGTCTTTCATGTTCTGTTTTATGGTGTCGTTTTTGGTGTCCTGTGGTGCTGTGTCTTTGTTGTGTGTGTAGTTGTTGTTGTGGAAGATTGTTTGTTTCTTTTGTCTGGGTGGTGGTGGTTGTTGAGTGAGTGGGTGAAGTGGGTGGGTTGGGTGTTGGGCTTTTTGTCTGATTTGCGATGCGTGTAGTTTTAGATGGGTGTTCAGTGGGAGAGTTTTTGTTTCCTCATGCAAGTGTTGTATGTTTGTGTCTTGTGTGCATCCTGTTGCTATTCTGAGTGCGGTGTTCTGTGTGGTCTGGAGTTTTGTCTTGTTTGTGTCCGATAGTGTTGGTGACCATATAGTGTTTGCGTATTCGAGGCGTGTGAGTGTGGTTGCTTTGTATGTGGTGAGTATAGTTTCTTTGGATTTTCCCCAGTGAGTGGTTGTTAAGGCTTTAAGTATTTTGTTTGATTGCTTGGCGCGGGTTAGAGTGTGTTGTGTGTGTTTTGAGAAGGTGAGTTTGGGGTCCCATGTTAATCCCAGTATTTTGGGTTCGCGGACTGTGGGTAGGGTGGTGTTATCTATTTGTAAAGTGAGCCTGTTGCTGTATTCTGCCGGATCCGGTGTGAACAGAGTGCTGGTGGTTTTGTCTGCGTTGAGTGTGAGTTGGTTCTGTTTTGTCCAGTTGTATATGTCGTGGAGATATTTTTGTACTTGTTGTTGTGCCTGTTGTGGTTTGACATGTGTGGATAGAATGGTGATGTCGTCTGCATATGTAACTGTGTGTACATTTGGAGGTGGTTGTGGTAAGTCTGCCATGTATATGTTGAATAGTGTTGGTGAAAGTACTCCCCCCTGTGGTACCCCCGTTTTCGTGTTTCTGTGTTCTGATGTTTCCCCCCGGTATTGAGTGTATTGTCTGCGTCCCCTTATGTAGTTGAAGATGTATTTGATGATGATGTTTGGGGTGTTAGTGTTGTTGAGTTTGTTTGTGAGTGTGTGTAGGTTTACCGTGTCAAAGGCTTTGGACATGTCTAGGGCTATGGCAACTGTTCGTTGTGGTGGTTTTTGTTGATTGAAACCTGTGGCTATGATGTTGTGTATGTGGTGTAGTGCTGTGGTTGTGGAGTGTTGTTTTCGGAAGCCGTGTTGGTGAGAGGGTAGTTGAGTGTTGTTGGTAATGAAGGGTAGTATTACCTTTTCCATTGTTTTGGCTATTAGGCTGAGTATTGCTATTGGTCTGTAGGATGGGCCGAGTGCGTGGTTTTTGTTGGGTTTTGGTATTGGGATTATTTTTGCAGTCTTCCATATTGCGGGGATGGTGTTGGTGTTGAGTGATGTGTTGTAAGTGTGTGTGAGTAGTGTTATTGCTTTGGGGCCTAGGTGTTTCAGATGTCTGATGTTTATGTTGTCTGGGCCTGTGGAGTTGTTGCTTTTGGAGCGTTGTAGTGCTTGTTTGACTTGTTGTTCTGTGATGGTTATGGGTGTGGTGTTGAGTTTTCGTATTTTGCGTTGTAGTTGTCTGTATGTTCTGTTGGTTTTGTGTTGTATTATGTTGGTGAATTGTTTGTTGAATGCTCGTGCTTTCTGTTTGTTGGATATTGCCGTGTGTTGTCCGAACTGTATTGTGGTGTTTTCTGGTGCTTTTTGTTCTTTGTTTGATAGTCTTGTTACTGTGTTCCAGAGTATGTGTTGTTTGTGTCTGTGGTTCCATGCATCCGTTAAGTGTTCTTTCCATAGCTCTTGTTTGTGTTTTTGGATTTGTGTGTCTATTTCTTTGTTTAGGTCTGTGATGCGTGGGTCTTGGTGGTTTTGTTGTCTGATGTCGTTTCTTTGGCTGATGAGTGTTCTGATGTGTTGTGGTAGGAGAAGTGATTTGCTTTTTATTTTTCCGTGGGGTGTGTGGTGTTTGTCTGCTGTAAGTATGAGGTTTGTGAGCATGGTGTTGGCTGTGTGGATGTTGTCAGGTATGGTTATGTTCTCCAGTGCTGATTCTATTTCAGAGGTGTATCCTTCCCAGTCTGCTTTCCTGTAATTTGTGTAAGTTTGAAGGTGTTGTTGTAGGCGGAAAGGAGCACGCGTGTTGTGTGTGATTTTGATAGGAAGGTGGTCTGAACTGAGTGCGTGTATTGTGGTCCATGTTGTTCTGTTTGTGATGCTGTTGCTGGCTGTTGTGATGTCCGGTGATGTTGGTTGTTGGTTGATGTTTGTAGGTTTTCTGGTGGGTGTGTTTGCGTTTAGAGTGATTTGTTGGGAGTTTTGTAGTATGTCTGCAATGTGGGTGCCTCTGTGGTCGTCGTAGGGAGAGTGCCATTGTGTTGAGTGAGCGTTGATGTCTGCGGTTAGAATGGTGTTGTTCAGCGAGTTTATGTATTGGAAGGTGTTGGTGATGTCTGTGTCTTCTGTGGCGTGGTCTGGTCGGGTGGTATCTCTGGGGGGTATATACATGTTGCATATGTGTAGTCTTTTGTGGTTGGTTATGTGAATCTTTACGGTTTGAATTTCTGTAGTGTTGGTGTTAATGTTGTTGGGGATGTTCATGGGAGTGAATGTGTATCTACTGTATATCTATAAAAAAAATCCTCGTCTCACCCCTCAGGTGGTGTCCATCCCTCATTCAGCTGGGGTCTTCTACCAGAGGCCAGGAAGCTTGAGGGTTCTGCGCAGTATCCTTGCCGTTCCCAGCACTGCACATTTCTGGACTGAGATGTCCGATGTTGTTCCCGGGATCTGTTGCAACCACTCATCATCTAGTTTGGGGGTCACTGCCCCGAGTGCTCCGACCACCACAGGCACGACTGTCCCCTTTACCTTCCAGGCTCTCTCCAGCTCCTCTCTGAGCCCTTGGGATTTCTCGAGTTTCTCGTGTTCCTTCTTTCTGATGTTTCCAGCACTTGGGACCGCTACATCCACTACAACGGCTTTCCTCTGCCCTTTATCTATCATCAGGATATCTGGTTGGTTCGCCATTACCATCTTGTCAGTCTGGATCTGGAAGTCCCATAGGATCTTCGCTCTGTCATTCTCCACCACCTTCGGAGGTGCTTCCCATTTTGACCTTGGGGTTTCCAGTCCGTACTCCGCACAGATGTTTCGGTAGACTATGCCAGCCACCTGGTTATGGCGTTCCATATAGGCTTTCCCTGCCAGCACCTTACACCCTGCAGTTATGTGTTAGATCGTCTCAGGTGCCTCTTTGCACAACCTACACCTTGGGTCTTGTCTGGTGTGGTATATCTGGGCCTCAATGGCTCTAGTGCTCAGGGCCTGCTCCTGAGCAGCCAGGATGAGTGCCTCTGTACTGTCCTTCAGGCCAGCCCTCTCTAGCCACTGATGGGAATTCTTGAGATCGGCCACTTCAGTTATGGTCCGGTGGTACATCCCGTGTAGGGGCTTGTCCTCCGATGATGGTCCCTCTTCCAGCGCCTCATCCTCTGTTGCCCATTGTCTGAGACATTCTCTGAGTACGTCATCCGTTGGAGCCTTCTCCTTGATGTATTCATGGAGCTTGGATGTTTCATCCTGGACAGTGGCTCTCACACTCACTAGTCCCCAGCCGCTTTCCTTGTTGCCAGTTCAAGGTTGCCATTGGCTTGTGGTACACCGAGGTACTTGTAGCTGTCCTCAATGTCTGCTATTGTTCCTTCGGGGAGTGAGACCCCTTCAGTCCGGACTACCGTTCCTCTCTTAGTCACCATCCGACTATCACATCCCGATGTCGCTGCTGTAGATCCTGGTTGTGTGGATCAGGGAGTCTATGTCCCTTTCACTCTTAGCATACAGCTTTATGTCATCCATGTAGAGGAGGTGACTGATCGTAGCTTCATTTCTGAGGCTGTATCCATAGCCTGTCTTGGTGATTACTTGGCTTAGGGAGTTCAGTCCTATGCAGAACAGCAATGGGGAGAGTGCATCACCTTGGTATATGCCACATTTGATGGACACTTGGGTAAGTGGCTTGCCATTGGCTTCAAGTGTGGTTTTCCACATCCTCATCAAGTTCGCAACGAAGGCTCTTAGGGTCCTGTTCACCTTATACACATCCAAGCATTCAGTGATCCATGTATGTGGCATCGAGTCATAGGCTTTCTTTTAATCAATCCAGGCTGTGCACAGGTTGGTACATCGGGACCTGCAGTCTTGTGCGACTGTTCTGTCAACCAGGAGCTGATGTTTGGCTCCCCTGGTATCTCTACCAATGCCCTTCCGTGCTTCGCTCATGTATTGATCCATGTGTGCACTTATCTTAGCCGCAACATGAGCTTCCAAAATTGTGGAGGGACAGGTTATTGGCCGATAGTTGGATGCGACTGCACCCTTTGAGGGATCTTTCATGATAAGGATCGTTCGCCCTTCGGTTAGCCATCCTGGGTGAGTCCCATCCCTAGGCAGCTGGTTCATTTGTGCTGCTGGGCGCTCATGGAGTGCTGTGAGTCTCTTTAGCCAGTAAGTGTAGACCATGTCCGGGCCTGGTGCTGTCCAGTCCTTCATATTTGAGACTATTTCCTTTATGTCTGCCACTGTTATGGTAATTGGGTTCTGTTCAGGGAGGTGTCTGTGCTCCTCTCTTTGGGTGACCAGCCATTGTGCACTGCTGTTATGTGCAACCTCCTTCTCCCATCTGCCTCTCCAGTACCTTTCAGTTTCCAGTCTTGGTGGATCAGCTCTGTTGTTAGGACCCTGCCACTGAGCGTACACTTTCGCAGGTTGTGTCGCAAACAGCCTGTTTATTCGTCTGGCCTCATTCTCTTTCGTGTACCGCTTTAGGCGGCTGGACAAGGCTTGGAGCCTTTGTTTCGAGTGCTTCATATATGGTCATCTGGATGTACCTCTCAGGATCGGCCTTTTCATCACACCTCTCTGGACCTCAGTCAATTGACTCACATCTTTCCGAGCCGCCTTGATCTTAGCCTCCAACCGTCTTTTCCATGGTCGGTAATGTATCTCATGGCTTCCATGGTTGCTCTTATAGCCAAGCATCTCAAGGATCACTGATGCTGAAGCGTATATCAGTTCATTTCCGTGATCGTTACGGTAAGGATCGCCCTCAGTGCTGAATTCACACTTTCCAAGAGACTTTCAGGTGGTACTTCACATAGCCGTTGTAATCGGATTCTAGGTTTCCCAGCTTTCATTCTTGCCATGATCTTAGCTTTCAGGTCAGTTGCTGCCTCGCTCAGCATTTCATTCATTGGGGCTGGCCTCCCAATCTCATCATCTGCATTCACTCTGGTATGAACTCCTCCTCTGATCTGGCAGCCTGGGGCCCCTCACCATGGAACCTGCGTTGTACCTCATCAATCTCAAGTTGTGACAGCAGTTGCCGTTTGTGGATGTTGGAACACTGAGTTACGAGTTGTTTCGTGGCCACCCGTGACTGTGGGTTTCGAAGTAACCATTTAGCCCACATTCTCTCCATGTAACCTCTCTGACTAGGCTTGCTTGAGTAGTAGCATTCCAACAGAGCCATGTTATTGCATCTTGCCCATCTCTGCTCCATTTTTCATCAAGGTGCTCTGGTTCCCCAGCACCTGACGCAGACCTTGTTTGGCCGGGCGACGTCTGAGCTGGCATGTCATTCATTTTATTGTCTCTCATCATTGTATGAGGTACGCATTAGCGTGAAGGCTCTTGCCCAAGGACCCACACTGGATGGTGTTATGTGCTCATTTTTTGCCCCAAGTGGGGAGCGGAGGGACGGGCGCTGGGGGGGGGACCATCGTGGTGGGGCGGGCCCCTACGCGGGATGTGCCACCGGACCGTGGCTGAGGTGGCTGATCTCAAGAAGTCCTATCGGTGGCTGGAGGGGACTGGCCTGGGGGACAGCGCAGGGGCGCTCATCCTGGCTGCTCAGGAGCGGGCCTTGGGCGCCGGAGCCGTCGAGGCCCGGATGTGCCGCGCCGGACAGGACCCGGGGTGTGGGTTGTGCGGGGAGGCGCCTGGGACGATCCGGCACGTGGCTGCGGGGTGTGGGATGCTGGCAGGGGGGGCCTGCGTGGAGCGCCATGGCCAGGTGGCTGGCGTGGTCTGCCGAGGCATCTGTGCGGAGTGTGGACTGGGGGCCCCGGGGTCGGAGTGGGGGGCACCTCCGAGGGTGGTGGAGGGTGGCGGAGCGGGGATCCTGTGGGACTTCCGGATCCAGACTGGCGGGATGGTGGTGGCGAGCCAGCCAGATGTCGTGGTCGTGGATGGGGGGCGGAGGAGGGCCGTTGTGGTGGATGTGGCGGTCCCAGGTGGTGGAGGCATCGGGAGGGGGGAGCATGGGGGGCTCGGGGGGAACCAGGGGCTCGGGGAGGGGCTGGGGAGGGCCTGGGGGGTGGGGGTGGCGGTCGTGCCTGTGGTGGTCGTGGCGCTCGTGGCAGTGACCCCCGGACTGGATGGGTGGTTGCGACAGATCCCGGGACCAGCGTCGGACATCTCGGTCCGGAGGTGTGCGGTGCTGGGAGCGGCGGGGGTACTGCGCGGGGCCCTCGGGCTTCCTGGCCTCTGGTGGAGGACCCGAGCTGAATGAGGGACGGACACCACCCGAGGACACCTCCTATTGGCTCCATGATAAGAGCTCCACCCAGCAAAGAATTAACCCTTTAAAACCTGATTCTGAGCTTTCACAATTATTTACCGCCATTTGCGTAATATCTACAGTATACAGAAGGAATCAAGCAATTTTTACCAATGTATCTGTAGGTGATGTTTATTTATTATGTACACAGAGATAAAGAGTAATGGCACAGCTCTGCAGTATCTTTCCACTTTTATATATGTATGCTATACTAAATAAAATGAATAGGGCACCATATAATGCAACAGTTATGCAACTCCCTAAATAATGATGTGAATTTTCAGTTGTTGCTAAATCAGTTAGGATGTTATAATTTGTGGTGTAGATGTGAATTTAGGAGAGCAGGACAATATATCGCATTGCAATTGGAGCAGCAGCTTGGTTGATGATGTCCCCAAACCGGCTCATCTATTATATTTGTCGTGCAATACAATGAAAATGAGCACAATTGCAAAACATAGGCTTCTTATATTTTAAAATAAAATAATCACATGTTTACCGTTCTGGGGTTTCTACAATCATGAATGGAGGCATTATTTACAGCAGGTTGATGTTGTTGTTGTTGTTGTCGACCCCACCCGTGCCCCGACATTGGGGGACCGGGCCCTCACTCCGTCTCCCGGATCCCCAGACCCCCCTCCGCCGCCCAGCGGGCGAGCAGGGCCGCCACTCCGCTTGGGTTTCGCCAGAGGTCCTCCGGAGTCAGTGTGGTGGGTATGTTTGTGCAGGTGAACAGGTGTTGTGTGTCGTGCACTTGCGTGCCGCATAGCGCACAGAGTGGTGTTGGGTGTGTGTCCGGTGTAATGTTGTGTAGGTAGGAGTGGAGGGCTGGTGATTTGTTGGTTCGGAGTTGTGCTAGGAGTTGTCTGGTTCTGTGTGGTAGGTCTTGCTCTGATGGGTCTATTTCTGGTGCTGGTGCATGTATTACTTTGTTGTGTTGTCTGGTGTCCAAGTGTGTTTGTACAAAGTGGGTGTGTATGTCTTTCATGTTCTGTTTTATGGTGTCGTTGTTGGTGTCCTGTGGTGCTGTGTCTTTGTTGTGTGTGTAGTTGTTGTTGTGGAAGATTGTTTGTTTCTTTTGTCTGGGTGGTGGTGGTTGTTGAGTGAGTGGGTGTAGTGGGTGGGTTGGGTGTTGGGCTTTTTGTCTGATTTGCGATGCGTGTAGTTTTAGATGGGTGTTCAGTGGGAGAGTTTTTGTTTCCTCATGCAAGTGTTGTATGTTTGTGTCTTGTGTGCATCCTGTTGCTATTCTGAGTGCGGTGTTCTGTGTGGTCTGGAGTTTTGTCTTGTTTGTGTCCGATAGTGTTGGTGACCATATAGTGTTTGCGTATTCGAGGCGTGTGAGTGTGGTTGCTTTGTATGTGGTGAGTATAGTTTCTTTGGATTTTCCCCAGTGAGTGGTTGTTAAGGCTTTAAGTATTTTGTTTGATTGCTTGGCGCGGGTTAGAGTGTGTTGTGTGTGTTTTGAGAAGGTGAGTTTGGGGTCCCATGTTAATCCCAGTATTTTGGGTTCGCGGACTGTGGGTAGGGTGGTGTTATCTATTTGTAAAGTGAGTCTGTTGCTGTATTCTGCCGGATCCGGTGTGAACAGAGTGGTGGTGGTTTTGTCTGCGTTGAGTGTGAGTTGGTTCTGTTTTGTCCAGTTGTATATGTCGTGGAGATATTTTTGTACTTGTTGTTGTGCCTGTTGTGGTTTGACATGTGTGGATAGAATGGTGATGTCGTCTGCATATGTAACTGTGTGTACATTTGGAGGTGGTTGTGGTAAGTCTGCCATGTATATGTTGAATAGTGTTGGTGAAAGTACTCCCCCCTGTGGTACCCCCGTTTTCGTGTTTCTGTGTTCTGATGTTTCCCCCCGGTATTGAGTGTATTGTCTGCGTCCCCTTATGTAGTTGAAGATGTATTTGATGATGATGTTTGGGGTGTTAGTGTTGTTGAGTTTGTGAGTGTGTGTAGGTTTACCGTGTCAAAGGCTTTGGACATGTCTAGGGCTATGGCAACTGTTCGTTGTGGTGGTTTTTGTTGATTGAAACCTGTGGCTATGATGTTGTGTATGTGGTGTAGTGCTGTGGTTGTGGAGTGTTGTTTTCGGAAGCCGTGTTGGTGAGAGGGTAGTTGAGTGTTGTTGGTAATGAAGGGTAGTATTACCTTTTCCATTGTTTTGGCTATTGGGCTGAGTAGTGCTATTGGTCTGTAGGATGGGCCGAGTGCGTGGTTTTTGTTGGGTTTTGGTATTGGGATTATTTTTGCAGTCTTCCATATTGCGGGGATGGTGTTGGTGTTGAGTGATGTGTTGTAAGTGTGTGTGAGTAGTGTTATTGCTTTGGGGCCTAGGTGTTTCAGATGTCTGATGTTTATGTTGTCTGGGCCTGTGGAGTTGTTGCTTTTGGAGCGTTGTAGTGCTTGTTTGACTTGTTGTTCTGTGATGGTTATGGGCGTGGTGTTGAGTTTTCGTATTTTGCGTTGTAGTTGTCTGTATGTTCTGTTGGTTTTGTGTTGTATTATGTTGGTGAATTGTTTGTTGAATGCTCGTGCTTTCTGTTTGTTGGATATTGCCGTGTGTTGTCCGAACTGTATTGTGGTGTTTTCTGGTGCTTTTTGTTCTTTGTTAGATAGTCTTGTTACTGTGTTCCAGAGTATGTATTGTTTGTGTCTGTGGTTCCATGCATCCGTTAAGTGTTCTTTCCATAGCTCTTGTTTGTGTTTTTGGATTTGTTTGTCTATTTCTTTGTTTAGGTCTGTGATGCGTGGGTCTTGGTGGTTTTGTTGTCTGATGTCGTTTCTTTGGCTGATGAGTGTTCTGATGTGTTGTGGTAGGAGAAGTGATTTGCTTTTTATTTTTCCGTGGGGTATGTGGTGTTTGTCTGCTGTAAGTATGAGGTTTGTGAGCATGGTGTTGGCTGTGTGGATGTTGTCAGGTATGGTTAAGTTCTCCAGTGCTGATTCTATTTCAGAGGTGTATCCTTCCCAGTCTGCTTTCCTGTAATTTGTGTAAGTTTGAAGGTGTTGTTGTAGGCGGAAAGGAGCACGCGTGTTGTGTGTGATTTTGATAGGAAGGTGGTCTGAACTGAGTGCGTGTATTGTGGTCCATGTTGTTCTGTTTGTGATGCTGTTGCTGGCTGTTGTGATGTCCGGTGATGTTGGTTGTTGGTTGATGTTTGTAGGTTTTCTGGTAGGTGTGTTTGCGTTTAGAGTGATTTGTTGGGAGTTCTGTAGTATGTCTGCAATGAGGGTGCCTCTGTGGTCGTCGTAGGGAGAGTGCCATTGTGTTGAGTGAGCGTTGATGTCTGCGGTTAGAATGGTGTTGTTCAGCGAGTTTATGTATTGGAAGGTGTTGGTGATGTCTGTGTCTTCTGTGGCGTGGTCTGGTCGGGTGGTATCTCTGGGGGGTATATACATGTTGCATATGTGTAGTCTTTTGTGGTTGGTTATGTGAATCTTTACGGTTTGAATTTCTGTAGTGTTGGTGTTAATGTTGTTGGGGATGTTCATGGGAGTGAATGTGACTGATTTGTGAATGTATGTGAGCAGTCCTCCTCCTCCCTTGTGTTCTCTGTCTTTCCTAATGCTGGTGTAGTTGGTGAGACGAGGTACCTTATTTGTGTTGTTTTTCTAGTTTGGTTTCTTGTATGGTGATGATGTCTGCGTGCTGTTGTGAGGCGAGTTCTTCTAGTTCTGTTTTCTTGTTTTGGATGCCGTTGATGTTTATTTGTAGTATGGTCAGTGTGTGTTTGTTGTTTTTGTTGGTGGGTGTTGTTCTTTGTGGGTTGTTCGGGGGTTGTGGTGTTGGGGTGTTTGTTGTTTGCGTGTGTGTTCTGCATGTCCACGTGTTTGTGTATTGGCGGGTGGTGATGCCGGAGCAATGTCTGTGTATCCAGTGTGGGTGTGTTGAGTTGCATCTGAGTGAGGCTTGTCTGCGTGTGATGATTCTATTGCAGCTATTGCAGGTCCAGGTTTGGGGGGGGTGGTCTTGTGTTTGTTGTATCTCTGTTGGAGTTGTCTGTCCGTGTTGCGTTTGAGGGTAGTGTTGGTGAGGCGAGTGTGTTGTTTTGGTCTGTTTGTGCTCTGCTGCCTGTTGGTGTCCTACGAGGTGTTGTTGTTCGTGGTGGTGTTTTGGGATGTAGTCTGCATTTCCATGTTATGTTGTATTGTCTAGTGTTTATGTTTGTGCAATGTTTGTGTACCCAGTGTGGTGTGTGGTGGTTGCATCTGAAGGATGTCTGTCTTCTTGTAATCTGTTGTGTGCAAATGTCGCATGTCCAGGTAGTTTGTTGTGTGTGTGTTTGTTGCGTGCGTGAGAGTGTCTGTGTGGGCCCCGGATTTGTCTCTATGTCCCCCGCCTGGAGCAAAAGGTCCGCCCGCCACCCTGCCAGGTTCAGGGGGCGGTTAGCCGAAAAAAAAAAAACCGGCCGTAAGGGCACCCCGTTCGGGGTGCAGGGATTGGTTCCTTGATTTGTCCCCCCGTTCGGGGGGAACCCTCCAACTGCGAGTAAGCCAAGGAGTTTGGAGGTACAGCAGGTTGACAGCAGTGTGATCGAGCAGATTAGATAGAGTAGAATTTGAATGGGGCTTCACTGATTTATTTCATACAATTCATATCTAAAACACAGTTGAAAAATATTTGATTGTTAAAATATTTAAATACAAGAACTATATCAAGAAATTAACAAAACATAGTTTTTTTAGTTAGGAGAAAAGTCTAAAAACATATCACAAATGACAAACGTTGTGCCTCTCCTCCTCCTGTTCTTCAATGAAGCTGATCACCCTCCAGCTCCCGTTAGAAACATCGTGCTGCTGAAGGTGTGCCGGCAGAATGGTTGTGATACAGGAGGTGCTGTGGACTCTCCCAGAAACGAGGACCTAGTTTAGTTGTAGATCCAGTAAAACATAGTGCAAATGTGACATTATTTATAATGCACAGTTACAGTCTTGTGAATATTAAAAAATGTACTTCATGTAATGCAGGAAGCGAATATTTCAAACGAACTAAGGCAGCAAACAGTAAGAGCAAAATCGTGTTCCAAACATTAACTCTTTTTTTAAATGTCAATTAGCTTGTGAGTAATAAGACAAAATGTGACTGTCAGACAGAGAACTGTCAGAGCAAACGGTAGATTTTAGAAAGTCCTGCCGAAATAAATCTGCACCCGACTGCGACTGTCAGCGTTGAACTGCCGCCATTGCTGTCAAAGTCAGACACATCTCCAAAATTGTTGGAGCAAATTTTTAAGCAGGCTTCATCTTGATAAATTGACCACGTATTTGACATTTACACCATAACGTTACCGCCTAAAATAATCGTAAAACAAAATTTTGTGTAACAACAAGAGTAATATGTACCCCAAAAGCTTTCAAAGCGTCTGAAAGTTTTCTCCTCCGTTTTTGTTGGGGCTTGGCTCGAAATGCATCATGATTGGCCGCCCGAAGTCCACGTGTCTGTCGGACGTGTTCTCATTGGTCTACAATACCATCACGGATGAATAAATACTCAAAGGGCTTGCCAGGCAAGCCCTTTGAACCCTTTAAATACTCAATGGGCTTGCCTGACAAGCCCTTTGAGTATTTATTCCATATTGCCCACTAGTTCACTAGTAAGGTCATTTTGACGCTTACTAGTGAACATGTAAGGCCATAAATGTGCCCACTAGTTCACTAGTAAGATCATTTTGAGGCTTACTAGTTGACATGTAAGCCACAAAACGCCCGCTAGTTCACTAGTAAGATAATTTTGAGGCTTCTAGTGAACATGTAAGCCACAGAACGCCCACTAGTTCACTAGTAAGATCATTTTGACGCTTACTAGTGAACATGTAAGCCACAAAACGCTCACTAGTTCACTAGTAAGGTCATTTTGACGCTTACTAGTGAACATGTAAGCCACAAAACGCTCACTGGTTCACTAGTAAGGTAATTTTGACGCTTACTAGTGAACATGTAAGCCACAAAACGCCCACTAGTTCCCTAGTAAGATCATTTTGACACTTATTTATGAACATGTCAGCCACAAAACGCTCACTCGTTCACTAGTAAGATCATTTTGACGCTTACTAGTGAACATGTAAGCCACAAAACGCCCACTAGTTCACTAGTAAGGTCATTTTGACGCTTACTAGTGAACATGTAAGCCACAAAACGCCCACTAGTTCACTAGTAAGATCATTTTGACGCTTACTAGTGAACATGTAAGGCCATAAATGTGCCCACTAGTTCACTAGTAAGTTCATTTTGAGGCTTACTAGTTGACATGTAAGCCACACATCGCCTACTAGTTCACTAGTAAGATCATTTTGAGGCTTACTAGTGAACATGTAAGCCACAAAACGCCCAATAGTTCACTAGTAAGATCATTTTGACACTTACTAGTGAACATGTAAGCCACAAAACGCTCACTAGTTTACTAGTAAGGTCATTTTGACGCTTACTAGTGAACATGTAAGCCACAAAACGCTCACTAGTTCACTAGTAAGGTCATTTTGACGCTTACTAGTGAACATGTAAGCCGCAAAACGGCCACTAGTTCACTAATAAGATTATTTTGACGCTTACTACTGAACATTTAAGGCCATAAATGTGCCCACTAGTTCACTGGTAAGATGATTTTGACGCTTACTAGTGAACATGTAAGGCCATAAATGTGCCCACTTGTAGTGCTAGTGACATTACACTGTACTTGCATTAAATGCAAATAAGGATGATTACGAAAACATGTAACGGTATCCTATTGGCTGTACGTTTCAAAATAGTGTCATCCCACCAGTCAGGGCTCATGATTTTGGAAATTCTGTGCCCACTTAGTTTTTTAAAACAACAATGGCGGACAGTGTCCTGAGACGTATTCGGCGAAGGTGCAGGGCAATAGAGAGTGCCTGTCATCAAGGGTCTGCCGGTGAAAGTGAAGCACGCGCAATAAACATTTCAATTGCTAATTTAAGAAGAGTTAGTGACCAGTTTAGCGCTGATACTATTCAAAGTTTGATTCAAAGTCCAATAGATCTCCGATCTGTCATCATTGCGGGACCCACTCCTAATGGTGGACGTGTTTGTTCCCATGTGGCACATCGTTTGCACACAGGTAAAATGGCTACCATTTTTTGTCATTGGTTTTTCGTATGTATTTTTATTCGAACTACACACGGGTTTTACTGACGACTTGCTGTGACTTACCTTCTATCACCCTGTCAAACGTCGTTTTATACCAGTGGTTTTCCTGCAAATCAGTAGACTATTAAGTAACGCGATGGCTGTACACTTTTAAGCAATAACTAGTGATCTTTTAGTTATTCAATTATAAGTTTGAATTATTTTTTTCTTGAGTAAAATGGTTAGAGAAAATAGCTGCTCGTGGTTTTGAAGCTGCATATACTTTTATGTACATCTGTGTCTATATGCCTGTACTGTATACAGTATATAAAAAACACGTAGCGATTCGTTTGCTTGAATTCCTTAATCCTTTTATTTCCATACTTTAGGTAGACGAGGAAGACCAGCACTTGACATTACAAGTGATCAAATTGAACTGCTCCCCACTCAGGGCTTTACAGTGAGAGCCATCACGGGGATGTTGGGTTGTTCCTCTTCATACCTGCATAAAAAAAATGACGTTTTTTTCAGATTTCAGCCAGAAATAGATTTACTCCCATTCATGATGTTGACCTGGAGGAGCATGTCAGAAGATTGCACAGCCAATTTCCCAGATCAGGCTCGAAAGCAAGTGTTCTGCTACATACTCTTGTCCCTTCATGTATATATCATTATATTCATTGTGAAAGTGTACTTTCTTTATTGTGTTGTTTTATGAACCTGTTGCAGATGATGAGAGCATACCTGCGTGCTGATGGTATTGTAGTACAAAGAAAAAGAGTTCGATAAATCCTCAACCGTATTGAGCCAGCTGCTGCAGCCCAGAGATGGAGCCAGACTGTGGCTAGAAGAACATACTATGTGCCATTCCCCAATAGTTTATGGCACATAGATGGGCATATGCGTCTCATTCGGTAATAAGGGATCATCTTATATTTGTACTCGTGGGAGCATTAGAAAGCCATATTGTATGGACAGCACAGATTAAATTGAATTTTATCATTTGTATATCCAAGTTACACAAACTCCAAATTGCCTCCATGTAGTCTTAAGTGCACAGCAATACCTTCTCTACCGAGATGATATTTCAAACAAGATATGAAACTTGATTGTTTTCTTGTATTTAATCATTATTCTTTTCATGTTTGTTTTACAGGTGGGTGTTTGTGACACATGCCGGCATTGATGGGAATTCCAGGCTAATAACGTACCTTCAACTGGAGCACAGACAACACAGCTTTGACAGTGTTGAAATATTTTGTCCAAGCCACCTGCCTGTATGGGTTACCCTCCAGAGTAAGATCAGACCATGGTGGTGAAAACACTGGTTGCTCTTTTAATGAACCTACTGCAGGGACAAGACAGCAAAATTATTTCTAGCTCCAGCCAACACCCCCTCACAATTTACTCACACCTCCCATGGCCTGATTATCCACCAACAGGGGCCCTTTTTGGATTATCATTTTGGCATAGGAACTTTCCTTTCCTATCCTAACCGAGTGAGATGAGCCGGTAGCACCTGGAGCAAAGATCGTCTAAATTTTAATAATGCTTAGGAAAGGTTCTGACCATCCTTTACGAAAGGAAAGGAGATATATTATGCAGCAGGAATATTTAAAGGGGAAGTCTTTTTTTATGTTGTTGTTGTTGTTGTCGACCCCACCCGTGCCCCGACATTGGGGGACCGGGCCCTCACTCCGTCTCCCGGATCCCCAGACCCCCCTCCTCCGCCCAGCGGGCGAGCAGGGCCGCCACTCCGCTTGGGTTTCGCCAGAGGTCCTCCGGAGTCAGTGTGGTGGGTATGTTTGTGCAGGTGAACAGGTGTTGTGTGTCGTGCACTTGCGTGCCGCATAGCGCACAGAGTGGTGTTGGGTGTGTGTCCGGTGTAATGTTGTGTAGGTAGGAGTGGAGGGCTGGTGATTTGTTGGTTCGGAGTTGTGCTAGGAGTTGTCTGGTTCTGTGTGGTAGGTCTTGCTCTGATGGGTCTATTTCTGGTGCTGGTGCATGTATTACTTTGTTGTGTTGTCTGGTGTCCAAGTGTGTTTGTACAAAGTGGGTGTGTATGTCTTTCATGTTCTGTTTTATGGTGTCGTTGTTGGTGTCCTGTGGTGCTGTGTCTTTGTTGTGTGTGTAGTTGTTGTTGTGGAAGATTGTTTGTTTCTTTTGTCTGGGTGGTGGTGGTTGTTGAGCGAGTGGGTGTAGTGGGTGGGTTGGGTGTTGGGCTTTTTGTCTGATTTGCGATGCGTGTAGTTTTAGATGGGTGTTCAGTGGGAGAGTTTTTGTTTCCTCATGCAAGTGTTGTATGTTTGTGTCTTGTGTGCATCCTGTTGCTATTCTGAGTGCGGTGTTCTGTGTGGTCTGGAGTTTTGTCTTGTTTGTGTCCGATAGTGTTGGTGACCATATAGTGTTTGCGTATTCGAGGCGTGTGAGTGTGGTTGCTTTGTATGTGGTGAGTATAGTTTCTTTGGATTTTCCCCAGTGAGTGGTTGTTAAGGCTTTAAGTATTTTGTTTGATTGCTTGGCGCGGGTTAGAGTGTGTTGTGTGTGTTTTGAGAAGGTGAGTTTGGGGTCCCATGTTAATCCCAGTATTTTGGGTTCGCGGACTGTGGGTAGGGTGGTGTTATCTATTTGTAAAGTGAGCCTGTTGCTGTATTCTGCCGGATCCGGTGTGAACAGAGTGGTGGTGGTTTTGTCTGCGTTGAGTGTGAGTTGGTTCTGTTTTGTCCAGTTGTATATGTCGCGGAGATATTTTTGTACTTGTTGTTGTGCCTGTTATGGTTTGACATGTGTGGATAGAATGGTGATGTCGTCTGCATATGTAACTGTGTGTACATTTGGAGGTGGTTGTGGTAAGTCTGCCATGTATATGTTGAATAGTGTTGGTGAAAGTACTCCCCCCTGTGGTACCCCTGTTTTCGTGTTTCTGTGTTCTGATGTTTCCCCCCGGTATTGAGTGTATTGTCTGCGTCCCCTTATGTAGTTGAAGATGTATTTGATGATGATGTTTGGGGTGTTAGTGTTGTTGAGTTTGTTTGTGAGTGTGTGTAGGTTTACCGTGTCAAAGGCTTTGGACATGTCTAGGGCTATGGCAACTGTTCGTTTTGGTGGTTTTTGTTGATTGAAACATGTGGCTATGATGTTGTGTATGTGGTGTAGTGCTGTGGTTGTGGAGTGTTGTTTTCGGAAGCCGTGTTGGTGAGAGGGTAGTTGAGTGTTGTTGGTAATGAAGGGTAGTATTACCTTTTCCATTGTTTTGGCTATTGGGCTGAGTAGTGCTATTGGTCTGTAGGATGGGCCGAGTGCGTGGTTTTTGTTGGGTTTTGGTATTGGGATTATTTTTGCAGTCTTCCATATTGCGGGGATGGTGTTGGTGTTGAGTGATGTGTTGTAAGTGTGTGTGAGTAGTGTTATTGCTTTGGGGCCTAGGTGTTTCAGATGTCTGATGTTTATGTTGTCTGGGCCTGTGGAGTTGTTGCTTTTGGAGCGTTGTAGTGCTTGTTTGACTTGTTGTTCTGTGATGGTTATGGGCGTGGTGTTGAGTTTTCGTATTTTGCGTTGTAGTTGTCTGTATGTTCTGTTGGTTTTGTGTTGTATTATGTTGGTGAATTGTTTGTTGAATGCTCGTGCTTTCTGTTTGTTGGATATTGCCGTGTGTTGTCCGAACTGTATTGTGGTGTTTTCTGGTGCTTTTTGTTCTTTGTTAGATAGTCTTGTTACTGTGTTCCAGAGTATGTATTGTTTGTGTCTGTGGTTCCATGCATCCGTTAAGTGTTCTTTCCATAGCTCTTGTTTGTGTTTTTGGATTTGTTTGTCTATTTCTTTGTTTAGGTCTGTGATGCGTGGGTCTTGGTGGTTTTGTTGTCTGATGTCGTTTCTTTGGCTGATGAGTGTTCTGATGTGTTGTGGTAGGAGAAGTGATTTGCTTTTTATTTTTCCGTGGGGTATGTGGTGTTTGTCTGCTGTAAGTATGAGGTTTGTGAGCATGGTGTTGGCTGTGTGGATGTTGTCAGGTATGGTTAAGTTCTCCAGTGCTGATTCTATTTCAGAGGTGTATCCTTCCCAGTCTGCTTTCCTGTAATTTGTGTAAGTTTGAAGGTGTTGTTGTAGGCGGAAAGGAGCACGCGTGTTGTGTGTGATTTTGATAGGAAGGTGGTCTGAACTGAGTGCGTGTATTGTGGTCCATGTTGTTCTGTTTGTGATGCTGTTGCTGGCTGTTGTGATGTCCGGTGATGTTGGTTGTTGGTTGATGTTTGTAGGTTTTCTGGTAGGTGTGTTTGCGTTTAGAGTGATTTGTTGGGAGTTCTGTAGTATGTCTGCAATGAGGGTGCCTCTGTGGTCGTCGTAGGGAGAGTGCCATTGTGTTGAGTGAGCGTTGATGTCTGCGGTTAGAATGGTGTTGTTCAGCGAGTTTATGTATTGGAAGGTGTTGGTGATGTCTGTGTCTTCTGTGGCGTGGTCTGGTCGGGTGGTATCTCTGGGGGGTATATACATGTTGCATATGTGTAGTCTTTTGTGGTTGGTTATGTGAATCTTTACGGTTTGAATTTCTGTAGTGTTGGTGTTAATGTTGTTGGGGATGTTCATGGGAGTGAATGTGACTGATTTGTGAATGTATGTGAGCAGTCCTCCTCCTCCCTTGTGTTCTCTGTCTTTCCTAATGCTGGTGTAGTTGGTGAGACGAGGTGTGTTGTGTTGTTTTTCTAGTTTGGTTTCTTGTATGGTGATGATGTCTGCGTGCTGTTGTGAGGCGAGTTCTTCTAGTTCTGTTTTCTTGTTTTGGATGCCGTTGATGTTTATTTGTAGTATGGTCAGTGTGTGTTTGTTGTTTTTGTTGGTGGGTGTTGTTCTTTGTGGGTTGTTCGGGGGTTGTGGTGTTGGGGTGTTTGTTGTTTGCGTGTGTGTTCTGCATGTCCACGTGTTTGTGTATTGGCGGGTGGTGATGCCGGAGCAATGTCTGTGTATCCAGTGTGGGTGTGTTGAGTTGCATCTGAGTGAGGCTTGTCTGCGTGTGATGATTCTATTGCAGCTATTGCAGGTCCAGGTTTGGGGGGGTGGTCTTGTGTTTGTTGTATCTCTGTTGGAGTTGTCTGTCCGTGTTGCGTTTGAGGGTAGTGTTGGTGAGGCGAGTGTGTTGTTTTGGTCTGTTTGTGCTCTGCTGCCTGTTGGTGTCCTACGAGGTGTTGTTGTTCGTGGTGGTGTTTTGGGATGTAGTCTGCATTTCCATGTTATGTTGTATTGTCTAGTGTTTATGTTTGTGCAATGTTTGTGTACCCAGTGTGGTGTGTGGTGGTTGCATCTGAAGGATGTCTGTCTTCTTGTAATCTGTTGTGTGCAAATGTCGCATGTCCAGGTAGTTTGTTGTGTGTGTGTTTGTTGCGTGCGTGAGAGTGTCTGTGTGGGCCCCGGATTTGTCTCTATGTCCCCCGCCTGGAGCAAAAGGTCCGCCCGCCACCCTGCCAGGTTCAGGGGGCGGTTAGCCGAAAAAAAAAAAAACGGCCGTAAGGGCACCCCGTTCGGGGTGCAGGGATTGGTTCCTTGATTTGTCCCCCCGTTCGGGGGGAACCCTCCAACTGCGAGTAAGCCAAGGAGTTTGGAGGTACAGCAGGTTGACAGCAGTGTGATCGAGCAGATTAGATAGAGTAGAATTTGAATGGGGCTTCACTGATTTATTTCATACAATTCATATCTAAAACACAGTTGAAAAATATTTGATTGTTAAAATATTTAAATACAAGAACTATATCAAGAAATTAACAAAACATAGTTTTTTTAGTTAGGAGAAAAGTCTAAAAACATATCACAAATGACAAACGTTGTGCCTCTCCTCCTCCTGTTCTTCAATGAAGCTGATCACCCTCCAGCTCCCGTTAGAAACATCGTGCTGCTGAAGGTGTGCCGGCAGAATGGTTGTGATACAGGAGGTGCTGTGGACTCTCCCAGAAACGAGGACCTAGTTTAGTTGTAGATCCAGTAAAACATGGTGCAAATGTGACATTATTTATAATGCACAGTTACAGTCTTGTGAATATTAAAAAATGTACTTCATGTAATGCAGGAAGCGAATATTTCAAACGAACTAAGGCAGCAAACAGTAAGAGCAAAATCGTGTTCCAAACATTAACTCTTTTTTTAAATGTCAATTAGCTTGTGAGTAATAAGACAAAATGTGACTGTCAGACAGAGAACTGTCAGAGCAAACGGTAGATTTTAGAAAGTCCTGCCGAAATAAATCTGCACCCGACTGCGACTGTCAGCGTTGAACTGCCGCCATTGCTGTCAAAGTCAGACACATCTCCAAAATTGTTGGAGCAAATTTTTAAGCAGGCTTCATCTTGATAAATTGACCACGTATTTGACATTTACACCATAACGTTACCGCCTAAAATACTCGTAAAACAAAATTTTGTGTAACAACAAGAGTAATATGTACCCCAAAAGCTTTCAAAGCGTCTGAAAGTTTTCTCCTCCGTTTTTGTTGGGGCTTGGCTCGAAATGCATCATGATTGGCCGCCCGAAGTCCATGTGTCTGTCGGACGTGTTCTCATTGGTCTACAATACCATCACGGATGAATAAATACTCAAAGGGCTTGCCAGGCAAGCCCTTTGAACCCTTTAAATACTCAATGGGCTTGCCTGACAAGCCCTTTGAGTATTTATTCCATATTGCCCACTAGTTCACTAGTAAGGTCATTTTGACGCTTACTAGTGAACATGTAAGGCCATAAATGTGCCCACTAGTTCACTAGTAAGATCATTTTGAGGCTTACTAGTTCACATGTAAGCCACAAAACGCCCGCTAGTTCACTAGTAAGATAATTTTGAGGCTTCTAGTGAACATGTAAGCCACAGAACGCCCACTAGTTCACTAGTAAGATCATTTTGACGCTTACTAGTGAACATGTAAGCCACAAAACGCTCACTAGTTCACTAGTAAGGTCATTTTGACGCTTACTAGTGAACATGTAAGCCACAAAACGCTCACTGGTTCACTAGTAAGGTAATTTTGACGCTTACTAGTGAACATGTAAGCCACAAAACGCCCACTAGTTCCCTAGTAAGATCATTTTGACACTTATTTATGAACATGTCAGCCACAAAACGCTCACTCGTTCACTAGTAAGATCATTTTGACGCTTACTAGTGAACATGTAAGCCACAAAACGCCCACTAGTTCACTAGTAAGGTCATTTTGACGCTTACTAGTGAACATGTAAGCCACAAAACGCCCACTAGTTCACTAGTAAGATCATTTTGACGCTTACTAGTGAACATGTAAGGCCATAAATGTGCCCACTAGTTCACTAGTAAGTTCATTTTGAGGCTTACTAGTTGACATGTAAGCCACACATCGCCTACTAGTTCACTAGTAAGATCATTTTGAGGCTTACTAGTGAACATGTAAGCCACAAAACGCCCAATAGTTCACTAGTAAGATCATTTTGACGCTTACTAGTGAACATGTAAGCCACAAAACGCTCACTAGTTTACTAGTAAGGTCATTTTGACGCTTACTAGTGAACATGTAAGCCACAAAACGCTCACTAGTTCACTAGTAAGGTCATTTTGACGCTTACTAGTGAACATGTAAGCCGCAAAACGCCCACTAGTTCACTAATAAGATTATTTTGACGCTTACTACTGAACATTTAAGGCCATAAATGTGCCCACTAGTTCACTGGTAAGATGATTTTGACGCTTACTAGTGAACATGTAAGGCCATAAATGTGCCCACTTGTAGTGCTAGTGACATTACACTGTACTTGCATTAAATGCAAATAAGGATGATTACGAAAACATGTAACGGTATCCTATTGGCTGTACGTTTCAAAATAGTGTCATCCCACCAGTCAGGGCTCATGATTTTGGAAATTCTGTGCCCACTTAGTTTTTTAAAACAACAATGGCGGACAGTGTCCTGAGACGTATTCGGCGAAGGTGCAGGGCAATAGAGAGTGCCTGTCATCAAGGGTCTGCCGGTGAAAGTGAAGCACGCGCGATAAACATTTCAATTGCTAATTTAAGAAGAGTTAGTGACCAGTTTAGCGCTGATACTATTCAAAGTTTGATTCAAAGTCCAATAGATCTCCGATCTGTCATCATTGCGGGACCCACTCCTAATGGTGGACGTGTTTGTTCCCATGTGGCACATCGTTTGCACACAGGTAAAATGGCTACCATTTTTTGTCATTGGTTTTTCGTATGTATTTTTATTCGAACTACACACGGGTTTTACTGACGACTTGCTGTGACTTACCTTCTATCACCCTGTCAAACGTCGTTTTATACCAGTGGTTTTCCTGCAAATCAGTAGACTATTAAGTAACGCGATGGCTGTACACTTTTAAGCAATAACTAGTGATCTTTTAGTTATTCAATTATAAGTTTGAATTATTTTTTTCTTGAGTAAAATGGTTAGAGAAAATAGCTGCTCGTGGTTTTGAAGCTGCATATACTTTTATGTACATCTGTGTCTATATGCCTGTACTGTATACAGTATATAAAAAACACGTAGTGATTCGTTTGCTTGAATTCCTTAATCCTTTTATTTCCATACTTTAGGTAGACGAGGAAGACCAGCACTTGACATTACAAGTGATCAAATTGAACTGCTCCCCACTCAGGGCTTTACAGTGAGAGCCATCACGGGGATGTTGGGTTGTTCCTCTTCATACCTGCATAAAAAAAATGACGTTTTTTTCAGATTTCAGCCAGAAATAGATTTACTCCCATTCATGATGTTGACCTGGAGGAGCATGTCAGAAGATTGCACAGCCAATTTCCCAGATCAGGCTCGAAAGCAAGTGTTCTGCTACATACTCTTGTCCCTTCATGTATATATCATTATATTCATTGTGAAAGTGTACTTTCTTTATTGTGTTGTTTTATGAACCTGTTGCAGATGATGAGGGCATACCTGCGTGCTGATGGTATTGTAGTACAAAGAAAAAGAGTTCGAGAAATCCTCAACCGTATTGAGCCAGCTGCTGCAGCCCAGAGATGGAGCCAGACTGTGGCTAGAAGAACATACTATGTGCCATTCCCCAATAGTTTATGGCACATAGATGGGCATATGCGTCTCATTCGGTAATAAGGGATCATCTTATATTTGTACTCGTGGGAGCATTAGAAAGCCATATTGTATGGACAGCACAGATTAAATTGAATTTTATCATTTGTATATCCAAGTTACACAAACTCCAAATTGCCTCCATGTAGTCTTAAGTGCACAGCAATACCTTCTCTACCGAGATGATATTTCAAACAAGATATGAAACTTGATTGTTTTCTTGTATTTAATCATTATTCTTTTCATGTTTGTTTTACAGGTGGGTGTTTGTGACACATGCCGGCATTGATGGGAATTCCAGGCTAATAACGTACCTTCAACTGGAGCACAGACAACACAGCTTTGACAGTGTTGAAATATTTTGTCCAAGCCACCTGCCTGTATGGGTTACCCTCCAGAGTAAGATCCGACCATGGTGGTGAAAACACTGGTTGCTCTTTTAATGAACCTACTGCAGGGACAAGACACCAAAATTATTTCTAGCTCCAGCCAACACCCCCTCACAATTTACTCACACCTCCCATGGCCTGATTATCCACCAACAGGGGCCCTTTTTGGATTATCATTTTGGCATAGGAACTTTCCTTTCCTATCCTAACCGAGTGAGATGAGCCGGTAGCACCTGGAGCAAAGATCGTCTAAATTTTAATAATGCTTAGGAAAGGTTCTGACCATCCTTTACGAAAGGAAAGGAGATATATTATGCAGCAGGAATATTTAAAGGGGAAGTCTTTTTTTATGTTGTTGTTGTTGTTGTCGACCCCACCCGTGCCCCGACATTGGGGGACCGGGCCCTCACTCCGTCTCCCGGATCCCCAGACCCCCCTCCGCCGCCCAGCGGGCGAGCAGGGCCGCCACTCCGCTTGGGTTTCGCCAGAGGTCCTCCGGAGTCAGTGTGGTGGGTATGTTTGTGCAGGTGAACAGGTGTTGTGTGTCGTGCACTTGCGTGCCGCATAGCGCACAGAGTGGTGTTGGGTGTGTGTCCGGTGTAATGTTGTGTAGGTAGGAGTGGAGGGCTGGTGATTTGTTGGTTCGGAGTTGTGCTAGGAGTTGTCTGGTTCTGTGTGGTAGGTCTTGCTCTGATGGGTCTATTTCTGGTGCTGGTGCATGTATTACTTTGTTGTGTTGTCTGGTGTCCAAGTGTGTTTGCACAAAGTGGGTGTGTATGTCTTTCATGTTCTGTTTTATGGTGTCGTTGTTGGTGTCCTGTGGTGCTGTGTCTTTGTTGTGTGTGTAGTTGTTGTTGTGGAAGATTGTTTGTTTCTTTTGTCTGGGTGGTGGTGGTTGTTGAGTGAGTGGGTGTAGTGGGTGGGTTGGGTGTTGGGCTTTTTGTCTGATTTGCGATGCGTGTAGTTTTAGATGGGTGTTCAGTGGGAGAGTTTTTGTTTCCTCATGCAAGTGTTGTATGTTTGTGTCTTGTGTGCATCCTGTTGCTATTCTGAGTGCGGTGTTCTGTGTGGTCTGGAGTTTTGTCTTGTTTGTGTCCGATAGTGTTGGTGACCATATAGTGTTTGCGTATTCGAGGCGTGTGAGTGTGGTTGCTTTGTATGTGGTGAGTATAGTTTCTTTGGATTTTCCCCAGTGAGTGGTTGTTAAGGCTTTAAGTATTTTGTTTGATTGCTTGGCGCGGGTTAGAGTGTGTTGTGTGTGTTTTGAGAAGGTGAGTTTGGGGTCCCATGTTAATCCCAGTATTTTGGGTTCGCGGACTGTGGGTAGGGTGGTGTTATCTATTTGTAAAGTGAGCCTGTTGCTGTATTCTGCCGGATCCGGTGTCAACAGAGTGGTGGTGGTTTTGTCTGCGTTGAGTGTGAGTTGGTTCTGTTTTGTCCAGTTGTATATGTCGCGGAGATATTTTTGTACTTGTTGTTGTGCCTGTTGTGGTTTGACATGTGTGGATAGAATGGTGATGTCGTCTGCATATGTAACTGTGTGTACATTTGGAGGTGGTTGTGGTAAGTCTGCCATGTATATGTTGAATAGTGTTGATGAAAGTACTCCCCCCTGTGGTACCCCAGTTTTCGTGTTTCTGTGTTCTGATGTTTCCCCCCGGTATTGAGTGTATTGTCTGCGTCCCCTTATGTAGTTGAAGATGTATTTGATGATGATGTTTGGGGTGTTAGTGTTGTTGAGTTTGTTTGTGAGTGTGTGTAGGTTTACCGTGTCAAAGGCTTTGGACATGTCTAGGGCTATGGCAACTGTTCGTTGTGGTGGTTTTTGTTGATTGAAACCTGTGGCTATGATGTTGTGTATGTGGTGTAGTGCTGTGGTTGTGGAGTGTTGTTTTCGGAAGCCGTGTTGGTGAGAGGGTAGTTGAGTGTTGTTGGTAATGAAGGGTAGTATTACCTTTTCCATTGTTTTGGCTATTGGGCTGAGTAGTGCTATTGGTCTGTAGGATGGGCCGAGTGCGTGGTTTTTGTTGGGTTTTGGTATTGGGATTATTTTTGCAGTCTTCCATATTGCGGGGATGGTGTTGGTGTTGAGTGATGTGTTGTAAGTGTGTGTGAGTAGTGTTATTGCTTTGGGGCCTAGGTGTTTCAGATGTCTGATGTTTATGTTGTCTGGGCCTGTGGAGTTGTTGCTTTTGGAGCGTTGTAGTGCTTGTTTGACTTGTTGTTCTGTGATGGTTATGGGCGTGGTGTTGAGTTTTCGTATTTTGCGTTGTAGTTGTCTGTATGTTCTGTTGGTTTTGTGTTGTATTATGTTGGTGAATTGTTTGTTGAATGCTCGTGCTTTCTGTTTGTTGGATATTGCCGTGTGTTGTCCGAACTGTATTGTGGTGTTTTCTGGTGCTTTTTGTTCTTTGTTAGATAGTCTTGTTACTGTGTTCCAGAGTATGTATTGTTTGTGTCTGTGGTTCCATGCATCCGTTAAGTGTTCTTTCCATAGCTCTTGTTTGTGTTTTTGGATTTGTTTGTCTATTTCTTTGTTTAGGTCTGTGATGCGTGGGTCTTGGTGGTTTTGTTGTCTGATGTCGTTTCTTTGGCTGATGAGTGTTCTGATGTGTTTTGGTAGGAGAAGTGATTTGCTTTTTATTTTTCCGTGGGGTATGTGGTGTTTGTCTGCTGTAAGTATGAGGTTTGTGAGCATGGTGTTGGCTGTGTGGATGTTGTCAGGTATGGTTAAGTTCTCCAGTGCTGATTCTATTTCAGAGGTGTATCCTTCCCAGTCTGCTTTCCTGTAATTTGTGTAAGTTTGAAGGTGTTGTTGTAGGCGGAAAGGAGCACGCGTGTTGTGTGTGATTTTGATAGGAAGGTGGTCTGAACTGAGTGCGTGTATTGTGGTCCATGTTGTTCTGTTTGTGATGCTGTTGCTGGCTGTTGTGATGTCCGGTGATGTTGGTTGTTGGTTGATGTTTGTAGGTTTTCTGGTAGGTGTGTTTGCGTTTAGAGTGATTTGTTGGGAGTTCTGTAGTATGTCTGCAATGAGGGTGCCTCTGTGGTCGTCGTAGGGAGAGTGCCATTGTGTTGAGTGAGCGTTGATGTCTGCGGTTAGAATGGTGTTGTTCAGCGAGTTTATGTATTGGAAGGTGTTGGTGATGTCTGTGTCTTCTGTGGCGTGGTCTGGTCGGGTGGTATCTCTGGGGGGTATATACATGTTGCATATGTGTAGTCTTTTGTGGTTGGTTATGTGAATCTTTACGGTTTGAATTTCTGTAGTGTTGGTGTTAATGTTGTTGGGGATGTTCATGGGAGTGAATGTGACTGATTTGTGAATGTATGTGAGCAGTCCTCCTCCTCCCTTGTGTTCTCTGTCTTTCCTAATGCTGGTGTAGTTGGTGAGACGAGGTACCTTATTTGTGTTGTTTTTCTAGTTTGGTTTCTTGTATGGTGATGATGTCTGCGTGCTGTTGTGAGGCGAGTTCTTCTAGTTCTGTTTTCTTGTTTTGGATGCCGTTGATGTTTATTTGTAGTATGGTCAGTGTGTGTTTGTTGTTTTTGTTGGTGGGTGTTGTTCTTTGTGGGTTGTTCGGGGGTTGTGGTGTTGGGGTGTTTGTTGTTTGCGTGTGTGTTCTGCATGTCCACGTGTTTGTGTATTGGCGGGTGGTGATGCCGGAGCAATGTCTGTGTATCCAGTGTGGGTGTGTTGAGTTGCATCTGAGTGAGGCTTGTCTGCGTGTGATGATTCTATTGCAGCTATTGCAGGTCCAGGTTTGGGGGGGTGGTCTTGTGTTTGTTGTATCTCTGTTGGAGTTGTCTGTCCGTGTTGCGTTTGAGGGTAGTGTTGGTGAGGCGAGTGTGTTGTTTTGGTCTGTTTGTGCTCTGCTGCCTGTTGGTGTCCTACGAGGTGTTGTTGTTCGTGGTGGTGTTTTGGGATGTAGTCTGCATTTCCATGTTATGTTGTATTGTCTAGTGTTTATGTTTGTGCAATGTTTGTGTACCCAGTGTGGTGTGTGGTGGTTGCATCTGAAGGATGTCTGTCTTCTTGTAATCTGTTGTGTGCAAATGTCGCATGTCCAGGTAGTTTGTTGTGTGTGTGTTTGTTGCGTGCGTGAGAGTGTCTGTGTGGGCCCCGGATTTGTCTCTATGTCCCCCGCCTGGAGCAAAAGGTCCGCCCGCCACCCTGCCAGGTTCAGGGGGCGGTTAGCCGAAAAAAAAAAAAACGGCCGTAAGGGCACCCCGTTCGGGGTGCAGGGATTGGTTCCTTGATTTGTCCCCCCGTTCGGGGGGAACCCTCCAACTGCGAGTAAGCCAAGGAGTTTGGAGGTACAGCAGGTTGACAGCAGTGTGATCGAGCAGATTAGATAGAGTAGAATTTGAATGGGGCTTCACTGATTTATTTCATACAATTCATATCTAAAACACAGTTGAAAAATATTTGATTGTTAAAATATTTAAATACAAGAACTATATCAAGAAATTAACAAAACATAGTTTTTTTAGTTAGGAGAAAAGTCTAAAAACATATCACAAATGACAAACGTTGTGCCTCTCCTCCTCCTGTTCTTCAATGAAGCTGATCACCCTCCAGCTCCCGTTAGAAACATCGTGCTGCTGAAGGTGTGCCGGCAGAATGGTTGTGATACAGGAGGTGCTGTGGACTCTCCCAGAAACGAGGACCTAGTTTAGTTGTAGATCCAGTAAAACATAGTGCAAATGTGACATTATTTATAATGCACTGTTACAGTCTTGTGAATATTAAAAAATGTACTTCATGTAATGCAGGAAGTGAATATTTCAAACGAACTAAGGCAGCAAACAGTAAGAGCAAAATCGTGTTCCAAACATTAACTCTTTTTTTAAATGTCAATTAGCTTGTGAGTAATAAGACAAAATGTGACTGTCAGACAGAGAACTGTCAGAGCAAACGGTAGATTTTAGAAAGTCCTGCCGAAATAAATCTGCACCCGACTGCGACTGTCAGCGTTGAACTGCCGCCATTGCTGTCAAAGTCAGACACATCTCCAAAATTGTTGGAGCAAATTTTTAAGCAGGCTTCATCTTGATAAATTGACCACGTATTTGACATTTACACCATAACGTTACCGCCTAAAATAATCGTAAAACAAAATTTTGTGTAACAACAAGAGTAATATGTACCCCAAAAGCTTTCAAAGCGTCTGAAAGTTTTCTCCTCCGTTTTTGTTGGGGCTTGGCTCGAAATGCATCATGATTGGCCGCCCGAAGTCCACGTGTCTGTCGGACGTGTTCTCATTGGTCTACAATACCATCACGGATGAATAAATACTCAAAGGGCTTGCCAGGCAAGCCCTTTGAACCCTTTAAATACTCAATGGGCTTGCCTGACAAGCCCTTTGAGTATTTATCCCATATTGCCCACTAGTTCACTAGTAAGGTCATTTTGACGCTTACTAGTGAACATGTAAGGCCATAAATGTGCCCACTAGTTCACTAGTAAGATCATTTTGAGGCTTACTAGTTGACATGTAAGCCACAAAACGCCCGCTAGTTCACTAGTAAGATAATTTTGAGGCTTCTAGTGAACATGTAAGCCACAGAACGCCCACTAGTTCACTAGTAAGATCATTTTGACGCTTACTAGTGAACATGTAAGCCACAAAACGCTCACTAGTTCACTAGTAAGGTCATTTTGACGCTTACTAGTGAACATGTAAGCCACAAAACGCTCACTGGTTCACTAGTAAGGTAATTTTGACGCTTACTAGTGAACATGTAAGCCACAAAACGCCCACTAGTTCCCTAGTAAGATCATTTTGACACTTATTTATGAACATGTCAGCCACAAAACGCTCACTCGTTCACTAGTAAGATCATTTTGACGCTTACTAGTGAACATGTAAGCCACAAAACGCCCACTAGTTCACTAGTAAGGTCATTTTGACGCTTACTAGTGAACATGTAAGCCACAAAACGCCCACTAGTTCACTAGTAAGATCATTTTGACGCTTACTAGTGAACATGTAAGGCCATAAATGTGCCCACTAGTTCACTAGTAAGTTCATTTTGAGGCTTACTAGTTGACATGTAAGCCACACATCGCCTACTAGTTCACTAGTAAGATCATTTTGAGGCTTACTAGTGAACATGTAAGCCACAAAACGCCCAATAGTTCACTAGTAAGATCATTTTGACGCTTACTAGTGAACATGTAAGCCACAAAACGCTCACTAGTTTACTAGTAAGGTCATTTTGACGCTTACTAGTGAACATGTAAGCCACAAAACGCTCACTAGTTCACTAGTAAGGTCATTTTGACGCTTACTAGTGAACATGTAAGCCGCAAAACGCCCACTAGTTCACTAATAAGATTATTTTGACGCTTACTACTGAACATTTAAGGCCATAAATGTGCCCACTAGTTCACTGGTAAGATGATTTTGACGCTTACTAGTGAACATGTAAGGCCATAAATGTGCCCACTTGTAGTGCTAGTGACATTACACTGTACTTGCATTAAATGCAAATAAGGATGATTACGAAAACATGTAACGGTATCCTATTGGCTGTACGTTTCAAAATAGTGTCATCCCACCAGTCAGGGCTCATGATTTTGGAAATTCTGTGCCCACTTAGTTTTTTAAAACAACAATGGCGGACAGTGTCCTGAGACGTATTCGGCGAAGGTGCAGGGCAATAGAGAGTGCCTGTCATCAAGGGTCTGCCGGTGAAAGTGAAGCACGCGCGATAAACATTTCAATTGCTAATTTAAGAAGAGTTAGTGACCAGTTTAGCGCTGATACTATTCAAAGTTTGATTCAAAGTCCAATAGATCTCCGATCTGTCATCATTGCGGGACCCACTCCTAATGGTGGACGTGTTTGTTCCCATGTGGCACATCGTTTGCACACAGGTAAAATGGCTACCATTTTTTGTCATTGGTTTTTCGTATGTATTTTTATTCGAACTACACACGGGTTTTACTGACGACTTGCTGTGACTTACCTTCTATCACCCTGTCAAACGTCGTTTTATACCAGTGGTTTTCCTGCAAATCAGTAGACTATTAAGTAACGCGATGGCTGTACACTTTTAAGCAATAACTAGTGATCTTTTAGTTATTCAATTATAAGTTTGAATTATTTTTTTGTTGAGTAAAATGGTTAGAGAAAATAGCTGCTCGTGGTTTTGAAGCTGCATATACTTTTATGTACATCTGTGTCTATATGCCTGTACTGTATACAGTATATAAAAAACACGTAGTGATTCGTTTGCTTGAATTCCTTAATCCTTTTATTTCCATACTTTAGGTAGACGAGGAAGACCAGCACTTGACATTACAAGTGATCAAATTGAACTGCTCCCCACTCAGGGCTTTACAGTGAGAGCCATCACGGGGATGTTGGGTTGTTCCTCTTCATACCTGCATAAAAAAAATGACGTTTTTTTCAGATTTCAGCCAGAAATAGATTTACTCCCATTCATGATGTTGACCTGGAGGAGCATGTCAGAAGATTGCACAGCCAATTTCCCAGATCAGGCTCGAAAGCAAGTGTTCTGCTACATACTCTTGTCCCTTCATGTATATATCATTATATTCATTGTGAAAGTGTACTTTCTTTATTGTGTTGTTTTATGAACCTGTTGCAGATGATGAGGGTATACCTGCGTGCTGATGGTATTGTAGTACAAAGAAAAAGAGTTCGAGAAATCCTCAACCGTATTGAGCCAGCTGCTGCAGCCCAGAGATGGAGCCAGACTGTGGCTAGAAGAACATACTATGTGCCATTCCCCAATAGTTTATGGCACATAGATGGGCATATGCGTCTCATTCGGTAATAAGGGATCATCTTATATTTGTACTCGTGGGAGCATTAGAAAGCCATATTGTATGGACAGCACAGATTAAATTGAATTTTATCATTTGTATATCCAAGTTACACAAACTCCAAATTGCCTCCATGTAGTCTTAAGTGCACAGCAATACCTTCTCTACCGAGATGATATTTCAAACAAGATATGAAACTTGATTGTTTTCTTGTATTTAATCATTATTCTTTTCATGTTTGTTTTACAGGTGGGTGTTTGTGACACATGCCGGCATTGATGGGAATTCCAGGCTAATAACGTACCTTCAACTGGAGCACAGACAACACAGCTTTGACAGTGTTGAAATATTTTGTCCAAGCCACCTGCCTGTATGGGTTACCCTCCAGAGTAAGATCCGACCATGGTGGTGAAAACACTGGTTGCTCTTTTAATGAACCTACTGCAGGGACAAGACACCAAAATTATTTCTAGCTCCAGCCAACACCCCCTCACAATTTACTCACACCTCCCATGGCCTGATTATCCACCAACAGGGGCCCTTTTTGGATTATCATTTTGGCATAGGAACTTTCCTTTCCTATCCTAACCGAGTGAGATGAGCCGGTAGCACCTGGAGCAAAGATCGTCTAAATTTTAATAATGCTTAGGAAAGGTTCTGACCATCCTTTACGAAAGGAAAGGAGATATATTATCCAGCAGGAATATTTAAAGGGGAAGTCTTTTTTTATGTTGTTGTTGTTGTTGTTGTCGACCCCACCCGTGCCCCGACATTGGGGGACCGGGCCCTCACTCCCTCTCCCGGATCCCCAGACCCCCCTCCGCCGCCCAGCGGGCGAGCAGGGCCGCCACTCCGCTTGGGTTTCGCCAGAGGTCCTCCGGAGTCAGTGTGGTGGGTATGTTTGTGCAGGTGAACAGGTGTTGTGTGTCGTGCACTTGCGTGCCGCATAGCGCACAGAGTGGTGTTGGGTGTGTGTCCGGTGTAATGTTGTGTAGGTAGGAGTGGAGGGCTGGTGATTTGTTGGTTCGGAGTTGTGCTAGGAGTTGTCTGGTTCTGTGTGGTAGGTCTTGCTCTGGTGGGTCTATTTCTGGTGCTGGTGCATGTATTACTTTGTTGTGTTGTCTGGTGTCCAAGTGTGTTTGTACAAAGTGGGTGTGTATGTCTTTCATGTTCTGTTTTATGGTGTCGTTGTTGGTGTCCTGTGGTGCTGTGTCTTTGTTGTGTGTGTAGTTGTTGTTGTGGAAGATTGTTTGTTTCTTTTGTCTGGGTGGTGGTGGTTGTTGAGTGGGTGGGTTGGGTGTTGGGCTTTTTGTCTGATTTGCGATGCGTGTAGTTTTAGATGGGTGTTCAGTGGGAGAGTTTTTGTTTCCTCATGCAAGTGTTGTATGTTTGTGTCTTGTGTGCATCCTGTTGCTATTCTGAGTGCGGTGTTCTGTGTGGTCTGGAGTTTTGTCTTGTTTGTGTCCGATAGTGTTGGTGACCATATAGTGTTTGCGTATTCGAGGCGTGTGAGTGTGGTTGCTTTGTATGTGGTGAGTATAGTTTCTTTGGATTTTCCCCAGTGAGTGGTTGTTAAGGCTTTAAGTATTTTGTTTGATTGCTTGGCGCGGGTTAGAGTGTGTTGTGTGTGTTTTGAGAAGGTGAGTTTGGGGTCCCATGTTAATCCCAGTATTTTGGGTTCGCGGACTGTGGGTAGGGTGGTGTTATCTATTTGTAAAGTGAGCCTGTTGCTGTATTCTGCCGGATCCGGTGTGAACAGAGTGGTGGTGGTTTTGTCTGCGTTGAGTGTGAGTTGGTTCTGTTTTGTCCAGTTGTATATGTCGCGGAGATATTTTTGTACTTGTTGTTGTGCCTGTTGTGGTTTGACATGTGTGGATAGAATGGTGATGTCGTCTGCATATGTAACTGTGTGTACATTTGGAGGTGGTTGTGGTAAGTCTGCCATGTATATGTTGAATAGTGTTGGTGAAAGTACTCCCCCCTGTGGTACCCCCGTTTTCGTGTTTCTGTGTTCTGATGTTTCCCCCCGGTATTGAGTGTATTGTCTGCGTCCCCTTATGTAGTTGAAGATGTATTTGATGATGATGTTTGGGGTGTTAGTGTTGTTGAGTTTGTTTGTGAGTGTGTGTAGGTTTACCGTGTCAAAGGCTTTGGACATGTCTAGGGCTATGGCAACTGTTCGTTTTGGTGGTTTTTGTTGATTGAAACCTGTGGCTATGATGTTGTGTATGTGGTGTAGTGCTGTGGTTGTGGAGTGTTATTTTCGGAAGCCGTGTTGGTGAGAGGGTAGTTGAGTGTTGTTGGTAATGAAGGGTAGTATTACCTTTTCCATTGTTTTGGCTATTGGGCTGAGTAGTGCTATTGGTCTGTAGGATGGGCCGAGTGCGTGGTTTTTGTTGGGTTTTGGTATTGGGATTATTTTTGCAGTCTTCCATATTGCGGGGATGGTGTTGGTGTTGAGTGATGTGTTGTAAGTGTGTGTGAGTAGTGTTATTGCTTTGGGGCCTAGGTGTTTCAGATGTCTGATGTTTATGTTGTCTGGGCCTGTGGAGTTGTTGCTTTTGGAGCGTTGTAGTGCTTGTTTGACTTGTTGTTCTGTGATGGTTATGGGCGTGGTGTTGAGTTTTCGTATTTTGCGTTGTAGTTGTCTGTATGTTCTGTTGGTTTTGTGTTGTATTATGTTGGTGAATTGTTTGTTGAATGCTCGTGCTTTCTGTTTGTTGGATATTGCCGTGTGTTGTCCGAACTGTATTGTGGTGTTTTCTGGTGCTTTTTGTTCTTTGTTAGATAGTCTTGTTACTGTGTTCCAGAGTATGTATTGTTTGTGTCTGTGGTTCCATGCATCCGTTAAGTGTTCTTTCCATAGCTCTTGTTTGTGTTTTTGGATTTGTTTGTCTATTTCTTTGTTTAGGTCTGTGATGCGTGGGTCTTGGTGGTTTTGTTGTCTGATGTCGTTTCTTTGGCTGATGAGTGTTCTGATGTGTTTTGGTAGGAGAAGTGATTTGCTTTTTATTTTTCCGTGGGGTATGTGGTGTTTGTCTGCTGTAAGTATGAGGTTTGTGAGCATGGTGTTGGCTCTGTGGATGTTGTCAGGTATGGTTAAGTTCTCCAGTGCTGATTCTATTTCAGAGGTGTATCCTTCCCAGTCTGCTTTCCTGTAATTTGTGTAAGTTTGAAGGTGTTGTTGTAGGCGGAAAGGAGCACGCGTGTTGTGTGTGATTTTGATAGGAAGGTGGTCTGAACTGAGTGCGTGTATTGTGGTCCATGTTGTTCTGTTTGTGATGCTGTTGCTGGCTGTTGTGATGTCCGGTGATGTTGGTTGTTGGTTGATGTTTGTAGGTTTTCTGGTAGGTGTGTTTGCGTTTAGAGTGATTTGTTGGGAGTTCTGTAGTATGTCTGCAATGAGGGTGCCTCTGTGGTCGTCGTAGGGAGAGTGCCATTGTGTTGAGTGAGCGTTGATGTCTGCGGTTAGAATGGTGTTGTTCAGCGAGTTTATGTATTGGAAGGTGTTGGTGATGTCTGTGTCTTCTGTGGCGTGGTCTGGTCGGGTGGTATCTCTGGGGGGTATATACATGTTGCATATGTGTAGTCTTTTGTGGTTGGTTATGTGAATCTTTACGGTTTGAATTTCTGTAGTGTTGGTGTTAATGTTGTTGGGGATGTTCATGGGAGTGAATGTGACTGATTTGTGAATGTATGTGAGCAGTCCTCCTCCTCCCTTGTGTTCTCTGTCTTTCCTAATGCTGGTGTAGTTGGTGAGACGAGGTGTGTTGTGTTGTTTTTCTAGTTTGGTTTCTTGTATGGTGATGATGTCTGCGTGCTGTTGTGAGGCGAGTTCTTCTAGTTCTGTTTTCTTGTTTTGGATGCCGTTGATGTTTATTTGTAGTATGGTCAGTGTGTGTTTGTTGTTTTTGTTGGTGGGTGTTGTTCTTTGTGGGTTGTTCGGGGGTTGTGGTGTTGGGGTGTTTGTTGTTTGCGTGTGTGTTCTGCATGTCCACGTGTTTGTGTATTGGCGGGTGGTGATGCCGGAGCAATGTCTGTGTATCCAGTGTGGGTGTGTTGAGTTGCATCTGAGTGAGGCTTGTCTGCGTGTGATGATTCTATTGCAGCTATTGCAGGTCCAGGTTTGGGGGGGTGGTCTTGTGTTTGTTGTATCTCTGTTGGAGTTGTCTGTCCGTGTTGCGTTTGAGGGTAGTGTTGGTGAGGCGAGTGTGTTGTTTTGGTCTGTTTGTGCTCTGCTGCCTGTTGGTGTCCTACGAGGTGTTGTTGTTTGTGGTGGTGTTTTGGGATGTAGTCTGCATTTCCATGTTATGTTGTATTGTCTAGTGTTTATGTTTGTGCAATGTTTGTGTACCCAGTGTGGTGTGTGGTGGTTGCATCTGAAGGATGTCTGTCTTCTTGTAATCTGTTGTGTGCAAATGTCGCATGTCCAGGTAGTTTGTTGTGTGTGTGTTTGTTGCGTGCGTGAGAGTGTCTGTGTGGGCCCCGGATTTGTCTCTATGTCCCCCGCCTGGAGCAAAAGGTCCGCCCGCCACCCTGCCAGGTTCAGGGGGCGGTTAGCCGAAAAAAAAAAAAAAACGGCCGTAAGGGCACCCCGTTCGGGGTGCAGGGATTGGTTCCTTGATTTGTCCCCCCGTTCGGGGGGAACCCTCCAACTGCGAGTAAGCCAAGGAGTTTGGAGGTACAGCAGGTTGACAGCAGTGTGATCGAGCAGATTAGATAGAGTAGAATTTGAATGGGGCTTCACTGATTTATTTCATACAATTCATATCTAAAACACAGTTGAAAAATATTTGATTGTTAAAATATTTAAATACAAGAACTATATCAAGAAATTAACAAAACATAGTTTTTTTAGTTAGGAGAAAAGTCTAAAAACATATCACAAATGACAAACGTTGTGCCTCTCCTCCTCCTGTTCTTCAATGAAGCTGATCACCCTCCAGCTCCCGTTAGAAACATCGTGCTGCTGAAGGTGTGCCGGCAGAATGGTTGTGATACAGGAGGTGCTGTGGACTCTCCCAGAAACGATGACCTAGTTTAGTTGTAGATCCAGTAAAACATAGTGCAAATGTGACATTATTTATAATGCACAGTTACAGTCTTGTGAATATTAAAAAATGTACTTCATGTAATGCAGGAAGCGAATATTTCAAACGAACTAAGGCAGCAAACGGTAAGAGCAAAATCGTGTTCCAAACATTAACTCTTTTTTTAAATGTCAATTAGCTTGTGAGTAATAAGACAAAATGTGACTGTCAGACAGAGAACTGTCAGAGCAAACGGTAGATTTTAGAAAGTCCTGCCGAAATAAATCTGCACCCGACTGCGACTGTCAGCGTTGAACTGCCGCCATTGCTGTCAAAGTCAGACACATCTCCAAAATTGTCGGAGCAAATTTTTAAGCAGGCTTCATCTTGATAAATTGACCACGTATTTGACATTTACACCATAACGTTACCGCCTAAAATAATCGTAAAACAAAATTTTGTGTAACAACAACAGTAATATGTACCCCAAAAGCTTTCAAAGCGTCTGAAAGTTTTCTCCTCCGTTTTTGTTGGGGCTTGGCTCGAAATGCATCATGATTGGCCGCCCGAAGTCCACGTGTCTGTCGGACGTGCTCTCATTGGTCTACAATACCATCATGGATGAATAAATACTCAAAGGGCTTGCCAGGCAAGCCCTTTGAACCCTTTAAATACTCAATGGGCTTGCCTGGCAAGCCCTTTGAGTATTTATTCCATATTGCCCACTAGTTCACTAGTAAGGTCATTTTGACGCTTACTAGTGAACATGTAAGGCCATAAATGTGCCCACTAGTTCACTAGTAAGATCATTTTGAGGCTTACTAGTTGACATGTAAGCCACAAAACGCCCGCTAGTTCACTAGTAAGATAATTTTGAGGCTTCTAATGAACATGTAAGCCACAGAACGCCCACTAGTTCACTAGTAAGATCATTTTGACGCTTACTAGTGAACATGTAAGCCACAAAACGCTCACTAGTTCACTAGTAAGGTCATTTTGACGCTTACTAGTGAACATGTAAGCCACAAAACGCTCACTGGTTCACTAGTAAGGTAATTTTGACGCTTACTAGTGAACATGTAAGCCACAAAACGCCCACTAGTTCCCTAGTAAGATCATTTTGACGCTTATTTATGAACATGTCAGCCACAAAACGCTCACACGTTCACTAGTAAGATCATTTTGACGCTTACTAGTGAACATGTAAGCCACAAAACGCCCACTAGTTCACTAGTAAGGTCATTTTGACGCTTACTAGTGAACATGTAAGCCACAAAACGCCCACTAGTTCACTAGTAAGATCATTTTGACGCTTACTAGTGAACATGTAAGGCCATAAATGTGCCCACTAGTTCACTAGTAAGTTCATTTTGAGGCTTACTAGTTGACATGTAAGCCACACATCGCCTACTAGTTCACTAGTAAGATCATTTTGAGGCTTACTAGTGAACATGTAAGCCACAAAACGCCCAATAGTTCACTAGTAAGATCATTTTGACGCTTACTAGTGAACATGTAAGCCACAAAACGCTCACTAGTTTACTAGTAAGGTCATTTTGACGCTTACTAGTGAACATGTAAGCCACAAAACGCTCACTAGTTCACTAGTAAGGTCATTTTGACGCTTACTAGTGAACATGTAAGCCGCAAAACGCCCACTAGTTCACTAATAAGATTATTTTGACGCTTACTACTGAACATTTAAGGCCATAAATGTGCCCACTAGTTCACTGGTAAGATGATTTTGACGCTTACTAGTGAACATGTAAGGCCATAAATGTGCCCACTTGTAGTGCTAGTGACATTACACTGTACTTGCATTAAATGCAAATAAGGATGATTACGAAAACATGTAACGGTATCCTATTGGCTGTACGTTTCAAAATAGTGTCATCCCACCAGTCAGGGCTCATGATTTTGGAAATTCTGTGCCCACTTAGTTTTTTAAAACAACAATGGCGGACAGTGTCCTGAGACGTATTCGGCGAAGGTGCAGGGCAATAGAGAGTGCCTGTCATCAAGGGTCTGCCGGTGAAAGTGAAGCACGCGCGATAAACATTTCAATTGCTAATTTAAGAAGAGTTAGTGACCAGTTTAGCGCTGATACTATTCAAAGTTTGATTCAAAGTCCAATAGATCTCCGATCTGTCATCATTGCGGGACCCACTCCTAATGGTGGACGTGTTTGTTCCCATGTGGCACATCGTTTGCACACAGGTAAAATGGCTACCATTTTTTGTCATTGGTTTTTCGTATGTATTTTTATTCGAACTACACACGGGTTTTACTGACGACTTGCTGTGACTTACCTTCTATCACCCTGTCAAACGTCATTTTATACCAGTGGTTTTCCTGCAAATCAGTAGACTATTAAGTAACGCGATGGCTGTACACTTTTAAGCAATAACTAGTGATCTTTTAGTTATTCAATTATAAGTTTGAATTATTTTTTTCTTGAGTAAAATGGTTAGAGAAAATAGCTGCTCGTGGTTTTGAAGCTGCATATACTTTTATGTACATCTGTGTCTATATGCCTGTACTGTATACAGTATATAAAAAACACGTAGTGATTCGTTTGCTTGAATTCCTTAATCCTTTTATTTCCATACTTTAGGTAGACGAGGAAGACCAGCACTTGACATTACAAGTGATCAAATTGAACTGCTCCCCACTCAGGGCTTTACAGTGAGAGCCATCACGGGGATGTTGGGTTGTTCCTCTTCATACCTGCATAAAAAAACTGACGTTTTTTTCAGATTTCAGCCAGAAATAGATTTACTCCCATTCATGATGTTGACCTGGAGGAGCATGTCAGAAGATTGCACAGCCAATTTCCCAGATCAGGCTCGAAAGCAAGTGTTCTGCTACATACTCTTGTCCCTTCATGTATATATCATTATATTCATTGTGAAAGTGTACTTTCTTTATTGTGTTGTTTTATGAACCTGTTGCAGATGATGAGGGTATACCTGCGTGCTGATGGTATTGTAGTACAAAGAAAAAGAGTTCGAGAAATCCTCAACCGTATTGAGCCAGCTGCTGCAGCCCAGAGATGGAGCCAGACTGTGGCTAGAAGAACATACTATGTGCCATTCCCCAATAGTTTATGGCACATAGATGGGCATATGCGTCTCATTCGGTAATAAGGGATCATCTTATATTTGTACTCGTGGGAGCATTAGAAAGCCATATTGTATGGACAGCACAGATTAAATTGAATTTTATCATTTGTATATCCAAGTTACACAAACTCCAAATTGCCTCCATGTAGTCTTAAGTGCACAGCAATACCTTCTCTACCGAGATGATATTTCAAACAAGATATGAAACTTGATTGTTTTCTTGTATTTAATCATTATTCTTTTCATGTTTGTTTTACAGGTGGGTGTTTGTGACACATGCCGGCATTGATGGGAATTCCAGGCTAATAACGTACCTTCAACTGGAGCACAGACAACACAGCTTTGACAGTGTTGAAATATTTTGTCCAAGCCACCTGCCTGTATGGGTTACCCTCCAGAGTAAGATCCGACCATGGTGGTGAAAACACTGGTTGCTCTTTTAATGAACCTACTGCAGGGACAAGACACCAAAATTATTTCTAGCTCCAGCCAACACCCCCTCACAATTTACTCACACCTCCCATGGCCTGATTATCCACCAACAGGGGCCCTTTTTGGATTATCATTTTGGCATAGGAACTTTCCTTTCCTATCCTAACCGAGTGAGATGAGCCGGTAGCACCTGGAGCAAAGATCGTCTAAATTTTAATAATGCTTAGGAAAGGTTCTGACCATCCTTTACGAAAGGAAAGGAGATATATTATCCAGCAGGAATATTTAAAGGGGAAGTCTTTTTTTATGTTGTTGTTGTTGTTGTTGTCGACCCCACCCGTGCCCCGACATTGGGGGACCGGGCCCTCACTCCCTCTCCCGGATCCCCAGACCCCCCTCCGCCGCCCAGCGGGCGAGCAGGGCCGCCACTCCGCTTGGGTTTCGCCAGAGGTCCTCCGGAGTCAGTGTGGTGGGTATGTTTGTGCAGGTGAACAGGTGTTGTGTGTCGTGCACTTGCGTGCCGCATAGCGCACAGAGTGGTGTTGGGTGTGTGTCCGGTGTAATGTTGTGTAGGTAGGAGTGGAGGGCTGGTGATTTGTTGGTTCGGAGTTGTGCTAGGAGTTGTCTGGTTCTGTGTGGTAGGTCTTGCTCTGATGGGTCTATTTCTGGTGCTGGTGCATGTATTACTTTGTTGTGTTGTCTGGTGTCCAAGTGTGTTTGTACAAAGTGGGTGTGTATGTCTTTCATGTTCTGTTTTATGGTGTCGTTGTTGGTGTCCTGTGGTGCTGTGTCTTTGTTGTGTGTGTAGTTGTTGTTGTGGAAGATTGTTTGTTTCTTTTGTCTGGGTGGTGGTGGTTGTTGAGTGGGTGGGTTGGGTGTTGGGCTTTTTGTCTGATTTGCGATGCATGTAGTTTTAGATGGGTGTTCAGTGGGAGAGTTTTTGTTTCCTCATGCAAGTGTTGTATGTTTGTGTCTTGTGTGCATCCTGTTGCTATTCTGAGTGCGGTGTTCTGTGTGGTCTGGAGTTTTGTCTTGTTTGTGTCCGATAGTGTTGGTGACCATATAGTGTTTGCGTATTCGAGGCGTGTGAGTGTGGTTGCTTTGTATGTGGTGAGTATAGTTTCTTTGGATTTTCCCCAGTGAGTGGTTGTTAAGGCTTTAAGTATTTTGTTTGATTGCTTGGCGCGGGTTAGAGTGTGTTGTGTGTGTTTTGAGAAGGTGAGTTTGGGGTCCCATGTTAATCCCAGTATTTTGGGTTCGCGGACTGTGGGTAGGGTGGTGTTATCTATTTGTAATGTGAGCCTGTTGCTGTATTCTGCCGGATCCGGTGTGAACAGAGTGGTGGTGGTTTTGTCTGCGTTGAGTGTGAGTTGGTTCTGTTTTGTCCAGTTGTATATGTCGCGGAGATATTTTTGTACTTGTTGTTGTGCCTGTTGTGGTTTGACATGTGTGGATAGAATGGTGATGTCGTCTGCATATGTAACTGTGTGTACATTTGGAGGTGGTTGTGGTAAGTCTGCCATGTATATGTTGAATAGTGTTGGTGAAAGTACTCCCCCCTGTGGTACCCCCGTTTTCGTGTTTCTGTGTTCTGATGTTTCCCCCCGGTATTGAGTGTATTGTCTGCGTCCCCTTATGTAGTTGAAGATGTATTTGATGATGATGTTTGGGGTGTTAGTGTTGTTGAGTTTGTTTGTGAGTGTGTGTAGGTTTACCGTGTCAAAGGCTTTGGACATGTCTAGGGCTATGGCAACTGTTCGTTTTGGTGGTTTTTGTTGATTGAAACCTGTGGCTATGATGTTGTGTATGTGGTGTAGTGCTGTGGTTGTGGAGTGTTATTTTCGGAAGCCGTGTTGGTGAGAGGGTAGTTGAGTGTTGTTGGTAATGAAGGGTAGTATTACCTTTTCCATTGTTTTGGCTATTGGGCTGAGTAGTGCTATTGGTCTGTAGGATGGGCCGAGTGCGTGGTTTTTGTTGGGTTTTGGTATTGGGATTATTTTTGCAGTCTTCCATATTGCGGGGATGGTGTTGGTGTTGAGTGATGTGTTGTAAGTGTGTGTGAGTAGTGTTATTGCTTTGGGGCCTAGGTGTTTCAGATGTCTGATGTTTATGTTGTCTGGGCCTGTGGAGTTGTTGCTTTTGGAGCGTTGTAGTGCTTGTTTGACTTGTTGTTCTGTGATGGTTATGGGCGTGGTGTTGAGTTTTCGTATTTTGCGTTGTAGTTGTCTGTATGTTCTGTTGGTTTTGTGTTGTATTATGTTGGTGAATTGTTTGTTGAATGCTCGTGCTTTCTGTTTGTTGGATATTGCCGTGTGTTGTCCGAACTGTATTGTGGTGTTTTCTGGTGCTTTTTGTTCTTTGTTAGATAGTCTTGTTACTGTGTTCCAGAGTATGTATTGTTTGTGTCTGTGGTTCCATGCATCCGTTAAGTGTTCTTTCCATAGCTCTTGTTTGTGTTTTTGGATTTGTTTGTCTATTTCTTTGTTTAGGTCTGTGATGCGTGGGTCTTGGTGGTTTTGTTGTCCGATGTCGTTTCTTTGGCTGATGAGTGTTCTGATGTGTTGTGGTAGGAGAAGTGATTTGCTTTTTATTTTTCCGTGGGGTATGTGGTGTTTGTCTGCTGTAAGTATGAGGTTTGTGAGCATGGTGTTGGCTCTGTGGATGTTGTCAGGTATGGTTAAGTTCTCCAGTGCTGATTCTATTTCAGAGGTGTATCCTTCCCAGTCTGCTTTCCTGTAATTTGTGTAAGTTTGAAGGTGTTGTTGTAGGCGGAAAGGAGCACGCGTGTTGTGTGTGATTTTGATAGGAAGGTGGTCTGAACTGAGTGCGTGTATTGTGGTCCATGTTGTTCTGTTTGTGATGCTGTTGCTGGCTGTTGTGATGTCCGGTGATGTTGGTTGTTGGTTGATGTTTGTAGGTTTTCTGGTAGGTGTGTTTGCGTTTAGAGTGATTTGTTGGGAGTTCTGTAGTATGTCTGCAATGAGGGTGCCTCTGTGGTCGTCGTAGGGAGAGTGCCATTGTGTTGAGTGAGCGTTGATGTCTGCGGTTAGAATGGTGTTGTTCAGCGAGTTTATGTATTGGAAGGTGTTGGTGATGTCTGTGTCTTCTGTGGCGTGGTCTGGTCGGGTGGTATCTCTGGGGGGTATATACATGTTGCATATGTGTAGTCTTTTGTGGTTGGTTATGTGAATCTTTACGGTTTGAATTTCTGTAGTGTTGGTGTTAATGTTGTTGGGGATGTTCATGGGAGTGAATGTGACTGATTTGTGAATGTATGTGAGCAGTCCTCCTCCTCCCTTGTGTTCTCTGTCTTTCCTAATGCTGGTGTAGTTGGTGAGACGAGGTGTGTTGTGTTGTTTTTCTAGTTTGGTTTCTTGTATGGTGATGATGTCTGCGTGCTGTTGTGAGGCGAGTTCTTCTAGTTCTGTTTTCTTGTTTTGGATGCCGTTGATGTTTATTTGTAGTATGGTCAGTGTGTGTTTGTTGTTTTTGTTGGTGGGTGTTGTTCTTTGTGGGTTGTTCGGGGGTTGTGGTGTTGGGGTGTTTGTTGTTTGCGTGTGTGTTCTGCATGTCCACGTGTTTGTGTATTGGCGGGTGGTGATGCCGGAGCAATGTCTGTGTATCCAGTGTGGGTGTGTTGAGTTGCATCTGAGTGAGGTTTGTCTGCGTTTGATGATTCTATTGCAGCTATTGCAGGTCCAGGTTTGGGGGGGTGGTCTTGTGTTTGTTGTATCTCTGTTGGAGTTGTCTGTCCGTGTTGCGTTTGAGGGTAGTGTTGGTGAGGCGAGTGTGTTGTTTTGGTCTGTTTGTGCTCTGCTGCCTGTTGGTGTCCTACGAGGTGTTGTTGTTCGTGGTGGTGTTTTGGGATGTAGTCTGCATTTCCATGTTATGTTGTATTGTCTAGTGTTTATGTTTGTGCAATGTTTGTGTACCCAGTGTGGTGTGTGGTGGTTGCATCTGAAGGATGTCTGTCTTCTTGTAATCTGTTGTGTGCAAATGTCACATTTCCAGGTAGTTTGTTGTGTGTGTGTTTGTTGCGTGCGTGAGAGTGTCTGTGTGGGCCCCGGATTTGTCTCTATGTCCCCCGCCTGGAGCAAAAGGTCCGCCCGCCACCCTGCCAGGTTCAGGGGGCGGTTAGCCGAAAAAAAAAAAAAACGGCCGTAAGGGCACCCCGTTCGGGGTGCAGGGATTGGTTCCTTGATTTGTCCCCCCGTTCGGGGGGAACCCTCCAACTGCGAGTAAGCCAAGGAGTTTGGAGGTACAGCAGGTTGACAGCAGTGTGATCGAGCAGATTAGATAGAGTAGAATTTGAATGGGGCTTCACTGATTTATTTCATATAATTCATATCTAAAACACAGTTGAAAAATATTTGATTGTTAAAATATTTAAATACAAGAACTATATCAAGAAATTAACAAAACATAGTTTTTTTAGTTAGGAGAAAAGTCTAAAAACATATCACAAATGACAAACGTTGTGCCTCTCCTCCTCCTGTTCTTCAATGAAGCTGATCACCCTCCAGCTCCCGTTAGAAACATCGTGCTGCTGAAGGTGTGCCGGCAGAATGGTTGTGATACAGGAGGTGCTGTGGACTCTCCCAGAAACGATGACCTAGTTTAGTTGTAGATCCAGTAAAACATAGTGCAAATGTGACATTATTTATAATGCACAGTTACAGTCTTGTGAATATTAGAAAATGTACTTCATGTAATGCAGGAAGCGAATATTTCAAACGAACTAAGGCAGCAAACAGTAAGAGCAAAATCGTGTTCCAAACATTAACTCTTTTTTTAAATGTCAATTAGCTTGTGAGTAATAAGACAAAATGTGACTGTCAGACAGAGAACTGTCAGAGCAAACGGTAGATTTTAGAAAGTCCTGCCGAAATAAATCTGCACCCGACTGCGACTGTCAGCGTTGAACTGCCGCCATTGCTGTCAAAGTCAGACACATCTCCAAAATTGTCGGAGCAAATTTTTAAGCAGGCTTCATCTTGATAAATTGACCACGTATTTGACATTTACACCATAACGTTACCGCCTAAAATAATCGTAAAACAAAATTTTGTGTAACAACAACAGTAATATGTACCCCAAAAGCTTTCAAAGCGTCTGAAAGTTTTCTCCTCCGTTTTTGTTGGGGCTTGGCTCGAAATGCATCATGATTGGCCGCCCGAAGTCCACGTGTCTGTCGGACGTGCTCTCATTGGTCTACAATACCATCATGGATGAATAAATACTCAAAGGGCTTGCCAGGCAAGCCCTTTGAACCCTTTAAATACTCAATGGGCTTGCCTGGCAAGCCCTTTGAGTATTTATTCCATATTGCCCACTAGTTCACTAGTAAGGTCATTTTGACGCTTACTAGTGAACATGTAAGGCCATAAATGTGCCCACTAGTTCACTAGTAAGATCATTTTGAGGCTTACTAGTTGACATGTAAGCCACAAAACGCCCGCTAGTTCACTAGTAAGATAATTTTGAGGCTTCTAATGAACATGTAAGCCACAGAACGCCCACTAGTTCACTAGTAAGATCATTTTGACGCTTACTAGTGAACATGTAAGCCACAAAACGCTCACTAGTTCACTAGTAAGGTCATTTTGACGCTTACTAGTGAACATGTAAGCCACAAAACGCTCACTGGTTCACTAGTAAGGTAATTTTGACGCTTACTAGTGAACATGTAAGCCACAAAACGCCCACTAGTTCCCTAGTAAGATCATTTTGACGCTTATTTATGAACATGTCAGCCACAAAACGCTCACACGTTCACTAGTAAGATCATTTTGACGCTTACTAGTGAACATGTAAGCCACAAAACGCCCACTAGTTCACTAGTAAGGTCATTTTGACGCTTACTAGTGAACATGTAAGCCACAAAACGCCCACTAGTTCACTAGTAAGATCATTTTGACGCTTACTAGTGAACATGTAAGGCCATAAATGTGCCCACTAGTTCACTAGTAAGTTCATTTTGAGGCTTACTAGTTGACATGTAAGCCACACATCGCCTACTAGTTCACTAGTAAGATCATTTTGAGGCTTACTAGTGAACATGTAAGCCACAAAACGCCCAATAGTTCACTAGTAAGATCATTTTGACGCTTACTAGTGAACATGTAAGCCACAAAACGCTCACTAGTTTACTAGTAAGGTCATTTTGACGCTTACTAGTGAACATGTAAGCCACAAAACGCTCACTAGTTCACTAGTAAGGTCATTTTGACGCTTACTAGTGAACATGTAAGCCGCAAAACGCCCACTAGTTCACTAATAAGATTATTTTGACGCTTACTACTGAACATTTAAGGCCATAAATGTGCCCACTAGTTCACTGGTAAGATGATTTTGACGCTTACTAGTGAACATGTAAGGCCATAAATGTGCCCACTTGTAGTGCTAGTGACATTACACTGTACTTGCATTAAATGCAAATAAGGATGATTACGAAAACATGTAACGGTATCCTATTGGCTGTACGTTTCAAAATAGTGTCATCCCACCAGTCAGGGCTCATGATTTTGGAAATTCTGTGCCCACTTAGTTTTTTAAAACAACAATGGCGGACAGTGTCCTGAGACGTATTCGGCGAAGGTGCAGGGCAATAGAGAGTGCCTGTCATCAAGGGTCTGCCGGTGAAAGTGAAGCACGCGCGATAAACATTTCAATTGCTAATTTAAGAAGAGTTAGTGACCAGTTTAGCGCTGATACTATTCAAAGTTTGATTCAAAGTCCAATAGATCTCCGATCTGTCATCATTGCGGGACCCACTCCTAATGGTGGACGTGTTTGTTCCCATGTGGCACATCGTTTGCACACAGGTAAAATGGCTACCATTTTTTGTCATTGGTTTTTCGTATGTATTTTTATTCGAACTACACACGGGTTTTACTGACGACTTGCTGTGACTTACCTTCTATCACCCTGTCAAACGTCGTTTTATACCAGTGGTTTTCCTGCAAATCAGTAGACTATTAAGTAACGCGATGGCTGTACACTTTTAAGCAATAACTAGTGATCTTTTAGTTATTCAATTATAAGTTTGAATTATTTTTTTCTTGAGTAAAATGGTTAGAGAAAATAGCTGCTCGTGGTTTTGAAGCTGCATATACTTTTATGTACATCTGTGTCTATATGCCTGTACTGTATACAGTATATAAAAAACACGTAGTGATTCGTTTGCTTGAATTCCTTAATCCTTTTATTTCCATACTTTAGGTAGACGAGGAAGACCAGCACTTGACATTACAAGTGATCAAATTGAACTGCTCCCCACTCAGGGCTTTACAGTGAGAGCCATCACGGGGATGTTGGGTTGTTCCTCTTCATACCTGCATAAAAAAAATGACGTTTTTTTCAGATTTCAGCCAGAAATAGATTTACTCCCATTCATGATGTTGACCTGGAGGAGCATGTCAGAAGATTGCACAGCCAATTTCCCAGATCAGGCTCGAAAGCAAGTGTTCTGCTACATACTCTTGTCCCTTCATGTATATATCATTATATTCATTGTGAAAGTGTACTTTCTTTATTGTGTTGTTTTATGAACCTGTTGCAGATGATGAGGGTATACCTGCGTGCTGATGGTATTGTAGTACAAAGAAAAAGAGTTCGAGAAATCCTCAACCGTATTGAGCCAGCTGCTGCAGCCCAGAGATGGAGCCAGACTGTGGCTAGAAGAACATACTATGTGCCATTCCCCAATAGTTTATGGCACATAGATGGGCATATGCGTCTCATTCGGTAATAAGGGATCATCTTATATTTGTACTCGTGGGAGCATTAGAAAGCCATATTGTATGGACAGCACAGATTAAATTGAATTTTATCATTTGTATATCCAAGTTACACAAACTCCAAATTGCCTCCATGTAGTCTTAAGTGCACAGCAATACCTTCTCTACCGAGATGATATTTCAAACAAGATATGAAACTTGATTGTTTTCTTGTATTTAATCATTATTCTTTTCATGTTTGTTTTACAGGTGGGTGTTTGTGACACATGCCGGCATTGATGGGAATTCCAGGCTAATAACGTACCTTCAACTGGAGCACAGACAACACAGCTTTGACAGTGTTGAAATATTTTGTCCAAGCCACCTGCCTGTATGGGTTACCCTCCAGAGTAAGATCCGACCATGGTGGTGAAAACACTGGTTGCTCTTTTAATGAACCTACTGCAGGGACAAGACACCAAAATTATTTCTAGCTCCAGCCAACACCCCCTCACAATTTACTCACACCTCCCATGGCCTGATTATCCACCAACAGGGGCCCTTTTTGGATTATCATTTTGGCATAGGAACTTTCCTTTCCTATCCTAACCGAGTGAGATGAGCCGGTAGCACCTGGAGCAAAGATCGTCTAAATTTTAATAATGCTTAGGAAAGGTTCTGACCATCCTTTACGAAAGGAAAGGAGATATATTATGCAGCAGGAATATTTAAAGGGGAAGTCTTTTTTTATGTTGTTGTTGTTGTTGTCGACCCCACCCGTGCCCCGACATTGGGGGACCGGGCCCTCACTCCGTCTCCCGGATCCCCAGACCCCCCTCCGCCGCCCAGCGGGCGAGCAGGGCCGCCACTCCGCTTGGGTTTCGCCAGAGGTCCTCCGGAGTCAGTGTGGTGGGTATGTTTGTGCAGGTGAACAGGTGTTGTGTGTCGTGCACTTGCGTGCCGCATAGCGCACAGAGTGGTGTTGGGTGTGTGTCCGGTGTAATGTTGTGTAGGTAGGAGTGGAGGGCTGGTGATTTGTTGGTTCGGAGTTGTGCTAGGAGTTGTCTGGTTCTGTGTGGTAGGTCTTGCTCTGATGGGTCTATTTCTGGTGCTGGTGCATGTATTACTTTGTTGTGTTGTCTGGTGTCCAAGTGTGTTTGTACAAAGTGGGTGTGTATGTCTTTCATGTTCTGTTTTATGGTGTCGTTGTTGGTGTCCTGTGGTGCTGTGTCTTTGTTGTGTGTGTAGTTGTTGTTGTGGAAGATTGTTTGTTTCTTTTGTCTGGGTGGTGGTGGTTGTTGAGTGGGTGGGTTGGGTGTTGGGCTTTTTGTCTGATTTGCGATGCGTGTAGTTTTAGATGGGTGTTCAGTGGGAGAGTTTTTGTTTCCTCATGCAAGTGTTGTATGTTTGTGTCTTGTGTGCATCCTGTTGCTATTCTGAGTGCGGTGTTCTGTGTGGTCTGGAGTTTTGTCTTGTTTGTGTCCGATAGTGTTGGTGACCATATAGTGTTTGCGTATTCGAGGCGTGTGAGTGTGGTTGCTTTGTATGTGGTGAGTATAGTTTCTTTGGATTTTCCCCAGTGAGTGGTTGTTAAGGCTTTAAGTATTTTGTTTGATTGCTTGGCGCGGGTTAGAGTGTGTTGTGTGTGTTTTGAGAAGGTGAGTTTGGGGTCCCATGATAATCCCAGTATTTTGGGTTCGCGGACTGTGGGTAGGGTGGTGTTATCTATTTGTAAAGTGAGCCTGTTGCTGTATTCTGCCGGATCCGGTGTGAACAGAGTGGTGGTGGTTTTGTCTGCGTTGAGTGTGAGTTGGTTCTGTTTTGTCCAGTTGTATATGTCGTGGAGATATTTTTGTACTTGTTGTTGTGCCTGTTGTGGTTTGACATGTGTGGATAGAATGGTGATGTCGTCTGCATATGTAACTGTGTGTACATTTGGAGGTGGTTGTGGTAAGTCTGCCATGTATATGTTGAATAGTGTTGGTGAAAGTACTCCCCCCTGTGGTACCCCCGTTTTCGTGTTTCTATGTTCTGATGTTTCCCCCCGGTATTGAGTGTATTGTCTGCGTCCCCTTATGTAGTTGAAGATGTATTTGATGATGATGTTTGGGGTGTTAGTGTTGTTGAGTTTGTTTGTGAGTGTGTGTAGGTTTACCGTGTCAAAGGCTTTGGACATGTCTAGGGCTATGGCAACTGTTCGTTGTGGTGGTTTTTGTTGATTGAAACCTGTGGCTATGATGTTGTGTATGTGGTGTAGTGCTGTGGTTGTGGAGTGTTGTTTTCGGAAGCCGTGTTGGTGAGAGGGTAGTTGAGTGTTGTTGGTAATGAAGGGTAGTATTACCTTTTCCATTGTTTTGGCTATTGGGCTGAGTAGTGCTATTGGTCTGTAAGATGGGCCGAGTGCGTGGTTTTTGTTGGGTTTTGGTATTGGGATTATTTTTGCAGTCTTCCATATTGCGGGGATGGTGTTGGTGTTGAGTGATGTGTTGTAAGTGTGTGTGAGTAGTGTTATTGCTTTGGGGCCTAGGTGTTTCAGATGTCTGATGTTTATGTTGTCTGGGCCTGTGGAGTTGTTGCTTTTGAAGCGTTGTAGTGCTTGTTTGACTTGTTGTTCTGTGATGGTTATGGGCGTGGTGTTGAGTTTTCGTATTTTGCGTTGTAGTTGTCTGTATGTTCTGTTGGTTTTGTGTTGTATTATGTTGGTGAATTGTTTGTTGAATGCTCGTGCTTTCTGTTTGTTGGATATTGCCGTGTGTTGTCCGAACTGTATTGTGGTGTTTTCTGGTGCTTTTTGTTCTTTGTTTAATAGTCTTGTTACTGTGTTCCAGAGTATGTGTTGTTTGTGTCTGTGGTTCTATGCATCCGTTAAGTGTTCTTTCCATAGCTCTTGTTTGTGTTTTTGGATTTGTGTGTCTATTTCTTTGTTTAGGTCTGTGATGCGTGGGTCTTGGTGGTTTTGTTGTCTGATGTCGTTTCTTTGGCTGATGAGTGTTCTGATGTGTTGTGGTAGGAGAAGTGATTTGCTTTTTATTTTTCCGTGGGGTATGTGGTGTTTGTCTGCTGTAAGTATGAGGTTTGTGAGCATGGTGTTGGCTGTGTGGATGTTGTCAGGTATGGTTATGTTCTCCAGTGCTGATTCTATTTCAGAGGTGTATCCTTCCCAGTCTGCTTTCCTGTAATTTGTGTAAGTTTGAAGGTGTTGTTGTAGGCGGAAAGGAGCACGCGTGTTGTGTGTGATTTTGATAGGAAGGTGGTCTGAACTGAGTGCGTGTATTGTGGTCCATGTTGTTCTGTTTGTGATGCTGTTGCTGGCTGTTGTGATGTCCGGTGATGTTGGTTGTTGGTTGATGTTTGTAGGTTTTCTGGTGGGTGTGTTTGCGTTTAGAGTGATTTGTTGGGAGTTTTGTAGTATGTCTGCAATGTGGGTGCCTCTGTGGTCGTCGTAGGGAGAGTGCCATTGTGTTGAGTGAGCGTTGATGTCTGCGGTTAGAATGGTGTTGTTCAGCGAGTTTATGTATTGGAAGGTGTTGGTGATGTCTGTGTCTTCTGTGGCGTGGTCTGGTCGGGTGGTATCTCTGGGGGGTATATACATGTTGCATATGTGTAGTCTTTTGTGGTTGGTTATGTGAATCTTTACGGTTTGAATTTCTGTAGTGTTGGTGTTAATGTTGTTGGGGATGTTCATGGGAGTGAATGTGACTGATTTGTGAATGTATGTGAGCAGTCCTCCTCCTCCCTTGTGTTCTCTGTCTTTCCTAATGCTGGTGTAGTTGGTGAGACGAGGTGTGTTGTGTTGTTTTTCTAGTTTGGTTTCTTGTATGGTGATGATGTCTGCGTGCTGTTGTGAGGCGAGTTCTTCTAGTTCTGTTTTCTTGTTTTGGATGCCGTTGATGTTTATTTGTAGTATGGTCAGTGTGTGTTTGTTGTTTTTGTTGGTGGGTGTTGTTCTTTGTGGGTTATTCGGGGGTTGTGGTGTTGGGGTGTTTGTTGTTTGCGTGTGTGTTCTGCATGTCCACGTGTTTGTGTATTGGCGGGTGGTGATGCCGGAGCAATGTCTGTGTATCCAGTGTGGGTGTGTTGAGTTGCATCTGAGTGAGGTTTGTCTGCGTTTGATGATTCTATTGCAGCTATTGCAGGTCCAGGTTTGGGGGGGTGGTCTTGTGTTTGTTGTATCTCTGTTGGAGTTGTCTGTCCGTGTTGCGTTTGAGGGTAGTGTTGGTGAGGCGAGTGTGTTGTTTTGGTCTGTTTGTGCTCTGCTGCCTGTTGGTGTCCTACGAGGTGTTGTTGTTCGTGGTGGTGTTTTGGGATGTAGTCTGCATTTCCATGTTATGTTGTATTGTCTAGTGTTTATGTTTGTGCAATGTTTGTGTACCCAGTGTGGTGTGTGGTGGTTGCATCTGAAGGATGTCTGTCTTCTTGTAATCTGTTGTGTGCAAATGTCGCATTTCCAGGTAGTTTGTTGTGTGTGTGTTTGTTGCGTGCGTGAGAGTGTCTGTGTGGGCCCCGGATTTGTCTCTATGTCCCCCGCCTGGAGCAAAAGGTCCGCCCGCCACCCTGCCAGGTTCAGGGGGCGGTTAGCCGAAAAAAAAAAAAAACGGCCGTAAGGGCACCCCGTTCGGGGTGCAGGGATTGGTTCCTTGATTTGTCCCCCCGTTCGGGGGGAACCCTCCAACTGCGAGTAAGCCAAGGAGTTTGGAGGTACAGCAGGTTGACAGCAGTGTGATCGAGCAGATTAGATAGAGTAGAATTTGAATGGGGCTTCACTGATTTATTTCATACAATTCATATCTAAAACACAGTTGAAAAATATTTGATTGTTAAAATATTTAAATACAAGAACTATATCAAGAAATTAACAAAACATAGTTTTTTTAGTTAGGAGAAAAGTCTAAAAACATATCACAAATGACAAACGTTGTGCCTCTCCTCCTCCTGTTCTTCAATGAAGCTGATCACCCTCCAGCTCCCGTTAGAAACATCGTGCTGCTGAAGGTGTGCCGGCAGAATGGTTGTGATACAGGAGGTGCTGTGGACTCTCCCAGAAACGATGACCTAGTTTAGTTGTAGATCCAGTAAAACATAGTGCAAATGTGACATTATTTATAATGCACAGTTACAGTCTTGTGAATATTAAAAAATGTACTTCATGTAATGCAGGAAGCGAATATTTCAAACGAACTAAGGCAGCAAACGGTAAGAGCAAAATCGTGTTCCAAACATTAACTCTTTTTTTAAATGTCAATTAGCTTGTGAGTAATAAGACAAAATGTGACTGTCAGACAGAGAACTGTCAGAGCAAACGGTAGATTTTAGAAAGTCCTGCCGAAATAAATCTGCACCCGACTGCGACTGTCAGCGTTGAACTGCCGCCATTGCTGTCAAAGTCAGACACATCTCCAAAATTGTCGGAGCAAATTTTTAAGCAGGCTTCATCTTGATAAATTGACCACGTATTTGACATTTACACCATAACGTTACCGCCTAAAATAATCGTAAAACAAAATTTTGTGTAACAACAACAGTAATATGTACCCCAAAAGCTTTCAAAGCGTCTGAAAGTTTTCTCCTCCGTTTTTGTTGGGGCTTGGCTCGAAATGCATCATGATTGGCCGCCCGAAGTCCACGTGTCTGTCGGACGTGCTCTCATTGGTCTACAATACCATCATGGATGAATAAATACTCAAAGGGCTTGCCAGGCAAGCCCTTTGAACCCTTTAAATACTCAATGGGCTTGCCTGGCAAGCCCTTTGAGTATTTATTCCATATTGCCCACTAGTTCACTAGTAAGGTCATTTTGACGCTTACTAGTGAACATGTAAGGCCATAAATGTGCCCACTAGTTCACTAGTAAGATCATTTTGAGGCTTACTAGTTGACATGTAAGCCACAAAACGCCCGCTAGTTCACTAGTAAGATAATTTTGAGGCTTCTAATGAACATGTAAGCCACAGAACGCCCACTAGTTCACTAGTAAGATCATTTTGACGCTTACTAGTGAACATGTAAGCCACAAAACGCTCACTAGTTCACTAGTAAGGTCATTTTGACGCTTACTAGTGAACATGTAAGCCACAAAACGCTCACTGGTTCACTAGTAAGGTAATTTTGACGCTTACTAGTGAACATGTAAGCCACAAAACGCCCACTAGTTCCCTAGTAAGATCATTTTGACGCTTATTTATGAACATGTCAGCCACAAAACGCTCACACGTTCACTAGTAAGATCATTTTGACGCTTACTAGTGAACATGTAAGCCACAAAACGCCCACTAGTTCACTAGTAAGGTCATTTTGACGCTTACTAGTGAACATGTAAGCCACAAAACGCCCACTAGTTCACTAGTAAGATCATTTTGACGCTTACTAGTGAACATGTAAGGCCATAAATGTGCCCACTAGTTCACTAGTAAGTTCATTTTGAGGCTTACTAGTTGACATGTAAGCCACACATCGCCTACTAGTTCACTAGTAAGATCATTTTGAGGCTTACTAGTGAACATGTAAGCCACAAAACGCCCAATAGTTCACTAGTAAGATCATTTTGACGCTTACTAGTGAACATGTAAGCCACAAAACGCTCACTAGTTTACTAGTAAGGTCATTTTGACGCTTACTAGTGAACATGTAAGCCACAAAACGCTCACTAGTTCACTAGTAAGGTCATTTTGACGCTTACTAGTGAACATGTAAGCCGCAAAACGCCCACTAGTTCACTAATAAGATTATTTTGACGCTTACTACTGAACATTTAAGGCCATAAATGTGCCCACTAGTTCACTGGTAAGATGATTTTGACGCTTACTAGTGAACATGTAAGGCCATAAATGTGCCCACTTGTAGTGCTAGTGACATTACACTGTACTTGCATTAAATGCAAATAAGGATGATTACGAAAACATGTAACGGTATCCTATTGGCTGTACGTTTCAAAATAGTGTCATCCCACCAGTCAGGGCTCATGATTTTGGAAATTCTGTGCCCACTTAGTTTTTTAAAACAACAATGGCGGACAGTGTCCTGAGACGTATTCGGCGAAGGTGCAGGGCAATAGAGAGTGCCTGTCATCAAGGGTCTGCCGGTGAAAGTGAAGCACGCGCGATAAACATTTCAATTGCTAATTTAAGAAGAGTTAGTGACCAGTTTAGCGCTGATACTATTCAAAGTTTGATTCAAAGTCCAATAGATCTCCGATCTGTCATCATTGCGGGACCCACTCCTAATGGTGGACGTGTTTGTTCCCATGTGGCACATCGTTTGCACACAGGTAAAATGGCTACCATTTTTTGTCATTGGTTTTTCGTATGTATTTTTATTCGAACTACACACGGGTTTTACTGACGACTTGCTGTGACTTACCTTCTATCACCCTGTCAAACGTCGTTTTATACCAGTGGTTTTCCTGCAAATCAGTAGACTATTAAGTAACGCGATGGCTGTACACTTTTAAGCAATAACTAGTGATCTTTTAGTTATTCAATTATAAGTTTGAATTATTTTTTTCTTGAGTAAAATGGTTAGAGAAAATAGCTGCTCGTGGTTTTGAAGCTGCATATACTTTTATGTACATCTGTGTCTATATGCCTGTACTGTATACAGTATATAAAAAACACGTAGTGATTCGTTTGCTTGAATTCCTTAATCCTTTTATTTCCATACTTTAGGTAGACGAGGAAGACCAGCACTTGACATTACAAGTGATCAAATTGAACTGCTCCCCACTCAGGGCTTTACAGTGAGAGCCATCACGGGGATGTTGGGTTGTTCCTCTTCATACCTGCATAAAAAAAATGACGTTTTTTTCAGATTTCAGCCAGAAATAGATTTACTCCCATTCATGATGTTGACCTGGAGGAGCATGTCAGAAGATTGCACAGCCAATTTCCCAGATCAGGCTCGAAAGCAAGTGTTCTGCTACATACTCTTGTCCCTTCATGTATATATCATTATATTCATTGTGAAAGTGTACTTTCTTTATTGTGTTGTTTTATGAACCTGTTGCAGATGATGAGGGTATACCTGCGTGCTGATGGTATTGTAGTACAAAGAAAAAGAGTTCGAGAAATCCTCAACCGTATTGAGCCAGCTGCTGCAGCCCAGAGATGGAGTATGACTGTGGCTAGAAGAACATACTATGTGCCATTCCCCAATAGTTTATGGCACATAGATGGGCATATGCGTCTCATTCGGTAATAAGGGATCATCTTATATTTGTACTCGTGGGAGCATTAGAAAGCCATATTGTATGGACAGCACAGATTAAATTGAATTTTATCATTTGTATATCCAAGTTACACAAACTCCAAATTGCCTCCATGTAGTCTTAAGTGCACAGCAATACCTTCTCTACCGAGATGATATTTCAAACAAGATATGAAACTTGATTGTTTTCTTGTATTTAATCATTATTCTTTTCATGTTTGTTTTACAGGTGGGTGTTTGTGACACATGCCGGCATTGATGGGAATTCCAGGCTAATAACGTACCTTCAACTGGAGCACAGACAACACAGCTTTGACAGTGTTGAAATATTTTGTCCAAGCCACCTGCCTGTATGGGTTACCCTCCAGAGTAAGATCCGACCATGGTGGTGAAAACACTGGTTGCTCTTTTAATGAACCTACTGCAGGGACAAGACACCAAAATTATTTCTAGCTCCAGCCAACACCCCCTCACAATTTACTCACACCTCCCATGGCCTGATTATCCACCAACAGGGGCCCTTTTTGGATTATCATTTTGGCATAGGAACTTTCCTTTCCTATCCTAACCGAGTGAGATGAGCCGGTAGCACCTGGAGCAAAGATCGTCTAAATTTTAATAATGCTTAGGAAAGGTTCTGACCATCCTTTACGAAAGGAAAGGAGATATATTATGCAGCAGGAATATTTAAAGGGGAAGTCTTTTTTTATGTTGTTGTTGTTGTTGTCGACCCCACCCGTGCCCCGACATTGGGGGACCGGGCCCTCACTCCGTCTCCCGGATCCCCAGACCCCCCTCCGCCGCCCAGCGGGCGAGCAGGGCCGCCACTCCGCTTGGGTTTCGCCAGAGGTCCTCCGGAGTCAGTGTGGTGGGTATGTTTGTGCAGGTGAACAGGTGTTGTGTGTCGTGCACTTGCGTGCCGCATAGCGCACAGAGTGGTGTTGGGTGTGTGTCCGGTGTAATGTTGTGTAGGTAGGAGTGGAGGGCTGGTGATTTGTTGGTTCGGAGTTGTGCTAGGAGTTGTCTGGTTCTGTGTGGTAGGTCTTGCTCTGATGGGTCTATTTCTGGTGCTGGTGCATGTATTACTTTGTTGTGTTGTCTGGTGTCCAAGTGTGTTTGTACAAAGTGGGTGTGTATGTCTTTCATGTTCTGTTTTATGGTGTCGTTGTTGGTGTCCTGTGGTGCTGTGTCTTTGTTGTGTGTGTAGTTGTTGTTGTGGAAGATTGTTTGTTTCTTTTGTCTGGGTGGTGGTGGTTGTTGAGTGGGTGGGTTGGGTGTTGGGCTTTTTGTCTGATTTGCGATGCGTGTAGTTTTAGATGGGTGTTCAGTGGGAGAGTTTTTGTTTCCTCATGCAAGTGTTGTATGTTTGTGTCTTGTGTGCATCCTGTTGCTATTCTGAGTGCGGTGTTCTGTGTGGTCTGGAGTTTTGTCTTGTTTGTGTCCGATAGTGTTGGTGACCATATAGTGTTTGCGTATTCGAGGCGTGTGAGTGTGGTTGCTTTGTATGTGGTGAGTATAGTTTCTTTGGATTTTCCCCAGTGAGTGGTTGTTAAGGCTTTAAGTATTTTGTTTGATTGCTTGGCGCGGGTTAGAGTGTGTTGTGTGTGTTTTGAGAAGGTGAGTTTGGGGTCCCATGATAATCCCAGTATTTTGGGTTCGCGGACTGTGGGTAGGGTGGTGTTATCTATTTGTAAAGTGAGCCTGTTGCTGTATTCTGCCGGATCCGGTGTGAACAGAGTGGTGGTGGTTTTGTCTGCGTTGAGTGTGAGTTGGTTCTGTTTTGTCCAGTTGTATATGTCGTGGAGATATTTTTGTACTTGTTGTTGTGCCTGTTGTGGTTTGACATGTGTGGATAGAATGGTGATGTCGTCTGCATATGTAACTGTGTGTACATTTGGAGGTGGTTGTGGTAAGTCTGCCATGTATATGTTGAATAGTGTTGGTGAAAGTACTCCCCCCTGTGGTACCCCCGTTTTCGTGTTTCTATGTTCTGATGTTTCCCCCCGGTATTGAGTGTATTGTCTGCGTCCCCTTATGTAGTTGAAGATGTATTTGATGATGATGTTTGGGGTGTTAGTGTTGTTGAGTTTGTTTGTGAGTGTGTGTAGGTTTACCGTGTCAAAGGCTTTGGACATGTCTAGGGCTATGGCAACTGTTCGTTGTGGTGGTTTTTGTTGATTGAAACCTGTGGCTATGATGTTGTGTATGTGGTGTAGTGCTGTGGTTGTGGAGTGTTGTTTTCGGAAGCCGTGTTGGTGAGAGGGTAGTTGAGTGTTGTTGGTAATGAAGGGTAGTATTACCTTTTCCATTGTTTTGGCTATTGGGCTGAGTAGTGCTATTGGTCTGTAAGATGGGCCGAGTGCGTGGTTTTTGTTGGGTTTTGGTATTGGGATTATTTTTGCAGTCTTCCATATTGCGGGGATGGTGTTGGTGTTGAGTGATGTGTTGTAAGTGTGTGTGAGTAGTGTTATTGCTTTGGGGCCTAGGTGTTTCAGATGTCTGATGTTTATGTTGTCTGGGCCTGTGGAGTTGTTGCTTTTGAAGCGTTGTAGTGCTTGTTTGACTTGTTGTTCTGTGATGGTTATGGGCGTGGTGTTGAGTTTTCGTATTTTGCGTTGTAGTTGTCTGTATGTTCTGTTGGTTTTGTGTTGTATTATGTTGGTGAATTGTTTGTTGAATGCTCGTGCTTTCTGTTTGTTGGATATTGCCGTGTGTTGTCCGAACTGTATTGTGGTGTTTTCTGGTGCTTTTTGTTCTTTGTTTGATAGTCTTGTTACTGTGTTCCAGAGTATGTGTTGTTTGTGTCTGTGGTTCCATGCATCCGTTAAGTGTTCTTTCCATAGCTCTTGTTTGTGTTTTTGGATTTGTGTGTCTATTTCTTTGTTTAGGTCTGTGATGCGTGGGTCTTGGTGGTTTTGTTGTCTGATGTCGTTTCTTTGGCTGATGAGTGTTCTGATGTGTTGTGGTAGGAGAAGTGATTTGCTTTTTATTTTTCCGTGGGGTATGTGGTGTTTGTCTGCTGTAAGTATGAGGTTTGTGAGCATGGTGTTGGCTGTGTGGATGTTGTCAGGTATGGTTATGTTCTCCAGTGCTGATTCTATTTCAGAGGTGTATCCTTCCCAGTCTGCTTTCCTGTAATTTGTGTAAGTTTGAAGGTGTTGTTGTAGGCGGAAAGGAGCACGCGTGTTGTGTGTGATTTTGATAGGAAGGTGGTCTGAACTGAGTGCGTGTATTGTGGTCCATGTTGTTCTGTTTGTGATGCTGTTGCTGGCTGTTGTGATGTCCGGTGATGTTGGTTGTTGGTTGATGTTTGTAGGTTTTCTGGTGGGTGTGTTTGCGTTTAGAGTGATTTGTTGGGAGTTTTGTAGTATGTCTGCAATGTGGGTGCCTCTGTGGTCGTCGTAGGGAGAGTGCCATTGTGTTGAGTGAGCGTTGATGTCTGCGGTTAGAATGGTGTTGTTCAGCGAGTTTATGTATTGGAAGGTGTTGGTGATGTCTGTGTCTTCTGTGGCGTGGTCTGGTCGGGTGGTATCTCTGGGGGGTATATACATGTTGCATATGTGTAGTCTTTTGTGGTTGGTTATGTGAATCTTTACGGTTTGAATTTCTGTAGTGTTGGTGTTAATGTTGTTGGGGATGTTCATGGGAGTGAATGTGTATCTACTGTATATCTATAAAAAAAATCCTCGTCTCACCCCTCAGGTGGTGTCCATCCCTCATTCAGCTGGGGTCCTCTACCAGAGGCCAGGAAGCTTGAGGGTTCTGCGCAGTATCCTTGCCGTTCCCAGCACTGCACATTTCTGGACTGAGATGTCCGATGTTGTTCCCGGGATCTGTTGCAACCACTCATCATCTAGTTTGGGGGTCACTGCCCCGAGTGCTCCGACCACCACAGGCACGACTGTCCCCTTTACCTTCCAGGCTCTCTCCAGCTCCTCTCTGAGCCCTTGGGATTTCTCGAGTTTCTCGTGTTCCTTCTTTCTGATGTTTCCAGCACTTGGGACCGCTACATCCACTACAACGGCTTTCCTCTGCCCTTTATCTATCATCAGGATATCTGGTTGGTTCGCCATTACCATCCTGTCAGTCTGGATCTGGAAGTCCCATAGGATCTTCGCTCTGTCATTCTCCACCACCTTCGGAGGTGTTTCCCATTTTGACCTTGGGGTTTCCAGTCCGTACTCCGCACAGATGTTTCGGTAGACTATGCCAGCCACCTGGTTATGGCGTTCCATATAGGCTTTCCCTGCCAGCACCTTACACCCTGCAGTTATGTGTTAGATCGTCTCAGGTGCCTCTTTGCACAACCTACACCTTGGGTCTTGTCTGGTGTGGTATATCTGGGCCTCAATGGCTCTAGTGCTCAGGGCCTGCTCCTGAGCAGCCAGGATGAGTGCCTCTGTACTGTCCTTCAGGCCAGCCCTCTCTAGCCACTGATGGGAATTCTTGAGATCGGCCACTTCAGTTATGGTCCGGTGGTACATCCCGTGTAGGGGCTTGTCCTCCGATGATGGTCCCTCTTCCAGCGCCTCATCCTCTGTTGCCCATTGTCTGAGACATTCTCTGAGTACGTCATCCGTTGGAGCCTTCTCCTTGATGTATTCATGGAGCTTGGATGTTTCATCCTGGACAGTGGCTCTCACACTCACTAGTCCCCAGCCGCTTTCCTTGTTGCCAGTTCAAGGTTGCCATTGGCTTGTGGTACACCGAGGTACTTGTAGCTGTCCTCAATGTCTGCTATTGTTCCTTCGGGGAGTGAGACCCCTTCAGTCCGGACTACCGTTCCTCTCTTAAGTCACCATCCGACTATCACATCCCGATGTCGCTGCTGTAGATCCTGGTTGTGTGGATCAGGGAGTCTATGTCCCTTTCACTCTTAGCATACAGCTTTATGTCATCCATGTAGAGGAGGTGACTGATCGTAGCTTCATTTCTGAGGCTGTATCCATAGCCTGTCTTGGTGATTACTTGGCTTAGGGAGTTCAGTCCTATGCAGAACAGCAATGGGGAGAGTGCATCACCTTGGTATATGCCACATTTGATGGACACTTGGGTAAGTGGCTTGCCATTGGCTTCAAGTGTGGTTTTCCACATCCTCATCAAGTTCGCAACAAAGGCTCTTAGGGTCCTGTTCACCTTATACACATCCAAGCATTCAGTGATCCATGTATGTGGCATCGAGTCATAGGCTTTCTTTTAATCAATCCAGGCTGTGCACAGGTTGGTACATCGGGACCTGCAGTCTTGTGCGACTGTTCTGTCAACCAGGAGCTGATGTTTGGCTCCCCTGGTATCTCTACCAATGCCCTTCCGTGCTTCGCTCATGTATTGATCCATGTGTGCACTTATCTTAGCCGCAACATGAGCTTCCAAAATTGTGGAGGGAGAGGTTATTGGCCGATAGTTGGATGCGACTGCACCCTTTGAGGGATCTTTCATGATAAGGATCGTTCGCCCTTCGGTTAGCCATCCTGGGTGAGTCCCATCCCTAGGCAGCTGGTTCATTTGTGCTGCTGGGCGCTCATGGAGTGCTGTGAGTCTCTTTAGCCAGTAAGTGTGGACCATGTCCGGGCCTGGTGCTGTCCAGTCCTTCATATTTGAGACTATTTCCTTTATGTCTGCCACTGTTATGGTAATTGGGTTCTGTTCAGGGAGGTGTCTGTGCTCCTCTCTTTGGGTGACCAGCCATTGTGCACTGCTGTTATGTGCAACCTCCTTCTCCCATCTGCCTCTCCAGTACCTTTCAGTTTCCAGTCTTGGTGGATCAGCTCTGTTGTTAGGACCCTGCCACTGAGCGTACACTTTCGCAGGTTGTGTTGCAAACAGCCTGTTTATTCGTCTGGCCTCATTCTCTTTCGTGTACCGCTTTAGGCGGCTGGACAAGGCTTGGAGCCTTTGTTTCGAGTGCTTCATATATGGTCATCTGGATGTACCTCTCAGGATCGGCCTTTTCATCACACCTCTCTGGACCTCAGTCAATTGACTCACATCTTTCCGAGCTGCCTTGATCTTAGCCTCCAACCGTCTTTTCCATGGTCGGTAATGTATCTCATGGCTTCCATGGTTGCCCTTATAGCCAAGCATCTCAAGGATCACTGATGCTGAAGCGTATATCAGTTCATTTCCGTGATCGTTACGGTAAGGATCGCCCTCAGTGCTGAATTCACACTTTCCAAGAGACTTTCAGGTGGTACTTCACATAGCCGTTGTAATCGGATTCTAGGTTTCCCAGCTTTCATTCTTGCCATGATCTTAGCTTTCAGGTCAGTTGCTGCCTCGCTCAGCATTTCATTCATTGGGGCTGGCCTCCCAATCTCATCATCTGCATTCACTCTGGTATGAACTCCTCCTCTGATCTGGCAGCCTGGGGCCCCTCACCATGGAACCTGCGTTGTACCTCATCAATCTCAAGTTGTGACAGCAGTTGCCGTTTGTGGATGTTGGAACACTGAGTTACGAGTTGTTTCGTGGCCACCCGTGACTGTGGGTTCCGAAGTAACCATTTAGCCCACATTCTCTCCATGTAACCTCTCTGACTAGGCTTGCTTGAGTAGTAGCATTCCAACAGAGCCATGTTATTGCATCTTGCCCATCTCTGCTCCATTTTTCATCAAGGTGCTCTGGTTCCCCAGCACCTGACGCAGACCTTGTTTGGCCGGGCGACGTCTGAGCTGGCATGTCATTCATTTTATTGTCTCTCATCATTGTATGAGGTACGCATTAGCGTGAAGGCTCTTGCCCAAGGACCCACACTGGATGGTGTTATGTGCTCATTTTTTGCCCCAAGTGGGGAGCGGAGGGACGGGCGCTGGGGGGGGGACCATCGTGGTGGGGCGGGCCCCTACGCGGGATGTGCTACCGGACCGTGGCTGAGGTGGCTGATCTCAAGAAGTCCTATCGGTGGCTGGAGGGGACTGGCCTGGGGGACAGCGCAGGGGCGCTCATCCTGGCTGCTCAGGAGCTGGCCTTGGGCGCCGGAGCCGTCGAGGCCCGGATGTGCCGCGCCGGACAGGACCCGGGCTGTGGGTTGTGCGGGGAGGCGCCTGGGACGATCCGGCACGTGGCTGCGGGGTGTGGGATGCTGGCAGGGGGGGCCTGCGTGGAGCGCCATGGCCAGGTGGCTGGCGTGGTCTGCCGAGGCATCTGTGCGGAGTGTGGACTGGGGGCCCCGGGGTCGGAGTGGGGGGCACCTCCGAGGGTGGTGGAGGGTGGCGGAGCGGGGATCCTGTGGGACTTCCGGATCCAGACTGGCGGGATGGTGGTGGCGAGCCAGCCAGATGTCGTGGTCGTGGATGGGGGGCGGAGGAGGGCCGTTGTGGTGGATGTGGCGGTCCCAGGTGGTGGAGGCATCGGGAGGGGGGAGCATGGGGGGCTCGGGGGGTACCAGGGGCTCGGGGAGGGGCTGGGGAGGGCCTGGGGGGTGGGGGTGGCGGTCGTGCCTGTGGTGGTCGGGGCGCTCGGGGCAGTGACCCCCGGACTGGATGGGTGGTTGCGACAGATCCCGGGACCAGCGTCGGACATCTCGGTCCGGAGGTGTGCGGTGCTGGGAGCGGCGGGGGTACTGCGCGGGGCCCTCGGGCTTCCTGGCCTCTGGTGGAGGACCCGAGCTGAATGAGGGACGGACACCACCCGAGGACACCTCCTATTGGCTCCATGATAAGAGCTCCACCCAGCAAAGAATTAACCCTTTAAAACCTGATTCTGAGCTTTCACAATTATTTACCGCCATTTGCGTAATATCTACAGTATACAGAAGGAATCAAGCAATTTTTACCAATGTATCTGTAGGTGATGTTTATTTATTATGTACACAGAGATAAAGAGTAATGGCACAGCTCTGCAGTATCTTTCCACTTTTATATATGTATGCTATACTAAATAAAATGAATAGGGCACCATATAATGCAACAGTTATGCAACTCCCTAAATAATGATGTGAATTTTAAGTTGTTGCTAAATCAGTTAGGATGTTATAATTTGTGGTGTAGATGCGAATTTAGGAGAGCAGGACAATATATCGCATTGCAATTGGAGCAGCAGCTTGGTTGATGATGTCCCCAAACCGGCTCATCTATTATATTTGTCGTGCAATACAATGAAAATGAGCACAATTGCAAAACATAGGCTTCTTATATTTTAAAATAAAATAATCACATGTTTACCGTTCTGGGGTTTCTACAATCATGAATGGAGGCATTATTTACAGCAGGTTGATGTTGTTGTTGTTGTTGTCGACCCCACCCGTGCCCCGACATTGGGGGACCGGGCCCTCACTCCGTCTCCCGGATCCCCAGACCCCCCTCCGCCGCCCAGCGGGCGAGCAGGGCCGCCACTCCGCTTGGGTTTCGCCAGAGGTCCTCCGGAGTCAGTGTGGTGGGTATGTTTGTGCAGGTGAACAGGTGTTGTGTGTCGTGCACTTGCGTGCCACATAGCGCACAGAGTGGTGTTGGGTGTGTGTCCGGTGTAATGTTGTGTAGGTAGGAGTGGAGGGCTGGTGATTTGTTGGTTCGGAGTTGTGCTAGGAGTTGTCTGGTTCTGTGTGGTAGGTCTTGCTCTGATGGGTCTATTTCTGGTGCTGGTGCATGTATTACTTTGTTGTGTTGTCTGGTGTCCAAGTGTGTTTGTACAAAGTGGGTGTGTATGTCTTTCATGTTCTGTTTTATGGTGTCGTTGTTGGTGTCCTGTGGTGCTGTGTCTTTGTTGTGTGTGTAGTTGTTGTTGTGGAAGATTGTTTGTTTCTTTTGTTTGGGTGGTGGTGGTTGTTGAGTGAGTGGGTGTAGTGGGTGGGTTGGGTGTTGGGCTTTTTGTCTGATTTGCGATGCGTGTAGTTTTAGATGGGTGTTCAGTGGGAGAGTTTTTGTTTCCTCATGCAAGTGTTGTATGTTTGTGTCTTGTGTGCATCCTGTTGCTATTCTGAGTGCGGTGTTCTGTGTGGTCTGGAGTTTTGTCTTGTTTGTGTCCGATAGTGTTGGTGACCATATAGTGTTTGCGTATTCGAGGCGTGTGAGTGTGGTTGCTTTGTATGTGGTGAGTATAGTTTCTTTGGATTTTCCCCAGTGAGTGGTTGTTAAGGCTTTAAGTATTTTGTTTGATTGCTTGGCGCGGGTTAGAGTGTGTTGTGTGTGTTTTGAGAAGGTGAGTTTGGGGTCCCATGTTAATCCCAGTATTTTGCGTTCGCGGACTGTGGGTAGGGTGGTGTTATCTATTTGTAAAGTGAGTCTGTTGCTGTATTCTGCCGGATCCGGTGTGAACAGAGTGGTGGTGGTTTTGTCTGCGTTGAGTGTGAGTTGGTTCTGTTTTGTCCAGTTGTATATGTCGTGGAGATATTTTTGTACTTGTTGTTGTGCCTGTTGTGGTTTGACATGTGTGGATAGAATGGTGATGTCGTCTGCATATGTAACTGTGTGTACATTTGGAGGTGGTTGTGGTAAGTCATCCATGTATATGTTGAATAGTGTTGGTGAAAGTACTCCCCCCTGTGGTACCCCCGTTTTCGTGTTTCTGTGTTCTGATGTTTCCCCCCGGTATTGAGTGTATTGTCTGCGTCCCCTTATGTAGTTGAAGATGTATTTGATGATGATGTTTGGGGTGTTAGTGTTGTTGAGTTTGTTTGTGAGTGTGTGTAGGTTTACCGTGTCAAAGGCTTTGGACATGTCTAGGGCTATGGCAACTGTTCGTTGTGGTGGTTTTTGTTGATTGAAACCTGTGGCTATGATGTTGTGTATGTGGTGTAGTGCTGTGGTTGTGGAGTGTTGTTTTCGGAAGCCGTGTTGGTGAGAGGGTAGTTGAGTGTTGTTGGTAATGAAGGGTAGTATTACCTTTTCCATTGTTTTGGCTATTGGGCTGAGTAGTGCTATTGGTCTGTAGGATGGGCCGAGTGCGTGGTTTTTGTTGGGTTTTGGTATTGGGATTATTTTTGCAGTCTTCCATATTGCGGGGATGGTGTTGGTGTTGAGTGATGTGTTGTAAGTGTGTGTGAGTAGTGTTATTGCTTTGGGGCCTAGGTGTTTCAGATGTCTGATGTTTATGTTGTCTGGGCCTGTGGAGTTGTTGCTTTTGGAGCGTTGTAGTGCTTGTTTGACTTGTTGTTCTGTGATGGTTATGGGCGTGGTGTTGAGTTTTCGTATTTTGCGTTGTAGTTGTCTGTATGTTCTGTTGGTTTTGTGTTGTATTATGTTGGTGAATTGTTTGTTGAATGCTCGTGCTTTCTGTTTGTTGGATATTGCCGTGTGTTGTCCGAACTGTATTGTGGTGTTTTCTGGTGCTTTTTGTTCTTTGTTAGATAGTCTTGTTACTGTGTTCCAGAGTATGTATTGTTTGTGTCTGTGGTTCCATGCATCCGTTAAGTGTTCTTTCCATAGCTCTTGTTTGTGTTTTTGGATTTGTTTGTCTATTTCTTTGTTTAGGTCTGTGATGCGTGGGTCTTGGTGGTTTTGTTGTCTGATGTCGTTTCTTTGGCTGATGAGTGTTCTGATGTGTTGTGGTAGGAGAAGTGATTTGCTTTTTATTTTTCCGTGGGGTATGTGGTGTTTGTCTGCTGTAAGTATGAGGTTTGTGAGCATGGTGTTGGCTGTGTGGATGTTGTCAGGTATGGTTAAGTTCTCCAGTGCTGATTCTATTTCAGAGGTGTATCCTTCCCAGTCTGCTTTCCTGTAATTTGTGTAAGTTTGAAGGTGTTGTTGTAGGCGGAAAGGAGCACGCGTGTTGTGTGTGATTTTGATAGGAAGGTGGTCTGAACTGAGTGCGTGTATTGTGGTCCATGTTGTTCTGTTTGTGATGCTGTTGCTGGCTGTTGTGATGTCCGGTGATGTTGGTTGTTGGTTGATGTTTGTAGGTTTTCTGGTAGGTGTGTTTGCGTTTAGAGTGATTTGTTGGGAGTTCTGTAGTATGTCTGCAATGAGGGTGCCTCTGTGGTCGTCGTAGGGAGAGTGCCATTGTGTTGAGTGAGCGTTGATGTCTGCGGTTAGAATGGTGTTGTTCAGCGAGTTTATGTATTGGAAGGTGTTGGTGATGTCTGTGTCTTCTGTGGCGTGGTCTGGTCGGGTGGTATCTCTGGGGGGTATATACATGTTGCATATGTGTAGTCTTTTGTGGTTGGTTATGTGAATCTTTACGGTTTGAATTTCTGTAGTGTTGGTGTTAATGTTGTTGGGGATGTTCATGGGAGCTAATGTGACTGATTTGTGAATGTATGTGAGCAGTCCTCCTCCTCCCTTGTGTTCTCTGTCTTTCCTAATGCTGGTGTAGTTGGTGAGACGAGGTGTGTTGTGTTGTTTTTCTAGTTTGGTTTCTTGTACGGTGATGATGTCTGCGTGCTGTTGTGAGGCGAGTTCTTCTAGTTCTGTTTTCTTGTTTTGGATGCCGTTGATGTTTATTTGTAGTATGGTCAGTGTGTGTTTGTTGTTTTTGTTGGTGGGTGTTGTTCTTTGTGGGTTGTTCGGGGGTTGTGGTGTTGGGGTGTTTGTTGTTTGCGTGTGTGTTCTGCATGTCCACGTGTTTGTGTATTGGCGGGTGGTGATGCCGGAGCAATGTCTGTGTATCCAGTGTGGGTGTGTTGAGTTGCATCTGAGTGAGGTTTGTCTGCGTGTGATGATTCTATTGCAGCTATTGCAGGTCCAGGTTTGGGGGGGTGGTCTTGTGTTTGTTGTATCTCTGTTGGAGTTGTCTGTCCGTGTTGCCTTTGAGGGTAGTGTTGGTGAGGCGAGTGTGTTGTTTTGGTCTGTTTGTGCTCTGCTGCCTGTTGGTGTCCTACGAGGTGTTGTTGTTCGTGGTGGTGTTTTGGGATGTAGTCTGCATTTCCATGTTATGTTGTATTGTCTAGTGTTTATGTTTGTGCAATGTTTGTGTACCCAGTGTGGTGTGTGGTGGTTGCATCTGAAGGATGTCTGTCTTCTTGTAATCTGTTGTGTGCAAATGTCGCATGTCCAGGTAGTTTGTTGTGTGTGTGTTTGTTGCGTGCGTGACAGTGTCTGTGTGGGCCCCGGATTTGTCTCTATGTCCCCCGCCTGGAGCAAAAGGTCCGCCCGCCACCCTGCCAGGTTCAGGGGGCGGTTAGCCGAAAAAAAAAAAAACGGCCGTAAGGGCACCCCGTTCGGGGTGCAGGGATATGTTCCTTGATTTGTCCCCCCGTTCGGGGGGAACCCTCCAACTGCGAGTAAGCCAAGGAGTTTGGAGGTACAGCAGGTTGACAGCAGTGTGATCGAGCAGATTAGATAGAGTAGAATTTGAATGCGGCTTCACTGATTTATTTCATACAATTCATATCTAAAACACAGTTGAAAAATATTTGATTGTTAAAATATTTAAATACAAGAACTATATCAAGAAATTAACAAAACATAGTTTTTTTAGTTAGGAGAAAAGTCTAAAAACATATCACAAATGACAAACGTTGTGCCTCTCCTCCTCCTGTTCTTCAATGAAGCTGATCACCCTCCAGCTCCCGTTAGAAACATCGTGCTGCTGAAGGTGTGCCGGCAGAATGGTTGTGATACAGGAGGTGCTGTGGACTCTCCCAGAAACGAGGACCTAGTTTAGTTGTAGATCCAGTAAAACATAGTGCAAATGTGACATTATTTATAATGCACAGTTACAGTCTTGTGAATATTAAAAAATGTACTTCATGTAATGCAGGAAGCAAATATTTCAAACGAACTAAGGCAGCAAACAGTAAGAGCAAAATCGTGTTCCAAACATTAACTCTTTTTTTAAATGTCAATTAGCTTGTGAGTAATAAGACAAAATGTGACTGTCAGACAGAGAACTGTCAGAGCAAACGGCAGATTTTAGAAAGTCCTGCCGAAATAAATCTGCACCCGACTGCGACTGTCAGCGTTGAACTGCCGCCATTGCTGTCAAAGTCAGACACATCTCCAAAATTGTTGGAGCAAATTTTTAAGCAGGCTTCATCTTGATAAATTGACCACGTATTTGACATTTACACCATAACGTTACCGCCTAAAATAATCGTAAAACAAAATTTTGTGTAACAACAAGAGTAATATGTACCCCAAAAGCTTTCAAAGCGTCTGAAAGTTTTCTCCTCCGTTTTTGTTGGGGCTTGGCTCGAAATGCATCATGATTGGCCGCCCGAAGTCCACGTGTCTGTCGGACGTGCTCTCATTGGTCTACAATACCATCACGGATGAATAAATACTCAAAGGGCTTGCCAGGCAAGCCCTTTGAACCCTTTAAATACTCAATGGGCTTGCCTGGCAAGCCCTTTGAGTATTTATTCCATATTGCCCACTAGTTCACTAGTAAGGTCATTTTGACGCTTACTAGTGAACATGTAAGGCCATAAATGTGCCCACTAGTTCACTAGTAAGATCATTTTGAGGCTTACTAGTTGACATGTAAGCCACAAAACGCCCGCTAGTTCACTAGTAAGATAATTTTGAGGCTTCCAGTGAACATGTAAGCCACAGAACGCCCACTAGTTCACTAGTAAGATCATTTTGACGCTTACTAGTGAACATGTAAGCCACAAAACGCTCACTAGTTCACTAGTAAGGTCATTTTGACGCTTACTAGTGAACATGTAAGCCACAAAACGCTCACTGGTTCACTAGTAAGGTAATTTTGACGCTTACTAGTGAACATGTAAGCCACAAAACGCCCACTAGTTCCCTAGTAAGATAATTTTGACACTTATTTATGAACATGTCAGCCACAAAACGCTCACTCGTTCACTAGTAAGATCATTTTGACGCTTACTAGTGAACATGTAAGCCACAAAACGCCCACGAGTTCACTAGTAAGGTCATTTTGACGCTTACTAGTGAACATGTAAGCCACAAAACGCCCACTAGTTCACTAGTAAGATCATTTTGACGCTTACTAGTGAACATGTAAGGCCATAAATGTGCCCACTAGTTCACTAGTAAGTTCATTTTGAGGCTTACTAGTTGACATGTAAGCCACACATCGCCTACTAGTTCACTAGTAAGATCATTTTGAGGCTTACTAGTGAACATGTAAGCCACAAAACGCCCAATAGTTCACTAGTAAGATCATTTTGACGCTCACTAGTTTACTAGTAAGGTCATTTTGACGCTTACTAGTGAACATGTAAGCCACAAAACGCTCACTAGTTCACGAGTAAGGTCATTTTGACGCTTACTAGTGAACATGTAAGCCGCAAAACGCCCACTAGTTCACTAATAAGATAATTTTGACGCTTACTACTGAACATTTAAGGCCATAAATGTGCCCACTAGTTCACTGGTAAGATGATTTTGACGCTTACTAGTGAACATGTAAGGCCATAAATGTGCCCACTTGTAGTGCTAGTGACATTACACTGTACTTGCATTAAATGCAAATAAGGATGATTACGAAAACATGTAACGGTATCCTATTGGCTGTACGTTTCAAAATAGTGTCATCCCACCAGTCAGGGCTCATGATTTTGGAAATTCTGTGCCCACTTAGTTTTTTAAAACAACAATGGCGGACAGTGTCCTGAGACGTATTCGGCGAAGGTGCAGGGCAATAGAGAGTGCCTGTCATCAAGGGTCTGCCGGTGAAAGTGAAGCACGCGCGATAAACATTTCAATTGCTAATTTAAGAAGAGTTAGTGACCAGTTTAGCGCTGATACTATTCAAAGTTTGATTCAAAGTCCATTAGATCTCCGATCTGTCATCATTGCGGGACCCACTCCTAATGGTGGACGTGTTTGTTCCCATGTGGCACATCGTTTGCACACAGGTAAAATGGCTACCATTTTTTGTCATTGGTTTTTCGTATGTATTTTTATTCGAACGACACACGGGTTTTACTGACGACTTGCTGTGACTTACCTTCTATCACCCTGTCAAACGTCGTTTTATACCAGTGGTTTTCCTGCAAATCAGTAGACTATTAAGTAACGCGATGGCTGTACACTTTTAAGCAATAACTAGTGATCTTTTAGTTATTCAATTATAAGTTTGAATTATTTTTTTCTTGAGTAAAATGGTTAGAGAAAATAGCTGCTCGTGGTTTTGAAGCTGCATATACTTTTATGTACATCTGTGTCTATATGCCTGTACTGTATACAGTATATAAAAAACACGTAGTGATTCGTTTGCTTGAATTCCTTAATCCTTTTATTTCCATACTTTAGGTAGACGAGGAAGACCAGCACTTGACATTACAAGTGATCAAATTGAACTGCTCCCCACTCAGGGCTTTACAGTGAGAGCCATCACGGGGATGTTGGGTTGTTCCTCTTCATACCTGCATAAAAAAAATGACGTTTTTTTTCAGATTTCAGCCAGAAATAGATTTACTCCCATTCATGATGTTGACCTGGAGGAGCATGTCAGAAGATTGCACAGCCAATTTCCCAGATCAGGCTCGAAAGCAAGTGTTCTGCTACATACTCTTGTCCCTTCATGTATCTATCATTATATTCATTGTGAAAGTGTACTTTCTTTATTGTGTTGTTTTATGAACCTGTTGCAGATGATGAGGGTATACCTGCGTGCTGATGGTATTGTAGTACAAAGAAAAAGAGTTCGAGAAATCCTCAACCGTATTGAGCCAGCTGCTGCAGCCCAGAGATGGAGCCAGACTGTGGCTAGAAGAACATACTATGTGCCATTCCCCAATAGTTTATGGCACATAGATGGGCATATGCGTCTCATTCGGTAATAAGGGATCATCTTATATTTGTACTCGTGGGAGCATTAGAAAGCCATATTGTATGGACAGCACAGATTAAATTGAATTTTATCATTTGTATATCCAAGTTACACAAACTCCAAATTGCCTCCATGTAGTCTTAAGTGCACAGCAATACCTTCTCTACCGAGATGATATTTCAAACAAGATATGAAACTTGATTGTTTTCTTGTATTTAATCATTATTCTTTTCATGTTTGTTTTACAGGTGGGTGTTTGTGACACATGCCGGCATTGATGGGAATTCCAGGCTAATAACGTACCTTCAACTGGAGCACAGACAACACAGCTTTGACAGTGTTGAAATATTTTGTCCAAGCCACCTGCCTGTATGGGTTACCCTCCAGAGTAAGATCCGACCATGGTGGTGAAAACACTGGTTGCTCTTTTAATGAACCTACTGCAGGGACAAGACACCAAAATTATTTCTAGCTCCAGCCAATACCCCCTCACAATTTACTCACACCTCCCATGGCCTGATTATCCACCAACAGGGGCCCTTTTTGGATTATCATTTTGGCATAGGAACTTTCCTTTCCTATCCTAACCGAGTGAGATGAGCCGGTAGCACCTGGAGCAAAGATCGTCTAAATTTTAATAATGCTTAGGAAAGGTTCTGACCATCCTTTACGAAAGGAAAGGAGATATATTATGCAGCAGGAATATTTAAAGGGGAAGTCTTTTTTTATGTTGTTGTTGTTGTTGTTGTCGACGCCACCCGTGCCCCGACATTGGGGGACCGGGCCCTCACTCCGTCTCCTGGATCCCCAGACCCCCCTCCGCCGCCCAGCGGGCGAGCAGGGCCGCCACTCCGCTTGGGTTTCGCCAGAGGTCCTCCGGAGTCAGTGTGGTGGGTATGTTTGTGCAGGTGAACAGGTGTTGTGTGTCGTGCACTTGCGTGCCGCATAGCGCACAGAGTGGTGTTGGGTGTGTGTCCGGTGTAATGTTGTGTAGGTAGGAGTGGAGGGCTGGTGATTTGTTGGTTCGGAGTTGTGCTAGGAGTTGTCTGGTTCTGTGTGGTAGGTCTTGCTCTGATGGGTCTATTTCTGGTGCTGGTGCATGTATTACTTTGTTGTGTTGTCTGGTGTCCAAGTGTGTTTGTACAAAGTGGGTGTGTATGTCTTTCATGTTCTGTTTTATGGTGTCGTTGTTGGTGTCCTGTGGTGCTGTGTCTTTGTTGTGTGTGTAGTTGTTGTTGTGGAAGATTGTTTGTTTCTTTTGTCTGGGTGGTGGTGGTTGTTGAGTGGGTGGGTTGGGTGTTGGGCTTTTTGTCTGATTTGCGATGCGTGTAGTTTTAGATGGGTGTTCAGTGGGAGAGTTTTTGTTTCCTCATGCAAGTGTTGTATGTTTGTGTCTTGTGTGCATCCTGTTGCTATTCTGAGTGCGGTGTTCTGTGTGGTCTGGAGTTTTGTCTTGTTTGTGTCCGATAGTGTTGGTGACCATATAGTGTTTGCGTATTCGAGGCGTGTGAGTGTGGTTGCTTTGTATGTGGTGAGTATAGTTTCTTTGGATTTTCCCCAGTGAGTGGTTGTTAAGGCTTTAAGTATTTTGTTTGATTGCTTGGCGCGGGTTAGAGTGTGTTGTGTGTGTTTTGAGAAGGTGAGTTTGGGGTCCCATGTTAATCCCAGTATTTTGCGTTCGCGGACTGTGGGTAGGGTGGTGTTATCTATTTGTAAAGTGAGTCTGTTGCTGTATTCTGCCGGATCCGGTGTGAACAGAGTGGTGGTGGTTTTGTCTGCGTTGAGTGTGAGTTGGTTCTGTTTTGTCCAGTTGTATATGTCGTGGAGATATTTTTGTACTTGTTGTTGTGCCTGTTGTGGTTTGACATGTGTGGATAGAATGGTGATGTCGTCTGCATATGTAACTGTGTGTACATTTGGAGGTGGTTGTGGTAAGTCATCCATGTATATGTTGAATAGTGTTGGTGAAAGTACTCCCCCCTGTGGTACCCCCGTTTTCGTGTTTCTGTGTTCTGATGTTTCCCCCCGGTATTGAGTGTATTGTCTGCGTCCCCTTATGTAGTTGAAGATGTATTTGATGATGATGTTTGGGGTGTTAGTGTTGTTGAGTTTGTTTGTGAGTGTGTGTAGGTTTACCGTGTCAAAGGCTTTGGACATGTCTAGGGCTATGGCAACTGTTCGTTGTGGTGGTTTTTGTTGATTGAAACCTGTGGCTATGATGTTGTGTATGTGGTGTAGTGCTGTGGTTGTGGAGTGTTGTTTTCGGAAGCCGTGTTGGTGAGAGGGTAGTTGAGTGTTGTTGGTAATGAAGGGTAGTATTACCTTTTCCATTGTTTTGGCTATTGGGCTGAGTAGTGCTATTGGTCTGTAGGATGGGCCGAGTGCGTGGTTTTTGTTGGGTTTTGGTATTGGGATTATTTTTGCAGTCTTCCATATTGCGGGGATGGTGTTGGTGTTGAGTGATGTGTTGTAAGTGTGTGTGAGTAGTGTTATTGCTTTGGGGCCTAGGTGTTTCAGATGTCTGATGTTTATGTTGTCTGGGCCTGTGGAGTTGTTGCTTTTGGAGCGTTGTAGTGCTTGTTTGACTTGTTGTTCTGTGATGGTTATGGGCGTGGTGTTGAGTTTTCGTATTTTGCGTTGTAGTTGTCTGTATGTTCTGTTGGTTTTGTGTTGTATTATGTTGGTGAATTGTTTGTTGAATGCTCGTGCTTTCTGTTTGTTGGATATTGCCGTGTGTTGTCCGAACTGTATTGTGGTGTTTTCTGGTGCTTTTTGTTCTTTGTTAGATAGTCTTGTTACTGTGTTCCAGAGTATGTATTGTTTGTGTCTGTGGTTCCATGCATCCGTTAAGTGTTCTTTCCATAGCTCTTGTTTGTGTTTTTGGATTTGTTTGTCTATTTCTTTGTTTAGGTCTGTGATGCGTGGGTCTTGGTGGTTTTGTTGTCTGATGTCGTTTCTTTGGCTGATGAGTGTTCTGATGTGTTGTGGTAGGAGAAGTGATTTGCTTTTTATTTTTCCGTGGGGTATGTGGTGTTTGTCTGCTGTAAGTATGAGGTTTGTGAGCATGGTGTTGGCTGTGTGGATGTTGTCAGGTATGGTTAAGTTCTCCAGTGCTGATTCTATTTCAGAGGTGTATCCTTCCCAGTCTGCTTTCCTGTAATTTGTGTAAGTTTGAAGGTGTTGTTGTAGGCGGAAAGGAGCACGCGTGTTGTGTGTGATTTTGATAGGAAGGTGGTCTGAACTGAGTGCGTGTATTGTGGTCCATGTTGTTCTGTTTGTGATGCTGTTGCTGGCTGTTGTGATGTCCGGTGATGTTGGTTGTTGGTTGATGTTTGTAGGTTTTCTGGTAGGTGTGTTTGCGTTTAGAGTGATTTGTTGGGAGTTCTGTAGTATGTCTGCAATGAGGGTGCCTCTGTGGTCGTCGTAGGGAGAGTGCCATTGTGTTGAGTGAGCGTTGATGTCTGCGGTTAGAATGGTGTTGTTCAGCGAGTTTATGTATTGGAAGGTGTTGGTGATGTCTGTGTCTTCTGTGGCGTGGTCTGGTCGGGTGGTATCTCTGGGGGGTATATACATGTTGCATATGTGTAGTCTTTTGTGGTTGGTTATGTGAATCTTTACGGTTTGAATTTCTGTAGTGTTGGTGTTAATGTTGTTGGGGATGTTCATGGGAGCTAATGTGACTGATTTGTGAATGTATGTGAGCAGTCCTCCTCCTCCCTTGTGTTCTCTGTCTTTCCTAATGCTGGTGTAGTTGGTGAGACGAGGTGTGTTGTGTTGTTTTTCTAGTTTGGTTTCTTGTACGGTGATGATGTCTGCGTGCTGTTGTGAGGCGAGTTCTTCTAGTTCTGTTTTCTTGTTTTGGATGCCGTTGATGTTTATTTGTAGTATGGTCAGTGTGTGTTTGTTGTTTTTGTTGGTGGGTGTTGTTCTTTGTGGGTTGTTCGGGGGTTGTGGTGTTGGGGTGTTTGTTGTTTGCGTGTGTGTTCTGCATGTCCACGTGTTTGTGTATTGGCGGGTGGTGATGCCGGAGCAATGTCTGTGTATCCAGTGTGGGTGTGTTGAGTTGCATCTGAGTGAGGTTTGTCTGCGTGTGATGATTCTATTGCAGCTATTGCAGGTCCAGGTTTGGGGGGGTGGTCTTGTGTTTGTTGTATCTCTGTTGGAGTTGTCTGTCCGTGTTGCCTTTGAGGGTAGTGTTGGTGAGGCGAGTGTGTTGTTTTGGTCTGTTTGTGCTCTGCTGCCTGTTGGTGTCCTACGAGGTGTTGTTGTTCGTGGTGGTGTTTTGGGATGTAGTCTGCATTTCCATGTTATGTTGTATTGTCTAGTGTTTATGTTTGTGCAATGTTTGTGTACCCAGTGTGGTGTGTGGTGGTTGCATCTGAAGGATGTCTGTCTTCTTGTAATCTGTTGTGTGCAAATGTCGCATGTCCAGGTAGTTTGTTGTGTGTGTGTTTGTTGCGTGCGTGAGAGTGTCTGTGTGGGCCCCGGATTTGTCTCTATGTCCCCCGCCTGGAGCAAAAGGTCCGCCCGCCACCCTGCCAGGTTCAGGGGGCGGTTAGCCGAAAAAAAAAAAAAAACGGCCGTAAGGGCACCCCGTTCGGGGTGCAGGGATATGTTCCTTGATTTGTCCCCCCGTTCGGGGGGAACCCTCCAACTGCGAGTAAGCCAAGGAGTTTGGAGGTACAGCAGGTTGACAGCAGTGTGATCGAGCAGATTAGATAGAGTAGAATTTGAATGGGGCTTCACTGATTTATTTCATACAATTCATATCTAAAACACAGTTGAAAAATATTTGATTGTTAAAATATTTAAATACAAGAACTATATCAAGAAATTAACAAAACATAGTTTTTTTAGTTAGGAGAAAAGTCTAAAAACATATCACAAATGACAAACGTTGTGCCTCTCCTCCTCCTGTTCTTCAATGAAGCTGATCACCCTCCAGCTCCCGTTAGAAACATCGTGCTGCTGAAGGTGTGCCGGCAGAATGGTTGTGATACAGGAGGTGCTGTGGACTCTCCCAGAAACGAGGACCTAGTTTAGTTGTAGATCCAGTAAAACATAGTGCAAATGTGACATTATTTATAATGCACAGTTACAGTCTTGTGAATATTAAAAAATGTACTTCATGTAATGCAGGAAGCAAATATTTCAAACGAACTAAGGCAGCAAACAGTAAGAGCAAAATCGTGTTCCAAACATTAACTCTTTTTTTAAATGTCAATTAGCTTGTGAGTAATAAGACAAAATGTGACTGTCAGACAGAGAACTGTCAGAGCAAACGGCAGATTTTAGAAAGTCCTGCCGAAATAAATCTGCACCCGACTGCGACTGTCAGCGTTGAACTGCCGCCATTGCTGTCAAAGTCAGACACATCTCCAAAATTGTTGGAGCAAATTTTTAAGCAGGCTTCATCTTGATAAATTGACCACGTATTTGACATTTATACCATAACGTTACCGCCTAAAATAATCGTAAAACAAAATTTTGTGTAACAACAAGAGTAATATGTACCCCAAAAGCTTTCAAAGCGTCTGAAAGTTTTCTCCTCCGTTTTTGTTGGGGCTTGGCTCGAAATGCATCATGATTGGCCGCCCGAAGTCCACGTGTCTGTCGGACGTGCTCTCATTGGTCTACAATACCATCACGGATGAATAAATACTCAAAGGGCTTGCCAGGCAAGCCCTTTGAACCCTTTAAATACTCAATGGGCTTGCCTGGCAAGCCCTTTGAGTATTTATTCCATATTGCCCACTAGTTCACTAGTAAGGTCATTTTGACGCTTACTAGTGAACATGTAAGGCCATAAATGTGCCCACTAGTTCACTAGTAAGATCATTTTGAGGCTTACTAGTTGACATGTAAGCCACAAAACGCCCGCTAGTTCACTAGTAAGATAATTTTGAGGCTTCCAGTGAACATGTAAGCCACAGAACGCCCACTAGTTCACTAGTAAGATCATTTTGACGCTTACTAGTGAACATGTAAGCCACAAAACGCTCACTAGTTCACTAGTAAGGTCATTTTGACGCTTACTAGTGAACATGTAAGCCACAAAACGCTCACTGGTTCACTAGTAAGGTAATTTTGACGCTTACTAGTGAACATGTAAGCCACAAAACGCCCACTAGTTCCCTAGTAAGATAATTTTGACACTTATTTATGAACATGTCAGCCACAAAACGCTCACTCGTTCACTAGTAAGATCATTTTGACGCTTACTAGTGAACATGTAAGCCACAAAACGCCCACGAGTTCACTAGTAAGGTCATTTTGACGCTTACTAGTGAACATGTAAGCCACAAAACGCCCACTAGTTCACTAGTAAGATCATTTTGACGCTTACTAGTGAACATGTAAGGCCATAAATGTGCCCACTAGTTCACTAGTAAGTTCATTTTGAGGCTTACTAGTTGACATGTAAGCCACACATCGCCTACTAGTTCACTAGTAAGATCATTTTGAGGCTTACTAGTGAACATGTAAGCCACAAAACGCCCAATAGTTCACTAGTAAGATCATTTTGACGCTCACTAGTTTACTAGTAAGGTCATTTTGACGCTTACTAGTGAACATGTAAGCCACAAAACGCTCACTAGTTCACGAGTAAGGTCATTTTGACGCTTACTAGTGAACATGTAAGCCGCAAAACGCCCACTAGTTCACTAATAAGATAATTTTGACGCTTACTACTGAACATTTAAGGCCATAAATGTGCCCACTAGTTCACTGGTAAGATGATTTTGACGCTTACTAGTGAACATGTAAGGCCATAAATGTGCCCACTTGTAGTGCTAGTGACATTACACTGTACTTGCATTAAATGCAAATAAGGATGATTACGAAAACATGTAACGGTATCCTATTGGCTGTACGTTTCAAAATAGTGTCATCCCACCAGTCAGGGCTCATGATTTTGGAAATTCTGTGCCCACTTAGTTTTTTAAAACAACAATGGCGGACAGTGTCCTGAGACGTATTCGGCGAAGGTGCAGGGCAATAGAGAGTGCCTGTCATCAAGGGTCTGCCGGTGAAAGTGAAGCACGCGCGATAAACATTTCAATTGCTAATTTAAGAAGAGTTAGTGACCAGTTTAGCGCTGATACTATTCAAAGTTTGATTCAAAGTCCATTAGATCTCCGATCTGTCATCATTGCGGGACCCACTCCTAATGGTGGACGTGTTTGTTCCCATGTGGCACATCGTTTGCACACAGGTAAAATGGCTACCATTTTTTGTCATTGGTTTTTCGTATGTATTTTTATTCGAACTACACACGGGTTTTACTGACGACTTGCTGTGACTTACCTTCTATCACCCTGTCAAACGTCGTTTTATACCAGTGGTTTTCCTGCAAATCAGTAGACTATTAAGTAACGCGATGGCTGTACACTTTTAAGCAATAACTAGTGATCTTTTAGTTATTCAATTATAAGTTTGAATTATTTTTTTCTTGAGTAAAATGGTTAGAGAAAATAGCTGCTCGTGGTTTTGAAGCTGCATATACTTTTATGTACATCTGTGTCTATATGCCTGTACTGTATACAGTATATAAAAAACACGTAGTGATTCGTTTGCTTGAATTCCTTAATCCTTTTATTTCCATACTTTAGGTAGACGAGGAAGACCAGCACTTGACATTACAAGTGATCAAATTGAACTGCTCCCCACTCAGGGCTTTACAGTGAGAGCCATCACGGGGATGTTGGGTTGTTCCTCTTCATACCTGCATAAAAAAAATGACGTTTTTTTTCAGATTTCAGCCAGAAATAGATTTACTCCCATTCATGATGTTGACCTGGAGGAGCATGTCAGAAGATTGCACAGCCAATTTCCCAGATCAGGCTCGAAAGCAAGTGTTCTGCTACATACTCTTGTCCCTTCATGTATCTATCATTATATTCATTGTGAAAGTGTACTTTCTTTATTGTGTTGTTTTATGAACCTGTTGCAGATGATGAGGGTATACCTGCGTGCTGATGGTATTGTAGTACAAAGAAAAAGAGTTCGAGAAATCCTCAACCGTATTGAGCCAGCTGCTGCAGCCCAGAGATGGAGCCAGACTGTGGCTAGAAGAACATACTATGTGCCATTCCCCAATAGTTTATGGCACATAGATGGGCATATGCGTCTCATTCGGTAATAAGGGATCATCTTATATTTGTACTCGTGGGAGCATTAGAAAGCCATATTGTATGGACAGCACAGATTAAATTGAATTTTATCATTTGTATATCCAAGTTACACAAACTCCAAATTGCCTCCATGTAGTCTTAAGTGCACAGCAATACCTTCTCTACCGAGATGATATTTCAAACAAGATATGAAACTTGATTGTTTTCTTGTATTTAATCATTATTCTTTTCATGTTTGTTTTACAGGTGGGTGTTTGTGACACATGCCGGCATTGATGGGAATTCCAGGCTAATAACGTACCTTCAACTGGAGCACAGACAACACAGCTTTGACAGTGTTGAAATATTTTGTCCAAGCCACCTGCCTGTATGGGTTACCCTCCAGAGTAAGATCCGACCATGGTGGTGAAAACACTGGTTGCTCTTTTAATGAACCTACTGCAGGGACAAGACACCAAAATTATTTCTAGCTCCAGCCAACACCCCCTCACAATTTACTCACACCTCCCATGGCCTGATTATCCACCAACAGGGGCCCTTTTTGGATTATCATTTTGGCATAGGAACTTTCCTTTCCTATCCTAACCGAGTGAGATGAGCCGGTAGCACCTGGAGCAAAGATCGTCTAAATTTTAATAATGCTTAGGAAAGGTTCTGACCATCCTTTACGAAAGGAAAGGAGATATATTATGCAGCAGGAATATTTAAAGGGGAAGTCTTTTTTTATGTTGTTGTTGTTGTCGACCCCACCCGTGCCCCGACATTGGGGGACCGGGCCCTCACTCCGTCTCCTGGATCCCCAGACCCCCCTCCGCCGCCCAGCGGGCGAGCAGGGCCGCCACTCCGCTTGGGTTTCGCCAGAGGTCCTCCGGAGTCAGTGTGGTGGGTATGTTTCTGCAGGTGAACAGGTGTTGTGTGTCGTGCACTTGCGTGCCGCATAGCGCACAGAGTGGTGTTGGGTGTGTGTCCGGTGTAATGTTGTGTAGGTAGGAGTGGAGGGCTGGTGATTTGTTGGTTCGGAGTTGTGCTAGGAGTTGTCTGGTTCTGTGTGGTAGGTCTTGCTCTGATGGGTCTATTTCTGGTGCTGGTGCATGTATTACTTTGTTGTGTTGTCTGGTGTCCAAGTGTGTTTGTACAAAGTGGGTGTGTATGTCTTTCATGTTCTGTTTTATGGTGTCGTTGTTGGTGTCCTGTGGTGCTGTGTCTTTGTTGTGTGTGTAGTTGTTGTTGTGGAAGATTGTTTGTTTCTTTTGTCTGGGTGGTGGTGGTTGTTGAGTGGGTGGGTTGGGTGTTGGGCTTTTTGTCTGATTTGCGATGCGTGTAGTTTTAGATGGGTGTTCAGTGGGAGAGTTTTTGTTTCCTCATGCAAGTGTTGTATGTTTGTGTCTTGTGTGCATCCTGTTGCTATTCTGAGTGCGGTGTTCTGTGTGGTCTGGAGTTTTGTCTTGTTTGTGTCCGATAGTGTTGGTGACCATATAGTGTTTGCGTATTCGAGGCGTGTGAGTGTGGTTGCTTTGTATGTGGTGAGTATAGTTTCTTTGGATTTTCCCCAGTGAGTGGTTGTTAAGGCTTTAAGTATTTTGTTTGATTGCTTGGCGCGGGTTAGAGTGTGTTGTGTGTGTTTTGAGAAGGTGAGTTTGGGGTCCCATGTTAATCCCAGTATTTTGCGTTCGCGGACTGTGGGTAGGGTGGTGTTATCTATTTGTAAAGTGAGTCTGTTGCTGTATTCTGCCGGATCCGGTGTGAACAGAGTGGTGGTGGTTTTGTCTGCGTTGAGTGTGAGTTGGTTCTGTTTTGTCCAGTTGTATATGTCGTGGAGATATTTTTGTACTTGTTGTTGTGCCTGTTGTGGTTTGACATGTGTGGATAGAATGGTGATGTCGTCTGCATATGTAACTGTGTGTACATTTGGAGGTGGTTGTGGTAAGTCATCCATGTATATGTTGAATAGTGTTGGTGAAAGTACTCCCCCCTGTGGTACCCCCGTTTTCGTGTTTCTGTGTTCTGATGTTTCCCCCCGGTATTGAGTGTATTGTCTGCGTCCCCTTATGTAGTTGAAGATGTATTTGATGATGATGTTTGGGGTGTTAGTGTTGTTGAGTTTGTTTGTGAGTGTGTGTAGGTTTACCGTGTCAAAGGCTTTGGACATGTCTAGGGCTATGGCAACTGTTCGTTGTGGTGGTTTTTGTTGATTGAAACCTGTGGCTATGATGTTGTGTATGTGGTGTAGTGCTGTGGTTGTGGAGTGTTGTTTTCGGAAGCCGTGTTGGTGAGAGGGTAGTTGAGTGTTGTTGGTAATGAAGGGTAGTATTACCTTTTCCATTGTTTTGGCTATTGGGCTGAGTAGTGCTATTGGTCTGTAGGATGGGCCGAGTGCGTGGTTTTTGTTGGGTTTTGGTATTGGGATTATTTTTGCAGTCTTCCATATTGCGGGGATGGTGTTGGTGTTGAGTGATGTGTTGTAAGTGTGTGTGAGTAGTGTTATTGCTTTGGGGCCTAGGTGTTTCAGATGTCTGATGTTTATGTTGTCTGGGCCTGTGGAGTTGTTGCTTTTGGAGCGTTGTAGTGCTTGTTTGACTTGTTGTTCTGTGATGGTTATGGGCGTGGTGTTGAGTTTTCGTATTTTGCGTTGTAGTTGTCTGTATGTTCTGTTGGTTTTGTGTTGTATTATGTTGGTGAATTGTTTGTTGAATGCTCGTGCTTTCTGTTTGTTGGATATTGCCGTGTGTTGTCCGAACTGTATTGTGGTGTTTTCTGGTGCTTTTTGTTCTTTGTTAGATAGTCTTGTTACTGTGTTCCAGAGTATGTATTGTTTGTGTCTGTGGTTCCATGCATCCGTTAAGTGTTCTTTCCATAGCTCTTGTTTGTGTTTTTGGATTTGTTTGTCTATTTCTTTGTTTAGGTCTGTGATGCGTGGGTCTTGGTGGTTTTGTTGTCTGATGTCGTTTCTTTGGCTGATGAGTGTTCTGATGTGTTGTGGTAGGAGAAGTGATTTGCTTTTTATTTTTCCGTGGGGTATGTGGTGTTTGTCTGCTGTAAGTATGAGGTTTGTGAGCATGGTGTTGGCTGTGTGGATGTTGTCAGGTATGGTTAAGTTCTCCAGTGCTGATTCTATTTCAGAGGTGTATCCTTCCCAGTCTGCTTTCCTGTAATTTGTGTAAGTTTGAAGGTGTTGTTGTAGGCGGAAAGGAGCACGCGTGTTGTGTGTGATTTTGATAGGAAGGTGGTCTGAACTGAGTGCGTGTATTGTGGTCCATGTTGTTCTGTTTGTGATGCTGTTGCTGGCTGTTGTGATGTCCGGTGATGTTGGTTGTTGGTTGATGTTTGTAGGTTTTCTGGTAGGTGTGTTTGCGTTTAGAGTGATTTGTTGGGAGTTCTGTAGTATGTCTGCAATGAGGGTGCCTCTGTGGTCGTCGTAGGGAGAGTGCCATTGTGTTGAGTGAGCGTTGATGTCTGCGGTTAGAATGGTGTTGTTCAGCGAGTTTATGTATTGGAAGGTGTTGGTGATGTCTGTGTCTTCTGTGGCGTGGTCTGGTCGGGTGGTATCTCTGGGGGGTATATACATGTTGCATATGTGTAGTCTTTTGTGGTTAGTTATGTGAATCTTTACGGTTTGAATTTCTGTAGTGTTGGTGTTAATGTTGTTGGGGATGTTCATGGGAGTGAATGTGTATCTACTGTTTATCTATAAAAAAAATCCTCGTCTCACCCCTCAGGTGGTGTCCATCCCTCATTCAGCTGGGGTCCTCTACCAGAGGCCAGGAAGCTTGAGGGTTCTGCGCAGTATCCTTGCCGTTCCCAGCACTGCACATTTCTGGACTGAGATGTCCGATGTTGTTCCCGGGATCTGTTGCAACCACTCATCATCTAGTTTGGGGGTCACTGCCCCGAGTGCTCCGACCACCACAGGCACGACTGTCCCCTTTACCTTCCAGGCTCTCTCCAGCTCCTCTCTGAGCCCTTGGGATTTCTCGAGTTTCTCGTGTTCCTTCTTTCTGATGTTTCCAGCACTTGGGACCGCTACATCCACTACAACGGCTTTCCTCTGCCCTTTATCTATCATCAGGATATCTGGTTGGTTCGCCATTACCATCTTGTCAGTCTGGATCTGGAAGTCCCATAGGATCTTCGCTCTGTCATTCTCCACCACCTTCGGAGGTGTTTCCCATTTTGACCTTGGGGTGTCCAGTCCATACTCCGCACAGATGTTTCGGTAGACTATGCCAGCCACCTGGTTATGGCGTTCCATATAGGCTTTCCCTGCCAGCACCTTACACCCTGCAGTTATGTGTTAGATCGTCTCAGGTGCCTCTTTGCACAACCTACACCTTGGGTCTTGGTTGGTGTGGTATATCTAGGCCTCGATGGCTCTGGTGCTCAGGGCCTGCTCCTGAGCAGCCAGGATGAGTGCCTCTGTGCTGTCCTTCAGGCCAGCCCTCTCTAGAACTCTGATCGGACTTCTTGAGATTGGCTACGGCAGTTATTGTCCGGTGGTACATCCCGTGTAGGGGCTTGTCCTCCCATGATGGTCCCTCTTCCAGCACCTCATCTTCTGTTCCCCATTGTCTGAGACATTCTCTGAGTACATCATCCGTTGGTGCCTTCTCCTTGATGTATTTGTGGAGCTTGGATGTTTCATCCTGGACAGTGGCTCTCACACTCACTAGTCCCCGGCCTCCTTCCTTTCGGCTTGTGTACAGTCTCAGGGTGCTGGATTTGGTATGGAACCCTCCATGCATGGTAACGAGCTTTCGGGTCTTAACATCCGTGGTCTGAATCTCTTCCTTTGGCCACCTTATTTTTCCTGCAGGGTATCTGATCACTGGAAAGGGCATAGCTGTTTATTGCCCGGGTCTTATTCTTGCCATTGAGCTGGCTTCTTAGGACTTGCCTCACTCGCTGGAGGTATTTGGCCGTAGCCGCTTTCCTTGTTGCCAGTTTGAGGTTGCCATTGGCTTGTGGTATACCGAGGTACTTGTAGCTGTCCTCAATGTCTGCTATTGTTCCTTCAGGGAGTGAGACCCCTTCAGTGCGGACTACCCTTCCTCTCTTAGTCACCATCCGACTACATTTCTCCAGCACGAATGACATCCCGATGTCGCTGCTGTAGATCTTGATTGTGTGGATCAGGGAGTCTATGTCCCTTTCGCTCTTAGCAAACAGCTACATGTCATCCTTGTAGAGGAGGTGACTGATCGTAGCTCCATTTCTGAGGCGGTATCCATGGCCTGTCTTGGTGATTACTTGGCTTAGGGGGTTCAGTCCTATGCAGGACAGCAGTGGGGAGAGTGCATCACCTTGGTATATGCCACATTTGATGGACACTTGGGTAAGTGGCTTGCCATTGGCTTCAAGTGTGGTTTTCCACATCCTCATCAAGTTCGCAACGAAGGCTCTTAGGGTCCTGTTCACCTTATACACATCCAAGCATTCAGTGATCCATGTATGTGGCATCGAGTCATAGGCTTTCTTTTAATCAATCCAGGCTGTGCACAGGTTGGTACATCGGGACCTGCAGTCTTGTGCGACTGTTCTGTCAACCAGGAGCTGATGTTTGGCTCCCCTGGTATCTCTACCAATGCCCTTCCGTGCTTCGCTCATGTATTGATCCATGTGTGCACTTATCTTAGCCGCAACATGAGCTTCCAAAATTGTGGAGGGACAGGTTATTGGCCGATAGTTGGATGCGACTGCACCCTTTGAGGGATCTTTCATGATAAGGATCGTTCGCCCTTCGGTTAGCCATCCTGGGTGAGTCCCATCCCTAGGCAGCTGGTTCATTTGTGCTGCTGGGCGCTCATGGAGTGCTGTGAGTCTCTTTAGCCAGTAAGTGTGGACCATGTCCGGGCCTGGTGCTGTCCAGTCCTTCATATTTGAGACTATTTCCTTTATGTCTGCCACTATTATGGTAATTGGGTTCTGTTCAGGGAGGTGTCTGTGCTCCTCTCTTTGGGTGACCAGCCATTGTGCACTGCTGTTATGTGCAACCTCCTTCTCCCATCTGCCTCTCCAGTACCTTTCAGTTTCCAGTCTTGGTGGATCAGCTCTGTTGTTAGGACCCTGCCACTGAGCGTACACTTTCGCAGGTTGTGTTGCAAACAGCCTGTTTATTCGTCTGGCCTCATTCTCTTTCGTGTACCGCTTTAGGCGGCTGGACAAGGCTTGGAGCCTTTGTTTCGAGTGCTTCATATATGGTCATCTGGATGTACCTCTCAGGATCGGCCTTTTCATCACACCTCTCTGGACCTCAGTCAATTGACTCACATCTTTCCGAGCCGCCTTGATCTTAGCCTCCAACCGTCTTTTCCATGGTCGGTAATGTATCTCATGGCTTCCATGGTTGCCCTTATAGCCAAGCATCTCAAGGATCACTGATGCTGAAGCGTATATCAGTTCATTTCCGTGATCGTTACGGTAAGGATCGCCCTCAGTGCTGAATTCACACTTTCCAAGAGACTTTCAGGTGGTACTTCACATAGCCGTTGTAATCGGATTCTAGGTTTCCCAGCTTTCATTCTTGCCATGATCTTAGCTTTCAGGTCAGTTGCTGCCTCGCTCAGCATTTCATTCATTGGGGCTGGCCTCCCAATCTCATCATCTGCATTCACTCTGGTATGAACTCCTCCTCTGATCTGGCAGCCTGGGGCCCCTCACCATGGAACCTGCGTTGTACCTCATCAATCTCAAGTTGTGACAGCAGTTGCCGTTTGTGGATGTTGGAACACTGAGTTACGAGTTGTTTCGTGGCCACCCGTGACTGTGGGTTTCGAAGTAACCATTTAGCCCACATTCTCTCCATGTAACCTCTCTGACTAGGCTTGCTTGAGTAGTAGCATTCCAACAGAGCCATGTTATTGCATCTTGCCCATCTCTGCTCCATTTTTCATCAAGGTGCTCTGGTTCCCCAGCACCTGACGCAGACCTTGTTTGGCCGGGCGACGTCTGAGCTGGCATGTCATTCATTTTATTGTCTCTCATCATTGTATGAGGTACGCATTAGCGTGAAGGCTCTTGCCCAAGGACCCACACTGGATGGTGTTATGTGCTCATTTTTTGCCCCAAGTGGGGAGCGGAGGGACGGGCGCTGGGGGGGGGACCATCGTGGTGGGGCGGGCCCCTACGCGGGATGTGCTACCGGACCGTGGCTGAGGTGGCTGATCTCAAGAAGTCCTATCGGTGGCTGGAGGGGACTGGCCTGGGGGACAGCGCAGGGGCGCTCATCCTGGCTGCTCAGGAGCTGGCCTTGGGCGCCGGAGCCGTCGAGGCCCGGATGTGCCGCGCCGGACAGGACCCGGGGTGTGGGTTGTGCGGGGAGGCGCCTGGGACGATCCGGCACGTGGCTGCGGGGTGTGGGATGCTGGCAGGGGGGGCCTGCGTGGAGCGCCATGGCCAGGTGGCTGGCGTGGTCTGCCGAGGCATCTGTGCGGAGTGTGGACTGGGGGCCCCGGGGTCGGAGTGGGGGGCACCTCCGAGGGTGGTGGAGGGTGGCGGAGCGGGGATCCTGTGGGACTTCCGGATCCAGACTGGCGGGATGGTGGTGGCGAGCCAGCCAGATGTCGTGGTCGTGGATGGGGGGCGGAGGAGGGCCGTTGTGGTGGATGTGGCGGTCCCAGGTGGTGGAGGCATCGGGAGGGGGGAGCATGGGGGGCTCGGGGGGTACCAGGGGCTCGGGGAGGGGCTGGGGAGGGCCTGGGGGGTGGGGGTGGCGGTCGTGCCTGTGGTGGTCGGGGCGCTCGGGGCAGTGACCCCCGGACTGGATGGGTGGTTGCGACAGATCCCGGGACCAGCGTCGGACATCTCGGTCCGGAGGTGTGCGGTGCTGGGAGCGGCGGGGGTACTGCGCGGGGCCCTCGGGCTTCCTGGCCTCTGGTGGAGGACCCGAGCTGAATGAGGGACGGACACCACCCGAGGACACCTCCTATTGGCTCCATGATAAGAGCTCCACCCAGCAAAGAATTAACCCTTTAAAACCTGATTCTGAGCTTTCACAATTATTTACCGCCATTTGCGTAATATCTACAGTATACAGAAGGAATCAAGCAATTTTTACCAATGTATCTGTAGGTGATGTTTATTTATTATGTACACAGAGATAAAGAGTAATGGCACAGCTCTGCAGTATCTTTCCACTTTTATATATGTATGCTATACTAAATAAAATGAATAGGGCACCATATAATGCAACAGTTATGCAACTCCCTAAATAATGATGTGAATTTTAAGTTGTTGCTAAATCAGTTAGGATGTTATAATTTGTGGTGTAGATGCGAATTTAGGAGAGCAGGACAATATATCGCATTGCAATTGGAGCAGCAGCTTGGTTGATGATGTCCCCAAACCGGCTCATCTATTATATTTGTCGTGCAATACAATGAAAATGAGCACAATTGCAAAACATAGGCTTCTTATATTTTAAAATAAAATAATCACATGTTTACAGTTCTGGGGTTTCTACAATCATGAATGGAGGCATTATTTACAGCAGGTTGATGTTGTTGTTGTTGTTGTCGACCCCACCCGTGCCCCGACATTGGGGGACCGGGCCCTCACTCCGTCTCCCGGATCCCCAGACCCCCCTCCGCCGCCCAGCGGGCGAGCAGGGCCGCCACTCCGCTTGGGTTTCGCCAGAGGTCCTCCGGAGTCAGTGTGGTGGGTATGTTTGTGCAGGTGAACAGGTGTTGTGTGTCGTGCACTTGCGTGCCGCATAGCGCACAGAGTGGTGTTGGGTGTGTGTCCGGTGTAATGTTGTGTAGGTAGGAGTGGAGGGCTGGTGATTTGTTGGTTCGGAGTTGTGCTAGGAGTTGTCTGGTTCTGTGTGGTAGGTCTTGCTCTGATGGGTCTATTTCTGGTGCTGGTGCATGTATTACTTTGTTGTGTTGTCTGGTGTCCAAGTGTGTTTGTACAAAGTGGGTGTGTATGTCTTTCATGTTCTGTTTTATGGTGTCGTTGTTGGTGTCCTGTGGTGCTGTGTCTTTGTTGTGTGTGTAGTTGTTGTTGTGGAAGATTGTTTGTTTCTTTTGTCTGGGTGGTGGTGGTTGTTGAGTGAGTGGGTGTAGTGGGTGGGTTGGGTGTTGGGCTTTTTGTCTGATTTGCGATGCGTGTAGTTTTAGATGGGTGTTCAGTGGGAGAGTTTTTGTTTCCTCATGCAAGTGTTGTATGTTTGTGTCTTGTGTGCATCCTGTTGCTATTCTGAGTGCGGTGTTCTGTGTGGTCTGGAGTTTTGTCTTGTTTGTGTCCGATAGTGTTGGTGACCATATAGTGTTTGCGTATTCGAGGCGTGTGAGTGTGGTTGCTTTGTATGTGGTGAGTATAGTTTCTTTGGATTTTCCCCAGTGAGTGGTTGTTAAGGCTTTAAGTATTTTGTTTGATTGCTTGGCGCGGGTTAGAGTGTGTTGTGTGTGTTTTGAGAAGGTGAGTTTGGGGTCCCATGTTAATCCCAGTATTTTGGGTTCGCGGACTGTGGGTAGGGTGGTGTTATCTATTTGTAAAGTGAGTCTGTTGCTGTATTCTGCCGGATCCGGTGTGAACAGAGTGGTGGTGGTTTTGTCTGCGTTGAGTGTGAGTTGGTTCTGTTTTGTCCAGTTGTATATGTCGTGGAGATATTTTTGTACTTGTTGTTGTGCCTGTTGTGGTTTGACATGTGTGGATAGAATGGTGATGTCGTCTGCATATGTAACTGTGTGTACATTTGGAGGTGGTTGTGGTAAGTCTGCCATGTATATGTTGAATAGTGTTGGTGAAAGTACTCCCCCCTGTGGTACCCCCGTTTTCGTGTTTCTATGTTCTGATGTTTCCCCCCGGTATTGAGTGTATTGTCTGCGTCCCCTTATGTAGTTGAAGATGTATTTGATGATGATGTTTGGGGTGTTAGTGTTGTTGAGTTTGTTTGTGAGTGTGTGTAGGTTTACCGTGTCAAAGGCTTTGGACATGTCTAGGGCTATGGCAACTGTTCGTTGTGGTGGTTTTTGTTGATTGAAACCTGTGGCTATGATGTTGTGTATGTGGTGTAGTGCTGTGGTTGTGGAGTGTTGTTTTCGGAAGCCGTGTTGGTGAGAGGGTAGTTGAGTGTTGTTGGTAATGAAGGGTAGTATTACCTTTTCCATTGTTTTGGCTATTGGGCTGAGTAGTGCTATTGGTCTGTAGGATGGGCCGAGTGCGTGGTTTTTGTTGGGTTTTGGTATTGGGATTATTTTTGCAGTCTTCCATATTGCGGGGATGGTGTTGGTGTTGAGTGATGTGTTGTAAGTGTGTGTGAGTAGTGTTATTGCTTTGGGGCCTAGGTGTTTCAGATGTCTGATGTTTATGTTGTCTGGGCCTGTGGAGTTGTTGTTTTTGGAGCGTTGTAGTGCTTGTTTGACTTGTTGTTCTGTGATGGTTATGGGCGTGGTGTTGAGTTTTCGTATTTTGCGTTGTAGTTGTCTGTATGTTCTGTTGGTTTTGTGTTGTATTATGTTGGTGAATTGTTTTTTGAATGCTCGTGCTTTCTGTTTGTTGGATATTGCCGTGTGTTGTCCGAACTGTATTGTGGTGTTTTCTGGTGCTTTTTGTTCTTTGTTAGATAGTCTTGTTACTGTGTTCCAGAGTATGTATTGTTTGTGTCTGTGGTTCCATGCATCCGTTAAGTGTTCTTTCCATAGCTCTTGTTTGTGTTTTTGGATTTGTTTGTCTATTTCTTTGTTTAGGTCTGTGATGCGTGGGTCTTGGTGGTTTTGTTGTCTGATGTCGTTTCTTTGGCTGATGAGTGTTCTGATGTGTTGTGGTAGGAGAAGTGATTTGCTTTTTATTTTTCCGTGGGGTATGTGGTGTTTGTCTGCTGTAAGTATGAGGTTTGTGAGCATGGTGTTGGCTGTGTGGATGTTGTCAGGTATGGTTAAGTTCTCCAGTGCTGATTCTATTTCAGAGGTGTATCCTTCCCAGTCTGCTTTCCTGTAATTTGTGTAAGTTTGAAGGTGTTGTTGTAGGCGGAAAGGAGCACGCGTGTTGTGTGTGATTTTGATAGGAAGGTGGTCTGAACTGAGTGCGTGTATTGTGGTCCATGTTGTTCTGTTTGTGATGCTGTTGCTGGCTGTTGTGATGTCCGGTGATGTTGGTTGTTGGTTGATGTTTGTAGGTTTTCTGGTAGGTGTGTTTGCGTTTAGAGTGATTTGTTGGGAGTTCTGTAGTATGTCTGCAATGAGGGTGCCTCTGTGGTCGTCGTAGGGAGAGTGCCATTGTGTTGAGTGAGCGTTGATGTCTGCGGTTAGAATGGTGTTGTTCAGCGAGTTTATGTATTGGAAGGTGTTGGTGATGTCTGTGTCTTCTGTGGCGTGGTCTGGTCGGGTGGTATCTCTGGGGGGTATATACATGTTGCATATGTGTAGTCTTTTGTGGTTGGTTATGTGAATCTTTACGGTTTGAATTTCTGTAGTGTTGGTGTTAATGTTGTTGGGGATGTTCATGGGAGTGAATGTGACTGATTTGTGAATGTATGTGAGCAGTCCTCCTCCCTTGTGTTCTCTGTCTTTCCTAATGCTGGTGTAGTTGGTGAGACGAGGTGTGTTGTGTTGTTTTTCTAGTTTGGTTTCTTGTATGGTGATGATGTCTGCGTGCCTTTGTGACGCGAGTTCTTCTAGTTCTGTTTTCTTGTTTTGGATGCCGTTGATTTTTATTTGTAGTATGGTCAGTGTGTGTTTGTTGTTTTTGTTGGTGGGTGTTGTTCTTTGTGGGTTGTTCGGGGGTTGTGGTGTTGGGGTGTTTGTTGTTTGCGTGTGTGTTCTGCATGTCCACGTGTTTGTGTATTGGCGGGTGGTGATGCCGGAGCAATGTCTGTGTATCCAGTGTGGGTGTGTTGAGTTGCATCTGAGTGAGGTTTGTCTGCGTGTGATGATTCTATTGCAGCTATTGCAGGTCCAGGTTTGGGGGGGTGGTCTTGTGTTTGTTGTATCTCTGTTGGAGTTGTCTGTCCGTGTTGCCTTTGAGGGTAGTGTTGGTGAGGCGAGTGTGTTGTTTTGGTCTGTTTGTGCTCTGCTGCCTGTTGGTGTCCTACGAGGTGTTGTTGTTCGTGGTGGTGTTTTGGGATGTAGTCTGCATTTCCATGTTATGTTGTATTGTCTAGTGTTTATGTTTGTGCAATGTTTGTGTACCCAGTGTGGTGTGTGGTGGTTGCATCTGAAGGATGTCTGTCTTCTTGTAATCTGTTGTGTGCAAATGTCGCATGTCCAGGTAGTTTGTTGTGTGTGTGTTTGTTGCGTGCGTGAGAGTGTCTGTGTGGGCCCCGGATTTGTCTCTATGTCCCCCGCCTGGAGCAAAAGGTCCGCCCGCCACCCTGCCAGGTTCAGGGGGCGGTTAGCCGAAAAAAAAAAAACGGCCGTAAGGGCACCCCGTTCGGGGTGCAGGGATTGGTTCCTTGATTTGTCCCCCCGTTCGGGGGGAACCCTCCAACTGCGAGTAAGCCAAGGAGTTTGGAGGTACAGCAGGTTGACAGCAGTGTGATCGAGCAGATTAGATGGAGTAGAATTTGAATGGGGCTTCACTGATTTATTTCATACAATTCATATCTAAAACACAGTTGAAAAATATTTGATTGTTAAAATATTTAAATACAAGAACTATATCAAGAAATTAACAAAACATAGTTTTTTTAGTTAGGAGAAAAGTCTAAAAACATATCACAAATGACAAACGTTGTGCCTCTCCTCCTCCTGTTCTTCAATGAAGCTGATCACCCTCCAGCTCCCGTTAGAAACATCGTGCTGCTGAAGGTGTGCCGGCAGAATGGTTGTGATACAGGAGGCGCTGTGGACTCTCCCAGAAACGAGGACCTAGTTTAGTTGTAGATCCAGTAAAACATAGTGCAAATGTGACATTATTTATAATGCACAGTTACAGTCTTGTGAATATTAAAAAATGTATTTCATGTAATGCAGGAAGCGAATATTTCAAACGAACTAAGGCAGCAAACAGTAAGAGCAAAATCGTGTTCCAAACATTAACTCTTTTTTTAAATGTCAATTAGCTTGTGAGTAATAAGACAAAATGTGACTGTCAGACAGAGAACTGTCAGAGCAAACGGCAGATTTTAGAAAGTCCTGCCGAAATAAATCTGCACCCGACTGCGACTGTCAGCATTGAACTGCCGCCATTGCTGTCAAAGTCAGACACATCTCCAAAATTGTTGGAGCAAATTTTTAAGCAGGCTTCATCTTGATAAATTGACCACGTATTTGACATTTATACCATAACGTTACCGCCTAAAATAATCGTAAAACAAAATTTTGTGTAACAACAAGAGTAATATGTACCCCAAAAGCTTTCAAAGCGTCTGAAAGTTTTCTCCTCCGTTTTTGTTGGGGCTTGGCTCGAAATGCATCATGATTGGCTGCCCGAAGTCCACGTGTCTGTCGGACGTGCTCTCATTGGTCTACAATACCATCACGGATGAATAAATACTCAAAGGGCTTGCCAGGCAAGCCCTTTGAACCCTTTAAATACTCAATGGGCTTGCCTGGCAAGCCCTTTGAGTATTTATTCCATATTGCCCACTAGTTCACTAGTAAGGTCAATTTGACGCTTACTAGTGAACATGTAAGGCCATAAATGTGCCCACTAGTTCACTAGTAAGATCATTTTGAGGCTTACTAGTTGACATGTAAGCCACAAAACGCCCGCTAGTTCACTAGTAAGATAATTTTGAGGCTTCTAGTGAACATGTAAGCCACAGAACGCCCACTAGTTCACTAGTAAGATAATTTTGACGCTTACTAGTGAACATGTAAGCCACAAAACGCTCACTAGTTCACTAGTAAGGTCATTTTGACGCTTACTAGTGAACATGTAAGCCACAAAACGCTCACTGGTTCACTAGTAAGGTAATTTTGACACTTACTAGTGAACATGTAAGCCACAAAACGCCCACTAGTTCCCTAGTAAGATCATTTTGACGCTTATTTATGAACATGTCAGCCACAAAACGCTCACTCGTTCACTAGTAAGATCATTTTGACGCTTACTAGTGAACATGTAAGCCACAAAACGCCCACTAGTTCACGAGTAAGGTCATTTTGACGCTTACTAGTGAACATGTAAGCCACAAAACGCTCACTGGTTCACTAGTAAGGTAATTTTGACACTTACTAGTGAACATGTAAGCCACAAAACGCCCACTAGTTCCCTAGTAAGATCATTTTGACGCTTATTTATGAACATGTCAGCCACAAAACGCTCACTCGTTCACTAGTAAGATCATTTTGACGCTTACTAGTGAACATGTAAGCCACAAAACGCCCACTAGTTCACTAGTAAGGTCATTTTGACGCTTACTAGTGAACATGTAAGCCACAAAACGCCCACTAGTTCACTAGTAAGATCATTTTGACGCTTACTAGTGAACATGTAAGGCCATAAATGTGCCCACTAGTTCACTAATAAGTTCATTTTGAGGCTTACTAGTTGACATGTAAGCCACACATCGCCTACTAGTTCACTAGTAAGATCATTTTGAGGCTTACTAGTGAACATGTAAGCCACAAAACGCTCACTAGTTCACTATCCATCCATCCATCCATAATAAGATAATTTTGACGCTTACTACTGAACATTTAAGGCCATAAATGTGCCCACTAGTTCACTGGTAAGATGATTTTGACGCTTACTAGTGAACATGTAAGGCCATAAATGTGCCCACTTGTAGTGCTAGTGACATTACACTGTACTTGCATTAAATGCAAATAAGGATGATTACGAAAACATGTAACGGTATCCTATTGGCTGTACGTTTCAAAATAGTGTCATCCCACCAGTCAGGGCTCATGATTTTGGAAATTCTGTGCCCACTTAGTTTTTTAAAACAACAATGGCGGACAGTGTCCTGAGACGTATTCGGCGAAGGTGCAGGGCAATAGAGAGTGCCTGTCATCAAGGGTCTGCCGGTGAAAGTGAAGCACGCGCGATAAACATTTCAATTGCTAATTTAAGAAGAGTTAGTGACCAGTTTAGCGCTGATACTATTCAAAGTTTGATTCAAAGTCCAATAGATCTCCGATCTGTCATCATTGCGGGACCCACTCCTAATGGTGGACGTGTTTGTTCCCATGTGGCACATCGTTTGCACACAGGTAAAATGGCTACCATTTTTTGTCATTGGTTTTTCGTATGTATTTTTATTCGAACTACACACGGGTTTTACTGACGACTTGCTGTGACTTACCTTCTATCACCCTGTCAAACGTCGTTTTATACCAGTGGTTTTCCTGCAAATCAGTAGACTATTAAGTAACGCGATGGCTGTACACTTTTAAGCAATAACTAGTGATCTTTTAGTTATTCAATTATAAGTTTGAATTATTTTTTTCTTGAGTAAAATGGTTAGAGAAAATAGCTGCTCGTGGTTTTGAAGCTGCATATACTTTTATGTACATCTGTGTCTATATGCCTGTACTGTATACAGTATATAAAAAAACACGTAGTGATTCGTTTGCTTGAATTCCTTAATCCTTTTATTTCCATACTTTAGGTAGACGAGGAAGACCAGCACTTGACATTACAAGGGATCAAATTGAACTGCTCCCCACTCAGGGCTTTACAGTGAGAGCCATCACTGAGATGTTGTGTTGTTCCTCTTCATACCTGCATAAAAAAATGAAGTTTTTTCAGATTTCAGCCAGAAATAGATTTACTCCCATTCATGATGTTGACCTGGAAGAGCATGTCAGAAGATTGCACAGCCAATTTCCCAGATCAGGCTCGGAAGCAAGTGTTCTGCTACATACTCTTGTCCCTTCATGTATATATCATTATATTCATTGTGAAAGTGTACTTTCTTTATTGTGTTGTTTTATGAACCTGTTGCAGATGATGAGGGCATACCTGCGTGCTGTGGTATTGTAGTACAAAGAAAAAGAGTTCGAGAAATCCTCAACCGTATTGAGCCAGCTGCTGCAGCCCAGAGATGGAGCCAGACTGTGGCTAGAAGAACATACTATGTGCCATTCCCCAATAGTTTATGGCACATAGATGGGCATATGCGTCTCATTCGGTAATAAGGGATCATCTTATATTTGTACTCGTGGGAGCATTAGAAAGCCATATTGTATGGACAGCACAGATTAAATTGAATTTTATCATTTGTATATCCAAGTTACACAAACTCCAAATTGCCTCCATGTAGTCTTAAGTGCACAGCAATACCTTCTCTACCGAGATGATATTTCAAACAAGATATGAAACTTGATTGTTTTCTTGTATTTAATCATTATTCTTTTCATGTTTGTTTTACAGGTGGGTGTTTGTGACACATGCCGGCATTGATGGGAATTCCAGGCTAATAACGTACCTTCAACTGGAGCACAGACAACACAGCTTTGACAGTGTTGAAATATTTTGTCCAAGCCACCTGCCTGTATGGTTTACCCTCCAGAGTAAGATCAGACCATGGTGGTGAAAACACTGGTTGCTCTTTTAATGAACCTACTGCAGGGACAAGACACCAAAATTATTTCTAGCTCCAGCCAACACCCCCTCACAATTTACTCACACCTCCCATGGCCTGATTATCCACCAACAGGGGCCCTTTTTGGATTATCATTTTGGCATAGGAACTTTCCTTTCCTATCCTAACCGAGTGAGATGAGCCGGTAGCACCTGGAGCAAAGATCGTCTAAATTTTAATAATGCTTAGGAAAGGTTCTGACCATCCTTTACGAAAGGAAAGGAGATATATTATGCAGCAGGAATATTTAAAGGGGAAGTCTTTTTTTATGTTGTTGTTGTTGTTGTTGTTGTCGACCCCACCCGTGCCCCGACATTGGGGGACCGGGCCCTCACTCCGTCTCCCGGATCCCCAGACCCCCCTCCTCCGCCCAGCGGGCGAGCAGGGCCGCCACTCCGCTTGGGTTTCGCCAGAGGTCCTCCGGAGTCAGTGTGGTGGGTATGTTTGTGCAGGTGAACAGGTGTTGTGTGTCGTGCACTTGCGTGCCGCATAGCGCACAGAGTGGTGTTGGGTGTGTGTCCGGTGTAATGTTGTGTAGGTAGGAGTGGAGGGCTGGTGATTTGTTGGTTCGGAGTTGTGCTAGGAGTTGTCTGGTTCTGTGTGGTAGGTCTTGCTCTGATGGGTCTATTTCTGGTGCTGGTGCATGTATTACTTTGTTGTGTTGTCTGGTGTCCAAGTGTGTTTGTACAAAGTGGGTGTGTATGTCTTTCATGTTCTGTTTTATGGTGTCGTTGTTGGTGTCCTGTGGTGCTGTGTCTTTGTTGTGTGTGTAGTTGTTGTTGTGGAAGATTGTTTGTTTCTTTTGTCTGGGTGGTGGTGGTTGTTGAGTGAGTGGGTGTAGTGGGTGGGTTGGGTGTTGGGCTTTTTGTCTGATTTGCGATGCGTGTAGTTTTAGATGGGTGTTCAGTGGGAGAGTTTTTGTTTCCTCATGCAAGTGTTGTATGTTTGTGTCTTGTGTGCATCCTGTTGCTATTCTGAGTGCGGTGTTCTGTGTGGTCTGGAGTTTTGTCTTGTTTGTGTCCGATAGTGTTGGTGACCATATAGTGTTTGCGTATTCGAGGCGTGTGAGTGTGGTTGCTTTGTATGTGGTGAGTATAGTTTCTTTGGATTTTCCCCAGTGAGTGGTTGTTAAGGCTTTAAGTATTTTGTTTGATTGCTTGGCGCGGGTTAGAGTGTGTTGTGTGTGTTTTGAGAAGGTGAGTTTGGGGTCCCATGTTAATCCCAGTATTTTGGGTTCGCGGACTGTGGGTAGGGTGGTGTTATCTATTTGTAAAGTGAGTCTGTTGCTGTATTCTGCCGGATCCGGTGTGAACAGAGTGGTGGTGGTTTTGTCTGCGTTGAGTGTGAGTTGGTTCTGTTTTGTCCAGTTGTATATGTCGTGGAGATATTTTTGTACTTGTTGTTGTGCCTGTTGTGGTTTGACATGTGTGGATAGAATGGTGATGTCGTCTGCATATGTAACTGTGTGTACATTTGGAGGTGGTTGTGGTAAGTCTGCCATGTATATGTTGAATAGTGTTGGTGAAAGTACTCCCCCCTGTGGTACCCCCGTTTTCGTGTTTCTGTGTTCTGATGTTTCCCCCCGGTATTGAGTGTATTGTCTGCGTCCCCTTATGTAGTTGAAGATGTATTTGATGATGATGTTTGGGGTGTTAGTGTTGTTGAGTTTGTTTGTGAGTGTGTGTAGGTTTACCGTGTCAAAGGCTTTGGACATGTCTAGGGCTATGGCAACTGTTCGTTGTGGTGGTTTTTGTTGATTGAAACCTGTGGCTATGATGTTGTGTATGTGGTGTAGTGCTGTGGTTGTGGAGTGTTGTTTTCGGAAGCCGTGTTGGTGAGAGGGTAGTTGAGTGTTGTTGGTAATGAAGGGTAGTATTACCTTTTCCATTGTTTTGGCTATTGGGCTGAGTAGTGCTATTGGTCTGTAGGATGGGCCGAGTGCGTGGTTTTTGTTGGGTTTTGGTATTGGGATTATTTTTGCAGTCTTCCATATTGCGGGGATGGTGTTGGTGTTGAGTGATGTGTTGTAAGTGTGTGTGAGTAGTGTTATTGCTTTGGGGCCTAGGTGTTTCAGATGTCTGATGTTTATGTTGTCTGGGCCTGTGGAGTTGTTGTTTTTGGAGCGTTGTAGTGCTTGTTTGACTTGTTGTTCTGTGATGGTTATGGGCGTGGTGTTGAGTTTTCGTATTTTGCGTTGTAGTTGTCTGTATGTTCTGTTGGTTTTGTGTTGTATTATGTTGGTGAATTGTTTGTTGAATGCTCGTGCTTTCTGTTTGTTGGATATTGCCGTGTGTTGTCCGAACTGTATTGTGGTGTTTTCTGGTGCTTTTTGTTCTTTGTTAGATAGTCTTGTTACTGTGTTCCAGAGTATGTATTGTTTGTGTCTGTGGTTCCATGCATCCGTTAAGTGTTCTTTCCATAGCTCTTGTTTGTGTTTTTGGATTTGTTTGTCTATTTCTTTGTTTAGGTCTGTGATGCGTGGGTCTTGGTGGTTTTGTTGTCTGATGCCGTTTCTTTGGCTGATGAGTGTTCTGATGTGTTGTGGTAGGAGAAGTGATTTGCTTTTTATTTTTCCGTGGGGTATGTGGTGTTTGTCTGCTGTAAGTATGAGGTTTGTGAGCATGGTGTTGGCTGTGTGGATGTTGTCAGGTATGGTTAAGTTCTCCAGTGCTGATTCTATTTCAGAGGTGTATCCTTCCCAGTCTGCTTTCCTGTAATTTGTGTAAGTTTGAAGGTGTTGTTGTAGGCGGAAAGGAGCACGCGTGTTGTGTGTGATTTTGATAGGAAGGTGGTCTGAACTGAGTGCGTGTATTGTGGTCCATGTTGTTCTGTTTGTGATGCTGTTGCTGGCTGTTGTGATGTCCGGTGATGTTGGTTGTTGGTTGATGTTTGTAGGTTTTCTGGTAGGTGTGTTTGCGTTTAGAGTGATTTGTTGGGAGTTCTGTAGTATGTCTGCAATGAGGGTGCCTCTGTGGTCGTCGTAGGGAGAGTGCCATTGTGTTGAGTGAGCGTTGATGTCTGCGGTTAGAATGGTGTTGTTCAGCGAGTTTATGTATTGGAAGGTGTTGGTGATGTCTGTGTCTTCTGTGGCGTGGTCTGGTCGGGTGGTATCTCTGGGGGGTATATACATGTTGCATATGTGTAGTCTTTTGTGGTTGGTTATGTGAATCTTTACGGTTTGAATTTCTGTAGTGTTGGTGTTAATGTTGTTGGGGATGTTCATGGGAGTGAATGTGACTGATTTGTGAATGTATGTGAGCAGTCCTCCTCCTCCCTTGTGTTCTCTGTCTTTCCTAATGCTGGTGTAGTTGGTGAGACGAGGTGTGTTGTGTTGTTTTTCTAGTTTGGTTTCTTGTATGGTGATGATGTCTGCGTGCTGTTGTGAGGCGAGTTCTTCTAGTTCTGTTTTCTTGTTTTGGATGCCGTTGATGTTTATTTGTAGTATGGTCAGTGTGTGTTTGTTGTTTTTGTTGGTGGGTGTTGTTCTTTGTGGGTTGTTCGGGGGTTGTGGTGTTGGGGTGTTTGTTGTTTGCGTGTGTGTTCTGCATGTCCACGTGTTTGTGTATTGGCGGGTGGTGATGCCGGAGCAATGTCTGTGTATCCAGTGTGGGTGTGTTGAGTTGCATCTGAGTGAGGTTTGTCTGCGTGTGATGATTCTATTGCAGCTATTGCAGGTCCAGGTTTGGGGGGGTGGTCTTGTGTTTGTTGTATCTCTGTTGGAGTTGTCTGTCCGTGTTGCCTTTGAGGGTAGTGTTGGTGAGGCGAGTGTGTTGTTTTGGTCTGTTTGTGCTCTGCTGCCTGTTGGTGTCCTACGAGGTGTTGTTGTTCGTGGTGGTGTTTTGGGATGTCGTCTGCATTTCCATGTTATGTTGTATTGTCTAGTGTTTATGTTTGTGCAATGTTTGTGTACCCAGTGTGGTGCGTGGTGGTTGCATCTGAAGGATGTCTGTCTTCTTGTAATCTGTTGTGTGCAAATGTCGCATGTCCAGGTAGTTTGTTGTGTGTGTGTTTGTTGCGTGCGTGAGAGTGTCTGTGTGGGCCCCGGATTTGTCTCTATGTCCCCCGCCTGGAGCAAAAGGTCCGCCCGCCACCCTGCCAGGTTCAGGGGGCGGTTAGCCGAAAAAAAAAAAACGGCCGTAAGGGCACCCCGTTCGGGGTGCAGGGATTGGTTCCTTGATTTGTCCCCCCGTTCGGGGGGAACCCTCCAACTGCGAGTAAGCCAAGGAGTTTGGAGGTACAGCAGGTTGACAGCAGTGTGATCGAGCAGATTAGATAGAGTAGAATTTGAATGGGGCTTCACTGATTTATTTCATACAATTCATATCTAAAACACAGTTGAAAAATATTTGATTGTTAAAATATTTAAATACAAGAACTATATCAAGAAATTAACAAAACATAGTTTTTTTAGTTAGGAGAAAAGTCTAAAAACATATCACAAATGACAAACGTTGTGCCTCTCCTCCTCCTGTTCTTCAATGAAGCTGATCACCCTCCAGCTCCCGTTAGAAACATCGTGCTGCTGAAGGTGTGCCGGCAGAATGGTTGTGATACAGGAGGTGCTGTGGACTCTCCCAGAAACGAGGACCTAGTTTAGTTGTAGATCCAGTAAAACATAGTGCAAATGTGACATTATTTATAATGCACAGTTACAGTCTTGTGAATATTAAAAAATGTACTTCATGTAATGCAGGAAGCGAATATTTCAAACGAACTAAGGCAGCAAACAGTAAGAGCAAAATCGTGTTCCAAACATTAACTCTTTTTTTAAATGTCAATTAGCTTGTGAGTAATAAGACAAAATGTGACTGTCAGACAGAGAACTGTCAGAGCAAACGGCAGATTTTAGAAAGTCCTGCCGAAATAAATCTGCACCCGACTGCGACTGTCAGCGTTGAACTGCCGCCATTGCTGTCAAAGTCAGACACATCTCCAAAATTGTTGGAGCAAATTTTTAAGCAGGCTTCATCTTGATAAATTGACCACGTATTTGACATTTACACCATAACGTTACCGCCTAAAATAATCGTAAAACAAAATTTTGTGTAACAACAAGAGTAATATGTACCCCAAAAGCTTTCAAAGCGTCTGAAAGTTTTCTCCTCCGTTTTTGTTGGGGCTTGGCTCGAAATGCATCATGATTGGCTGCCCGAAGTCCACGTGTCTGTCGGACGTGCTCTCATTGGTCTACAATACCATCACGGATGAATAAATACTCAAAGGGCTTGCCAGGCAAGCCCTTTGAACCCTTTAAATACTCAATGGGCTTGCCTGGCAAGCCCTTTGAGTATTTATTCCATATTGCCCACTAGTTCCCTAGTAAGATCATTTTGACGCTTATTTATGAACATGTCAGCCACAAAACGCTCACTCGTTCACTAGTAAGATCATTTTGACGCTTACTAGTGAACATGTAAGCCACAAAACGCCCACTAGTTCACGAGTAAGGTCATTTTGACGCTTACTAGTGAACATGTAAGCCACAAAACGCTCACTGGTTCACTAGTAAGGTAATTTTGACACTTACTAGTGAACATGTAAGCCACAAAACGCCCACTAGTTCCCTAGTAAGATCATTTTGACGCTTATTTATGAACATGTCAGCCACAAAACGCTCACTCGTTCACTAGTAAGATCATTTTGACGCTTACTAGTGAACATGTAAGCCACAAAACGCCCACTAGTTCACTAGTAAGGTCATTTTGACGCTTACTAGTGAACATGTAAGCCACAAAACGCCCACTAGTTCACTAGTAAGATCATTTTGACGCTTACTAGTGAACATGTAAGGCCATAAATGTGCCCACTAGTTCACTAGTAAGTTCATTTTGAGGCTTACTAGTTGACATGTAAGCCACACATCGCCTACTAGTTCACTAGTAAGATCATTTTGAGGCTTACTAGTGAACATGTAAGCCACAAAACGCCCAATAGTTCACTAGTAAGATCATTTTGACGCTTACTAGTGAACATGTAAGCCACAAAACGCTCACTAGTTTACTAGTAAGGTCATTTTGACGCTTACTAGTGAACATGTAAGCCACAAAACGCTCACTAGTTCACTATCCATCCATAATAAGATAATTTTGACGCTTACTACTGAACATTTAAGGCCATAAATGTGCCCACTAGTTCACTGGTAAGATGATTTTGACGCTTACTAGTGAACATGTAAGGCCATAAATGTGCCCACTTGTAGTGCTAGTGACATTACACTGTACTTGCATTAAATGCAAATAAGGATGATTACGAAAACATGTAACGGTATCCTATTGGCTGTACGTTTCAAAATAGTGTCATCCCACCAGTCAGGGCTCATGATTTTGGAAATTCTGTGCCCACTTAGTTTTTTAAAACAACAATGGCGGACAGTGTCCTGAGACGTATTCGGCGAAGGTGCAGGGCAATAGAGAGTGCCTGTCATCAAGGGTCTGCCGGTGAAAGTGAAGCACGCGCGATAAACATTTCAATTGCTAATTTAAGAAGAGTTAGTGACCAGTTTAGCGCTGATACTATTCAAAGTTTGATTCAAAGTCCAATAGATCTCTGATCTGTCATCATTGCGGGACCCACTCCTAATGGTGGACGTGTTTGTTCCCATGTGGCACATCGTTTGCACACAGGTAAAATGGCTACCATTTTTTGTCATTGGTTTTTCGTATGTATTTTTATTCGAACTACACACGGGTTTTACTGACGACTTGCTGTGACTTACCTTCTATCACCCTGTCAAACGTCGTTTTATACCAGTGGTTTTCCTGCAAATCAGTAGACTATTAAGTAACGCGATGGCTGTACACTTTTAAGCAATAACTAGTGATCTTTTAGTTATTCAATTATAAGTTTGAATTATTTTTTTCTTGAGTAAAATGGTTAGAGAAAATAGCTGCTCGTGGTTTTGAAGCTGTATATACTGTAGCAACCACAAATGCCCTCTGAGAACTCTGACATTTGAATTTCGCGCCGCGAGACTGATCAGCCAATCGGCGGCCCCCGCTGCCGCTCGCTACCAACCAATCACAGCCCCCGGGTGGGCTGGACGTTTGTTTACACTAACGTCCGCTTTGCTGGTATATAAATGATCGTACGTGTGCTGAATAAAAACAGTGTACCACCGCTCTTCGAGTACTTCACTTCACTTCGCCGGGCCGTCGCTCCTTACAACTGGTGACCCTTCGCCGTTCTCAACACGCAACCTTCGAGACTCAAGATGTCTACAACTCCACCCCCGCAGACGCCGTCCGACAACAACCTCGCAATCCACGCCGTCTCGGTGAAACCGCCGCCTTTCAGCACTCAGGAACCCGTTTCCTGGTTTCGCCGGGCCGAAGTACAATTCCGCCTCCGGAAAGTCACAGATCCGAGAACAAAAGCGGACTACGTCTTAGAAGCCGTCCCCGACGGCGTTTTCCAGCACGTTTCGGCATGGTTGGACCAACAAGACGACGAAATCACGTACGACTCGTTGAAAGATCACCTGCTGAAAGAGTATACTCTTACCGTCAGCGCCCGCGCCAAACGACTGCTCGCCATGCCCAGTCAGGATCTAGGCGACCGCACAGCTCTCAGTTTGTGGAACGAGATGCAGTCACTCGCCCGACTACCCGGCGCCGATCCGTCTACTGGCCAGCCTCGCAAAGTCGACCTCATGCGCGAGCTATGGCTACAGTCCATCCCGTCCTCAGTTCGCGCCGCCCTCCACGACGCCAATACACTGTCAATGTCCGCGCTAGTCGCCAAAGCCGATGACCTGATTACCGCAGCCAGAGCCGCCGAGAAATCGACGCCGGTCGCCGCCGCCTGCAGCGCACTAGCCCCGCCCATTGTGGACGCAGACATCAATGCCGTGCGCCACCGTCCAGGCCCACCGCATGATCGCCGTCAAGCTCCGCCCCAGAACCAGTGGTCCCGCGGCTACATGCCTCCGTCTGGTATTTGCAGCTACCATGACAAGTTCGGCAGAGACGCGAGAAACTGCCTCCCGAACTGCAAGTTCTCAAAAAACGCCACGGCCACCCGCCGACAGTAACGCCGGCGGCGTGGCGCCCTCATCACAGTTACGTTTGTACGATCGCCAACCCGAACCAGGGGTTCTACGTCACCGATGCCATCTCCAATCGCGAATTCCTGGTCGACACCGGAGCATGCCGCTCCATCTACCCCGCCACAGACCAAAACCGACGTCACAACCAGCCATGCCAAGTCAAACTCGTGGCCGCCAATGGTACGCCCATCGCCACGTATGGATGCCGCCGCATCCACATCAAGATCGCCAACCGCCGATACGCCTGGGACTTCATTATCGCTGACGTGAGGACACCACTGCTCGGAGCCGATTTCCTCGGGCACCATAACCTACTGGTCGATGTCGGCAACCGAAGAATGCTGAATCTCCAATCGTTCCAGTCCACCGACCTCGTCGCCCGGGTCCAAGAAAACGTCAACGTCTGTGCATTCACAACCAACGATCCATACGAGCACCTACTAACCGAGTACGCCGACGTCTTCAAACCCGAACTTCACCAGACGCCGGGGAAAGCAGCAAAACACGGAATCTTCCACCATATCGAGACAAAAGGACCACCCGTCTATTCCAAGTTCCGACGCCTCTCGCCCGACAAACTCAAGGCCGCCAAACAAGCTTTCGCCGAAATGGAAAGGATGGGACTCTGCAAGAAAGCATCCAGTCCATGGGCATCACCGCTGCACATGGTAAAAAAGACTGACGGTTCATGGCGGCCGTGTGGAGACTACCGCCTGCTGAATGTGAAGACGGAACCGGACCACTATCCCCTACCCAACATCGCGGACATCACCAACGAGTTGGACGGCGCCAGATACTTCACGAAACTGGACCTCTTGAAAGGTTATTTTCAAGTTCCCGTCCACGAGCCCGACGTCCCCAAAACAGCGATCATCACGCCGTTCGGCTCCTACGTCTTCTACTACTCAACGTTCGGTCTTCGCAACTCCGGCGCCACCTTTCAACGCCTCATGGACAGCATCCTCGGCGAACTGTCGTACTGTGTATGTTACGTCGACGACATCCTCATCCATTCGAAGACGAAGGCAGAACATCACGACCACGTCCGAAACGTCCTCCAACTGCTCCGCGACAACGGCTTGGTAGTACGACGAGACAAGTGCGTTTTCGGCGCGTCGAAAGTAGAGTTCCTCGGTTACGAGATCGACGTTTCCGGAGTCCGCCCCCTGCCCGCTAAAGTCAACGCCATCCACAAGTTCCCTACGCCGAAAACGATCAAGACTCTCCAAGAGTTCACTGGGATGGTGAACTATTACCATCGTTTCCTGCCTCGCCTCGCCCACGTCATGGCCCCGCTATACGATGCGCTCAGCGGCAACCCGAAACACCTGGAATGGACCCCCGCCCAGAGCAAATCGTTCGAAGCTACGAAAGCCGCCCTCGCCAAGGCCGCGACATTGACATTCCCGAAGCCGGCGGCTCCGCTTCAACTGACGACCGACGCAAGTAACGTTGCTGTAGGAGGTGTGGTGGAGCAGGTCATCAACGGTATCCCGCAGCCTCTGGGATTCTTCAGTCAGAAGTTACGCCAACCTGAAACCCGATACAGTACGTTCGACCGCGAACTTCTCGCCGTATACCTGGCTGTGCGACATTTCCGCCACCTGCTGGAAGGAACGTCGTTCAAGATCCGTACCGACCACCGCCCCCTCGTACACGCCTTCACCAAAGCTGGGGACCCGTGGTCCGCCCGTCAGCAGCGTCATCTCTCCGCCATCGCAGAATTCGGATGCGAGATAGAGTACGTCCCTGGTGAAAAGAATCCAGTAGCCGACGCCCTGTCACGAGTGGAAATCAACGCCGTCCATCTTGGCGTCGACTACGGAGCCATCGCCGACGCCCAAGTGGCTGATCAGAAGGGCACCGCTGACTATCGTCAGTCCGTCACAGGCCTGAGATGGGAAGACGTACCGTTTGGCGACGACGGGCGCACCTTACTCTGCGATGTGAGCAGGCAACGCCCTCGGCCACTCATCCCGAAAACGCTCCGACGTCAAATGTTCGATATTATCCATGGTTTATCACACCCGTCTGGAAGATCAACCGCCAAACTGATGACCGAGAAGTTTGTATGGCATGGAATCAACAAAGACGTACGAGCCTGGGCTCGCAACTGCCTCCAATGCCAAGCCAGTAAGATCGGCCAACATACAGAATCCGGTATCGGCCAGTTTCCACAACCCCGACGTCGCTTCGGCCATCTTCACGTCGACATAGTTGGACCGCTGCCACCTTCAGACGGCTACCAGTATCTCTTCACGTCCACCGAGCGGTCGACTCGATGGCCTGAGGCGATCCCAATGAAAGGAGCCACTGCACAAGACTGTGCCGCCGCCCTTCTCCAAGGCTGGGTCAGCAGATTCGGAGTCCCTGACGATATCACCTCCGACCGAGGTTCTTCATTCACGTCACAGCTCTGGACCGCCCTTGGTCAGCTCATGGGAACGACTGTGCATCATACGACTGCTTTCAACCCCGCCGCCAACGGAATGGCCGAGCGCACTCACCGCACGTTGAAGGCAGCGCTCATGGCCCGCTGCACCGGACCAGACTGGAGTGCCCAATTGCCCTGTGTACTTCTCGGAATGCGGACGACTCCGAAAGAAGGTCTCGGTGTCTCCTCAGCCGAGATGGTATTCGGTGAAACCATCGCCGTTCCCGGGGAGTTCTTCCCGTCCAGCCAAGACGCCGCCGACTCCACGGCCTATCTCGCCGATCTCCGACGCACCGTCGGAAAGTACCGACCCGTACTCCAGACCTACCAAGACCAGCGCAGCAGACGAGTACCGAAGTCGCTGTTAACCTGTACTCACGTTTTCGTAAGGAACGACGCCCACCGCCCGCCTCTAACTCGACCATACCGCGGCCCGTACGCCGTGGAGCAACGTAACGACAAGGCCTACTGCCTCAACATCCATGGTCGACAGGATTGGGTCTCAATCGACCGCCTGAAACCGGCCTACCACGACGACGACGAACCCGCGCCGCTGACCATCACTCGAGCCGGACGCGCCGTCCGCCCGCCCGACCGCCTGCACGCCCAACCATGAACTTTCATCACTATCCTAATTCGGACTCAGCCTGCCAAGGACTTTCTAACAGGGGAGTATTTGTAGCAACCACAAATGCCCTCTGAGAACTCTGACATTTGAATTTCGCGCCGCGAGACTGATCAGCCAATCGGCGGCCCCCGCTGCCGCTCGCTACCAACCAATCACAGCCCCCGGGTGGGCTGGACGTTTGTTTACACTAACGTCCGCTTTGCTGGTATATAAATGATCGTACGTGTGCTGAATAAAAACAGTGTACCACCGCTCTTCGAGTACTTCACTTCACTTCGCCGGGCCGTCGCTCCTTACAATACTTTTATGTACATCTGTGTCTATATGCCTGTACTGTATACAGTATATAAAAAAACACGTAGTGATTCGTTTGCTTGAATTCCTTAATCCTTTTATTTCCATACTTTAGGTAGACGAGGAAGACCAGCACTTGACATTACAAGGGATCAAATTGAACTGCTCCCCACTCAGGGCTTTACAGTGAGAGCCATCACTGAGATGTTGTGTTGTTCCTCTTCATACCTGCATAAAAAAAATGAAGTTTTTTCAGATTTCAGCCAGAAATAGATTTACTCCCATTCATGATGTTGACCTGGAAGAGCATGTCAGAAGATTGCACAGCCAATTTCCCAGATCAGGCTCGGAAGCAAGTGTTCTGCTACATACTCTTGTCCCTTCATGTATATATCATTATATTCATTGTGAAAGTGTACTTTCTTTATTGTGTTGTTTTATGAACCTGTTGCAGATGATGAGGGCATACCTGCGTGCTGATGGTATTGTAGTACAAAGAAAAAGAGTTCGAGAAATCCTCAACCGTATTGAGCCAGCTGCTGCAGCCCAGAGATGGAGCCAGACTGTGGCTAGAAGAACATACTATGTGCCATTCCCCAATAGTTTATGGCACATAGATGGGCATATGCGTCTCATTCGGTAATAAGGGATCATCTTATATTTGTACTCGTGGGAGCATTAGAAAGCCATATTGTATGGACAGCACAGATTAAATTGAATTTTATCATTTGTATATCCAAGTTACACAAACTCCAAATTGCCTCCATGTAGTCTTAAGTGCACAGCAATACCTTCTCTACCGAGATGATATTTCAAACAAGATATGAAACTTGATTGTTTTCTTGTATTTAATCATTATTCTTTTCATGTTTGTTTTACAGGTGGGTGTTTGTGACACATGCCGGCATTGATGGGAATTCCAGGCTAATAACGTACCTTCAACTGGAGCACAGACAACACAGCTTTGACAGTGTTGAAATATTTTGTCCAAGCCACCTGCCTGTATGGGTTACCCTCCAGAGTAAGATCAGACCATGGTGGTGAAAACACTGGTTGCTCTTTTAATGAACCTACTGCAGGGACAAGACAGCAAAATTATTTCTAGCTCCAGCCAACACCCCCTCACAATTTACTCACACCTCCCATGGCCTGATTATCCACCAACAGGGGCCCTTTTTGGATTATCATTTTGGCATAGGAACTTTCCTTTCCTATCCTAACCGAGTGAGATGAGCCGGTAGCACCTGGAGCAAAGATCGTCTAAATTTTAATAATGCTTAGGAAAGGTTCTGACCATCCTTTACGAAAGGAAAGGAGATATATTATGCAGCAGGAATATTTAAAGGGGAAGTCTTTTTTTATGTTGTTGTTGTTGTTGTCGACCCCACCCGTGCCCCGACATTGGGGGACCGGGCCCTCACTCCGTCTCCCGGATCCCCAGACCCCCCTCCTCCGCCCAGCGGGCGAGCAGGGCCGCCACTCCGCTTGGGTTTCGCCAGAGGTCCTCCGGAGTCAGTGTGGTGGGTATGTTTTTGCAGGTGAACAGGTGTTGTGTGTCGTGCACTTGCGTGCCGCATAGCGCACAGAGTGGTGTTGGGTGTGTGTCCGGTGTAATGTTGTGTAGGTAGGAGTGGAGGGCTGGTGATTTGTTGGTTCGGAGTTGTGCTAGGAGTTGTCTGGTTCTGTGTGGTAGGTCTTGCTCTGATGGGTCTATTTCTGGTGCTGGTGCATGTATTACTTTGTTGTGTTGTCTGGTGTCCAAGTGTGTTTGTACAAAGTGGGTGTGTATGTCTTTCATGTTCTGTTTTATGGTGTCGTTGTTGGTGTCCTGTGGTGCTGTGTCTTTGTTGTGTGTGTAGTTGTTGTTGTGGAAGATTGTTTGTTTCTTTTGTCTGGGTGGTGGTGGTTGTTGAGCGAGTGGGTGTAGTGGGTGGGTTGGGTGTTGGGCTTTTTGTCTGATTTGCGATGCGTGTAGTTTTAGATGGGTGTTCAGTGGGAGAGTTTTTGTTTCCTCATGCAAGTGTTGTATGTTTGTGTCTTGTGTGCATCCTGTTGCTATTCTGAGTGCGGTGTTCTGTGTGGTCTGGAGTTTTGTCTTGTTTGTGTCCGATAGTGTTGGTGACCATATAGTGTTTGCGTATTCGAGGCGTGTGAGTGTGGTTGCTTTGTATGTGGTGAGTATAGTTTCTTTGGATTTTCCCCAGTGAGTGGTTGTTAAGGCTTTAAGTATTTTGTTTGATTGCTTGGCGCGGGTTAGAGTGTGTTGTGTGTGTTTTGAGAAGGTGAGTTTGGGGTCCCATGTTAATCCCAGTATTTTGGGTTCGCGGACTGTGGGTAGGGTGGTGTTATCTATTTGTAAAGTGAGTCTGTTGCTGTATTCTGCCGGATCCGGTGTGAACAGAGTGGTGGTGGTTTTGTCTGCGTTGAGTGTGAGTTGGTTCTGTTTTGTCCAGTTGTATATGTCGTGGAGATATTTTTGTACTTGTTGTTGTGCCTGTTGTGGTTTGACATGTGTGGATAGAATGGTGATGTCGTCTGCATATGTAACTGTGTGTACATTTGGAGGTGGTTGTGGTAAGTCTGCCATGTATATGTTGAATAGTGTTGGTGAAAGTACTCCCCCCTGTGGTACCCCCGTTTTCGTGTTTCTGTGTTCTGATGTTTCCCCCCGGTATTGAGTGTATTGTCTGCGTCCCCTTATGTAGTTGAAGATGTATTTGATGATGATGTTTGGGGTGTTAGTGTTGTTGAGTTTGTTTGTGAGTGTGTGTAGGTTTACCGTGTCAAAGGCTTTGGACATGTCTAGGGCTATGGCAACTGTTCGTTGTGGTGGTTTTTGTTGATTGAAACCTGTGGCTATGATGTTGTGTATGTGGTGTAGTGCTGTGGTTGTGGAGTGTTGTTTTCGGAAGCCGTGTTGGTGAGAGGGTAGTTGAGTGTTGTTGGTAATGAAGGGTAGTATTACCTTTTCCATTGTTTTGGCTATTGGGCTGAGTAGTGCTATTGGTCTGTAGGATGGGCCGAGTGCGTGGTTTTTGTTGGGTTTTGGTATTGGGATTATTTTTGCAGTCTTCCATATTGCGGGGATGGTGTTGGTGTTGAGTGATGTGTTGTAAGTGTGTGTGAGTAGTGTTATTGCTTTGGGGCCTAGGTGTTTCAGATGTCTGATGTTTATGTTGTCTGGGCCTGTGGAGTTGTTGTTTTTGGAGCGTTGTAGTGCTTGTTTGACTTGTTGTTCTGTGATGGTTATGGGCGTGGTGTTGAGTTTTCGTATTTTGCGTTGTAGTTGTCTGTATGTTCTGTTGGTTTTGTGTTGTATTATGTTGGTGAATTGTTTGTTGAATGCTCGTGCTTTCTGTTTGTTGGATATTGCCGTGTGTTGTCCGAACTGTATTGTGGTGTTTTCTGGTGCTTTTTGTTCTTTGTTAGATAGTCTTGTTACTGTGTTCCAGAGTATGTATTGTTTGTGTCTGTGGTTCCATGCATCCGTTAAGTGTTCTTTCCATAGCTCTTGTTTGTGTTTTTGGATTTGTTTGTCTATTTCTTTGTTTAGGTCTGTGATGCGTGGGTCTTGGTGGTTTTGTTGTCTGATGCCGTTTCTTTGGCTGATGAGTGTTCTGATGTGTTGTGGTAGGAGAAGTGATTTGCTTTTTATTTTTCCGTGGGGTATGTGGTGTTTGTCTGCTGTAAGTATGAGGTTTGTGAGCATGGTGTTGGCTGTGTGGATGTTGTCAGGTATGGTTAAGTTCTCCAGTGCTGATTCTATTTCAGAGGTGTATCCTTCCCAGTCTGCTTTCCTGTAATTTGTGTAAGTTTGAAGGTGTTGTTGTAGGCGGAAAGGAGCACGCGTGTTGTGTGTGATTTTGATAGGAAGGTGGTCTGAACTGAGTGCGTGTATTGTGGTCCATGTTGTTCTGTTTGTGATGCTGTTGCTGGCTGTTGTGATGTCCGGTGATGTTGGTTGTTGGTTGATGTTTGTAGGTTTTCTGGTAGGTGTGTTTGCGTTTAGAGTGATTTGTTGGGAGTTCTGTAGTATGTCTGCAATGAGGGTGCCTCTGTGGTCGTCGTAGGGAGAGTGCCATTGTGTTGAGTGAGCGTTGATGTCTGCGGTTAGAATGGTGTTGTTCAGCGAGTTTATGTATTGGAAGGTGTTGGTGATGTCTGTGTCTTCTGTGGCGTGGTCTGGTCGGGTGGTATCTCTGGGGGGTATATACATGTTGCATATGTGTAGTCTTTTGTGGTTGGTTATGTGAATCTTTACGGTTTGAATTTCTGTAGTGTTGGTGTTAATGTTGTTGGGGATGTTCATGGGAGTGAATGTGACTGATTTGTGAATGTATGTGAGCAGTCCTCCTCCTCCCTTGTGTTCTCTGTCTTTCCTAATGCTGGTGTAGTTGGTGAGACGAGGTGTGTTGTGTTGTTTTTCTAGTTTGGTTTCTTGTATGGTGATGATGTCTGCGTGCTGTTGTGAGGCGAGTTCTTCTAGTTCTGTTTTCTTGTTTTGGATGCCGTTGATGTTTATTTGTAGTATGGTCAGTGTGTGTTTGTTGTTTTTGTTGGTGGGTGTTGTTCTTTGTGGGTTGTTCGGGGGTTGTGGTGTTGGGGTGTTTGTTGTTTGCGTGTGTGTTCTGCATGTCCACGTGTTTGTGTATTGGCGGGTGGTGATGCCGGAGCAATGTCTGTGTATCCAGTGTGGGTGTGTTGAGTTGCATCTGAGTGAGGTTTGTCTGCGTGTGATGATTCTATTGCAGCTATTGCAGGTCCAGGTTTGGGGGGGTGGTCTTGTGTTTGTTGTATCTCTGTTGGAGTTGTCTGTCCGTGTTGCCTTTGAGGGTAGTGTTGGTGAGGCGAGTGTGTTGTTTTGGTCTGTTTGTGCTCTGCTGCCTGTTGGTGTCCTACGAGGTGTTGTTGTTCGTGGTGGTGTTTTGGGATGTCGTCTGCATTTCCATGTTATGTTGTATTGTCTAGTGTTTATGTTTGTGCAATGTTTGTGTACCCAGTGTGGTGCGTGGTGGTTGCATCTGAAGGATGTCTGTCTTCTTGTAATCTGTTGTGTGCAAATGTCGCATGTCCAGGTAGTTTGTTGTGTGTGTGTTTGTTGCGTGCGTGAGAGTGTCTGTGTGGGCCCCGGATTTGTCTCTATGTCCCCCGCCTGGAGCAAAAGGTCCGCCCGCCACCCTGCCAGGTTCAGGGGGCGGTTAGCCGAAAAAAAAAAAACGGCCGTAAGGGCACCCCGTTCGGGGTGCAGGGATTGGTTCCTTGATTTGTCCCCCCGTTCGGGGGGAACCCTCCAACTGCGAGTAAGCCAAGGAGTTTGGAGGTACAGCAGGTTGACAGCAGTGTGATCGAGCAGATTAGATAGAGTAGAATTTGAATGGGGCTTCACTGATTTATTTCATACAATTCATATCTAAAACACAGTTGAAAAATATTTGATTGTTAAAATATTTAAATACAAGAACTATATCAAGAAATTAACAAAACATAGTTTTTTTAGTTAGGAGAAAAGTCTAAAAACATATCACAAATGACAAACGTTGTGCCTCTCCTCCTCCTGTTCTTCAATGAAGCTGATCACCCTCCAGCTCCCGTTAGAAACATCGTGCTGCTGAAGGTGTGCCGGCAGAATGGTTGTGATACAGGAGGTGCTGTGGACTCTCCCAGAAACGAGGACCTAGTTTAGTTGTAGATCCAGTAAAACATAGTGCAAATGTGACATTATTTATAATGCACAGTTACAGTCTTGTGAATATTAAAAAATGTACTTCATGTAATGCAGGAAGCGAATATTTCAAACGAACTAAGGCAGCAAACAGTAAGAGCAAAATCGTGTTCCAAACATTAACTCTTTTTTTAAATGTCAATTAGCTTGTGAGTAATAAGACAAAATGTGACTGTCAGACAGAGAACTGTCAGAGCAAACGGCAGATTTTAGAAAGTCCTGCCGAAATAAATCTGCACCCGACTGCGACTGTCAGCGTTGAACTGCCGCCATTGCTGTCAAAGTCAGACACATCTCCAAAATTGTTGGAGCAAATTTTTAAGCAGGCTTCATCTTGATAAATTGACCACGTATTTGACATTTACACCATAACGTTACCGCCTAAAATAATCGTAAAACAAAATTTTGTGTAACAACAAGAGTAATATGTACCCCAAAAGCTTTCAAAGCGTCTGAAAGTTTTCTCCTCCGTTTTTGTTGGGGCTTGGCTCGAAATGCATCATGATTGGCTGCCCGAAGTCCACGTGTCTGTCGGACGTGCTCTCATTGGTCTACAATACCATCACGGATGAATAAATACTCAAAGGGCTTGCCAGGCAAGCCCTTTGAACCCTTTAAATACTCAATGGGCTTGCCTGGCAAGCCCTTTGAGTATTTATTCCATATTGCCCACTAGTTCACTAGTAAGGTCAATTTGACGCTTACTAGTGAACATGTAAGGCCATAAATGTGCCCACTAGTTCACTAGTAAGATCATTTTGAGGCTTACTAGTTGACATGTAAGCCACAAAACGCCCGCTAGTTCACTAGTAAGATAATTTTGTGGCTTCTAGTGAACATGTAAGCCACAGAACGCCCACTAGTTCACTAGTAAGATAATTTTGACGCTTACTAGTGAACATGTAAGCCACAAAACGCTCACTAGTTCACTAGTAAGGTCATTTTGACGCTTACTAGTGAACATGTAAGCCACAAAACGCTCACTGGTTCACTAGTAAGGTAATTTTGACACTTACTAGTGAACATGTAAGCCACAAAACGCCCACTAGTTCCCTAGTAAGATCATTTTGACGCTTATTTATGAACATGTCAGCCACAAAACGCCCACTAGTTCACTAGTAAGATCATTTTGACGCTTACTAGTGAACATGTAAGCCACAAAATGCTCACTAGTTCACTAGTAAGGTCATTTTGACGCTTACTAGTGATCATGTAAGCCACAAAACGCTCACTGGTTCACTAGTAAGGTAATTTTGACACTTACTAGTGAACATGTAAGCCACAAAACGCCCACTAGTTCCCTAGTAAGATCATTTTGACGCTTATTTATGAACATGTCAGCCACAAAACGCTCACTCGTTCACTAGTAAGATCATTTTGACGCTTACTAGTGAACATGTAAGCCACAAAACGCCCACTAGTTCACTAGTAAGGTCATTTTGACGCTTACTAGTGAACATGTAAGCCACAAAACGCCCACTAGTTCACTAGTAAGATCATTTTGACGCTTACTAGTGAACATGTAAGGCCATAAATGTGCCCACTAGTTCACTAGTAAGTTCATTTTGAGGCTTACTAGTTGACATGTAAGCCACACATCGCCTACTAGTTCACTAGTAAGATCATTTTGAGGCTTACTAGTGAACATGTAAGCCACAAAACGCCCAATAGTTCACTAGTAAGATCATTTTGACGCTTACTAGTGAACATGTAAGCCACAAAACGCTCACTAGTTTACTAGTAAGGTCATTTTGACGCTTACTAGTGAACATGTAAGCCACAAAACGCTCACTAGTTCACTATCCATCCATAATAAGATAATTTTGACGCTTACTACTGAACATTTAAGGCCATAAATGTGCCCACTAGTTCACTGGTAAGATGATTTTGACGCTTACTAGTGAACATGTAAGGCCATAAATGTGCCCACTTGTAGTGCTAGTGACATTACACTGTACTTGCATTAAATGCAAATAAGGATGATTACGAAAACATGTAACGGTATCCTATTGGCTGTACGTTTCAAAATAGTGTCATCCCACCAGTCAGGGCTCATGATTTTGGAAATTCTGTGCCCACTTAGTTTTTTAAAACAACAATGGCGGACAGTGTCCTGAGACGTATTCGGCGAAGGTGCAGGGCAATAGAGAGTGCCTGTCATCAAGGGTCTGCCGGTGAAAGTGAAGCACGCGCGATAAACATTTCAATTGCTAATTTAAGAAGAGTTAGTGACCAGTTTAGCGCTGATACTATTCAAAGTTTGATTCAAAGTCCAATAGATCTCTGATCTGTCATCATTGCGGGACCCACTCCTAATGGTGGACGTGTTTGTTCCCATGTGGCACATCGTTTGCACACAGGTAAAATGGCTACCATTTTTTGTCATTGGTTTTTCGTATGTATTTTTATTCGAACTACACACGGGTTTTACTGACGACTTGCTGTGACTTACCTTCTATCACCCTGTCAAACGTCGTTTTATACCAGTGGTTTTCCTGCAAATCAGTAGACTATTAAGTAACGCGATGGCTGTACACTTTTAAGCAATAACTAGTGATCTTTTAGTTATTCAATTATAAGTTTGAATTATTTTTTTCTTGAGTAAAATGGTTAGAGAAAATAGCTGCTCGTGGTTTTGAAGCTGTATATACTGTAGCAACCACAAATGCCCTCTGAGAACTCTGACATTTGAATTTCGCGCCGCGAGACTGATCAGCCAATCGGCGGCCCCCGCTGCCGCTCGCTACCAACCAATCACAGCCCCCGGGTGGGCTGGACGTTTGTTTACACTAACGTCCGCTTTGCTGGTATATAAATGATCGTACGTGTGCTGAATAAAAACAGTGTACCACCGCTCTTCGAGTACTTCACTTCACTTCGCCGGGCCGTCGCTCCTTACAACTGGTGACCCTTCGCCGTTCTCAACACGCAACCTTCGAGACTCAAGATGTCTACAACTCCACCCCCGCAGACGCCGTCCGACAACAACCTCGCAATCCACGCCGTCTCGGTGAAACCGCCGCCTTTCAGCACTCAGGAACCCGTTTCCTGGTTTCGCCGGGCCGAAGTACAATTCCGCCTCCGGAAAGTCACAGATCCGAGAACAAAAGCGGACTACGTCTTAGAAGCCGTCCCCGACGGCGTTTTCCAGCACGTTTCGGCATGGTTGGACCAACAAGACGACGAAATCACGTACGACTCGTTGAAAGATCACCTGCTGAAAGAGTATACTCTTACCGTCAGCGCCCGCGCCAAACGACTGCTCGCCATGCCCAGTCAGGATCTAGGCGACCGCACAGCTCTCAGTTTGTGGAACGAGATGCAGTCACTCGCCCGACTACCCGGCGCCGATCCGTCTACTGGCCAGCCTCGCAAAGTCGACCTCATGCGCGAGCTATGGCTACAGTCCATCCCGTCCTCAGTTCGCGCCGCCCTCCACGACGCCAATACACTGTCAATGTCCGCGCTAGTCGCCAAAGCCGATGACCTGATTACCGCAGCCAGAGCCGCCGAGAAATCGACGCCGGTCGCCGCCGCCTGCAGCGCACTAGCCCCGCCCATTGTGGACGCAGACATCAATGCCGTGCGCCACCGTCCAGGCCCACCGCATGATCGCCGTCAAGCTCCGCCCCAGAACCAGTGGTCCCGCGGCTACATGCCTCCGTCTGGTATTTGCAGCTACCATGACAAGTTCGGCAGAGACGCGAGAAACTGCCTCCCGAACTGCAAGTTCTCAAAAAACGCCACGGCCACCCGCCGACAGTAACGCCGGCGGCGTGGCGCCCTCATCACAGTTACGTTTGTACGATCGCCAACCCGAAACAGGGGTTCTACGTCACCGATGCCATCTCCAATCGCGAATTCCTGGTCGACACCGGAGCATGCCGCTCCATCTACCCCGCCACAGACCAAAACCGACGTCACAACCAGCCATGCCAAGTCAAACTCGTGGCCGCCAATGGTACGCCCATCGCCACGTATGGATGCCGCCGCATCCACATCAAGATCGCCAACCGCCGATACGCCTGGGACTTCATTATCGCTGACGTGAGGACACCACTGCTCGGAGCCGATTTCCTCGGGCACCATAACCTACTGGTCGATGTCGGCAACCGAAGAATGCTGAATCTCCAATCGTTCCAGTCCACCGACCTCGTCGCCCGGGTCCAAGAAAACGTCAACGTCTGTGCATTCACAACCAACGATCCATACGAGCACCTACTAACCGAGTACGCCGACGTCTTCAAACCCGAACTTCACCAGACGCCGGGGAAAGCAGCAAAACACGGAATCTTCCACCATATCGAGACAAAAGGACCACCCGTCTATTCCAAGTTCCGACGCCTCTCGCCCGACAAACTCAAGGCCGCCAAACAAGCTTTCGCCGAAATGGAAAGGATGGGACTCTGCAAGAAAGCATCCAGTCCATGGGCATCACCGCTGCACATGGTAAAAAAGACTGACGGTTCATGGCGGCCGTGTGGAGACTACCGCCTGCTGAATGTGAAGACGGAACCGGACCACTATCCCCTACCCAACATCGCGGACATCACCAACGAGTTGGACGGCGCCAGATACTTCACGAAACTGGACCTCTTGAAAGGTTATTTTCAAGTTCCCGTCCACGAGCCCGACGTCCCCAAAACAGCGATCATCACGCCGTTCGGCTCCTACGTCTTCTACTACTCAACGTTCGTTCTTCGCAACTCCGGCGCCACCTTTCAACGCCTCATGGACAGCATCCTCGGCGAACTGTCGTACTGTGTATGTTACGTCGACGACATCCTCATCCATTCGAAGACGAAGGCAGAACATCACGACCACGTCCGAAACGTCCTCCAACTGCTCCGCGACAACGGCTTGGTAGTACGACGAGACAAGTGCGTTTTCGGCGCGTCGAAAGTAGAGTTCCTCGGTTACGAGATCGACGTTTCCGGAGTCCGCCCCCTGCCCGCTAAAGTCAACGCCATCCACAAGTTCCCTACGCCGAAAACGATCAAGACTCTCCAAGAGTTCACTGGGATGGTGAACTATTACCATCGTTTCCTGCCTCGCCTCGCCCACGTCATGGCCCCGCTATACGATGCGCTCAGCGGCAACCCGAAACACCTGGAATGGACCCCCGCCCAGAGCAAATCGTTCGAAGCTACGAAAGCCGCCCTCGCCAAGGCCGCGACATTGACATTCCCGAAGCCGGCGGCTCCGCTTCAACTGACGACCGACGCAAGTAACGTTGCTGTAGGAGGTGTGGTGGAGCAGGTCATCAACGGTATCCCGCAGCCTCTGGGATTCTTCAGTCAGAAGTTACGCCAACCTGAAACCCGATACAGTACGTTCGACCGCGAACTTCTCGCCGTATACCTGGCTGTGCGACATTTCCGCCACCTGCTGGAAGGAACGTCGTTCAAGATCCGTACCGACCACCGCCCCCTCGTACACGCCTTCACCAAAGCTGGGGACCCGTGGTCCGCCCGTCAGCAGCGTCATCTCTCCGCCATCGCAGAATTCGGATGCGAGATAGAGTACGTCCCTGGTGAAAAGAATCCAGTAGCCGACGCCCTGTCACGAGTGGAAATCAACGCCGTCCATCTTGGCGTCGACTACGGAGCCATCGCCGACGCCCAAGTGGCTGATCAGAAGGGCACCGCTGACTATCGTCAGTCCGTCACAGGCCTGAGATGGGAAGACGTACCGTTTGGCGACGACGGGCGCACCTTACTCTGCGATGTGAGCAGGCAACGCCCTCGGCCACTCATCCCGAAAACGCTCCGACGTCAAATGTTCGATATTATCCATGGTTTATCACACCCGTCTGGAAGATCAACCGCCAAACTGATGACCGAGAAGTTTGTATGGCATGGAATCAACAAAGACGTACGAGCCTGGGCTCGCAACTGCCTCCAATGCCAAGCCAGTAAGATCGGCCAACATACAGAATCCGGTATCGGCCAGTTTCCACAACCCCGACGTCGCTTCGGCCATCTTCACGTCGACATAGTTGGACCGCTGCCACCTTCAGACGGCTACCAGTATCTCTTCACGTCCACCGAGCGGTCGACTCGATGGCCTGAGGCGATCCCAATGAAAGGAGCCACTGCACAAGACTGTGCCGCCGCCCTTCTCCAAGGCTGGGTCAGCAGATTCGGAGTCCCTGACGATATCACCTCCGACCGAGGTTCTTCATTCACGTCACAGCTCTGGACCGCCCTTGGTCAGCTCATGGGAACGACTGTGCATCATACGACTGCTTTCAACCCCGCCGCCAACGGAATGGCCGAGCGCACTCACCGCACGTTGAAGGCAGCGCTCATGGCCCGCTGCACCGGACCAGACTGGAGTGCCCAATTGCCCTGTGTACTTCTCGGAATGCGGACGACTCCGAAAGAAGGTCTCGGTGTCTCCTCAGCCGAGATGGTATTCGGTGAAACCATCGCCGTTCCCGGGGAGTTCTTCCCGTCCAGCCAAGACGCCGCCGACTCCACGGCCTATCTCGCCGATCTCCGACGCACCGTCGGAAAGTACCGACCCGTACTCCAGACCTACCAAGACCAGCGCAGCAGACGAGTACCGAAGTCGCTGTTAACCTGTACTCACGTTTTCGTAAGGAACGACGCCCACCGCCCGCCTCTAACTCGACCATACCGCGGCCCGTACGCCGTGGAGCAACGTAACGACAAGGCCTACCGCCTCAACATCCATGGTCGACAGGATTGGGTCTCAATCGACCGCCTGAAACCGGCCTACCACGACGACGACGAACCCGCGCCGCTGACCATCACTCGAGCCGGACGCGCCGTCCGCCCGCCCGACCGCCTGCACGCCCAACCATGAACTTTCATCACTATCCTAATTCGGACTCAGCCTGCCAAGGACTTTCTAACAGGGGAGTATTTGTAGCAACCACAAATGCCCTCTGAGAACTCTGACATTTGAATTTCGCGCCGCGAGACTGATCAGCCAATCGGCGGCCCCCGCTGCCGCTCGCTACCAACCAATCACAGCCCCCGGGTGGGCTGGACGTTTGTTTACACTAACGTCCGCTTTGCTGGTATATAAATGATCGTACGTGTGCTGAATAAAAACAGTGTACCACCGCTCTTCGAGTACTTCACTTCACTTCGCCGGGCCGTCGCTCCTTACAATACTTTTATGTACATCTGTGTCTATATGCCTGTACTGTATACAGTATATAAAAAAACACGTAGTGATTCGTTTGCTTGAATTCCTTAATCCTTTTATTTCCATACTTTAGGTAGACGAGGAAGACCAGCACTTGACATTACAAGGGATCAAATTGAACTGCTCCCCACTCAGGGCTTTACAGTGAGAGCCATCACTGAGATGTTGTGTTGTTCCTCTTCATACCTGCATAAAAAAAATGAAGTTTTTTCAGATTTCAGCCAGAAATAGATTTACTCCCATTCATGATGTTGACCTGGAAGAGCATGTCAGAAGATTGCACAGCCAATTTCCCAGATCAGGCTCGGAAGCAAGTGTTCTGCTACATACTCTTGTCCCTTCATGTATATATCATTATATTCATTGTGAAAGTGTACTTTCTTTATTGTGTTGTTTTATGAACCTGTTGCAGATGATGAGGGCATACCTGCGTGCTGATGGTATTGTAGTACAAAGAAAAAGAGTTCGAGAAATCCTCAACCGTATTGAGCCAGCTGCTGCAGCCCAGAGATGGAGCCAGACTGTGGCTAGAAGAACATACTATGTGCCATTCCCCAATAGTTTATGGCACATAGATGGGCATATGCGTCTCATTCGGTAATAAGGGATCATCTTATATTTGTACTCGTGGGAGCATTAGAAAGCCATATTGTATGGACAGCACAGATTAAATTGAATTTTATCATTTGTATATCCAAGTTACACAAACTCCAAATTGCCTCCATGTAGTCTTAAGTGCACAGCAATACCTTCTCTACCGAGATGATATTTCAAACAAGATATGAAACTTGATTGTTTTCTTGTATTTAATCATTATTCTTTTCATGTTTGTTTTACAGGTGGGTGTTTGTGACACATGCCGGCATTGATGGGAATTCCAGGCTAATAACGTACCTTCAACTGGAGCACAGACAACACAGCTTTGACAGTGTTGAAATATTTTGTCCAAGCCACCTGCCTGTATGGGTTACCCTCCAGAGTAAGATCAGACCATGGTGGTGAAAACACTGGTTGCTCTTTTAATGAACCTACTGCAGGGACAAGACAGCAAAATTATTTCTAGCTCCAGCCAACACCCCCTCACAATTTACTCACACCTCCCATGGCCTGATTATCCACCAACAGGGGCCCTTTTTGGATTATCATTTTGGCATAGGAACTTTCCTTTCCTATCCTAACCGAGTGAGATGAGCCGGTAGCACCTGGAGCAAAGATCGTCTAAATTTTAATAATGCTTAGGAAAGGTTCTGACCATCCTTTACGAAAGGAAAGGAGATATATTATGCAGCAGGAATATTTAAAGGGGAAGTCTTTTTTTATGTTGTTGTTGTTGTTGTCGACCCCACCCGTGCCCCGACATTGGGGGACCGGGCCCTCACTCCGTCTCCCGGATCCCCAGACCCCCCTCCTCCGCCCAGCGGGCGAGCAGGGCCGCCACTCCGCTTGGGTTTCGCCAGAGGTCCTCCGGAGTCAGTGTGGTGGGTATGTTTTTGCAGGTGAACAGGTGTTGTGTGTCGTGCACTTGCGTGCCGCATAGCGCACAGAGTGGTGTTGGGTGTGTGTCCGGTGTAATGTTGTGTAGGTAGGAGTGGAGGGCTGGTGATTTGTTGGTTCGGAGTTGTGCTAGGAGTTGTCTGGTTCTGTGTGGTAGGTCTTGCTCTGATGGGTCTATTTCTGGTGCTGGTGCATGTATTACTTTGTTGTGTTGTCTGGTGTCCAAGTGTGTTTGTACAAAGTGGGTGTGTATGTCTTTCATGTTCTGTTTTATGGTGTCGTTGTTGGTGTCCTGTGGTGCTGTGTCTTTGTTGTGTGTGTAGTTGTTGTTGTGGAAGATTGTTTGTTTCTTTTGTCTGGGTGGTGGTGGTTGTTGAGCGAGTGGGTGTAGTGGGTGGGTTGGGTGTTGGGCTTTTTGTCTGATTTGCGATGCGTGTAGTTTTAGATGGGTGTTCAGTGGGAGAGTTTTTGTTTCCTCATGCAAGTGTTGTATGTTTGTGTCTTGTGTGCATCCTGTTGCTATTCTGAGTGCGGTGTTCTGTGTGGTCTGGAGTTTTGTCTTGTTTGTGTCCGATAGTGTTGGTGACCATATAGTGTTTGCGTATTCGAGGCGTGTGAGTGTGGTTGCTTTGTATGTGGTGAGTATAGTTTCTTTGGATTTTCCCCAGTGAGTGGTTGTTAAGGCTTTAAGTATTTTGTTTGATTGCTTGGCGCGGGTTAGAGTGTGTTGTGTGTGTTTTGAGAAGGTGAGTTTGGGGTCCCATGTTAATCCCAGTATTTTGGGTTCGCGGACTGTGGGTAGGGTGGTGTTATCTATTTGTAAAGTGAGTCTGTTGCTGTATTCTGCCGGATCCGGTGTGAACAGAGTGGTGGTGGTTTTGTCTGCGTTGAGTGTGAGTTGGTTCTGTTTTGTCCAGTTGTATATGTCGTGGAGATATTTTTGTACTTGTTGTTGTGCCTGTTGTGGTTTGACATGTGTGGATAGAATGGTGATGTCGTCTGCATATGTAACTGTGTGTACATTTGGAGGTGGTTGTGGTAAGTCTGCCATGTATATGTTGAATAGTGTTGGTGAAAGTACTCCCCCCTGTGGTACCCCCGTTTTCGTGTTTCTGTGTTCTGATGTTTCCCCCCGGTATTGAGTGTATTGTCTGCGTCCCCTTATGTAGTTGAAGATGTATTTGATGATGATGTTTGGGGTGTTAGTGTTGTTGAGTTTGTTTGTGAGTGTGTGTAGGTTTACCGTGTCAAAGGCTTTGGACATGTCTAGGGCTATGGCAACTGTTCGTTGTGGTGGTTTTTGTTGATTGAAACCTGTGGCTATGATGTTGTGTATGTGGTGTAGTGCTGTGGTTGTGGAGTGTTGTTTTCGGAAGCCGTGTTGGTGAGAGGGTAGTTGAGTGTTGTTGGTAATGAAGGGTAGTATTACCTTTTCCATTGTTTTGGCTATTGGGCTGAGTAGTGCTATTGGTCTGTAGGATGGGCCGAGTGCGTGGTTTTTGTTGGGTTTTGGTATTGGGATTATTTTTGCAGTCTTCCATATTGCGGGGATGGTGTTGGTGTTGAGTGATGTGTTGTAAGTGTGTGTGAGTAGTGTTATTGCTTTGGGGCCTAGGTGTTTCAGATGTCTGATGTTTATGTTGTCTGGGCCTGTGGAGTTGTTGTTTTTGGAGCGTTGTAGTGCTTGTTTGACTTGTTGTTCTGTGATGGTTATGGGCGTGGTGTTGAGTTTTCGTATTTTGCGTTGTAGTTGTCTGTATGTTCTGTTGGTTTTGTGTTGTATTATGTTGGTGAATTGTTTGTTGAATGCTCGTGCTTTCTGTTTGTTGGATATTGCCGTGTGTTGTCCGAACTGTATTGTGGTGTTTTCTGGTGCTTTTTGTTCTTTGTTAGATAGTCTTGTTACTGTGTTCCAGAGTATGTATTGTTTGTGTCTGTGGTTCCATGCATCCGTTAAGTGTTCTTTCCATAGCTCTTGTTTGTGTTTTTGGATTTGTTTGTCTATTTCTTTGTTTAGGTCTGTGATGCGTGGGTCTTGGTGGTTTTGTTGTCTGATGTCGTTTCTTTGGCTGATGAGTGTTCTGATGTGTTGTGGTAGGAGAAGTGATTTGCTTTTTATTTTTCCGTGGGGTATGTGGTGTTTGTCTGCTGTAAGTATGAGGTTTGTGAGCATGGTGTTGGCTGTGTGGATGTTGTCAGGTATGGTTAAGTTCTCCAGTGCTGATTCTATTTCAGAGGTGTATCCTTCCCAGTCTGCTTTCCTGTAATTTGTGTAAGTTTGAAGGTGTTGTTGTAGGCGGAAAGGAGCACGCGTGTTGTGTGTGATTTTGATAGGAAGGTGGTCTGAACTGAGTGCGTGTATTGTGGTCCATGTTGTTCTGTTTGTGATGCTGTTGCTGGCTGTTGTGATGTCCGGTGATGTTGGTTGTTGGTTGATGTTTGTAGGTTTTCTGGTAGGTGTGTTTGCGTTTAGAGTGATTTGTTGGGAGTTCTGTAGTATGTCTGCAATGAGGGTGCCTCTGTGGTCGTCGTAGGGAGAGTGCCATTGTGTTGAGTGAGCGTTGATGTCTGCGGTTAGAATGGTGTTGTTCAGCGAGTTTATGTATTGGAAGGTGTTGGTGATGTCTGTGTCTTCTGTGGCGTGGTCTGGTCGGGTGGTATCTCTGGGGGGTATATACATGTTGCATATGTGTAGTCTTTTGTGGTTGGTTATGTGAATCTTTACGGTTTGAATTTCTGTAGTGTTGGTGTTAATGTTGTTGGGGATGTTCATGGGAGTGAATGTAACTGATTTGTGAATGTATGTGAGCAGTCCTCCTCCTCCCTTGTGTTCTCTGTCTTTCCTAATGCTGGTGTAGTTGGTGAGACGAGGTGTGTTGTGTTGTTTTTCTAGTTTGGTTTCTTGTATGGTGATGATGTCTGCGTGCTGTTGTGACGCGAGTTCTTCTAGTTCTGTTTTCTTGTTTTGGATGCCGTTGATTTTTATTTGTAGTATGGTCAGTGTGTGTTTGTTGTTTTTGTTGGTGGGTGTTGTTCTTTGTGGGTTGTTCGGGGGTTGTGGTGTTGGGGTGTTTGTTGTTTGCGTGTGTGTTCTGCATGTCCACGTGTTTGTGTATTGGCGGGTGGTGATGCCGGAGCAATGTCTGTGTATCCAGTGTGGGTGTGTTGAGTTGCATCTGAGTGAGGTTTGTCTGCGTGTGATGATTCTATTGCAGCTATTGCAGGTCCAGGTTTGGGGGGGTGGTCTTGTGTTTGTTGTATCTCTGTTGGAGTTGTCTGTCCGTGTTGCCTTTGAGGGTAGTGTTGGTGAGGCGAGTGTGTTGTTTTGGTCTGTTTGTGCTCTGCTGCCTGTTGGTGTCCTACGAGGTGTTGTTGTTCGTGGTGGTGTTTTGGGATGTAGTCTGCATTTCCATGTTATGTTGTATTGTCTAGTGTTTATGTTTGTGCAATGTTTGTGTACCCAGTGTGGTGTGTGGTGGTTGCATCTGAAGGATGTCTGTCTTCTTGTAATCTGTTGTGTGCAAATGTCGCATGTCCAGGTAGTTTGTTGTGTGTGTGTTTGTTGCGTGCGTGAGAGTGTCTGTGTGGGCCCCGGATTTGTCTCTATGTCCCCCGCCTGGAGCAAAAGGTCCGCCCGCCACCCTGCCAGGTTCAGGGGGCGGTTAGCCGGAAAAAAAAAAACGGCCGTAAGGGCACCCCGTTCGGGGTGCAGGGATTGGTTCCTTGATTTGTCCCCCCGTTCGGGGGGAACCCTCCAACTGCGAGTAAGCCAAGGAGTTTGGAGGTACAGCAGGTTGACAGCAGTGTGATCGAGCAGATTAGATAGAGTAGAATTTGAATGGGGCTTCACTGATTTATTTCATACAATTCATATCTAAAACACAGTTGAAAAATATTTGATTGTTAAAATATTTAAATACAAGAACTATATCAAGAAATTAACAAAACATAGTTTTTTTAGTTAGGAGAAAAGTCTAAAAACATATCACAAATGACAAACGTTGTGCCTCTCCTCCTCCTGTTCTTCAATGAAGCTGATCACCCTCCAGCTCCCGTTAGAAACATTGTGCTGCTGAAGGTGTGCCGGCAGAATGGTTGTGATACAGGAGGTGCTGTGGACTCTCCCAGAAACGAGGACCTAGTTTAGTTGTAGATCCAGTAAAACATAGTGCAAATGTGACATTATTTATAATGCACAGTTACAGTCTTGTGAATATTAAAAAATGTACTTCATGTAATGCAGGAAGCGAATATTTCAAACGAACTAAGGCAGCAAACAGTAAGAGCAAAATCGTGTTCCAAACATTAACTCTTTTTTTAAATGTCAATTAGCTTGTGAGTAATAAGACAAAATGTGACTGTCAGACAGAGAACTGTCAGAGCAAACGGCAGATTTTAGAAAGTCCTGCCGAAATAAATCTGCACCCGACTGCGACTGTCAGCATTGAACTGCCGCCATTGCTGTCAAAGTCAGACACATCTCCAAAATTGTTGGAGCAAATTTTTAAGCAGGCTTCATCTTGATAAATTGACCACGTATTTGACATTTACACCATAACGTTACCGCCTAAAATAATCGTAAAACAAAATTTTGTGTAACAACAAGAGTAATATGTACCCCAAAAGCTTTCAAAGCGTCTGAAAGTTTTCTCCTCCGTTTTTGTTGGGGCTTGGCTCGAAATGCATCATGATTGGCTGCCCGAAGTCCACGTGTCTGTCGGACGTGCTCTCATTGGTCTACAATACCATCACGGATGAATAAATACTCAAAGGGCTTGCCAGGCAAGCCCTTTGAACCCTTTAAATACTCAATGGGCTTGCCTGGCAAGCCCTTTGAGTATTTATTCCATATTGCCCACTAGTTCACTAGTAAGGTCATTTTGACGCTTACTAGTGAACATGTAAGGCCATAAATGTGCCCACTAGTTCACTAGTAAGATCATTTTGAGGCTTACTAGTTGACATGTAAGCCACAAAACGCCCGCTAGTTCACTAGTAAGATAATTTTGAGGCTTCTAGTGAACATGTAAGCCACAGAACGCCCACTAGTTCACTAGTAAGATCATTTTGACGCTTACTAGTGAACATGTAAGCCACAAAACGCTCACTAGTTTACTAGTAAGGTCATTTTGACGCTTACTAGTGAACATGTAAGCCACAAAACCCCCACTAGTTCACTAGTAATGTCATTTTGACGCTTACTAGTGAACATGTAAGGCCATAAATGTGCCCACTAGTTCACTAGTAAGATCTACGACATGTAAGCCGCAAAACGCCCACTAGTTCACTCGTAAGATCATTTTGAGGCTTACTAGTTGAAATGTCCCCTCCGTGAGTCGTCACCTTACCGTGGTGGAGGGGTTTGTGTGTCCCAATGATCCTAGAAGCTAAGTTGTCTGGGGCTTTATGCCCCTGACAGGGTCACCCATGGCAAACAGGTTCTAGGTGAGGGGCCAGATAAAGCACGGCCCAAAGACCCCTTATGATGAACAAAATATATGGACCAAGGTTTCCCTTGCCCGGACGCGGGTCACCGGGGCCCCCCTCTGGAGCCAGGCCTGGAGGTGGGGCTCGTTGGCAAGCGCCTGGTGGCCGGGCCTACACCCATGGGGCCCGGCCGGGCACAGCCCGAAGAGGCAACGTGGGTCCCCCTTCCCATGGGCTCACCACCCATGAGAGGGGCCAAAGGGGTCGGGTGCAATGTGAGCTGGGCGGCAGCCGAAGGCGGGGACCCTGGCGGTCCGATCCTCGGCTGCAGAAGCTAGCTCTTGGGACATGGAATGTCACCTCTCTGGCAGGGAAGGAGCCCGAGCTGGTGTGTGAGGCAGAGAATTTCCGACTGGATATAGTCGGACTTGCCTCCACACACAGCCTGCGTTCTGGTACCAGTTCTCTCGAGAGGGGTTGGACTCTCTTCCACTCTGGAGTTGCTCCAGAGTGGAACGGGGTGCAGGGATTGGTTCCTTGATTTGTCCCCCCGTTCGGGGGGAACCCTCCAACTGCGAGTAAGCCAAGGAGTTTGGAGGTACAGCAGGTTGACAGCAGTGTGATCGAGCAGATTAGATAGAGTAGAATTTGAATGGGGCTTCACTGATTTATTTCATACAATTCATATCTAAAACACAGTTGAAAAATATTTGATTGTTAAAATATTTAAATACAAGAACTATATCAAGAAATTAACAAAACATAGTTTTTTTAGTTAGGAGAAAAGTCTAAAAACATATCACAAATGACAAACGTTGTGCCTCTCCTCCTCCTGTTCTTCAATGAAGCTGATCACCCTCCAGCTCCCGTTAGAAACATTGTGCTGCTGAAGGTGTGCCGGCAGAATGGTTGTGATACAGGAGGTGCTGTGGACTCTCCCAGAAACGAGGACCTAGTTTAGTTGTAGATCCAGTAAAACATAGTGCAAATGTGACATTATTTATAATGCACAGTTACAGTCTTGTGAATATTAAAAAATGTTCACGGTGAGAGGCGCAGAGCAGGTGTGGGCATACTCATTGCCCCCCGGCTCAGTGCCTGTACATTGGGGTTCACACCGGTAGACGAGAGGGTTGCCTCCCTCCGCCTTCGGGTGGGTGGACGGGTCCTGACTGTTATTTGTGCATATGCACCAAACAGCAGCTCAGCATACCCACCCTTTTTGGAGTCCTTGGAGGGTGTGGTGGAGAGTACTCCTGCTGGGGACTCCCTTGTTCTGCTGGGGGACTTCAATGCTCACGTGGGCAATGACAGTGAGACCTGGAGGGGCGTGATTGGGAGGAACGGCCCCCCCGATCTGAACCCGAGTGGTGTTTTGTTATTGGACTTCTGTGCTCGTCACGGATTGTCCATAACGAACACCTTGTTCAAACATAAGGGTGTCCATATGTGCACTTGGCACCAGGACACCCTAGGTCGCAGTTCGATGATCGACTTTGTTGTTGTATCATCGGATTTGCGGCCGCATGTTCTGGACACTCGGGTGAAGAGAGGGGCGGAGCTGTCAACTGATCACCACCTGGTGGTGAGTAGGCTCCGATGGTGGGGGAAGATGCCGGTCCGTCCTGGCAGACCCAAACGTATAGTGAGGGTTTGTTGGGAGCGTCTGGCGGAATCCCCTGTCAGAAGGAGTTTCAACTCCCACCTCCGACAGAGCTTTTCCCATGTTCCGGGGGAGGCGGGGGACATTGAGCCCGAGTGGACCGTGTTCCGTGCCTCTATTGTTGAGGCGGCCAATCTGAGTTGTGGCCGTAAGGTGGTTGGTGCCTGTCGTGGCGGCAACCCCCGTACTCGCTGGTGGACACCAGCAGTGAGGGATGCCGTCAAGCTGAAGAAGGAGTCCTATCGAGCCTTTATGGCCTGTGGGACCCCAGAGGCAGCTGACGGGTATCGATTGGCCAAGCGGGCCGCGGCTTCGGTGGTCGCCGAGGCAAAAACCCGAGCGTGGGAAGAGTTTGGTGAGGCCATGGAAGCTGACTTCCGGACGGCTTCGAGGAAATTCTGGTCCACCATCCGACGTCTCAGGAGGGGGAAGCAGTGCACCACTAACACTGTGTACAGTGGGGATGGGGCGCTGCTGACTTCGACTCGGGACGTTGTGAACCGGTGGGCAGAGTACTTCGAAGACCTCCTCAACTCCACCAACACGCCTTCCTTGGAGGAAGCAGAGCCCGGGGACTCTGAGGTGGGCTCTCCTATCTCTGTGGTTGAAGTCACCGATGTGGTTAAAAAGCTCCTCGGTGGCAAGGCCCCAGGGGTGGATGAGATCCGCCCGGAGTTCCTCAAGGCTCTGGATGTTGTGGGGCTGTCCTGGTTGACACGCCTCTGCAACATCGCGTGGACAACAGGGAGAGTGCCTCTGGATTGGCAGACCGGGGTGGTAGTCCCTCTTTTTAAAAAGGGGGACCGGAGGGTGTGTTCCAACTACAGAGGGATCACACTCCTCAGCCTCCCTGGTAAGGTCTATTCAGGGGTGCTGGAGAGGAGGGTCCGTCAGGAAGTCGAGCCTCAGATTGAGGAGGAGCAGTGTGGTTTTCGTCCCGGCCGTGGAACAGTGGACCAGCTCTACACCCTTAGCAGGGTCCTTGAGGGTATGTGGGAATTCGCCCAACCAGTCTACATGTGTTTTGTGGACTTGGAGAAGGCGTTTGACCGTGTCCCTCGGGGAGTTCTGTGGGGGGTGTTTCGTGGGTATGGGGTACCGAACCCCCTGATACGGGCTGTTCGGTCACTATACCACCGATGTCAGAGTTTGGTTCGCATTGCCGGCAGTAAGTCGGAATCGTTTCCAGTGGAGGTAGGACTCCGCCAAGGCTGCCCTTTGTCGCCGATTCTGTTCATAACCTTTATGGACAGAATTTCTAGGCGCAGCCGAAGCATTGAGGGGGTCCGTTTTGGGGGCCTCAGTATTTCATCCCTGCTTTTTGCAGATGATGTGGTGCTGTTGGCTCCTTCAAACGGGGCTCTCCAACTCTCACTGGAGCGTTTCGCAGCCGAGTGTGAAGCGGTTGGGATGAAAATCAGCACCTCCAAATCTGAAACCATGGTCCTCAGTCGGAAAAGGGTGGAGTGCCCCCTCCGGGTCGGGGAGGAGATCTTACCCCAAGTGGAGGAGTTCAAGTATCTTGAGGTCTTGTTCACGAGTGGGGGTAGGAGGGAGCGGGAGATCGACAGGCGGATCGGTGCAGCGTCTGCTGTGATGCGGACGTTGTATCGGTCTGTCGTGGTGAAGAAGGAGCTGAGCCAAAAGGCGAAGCTCTCAATTTACCGGTCGATCTACGTCCCAACCCTCACCTATGGTCACGAGCTATGGGTCGTGACCGAAAGAACGAGATCCCGGATACAAGCGGCTGAAATGAGTTTTCTTCGCAGGGTGTCCGGGCTCTCCCTTAGAGATAAGGTGAGAAGCTCAGTCATCCGGGAGGGGCTCAGAGTCGAGCCGCTTCTCCTCCACATCGAGAGGAGCCAGATGAGGTGGCTTGGGCATCTGATTCGGATGCCTCCTGAGCGCCTCCCCGGTGAGGTGTTCCGGTCATGTCCCACCGGGAGGAGACCCAGAGGAAGACCCAGAACACGCTGGAGAGACTATGTCACCCAGCTGGCCTGGGAACGCCTCGGGATCCCCCGGGGAGAGCTGGAAGAAGTAGCTAGGGAGAGGGAAGTCTGGGCTTCCCTGCTAAAGCTGTTGCCCCCGCGACCCGGCCCCGGATAAGCGGTAGATGATGGATGGATGGATGGATAGTTGAAATGTAAGCCGCAAAACGCCCACTAGTTCACTAGTAAGGTCATTTTGACACTTACTCGTGAACATATAAGCCTCAAAACACTCACTAGTTCACTAGTAAGGTCACTTTGACACTTACTAGTGAACATGTAAGCCACAAAACCCCCACTAGTTCACTAGCAAGGTCTTTTTGACGCTTACTAGTGAATATGTAAGCCACAAAACGCTCACTAGTTCACTAGTAAGATCATTTTGAGGCTTACGAGTTGACATGTAAGCCGCAAAACGCCCACTAGTTCACTCGTAAGATCATTTTGAGGCTTACTAGTTGAAATGTAAGCCGCAAAACGCCCACTAGTTCACCAGTAAGATCATTTTGACACTTACTAGTGAACATGTAAGCCACAAAACGCTCACTAGTTCACTAGTAAGGTCATTTTGACGCTTACTAGTGAACATGTAAATCACAAAACGCTCACTAGTTCACTAGTAAGGTCATTTTGACGCTTACTAGTGAACATGTAAGCCACAAAACCCCCACTAGTTCACTAGTAAGGTCATTTTGGCGCTTACTAGTGAACATGTAAGCCACAAAACGCTCACTAGTTCACTAGTAAGGTCATTTTGACACTTACTAATGAACATGTGAGCCACAAAACCCCCACTAGTTCACTAGTAAGATCATTTTGAAGCTTACTAGTTGACATGTAAGCCGCAAAACGGCCACTAGTTCACTAGTAAGATCATTGTGACACTTACTAGTGAACATGTAAGGCCATAAATGTACCCACTAGTTCACTAGTAAGATCATTTTGACGCTTACCAGTGAACATGTAATGCCATAAATGTGCCCACTAGTTCACTAGTAAGATCATTTTGACACTTACTAGTGAACATCTAAGCCACAAAACGCTCACTAGTTCACTAGTAAGGTCCTTTTTACACTTACTAGTGAACATGTAAGCCACAAAACGCTCACTAGTTCACTAGTAAGGTCATTTTGACACTTACTAGTGAACATGTAAGCCACAAAACCCCCACTAGTTCACTAGTAAGATCATTTTGAGGCTTACTAGTTGACATGTAAGCCGCAAAACGGCCACTAGTTTACTAGTAAGATCATTGTGACGCTTACTAGTGAACATGTAAGGCCATAAATGTGCCCACTAGTTCACTAGTAAGATCATTTTGAGGCTTACTAGTTGACATGTAAGCCGCAAAACGGCCACTAGTTCACTAGTAAGATCATTGTGACACTTACTAGTGAACATGAAAGGCCATAAATGTGCCCACTAGTTCACTAGTAAGATCATTTTGACGCTTACCAGTGAACATGTAAGCCACAAAACCCCCACTAGTTCACTAGTAAGGTCTTTTTGACGCTTACTAGTGAACATCTAAGCCACAAAACGCTCACTAGTTCACTAGTAAGGTCCTTTTGACACTTACTAGTGAACATGTAAGCTACAAAACGCTCACTAGTTCAGTAGTAAGGTCATTTTGACGCTTACTAGTGAACATGTAAGCCACAAAACGCTCACTAGTTCACTAGTAAGGTCATTTTGACACTTACTAGTGAACATGTAAGCCACAAAACCCCCACTAGTTCACTAGTAAGATCATTTTGACGCTTACTCGTGAACATGTAAGCAACAAAACGCTCACTAGTTCACTAGTAAGGTCATTTTGACGCTTACTAGTTGAAATGTAAGCCGCAAAACGCCCACTAGTTCACCAGTAAGATCCTTTTGACACTTACTAGTGAACATGTAAGGCCATAAATGTGCCCACTAGTTCACTAGTAAGATAATTTTGAGGCTTACTAGTTGACATGTAAGCCGCAAAACGCCCACTAGTTCACTGGTAATATCATTTTGAGTCTTACTAGTGAACATGTAAGCCACAAAACGCTCACTAGTTCACTAGTAAGGTCATTTTGACGCTTACTAGTGAACATGTAAGCCACAAAACGCTCACTAGTTCACTAGTAAGGTCATTTTGACACTTAATAGTGAACATGTAAGCCACAAAACCCCCACTAGTTCACTAGTAAGATCATTTTGAGGCTTACTAGTTGACATGTAAGCCGCAAAACGCCCACTAGTTCACTAGTAAGGTCATTTTGACGCTTACTAGTGAACATGTAAGCCACAAACCCCCCACTAGTTCACTAGTAAGGTCTTTTTGACGCTTACTAGTGAACATGTAAGCCACAAAACGCTCACTAGTTCACTAGTAAGGTCCTTTTGACACTTACTAGTGAACATGTAAGCCACAAAACGCTCACTAGTTCACTAGTAAGGTCATTTTGACGCTTACTAGTAACATGTAAGCCACAAAACGCTCACTAGTTCACTATTAAGGTCATTTTGACACTTACTAGTGAACATGTAAACCACAAAACCCCCACTAGTTCACTAGTAATGTCATTTTGAGGCTTACTAGTGAACATGTAAGGCCATAAATGTGCCCACTAGTTCTCTAGTAAGATCTACGACATGTAAGCCGCAAAACGCCCACTAGTTCACTCGTAAGATCATTTTGAGGCTTACTAGTTGAAATGTAAGCCGCAAAACGCCCACTAGTTCACTAGTAAGGTCATTTTGACACTTACTAGTGAACATGTAAGCCACAAAACCCCCACTAGTTCACCAGTAAGGTCATTTTGACACTTACCAGTGAACATGTAAGCCACAAAACCCCCACGAGTTCACTCGTAAGATCATTTTGAGGCTTACTAGTTGACATGTAAGCCGCAAAACCCCCACTAGTTCACTAGTAAGGTCATTTTGACACTTACTAGTGAACATGTAAGCCACAAAACCCCCACTAGTTCACTAGTAAGGTCATTTTGACACTTACCAGTGAACATGTAAGCCACAAAACCCCCACTAGTTCACTAGTAAGATCATTTTGAGGCTTACTAGTTGACATGTGAGCCGCAAAACGCCCACGAGTTCACTCGTAAGATCATTTTGAGGCTTACTAGTTGACATGTAAGCCGCAAAACCCCTACTAGTTCACTAGTAAGGTCATTTTGACACTTACTAGTGAACATGTAAGCCACAAAACGCTCACTAGTTCACTAGTAAGGTCATTTTGACGCTTACTAGTGAACATGTAAGCCACAAAACGCTCACTAGTTCACTAGTAAGGTCATTTTGACACTTACTAGTGAACATGTAAGCCACAAAACCCCCACTAGTTCACTAGTAAGATCATTTTGACGCTTACTAGTGAACATGAAAGCCACAAAACCCCCACTAGTTCACTAGCAAGGTCTTTTTGACGCTTACTAGTGAACATGTAAGGCCATAAATGTGCCCACTAGTTCACTAGTAAGATCTACGACATGTAAGCCGCAAAACGCCCACTAGTTCACTCGTAAGATCATTTTGAGGCTTACTAGTTGAAATGTAAGCCGCAAAACGCCCACTAGTTCACTAGTAAGGTCATTTTGACACTTACTCGTGAACATGTAAGCCACATAACGCTCACTAGTAACGTCATTTTGACGCTTACTAGTGAACATATAAGCCACAAAACACTCACTAGTTCACTAGTAAGGTCACTTTGACACTTACTAGTGAACATGTAAGCCACAAAACCCCCACTAGTTCACTAGCAAGGTCTTTTTGACGCTTACTAGTGAACATGTAAGCCACAAAACGCTCACTAGTTCACTAGTAAGATCATTTTGAGGCTTACTAGTTGACATGTAAGCCGCAAAACGCCCACTAGTTCACTCGTAAGATCATTTTGAGGCTTACTAGTTGAAATGTAAGCCGCAAAACGCCCACTAGTTCACCAGTAAGATCATTTTGACACTTACTAGTGAACATGTAAGCCACAAAACGCTCACTAGTTCACTAGTAAGGTCATTTTGACGCTTACTAGTGAACATGTAAATCACAAAACGCTCACTAGTTCACTAGTAAGGTCATTTTGACGCTTACTAGTGAACATGTAAGCCACAAAACCCCCACTAGTTAACTAGTAAGGTCATTTTGACGCTTACTAGTGAACATGTAAGCCACAAAACGCTCACTAGTTCACTAGTAAGGTCATTTTGACACTTACTAATGAACATGTGAGCCACAAAACCCCCACTAGTTCACTAGTAAGATCATTTTGAGGCTTACTAGTTGACATGTAAGCCGCAAAACGGCCACTAGTTCACTAGTAAGATCATTGTGACACTTACTAGTGAACATGTAAGGCCATAAATGTGCCCACTAGTTCACTAGTAAGATCATTTTGACGCTTACCAGTGAACATGTAAGCCACAAAACCCCCACTAGTTCACTAGTAAGGTCTTTTTGACGCTTACTACTGAACATCTAAGCCACAAAACGCTCACTAGTTCACTAGTAAGGTCCTTTTGACACTTACTAGTGAACATGTAAGCTACAAAACGCTCACTAGTTCACTAGTAAGGTCATTTTGACGCTTACTAGTGAACATGTAAGCCACAAAACGCTCACTAGTTCACTAGTAAAGTCATTTTGACACTTACTAGTGAACATGTAAGCCACAAAACCCCCACTAGTTCACTAGTAAGATCATTTTGACGCTTACTCGTGAACATGTAAGCCACAAAACGCTCACTAGTTCACTAGTAAGGTCATTTTGACGCTTACTAGTGAACATGTAAGCCACAAAACGCTCACTAGTTCACTAGTAAGGTCATTTTGACACTTACTAGTGAACATGTAAGCCACAAAACCCCCACTAGTTCACTAGTAAGATCATTTTGACGCTTACTAGTGAACATGTAAGGCCATAAATGTGCCCACTAGTTCACTAGTAAGATCATTTTGACTTACTCGTGAACATGTAAGCCACAAAACGCTCACTAGTTCACTAGTAAGGTCATTTTGACGCTTACTAGTGAATATGTAAGCCACAAAACCCCCACTAGTTCACTAGTAAGATCATTTTGAGGCTTACTAGTTGACATGTAAGCCGCAAATCGCCCACTAGTTCACTAGTAAGGTCATTTTGACGCTTACTAGTGAACATGTAAGCCACAAAACCCCCACTAGTTCACTAGTAAGGTCATTTTGAGGCTTACTAGTGAACATGTAAGGCCATAAATGTGCCAACTAGTTCACTAGTAATGTCATTTTGAGGCTTACTAGTGAACATGTAAGGCCATAAATGTGCCCACTAGTTCACTAGTAAGATCTGCGACATGTAAGCCGCAAAACGCCCACTAGTTCACTCGTAAGATCATTTTGAGTCTTACTAGTTGAAATGTAAGCCGCAAAACGCCCACTAGTTCACTAGTAAGGTCATTTTGACGCTTACTAGTGAACATGTAAGCCACAAAACCCCCACTAGTTCACTAGTAAGGTCATTTTGACACTTAATATTGAACATGTAAGCCACAAAACCCCCACTAGTTCACTAGTAAGGTCATTTTGACACTTACTAGTGAACATGTAACCCACAAAACCCCCACTAGTTCACTAGTAAGATCATTTTGAGGCTTACTAGTTGACATGTGAGCCGCAAAACGCCCACGAGTTCACTCGTAAGATCATTTTGAGGCTTACTAGTTGACATGTAAGCCGCAAAACCCCCACTAGGTCACTAGTAAGATCATTTTGAGGCTTACTAGTTGAAATGTAAGCCGCAAAACGCCCACTAGTTCACTAGTAAGGTCTTTTTGACGCTTACTAGTGAACATGTAAGCCACAAAACGATCACTAGTTCACTAGTAAGGTCCTTTTGACACTTACTAGTGAACATGTAAGCCACAAAACCCCCACTAGTTCACTAGTAAGATCATTTTGAGGCTTACTAGTTGAAATGTAAGCCGCAAAACGCCCACTAGTTCACTAGTAAGGTCTTTTTGACGCTTACTAGTGAACATGTAAGCCACAAAACGCTCACTAGTTCACTAGTAAGGTCCTTTTGACGCTTACTAGTGAACATGTAAGGCCATAAATGTGCCCACTAGTTCACTAGTAAGATCTACGACATGTAAGCCGCAAAACGCCCACTAGTTCACTCGTAAGATCATTTTGAGGCTTACTAGTTTAAATGTAAGCCGCAAATCGCCCACTAGTTCACTAGTAAGGTCATTTTGACACTTACTAGTGAACATGTAAGCCACAAAACCCCCACTAGTTCACTAGTAAGGTCATTTTGACACTAACCAGTGAACATGTAAGCCACAAAACCCCCACTAGTTCACTAGTAAGATCATTTTGAGGCTTACTAGTTGACATGTGAGCCGCAAAACGCCCACGAGTTCACTCGTAAGATCATTTTGAGGCTTACTAGTTGACATGTAAGCCGCAAAACCCCCACTAGTTCACTAGTAAGGTCATTTTGACACTTACTAGTGAACATGTAAGCCACAAAACCCCCACTAGTTCACTAGTAAGGTCATTTTGACACTTACCAGTGAACATGTAAGCCACAAAACCCCCACTAGTTCACTAGTAAGATCATTTTGAGGCTTACTAGTTGACATGTGTGCCGCAAAACGCCCACGTGTTCACTCGTAAGATCATTTTGAGGCTTACTAGTTGACATGTAAGCCGCAAAACCCCCACTAGTTCACTAGTAAGGTCATTTTGACACTTACTAGTGAACATGTAACCCACAAAACCCCCACTAGTTCACTAGTAAGATCATTTTGAGCCTTACTAGTTGAAATATAAGCCGCAAAACGCCCACTAGTTCACTAGTAAGGTCATTTTGACACTTACCAGTGAACATGTAAGCCACAAAACTCCCACTAGTTCACTAGTAAGATCATTTTGAGGCTTACTAGTTGACATGTGAGCCGCAAAACGCCCACGAGTTCACTCGTAAGATCATTTTGAGGCTTACTAGTTGACATGTAAGCCGCAAAACGCCCACTAGTTCACTAGTAATATCATTTTGAGGCTTACTAGTTGACATGTAAGCCGCAAAACGCCCACTAGTTCACTAGTAAGGTCATTTTGACGCTTACTAGTGAACATGTAAGCCACAAAACCCCCACTAGTTCACTAGCAAGGTCTTTTTGACGCTTACTAGTGAACATGTAAGCCACAAAACGCTCACTAGTTCACTAGTAAGATCATTTTGAGGCTTACTAGTTGACATGTAAGCCGCAAAACGCCCACTAGTTCACTCGTAAGATCATTTTGAGGCTTACTAGTTGAAATGTAAGTCGCAAAATGCCCACTAGTTCACCAGTAAGATCATTTTGACACTTACTAGTGAACATGTAAGCCACAAAACGCTCACTAGTTCACTAGTAAGGTCATTTTGACACTTAGTAGTGAACATGTAAGCCACAAAACCCCCACTAGTTCACTAGTAAGATCATTTTGACACTTACTAGTGAACATGTAAGGCCATAAATGTGCCCACTAGTTCACTAGTAAGATAATTTTGAGGCTTACTAGTTGACATGTAAGCCGCAAAACGCCCACTAGTTCACTAGTAATATCATTTTGAGTCTTACTAGTGAACATGTAAGCCGCAAAACGCCCACTAGTTCACTAGTAAGGTCATTTTGACGCTTACTAGTGAACATGTAAGCCACAAACCCCCCACTAGTTCACTAGTAAGGTCTTTTTGACGCTTACTAGTGAACATGTAAGCCACAAAACGCTCACTAGTTCACTAGTAAGGTCCTTTTGACACTTACTAGTGAACATGTAAGCCACAAAACGCTCACTAGTTCACTAGTAAGGTCATTTTGATGCTTACTAGTAACATGTAAGCCACAAAACGCTCACTAGTTCACTATTAAGGTCATTTTGACACTTACTAGTGAACATGTAAACCACAAAACCCCCACTAGTAAGATCATTTTGACGCTTACTAGTGAACATGTAAGCCACAAAACCCCCACTAGTTCACTAGTAATGTCATTTTGAGGCTTACTAGTGAACATGTAAGGCAATAAATGTGCCCACTAGTTCTCTAGTAAGATCTACGACATGTAAGCCGCAAAACGCCCACTAGTTCACTCGTAAGATCATTTTGAGGCTTACTAGTTGAAATGTAAGCCGCAAAACGCCCACTAGTTCACCAGTAAGGTCATTTTGACACTTACCAGTGAACATGTAAGCCACAAAACCCCCACTAGTTCACTAGTAAGATCATTTTGAGGCTTACTAGTTGACATGTAAGCCACAAAACCCCCACTAGTTCACTAGTGAGATCATTTTGAGGCTTACTAGTTGACATGTGAGCCGCAAAACGCCCACGAGTTCACTCGTAAGATCATTTTGAGGCTTACTAGTTGACATGTAAGCCGCAAAACCCCCACTAGTTCACTAGTAAGGTCATTTTGACACTTACTAGTGAACATGTAACCCACAAAACCCTCACTAGTTCACTAGTAAGATCATTTTGAGCCTTACTAGTTGAAATATAAGCCGCAAAACGCCCACTAGTTCACTAGTAAGGTCATTTTGACGCTTAGTAGTTCACTAGTAAGCGTTCACTAGTTCACTAGTAAGGTCATTTTGACACTTACTAGTGAACATGTAAGCCACAAAACCCCCACTAGTTCACTAGTAAGGTCATTTTGACACTTACCAGTGAACATGTAAGCCACAAAACCCCCACTAGTTCACTAGTAAGATCATTTTGAGGCTTACTAGTTGACATGTGAGCCGCAAAACGCCCACGAGTTCACTCGTAAGATCATTTTGAGGCTTAATAGTTGACATGTAAGCCGCAAAACGCCCACTAGTTCACTAGTAATATCATTTTGAGGCTTACTAGTTGACATGTAAGCCGCAAAACGCCCACTAGTTCACTAGTAAGGTCATTTTGACGCTTACTAGTGAACATGTAAGCCACAAAACCCCCACTAGTTCACTAGCAAGGTCTTTTTGACGCTTACTAGTGAACATGTAAGCCACAAAACGCTCACTAGTTCACTAGTAAGATCATTTTGAGGCTTACTAGTTGACATGTAAGCCGCAAAACCCCCATTAGTTCACTAGTAAGGTCATTTTGACACTTACTAGTGAACATGTAACCCAAAAAACCCCACTAGTTCACTAGTAAGATCATTTTGAGCCTTACTAGTTGAAATATAAGCCGCAAAACGCCCACTAGTTCACTAGTAAGGTCATTTTGACGCTTACTAGTGAACATGTAAGCCACAAAACCCCCACTAGTAAGGTCATTTTGACACTTACCAGTGAACATGTAAGCCACAAAACCCCCACTAGTTCACTAGTAAGATCATTTTGAGGCTTACTACTTGACATGTGAGCCGCAAAACGCCCACGAGTTCACTCGTAAGATCATTTTGAGGCTTACTAGTTGACATGTAAGCCGCAAAACGGCCACTAGTTCACTAGTAAGATCATTGTGACACTTACTAGTGAACATGTAAGGCCATAAATGTGCCCACTAGGTCACTAGTAAGATCATTTTGACGCTTACCAGTGAACATGTAAGGCCATAAATGTGCCCACTAGTTCACTAGTAAGATCATTTTGACACTTACTAGTGAACATCTAAGCCACAAAACGCTCACTAGTTCACTAGTAAGGTCCTTTTTACACTTACTAGTGAACATGTAAGCCACAAAACGCTCACTAGTTCACTAGTAAGGTCATTTTGACACTTACTAGTGAACATGTAAGCCACAAAACCCCCACTAGTTCACTAGTAAGATCATTTTGAGGCTTACTAGTTGACATGTAAGCCGCAAAACGGCCACTAGTTCACTAGTAAGATCATTGTGACACTTACTAGTGAACATGTAAGGCCATAAATGTGCCCACTAGTTCACTAGTAAGGTCATTTTGACACTTACTAGTGAACATGTAAGCCACAAAACCCCCACTAGTTCTCTAGTAAGATCATTTTGACGCTTACTAGTGAACATGTAAGGCCATAAATGTGCCCACTAGTTCACTAGTAAGATCATTTTGACTCTTACTCGTGAACATGTAAGCCACAAAACGCTCACTAGTTCACTAGTAAGGTCATTTTGACGCTTACTAGTGAATATGTAAGCCACAAAACCCCCACTAGTTCACTAGTAAGATCATTTTGAGGCTTACTAGTTGACATGTAAGACGCAAAACGCCCACTAGTTCACTAGTAAGGTCATTTTGACGCTTACTAGTGAACATGTAAGCCACAAAACCCCCACTAGTTCACTAGTAAGGTCATTTTGAGGCTTACTAGTGAATATGTAAGGCCATAAATGTGCCCACTAGTTCACTAGTAATGTCATTTTGAGGCTTACTAGTGAACATGTAAGGCCATAAATGTGCCCACTAGTTCACTAGTAAGATCTGCGACATGTAAGCCGCAAAACGCCCACTAGTTCACTCGTAAGATCATTTTGAGGCTTACTAGTTGAAATGTAAGCCCCAAAACGCCCACTAGTTCACTAGTAATATCATTTTGAGGCTTACTAGTTGACATGTAAGCCACATAACGCTCACTAGTAACGTCATTTTGACGCTTACTAGTGAACATGTAAGGCCATAAATGTGCCCACTAGTTCACTAGTGAGATTATTTTGAGGCTTACTATTTGACATTAAAGCCGCAAAACGCCCACTAGTTCACTAGTAAGATCATTTTGACGCTTACTAGTGAACATGTAAGGCCATAAATGTGCCCACTAGTTCACTAGTAAGATCATTTTGACGCTTACTCGTGAACATGTAAGCCACAAAACGCTCACTAGTTCACTAGTAAGGTCATTTTGACGCTTACTAGTGAACATGTAAGCCACAAAACGCTAACTAGTTCACTAGTAAGGTCATTTTGACACTTACTAGTGAACATGTAAGCCACAAAACCCCCACTAGTTCACTAGTAAGGTATTTTTGACGCTTACTAGTGAACATGTAAGCCACAAAACGCTCACTAGTTCACTAGTAAAGTCCTTTTGACACTTACTAGTGAACATGTAAGCCACAAAACGCTCACTAGTTCACTAGTAAGGTCATTTTGACGCTTACTAGTGAACATGTAAGCCACAAAACGCTCACTAGTTCACTAGTAAGGTCATTTTGACGCTTACCAGTGAACATGTAAGCCACAAAACCCCCACTAGTTCACTAGTAATGTCATTTTAAGGCTTACTAGTGAACATGTAAGGCCATAAATGTGCCCACTAGTTCACTAGTAAGATCTACGACATGTAAGCCGCAAAACGCCCACTAGTTCACTCGTAAGATCATTTTGAGGCTTACTAGTTGAAATGTAAGCCGCAAAACGCCCACTAGTTCACCAGTAAGATCATTTTGACACTTACTAGTGAACATGTAAGCCACAAAACGCTCACTAGTTCACTAGTAAGGTCATTTTGACGCTTACTAGTGAACATGTAAATCACAAAACGCTCACTAGTTCACTAGTAAGGTCATTTTGACGCTTACTAGTGAACATGTAAGCCACAAAACCCCCACTAGCTCACTAGTAAGGTCATTTTGACGCTTACTAGTGAACATGTAAGCCACAAAACGCTCACTATTTCACTAGTAAGGTCATTTTGACACTTACTAATGAACATGTGAGCCACAAAACCCCCACTAGTTCACTAGTAAGATAATTTTGAGGCTTACTAGTTGACATGTAAGCCGGAAAACGGCCACTAGTTCACTAGTAAGATCATTGTGACACTTACTAGTGAACATGTAAGGCCATAAATGTGCCCACTAGTTCACTCGTAAGATCATTTTGAGGCTTACTAGTTGAAATGTAAGTCGCAAAATGCCCACTAGTTCACCAGTAAGATCATTTTGACACTTACTAGTGAACATGTAAGCCACAAAACGCTCACTAGTTCACTAGTAAGGTCATTTTGACACTTAGTAGTGAACATGTAAGCCACAAAACCCCCACTAGTTCACTAGTAAGATCATTTTGACACTTACTAGTGAACATGTAAGGCCATAAATGTGCCCACTAGTTCACTAGTAAGATAATTTTGAGGCTTACTAGTTGACATGTAAGCCGCAAAACGCCCACTAGTTCACTAGTAATATCATTTTGAGTCTTACTAGTGAACATGTAAGCCGCAAAACGCCCACTAGTTCACTAGTAAGGTCATTTTGACGCTTACTAGTGAACATGTAAGCCACAAACCCCCCACTAGTTCACTAGTAAGGTCTTTTTGACGCTTACTAGTGAACATGTAAGCCACAAAACGCTCACTAGTTCACTAGTAAGGTCCTTTTGACACTTACTAGTGAACATGTAAGCCACAAAACGCTCACTAGTTCACTAGTAAGGTCATTTTGATGCTTACTAGTAACATGTAAGCCACAAAACGCTCACTAGTTCACTATTAAGGTCATTTTGACACTTACTAGTGAACATGTAAACCACAAAACCCCCACTAGTAAGATCATTTTGACGCTTACTAGTGAACATGTAAGCCACAAAACCCCCACTAGTTCACTAGTAATGTCATTTTGAGGCTTACTAGTGAACATGTAAGGCAATAAATGTGCCCACTAGTTCTCTAGTAAGATCTACGACATGTAAGCCGCAAAACGCCCACTAGTTCACTCGTAAGATCATTTTGAGGCTTACTAGTTGAAATGTAAGCCGCAAAACGCCCACTAGTTCACCAGTAAGGTCATTTTGACACTTACCAGTGAACATGTAAGCCACAAAACCCCCACTAGTTCACTAGTAAGATCATTTTGAGGCTTACTAGTTGACATGTAAGCCACAAAACCCCCACTAGTTCACTAGTGAGATCATTTTGAGGCTTACTAGTTGACATGTGAGCCGCAAAACGCCCACGAGTTCACTCGTAAGATCATTTTGAGGCTTACTAGTTGACATGTAAGCCGCAAAACCCCCACTAGTTCACTAGTAAGGTCATTTTGACACTTACTAGTGAACATGTAACCCACAAAACCCTCACTAGTTCACTAGTAAGATCATTTTGAGCCTTACTAGTTGAAATATAAGCCGCAAAACGCCCACTAGTTCACTAGTAAGGTCATTTTGACGCTTAGTAGTTCACTAGTAAGCGTTCACTAGTTCACTAGTAAGGTCATTTTGACACTTACTAGTGAACATGTAAGCCACAAAACCCCCACTAGTTCACTAGTAAGGTCATTTTGACACTTACCAGTGAACATGTAAGCCACAAAACCCCCACTAGTTCACTAGTAAGATCATTTTGAGGCTTACTAGTTGACATGTGAGCCGCAAAACGCCCACGAGTTCACTCGTAAGATCATTTTGAGGCTTAATAGTTGACATGTAAGCCGCAAAACGCCCACTAGTTCACTAGTAATATCATTTTGAGGCTTACTAGTTGACATGTAAGCCGCAAAACGCCCACTAGTTCACTAGTAAGGTCATTTTGACGCTTACTAGTGAACATGTAAGCCACAAAACCCCCACTAGTTCACTAGCAAGGTCTTTTTGACGCTTACTAGTGAACATGTAAGCCACAAAACGCTCACTAGTTCACTAGTAAGATCATTTTGAGGCTTACTAGTTGACATGTAAGCCGCAAAACCCCCATTAGTTCACTAGTAAGGTCATTTTGACACTTACTAGTGAACATGTAACCCAAAAAACCCCACTAGTTCACTAGTAAGATCATTTTGAGCCTTACTAGTTGAAATATAAGCCGCAAAACGCCCACTAGTTCACTAGTAAGGTCATTTTGACGCTTACTAGTGAACATGTAAGCCACAAAACCCCCACTAGTAAGGTCATTTTGACACTTACCAGTGAACATGTAAGCCACAAAACCCCCACTAGTTCACTAGTAAGATCATTTTGAGGCTTACTACTTGACATGTGAGCCGCAAAACGCCCACGAGTTCACTCGTAAGATCATTTTGAGGCTTACTAGTTGACATGTAAGCCGCAAAACGGCCACTAGTTCACTAGTAAGATCATTGTGACACTTACTAGTGAACATGTAAGGCCATAAATGTGCCCACTAGGTCACTAGTAAGATCATTTTGACGCTTACCAGTGAACATGTAAGGCCATAAATGTGCCCACTAGTTCACTAGTAAGATCATTTTGACACTTACTAGTGAACATCTAAGCCACAAAACGCTCACTAGTTCACTAGTAAGGTCCTTTTTACACTTACTAGTGAACATGTAAGCCACAAAACGCTCACTAGTTCACTAGTAAGGTCATTTTGACACTTACTAGTGAACATGTAAGCCACAAAACCCCCACTAGTTCACTAGTAAGATCATTTTGAGGCTTACTAGTTGACATGTAAGCCGCAAAACGGCCACTAGTTCACTAGTAAGATCATTGTGACACTTACTAGTGAACATGTAAGGCCATAAATGTGCCCACTAGTTCACTAGTAAGGTCATTTTGACACTTACTAGTGAACATGTAAGCCACAAAACCCCCACTAGTTCACTAGTAAGATCATTTTGACGCTTACTAGTGAACATGTAAGGCCATAAATGTGCCCACTAGTTCACTAGTAAGATCATTTTGACTCTTACTCGTGAACATGTAAGCCACAAAACGCTCACTAGTTCACTAGTAAGGTCATTTTGACGCTTACTAGTGAATATGTAAGCCACAAAACCCCCACTAGTTCACTAGTAAGATCATTTTGAGGCTTACTAGTTGACATGTAAGACGCAAAACGCCCACTAGTTCACTAGTAAGGTCATTTTGACGCTTACTAGTGAACATGTAAGCCACAAAACCCCCACTAGTTCACTAGTAAGGTCATTTTGAGGCTTACTAGTGAATATGTAAGGCCATAAATGTGCCCACTAGTTCACTAGTAATGTCATTTTGAGGCTTACTAGTGAACATGTAAGGCCATAAATGTGCCCACTAGTTCACTAGTAAGATCTGCGACATGTAAGCCGCAAAACGCCCACTAGTTCACTCGTAAGATCATTTTGAGGCTTACTAGTTGAAATGTAAGCCCCAAAACGCCCACTAGTTCACTAGTAATATCATTTTGAGGCTTACTAGTTGACATGTAAGCCACATAACGCTCACTAGTAACGTCATTTTGACGCTTACTAGTGAACATGTAAGGCCATAAATGTGCCCACTAGTTCACTAGTGAGATTATTTTGAGGCTTACTATTTGACATTAAAGCCGCAAAACGCCCACTAGTTCACTAGTAAGATCATTTTGACGCTTACTAGTGAACATGTAAGGCCATAAATGTGCCCACTAGTTCACTAGTAAGATCATTTTGACGCTTACTCGTGAACATGTAAGCCACAAAACGCTCACTAGTTCACTAGTAAAGTCCTTTTGACACTTACTAGTGAACATGTAAGCCACAAAACGCTCACTAGTTCACTAGTAAGGTCATTTTGACGCTTACTAGTGAACATGTAAGCCACAAAACGCTCACTAGTTCACTAGTAAGGTCATTTTGACGCTTACCAGTGAACATGTAAGCCACAAAACCCCCACTAGTTCACTAGTAATGTCATTTTAAGGCTTACTAGTGAACATGTAAGGCCATAAATGTGCCCACTAGTTCACTAGTAAGATCTACGACATGTAAGCCGCAAAACGCCCACTAGTTCACTCGTAAGATCATTTTGAGGCTTACTAGTTGAAATGTAAGCCGCAAAACGCCCACTAGTTCACCAGTAAGATCATTTTGACACTTACTAGTGAACATGTAAGCCACAAAACGCTCACTAGTTCACTAGTAAGGTCATTTTGACGCTTACTAGTGAACATGTAAATCACAAAACGCTCACTAGTTCACTAGTAAGGTCATTTTGACGCTTACTAGTGAACATGTAAGCCACAAAACCCCCACTAGCTCACTAGTAAGGTCATTTTGACGCTTACTAGTGAACATGTAAGCCACAAAACGCTCACTATTTCACTAGTAAGGTCATTTTGACACTTACTAATGAACATGTGAGCCACAAAACCCCCACTAGTTCACTAGTAAGATAATTTTGAGGCTTACTAGTTGACATGTAAGCCGGAAAACGGCCACTAGTTCACTAGTAAGATCATTGTGACACTTACTAGTGAACATGTAAGGCCATAAATGTGCCCACTAGTTCACTCGTAAGATCATTTTGACGCTTACCAGTGAACATGTAAGGCCATAAATGTGCCCACTAGTTCACTAGTAAGATCATTTTGACACTTACTAGTGAACATCTAAGCCACAAAACGCTCACTAGTTCACTAGTAAGGTCCTTTTTACACTTACTAGTGAACATGTAAGCCACAAAACGCTCACTAGTTCACTAGTAAGGTCATTTTGACACTTACTAGTGAACATGTAAGCCACAAAACCCCCACTAGTTCACTAGTAAGATCATTTTGAGGCTTACTAGTTGACATGTAAGCCGCAAAACGGCCACTAGTTCACTAGTAAGATCATTGTGACACTTACTAGTGAACATGTAAGGCCATAAATGTGCCCACTAGTTCACTAGTAAGATCATTTTGACGCTTACCAGTGAACATGTAAGCCACAAAACCCCCACTAGTTCACTAGTAAGATCATTTTGACGCTTACTCGTGAACATGTAAGCCACAAAACGCTCACTAGTTCACTAGTAAGGTCATTTTGACGCTTACTAGTGAACATGTAAGCCACAAAACGCTCACTAGTTCACTAGTAAGGTCATTTTGACACTTACTAGTGAACATGTAAGCCACAAAACCCCCACTAGTTCACTAGTAAGATCATTTTGACGCTTACTAGTGAACATGTAAGGCCATAAATGTGCCCACTAGTTCACTAGTAAGATCATTTTGACTCTTACTCGTGAACATGTAAGCCACAAAACGCTCACTAGTTCACTAGTAAGATCATTTTGACGCTTACTAGTGAATATGTAAGCCACAAAACCCCCACTAGTTCACTAGTAAGATCATTTTGAGGCTTACTAGTTGACATGTAAGCCGCAAAACGCCCACTAGTTCACTAGTAAGGTCATTTTGACGCTTACTAGTGAACATGTAAGCCACAAAACCCCCACTAGTTCACTAGTAAGGTCATTTTGAGGCTTACTAGTGAACATGTAAGGCCATAAATGTGCCCACTAGTTCACTAGTAATGTCATTTTGAGGCTTACTAGTGAACATGTAAGGCCATAAATGTGCCCACTAGTTCACTAGTAAGATCTGCGACATGTAAGCCGCAAAACGCCCACTAGTTCACTCGTAAGATCATTTTGAGGCTTACTAGTTGAAATGTAAGCCCCAAAACGCCCATGAGTTCACTCGTAAGATCATTTTGAGGCTTACTAGACGCTTACTAGTGAACATGTAACCCACAAAACCCCCACTAGTTCACTCGTAAGATCATTTTGAGGCTTACTAGTTGAAATGTAAGCCGCAAAACGCCCACTAGTTCACTAGTAAGGTCATTTTGACGCTTACTAGTGAACATGTAACCCACAAAACCCCCACTAGTTCACTAGTAAGATCATTTTGAGGCTTACTAGTTGAAATGTAAGCCGCAAAACGCCCACTAGTTCACTAGTAAGGTCTTTTTGACGCTTACTAGTGAACATGTAAGCCACAACACGCTCACTAGTTCACTAGTAAGGTCCTTTTGACACTTACTAGTGAACATGTAAGCCACAAAACGCTCACTAGTTCACTAGTAAGGTCATTTTGACACTTACTAGTGAACATGTAAGCCACAAAACCCCCACTAGTTCACTAGTAAGATCATTTTGACGCTTACTAGTGAACATGTAAGCCACAAAACCCCCACTAGTTCACTAGTAATGTCATTTTGAGGCTTACTAGTGAACATGTAAGGCCATAAATGTGCCCACTAGTTCACTAGTAAGATCTACGACATGTAAGCCGCAAAACGCCCACTAGTTCACTCGTAAGATCATTTTGAGGCTTACTAGTTGAAATGTAAGCCGCAAAACGCCCACTAGTTCACTAGTAAGGTCATTTTGACACTTACTAGTGAACATGTAAGCCACAAAACCCCCACTAGTTCACTAGTAAGGTCATTTTGACACTTACCAGTGAACATGTAAGCCACAAAACCCCCACTAGTTCACTAGTAAGATCATTTTGAGGCTTACTAGTTGACATGTGAGCCCCAAAACGCCCATGAGTTCACTCGTAAGATCATTTTGAGGCTTACTAGTTGACATGTAAGCCGCAAAACGCCCACTAGTTCACTAGTAATATCATTTTGAGGCTTACTAGTTGACATGTAAGCCGCAAAACGCCCACTAGTTCACTAGTAAGATCATTTTGACGCTTACTAATGAACATGTAAGGCCATAAATGTGCCCACTAGTTCACTAGTAATATCATTTTGAGCCTTACTAGTTGAAATGTAAGCCGCAAAACACCCACTAGTTCACTAGTAAGGTCATTTTGACGCTTACTAGTGAACATGTAAGCCACAAAACCCCCACTAGTTCACTAGCAAGGTCTTTTTGACGCTTACTAGTGAACATGTAAGCCACAAAACGCTCACTAGTTCACTAGTAAGATCATTTTGAGGCTTACTAGTTGACATGTAAGCCGCAAAACGCCCACTAGTTCACTCGTAAGATCATTTTGAGGCTTACTAGTTGAAATGTAAGCCGCAAAATGCCCACTAGTTCACCAGTAAGATCATTTTGACACTTACTAGTGAAAATGTAAGACACAAAACGCTCACTAGTTCACTAGTAATGTCATTTTGACACTTAGTAGTGAACATGTAAGCCACAAAACCCCCACTAGTTCACTAGTAAGATCATTTTGAGGCTTACTAGTTGACATGTAAGCCGCAAAACGGCCACTAGTTCACTAGTAAGATCATTGTGACACTTACTAGTGAACATGTAAGGCCATAAATGTGCCCACTAGTTCACTAGTAAGATCATTTTGACGCTTACCAGTGAACATGTAAGCCACAAAACCCCCACTAGTTCACTAGTAAGGTCTTTTTGACGCTTACTAGTGAACATCGAAGCCACAAAACGCTCACTAGTTCACTAGTAAGGTCCTTTTGACACTTACTAGTGAACATGTAAGCTACAAAACGCTCACTAGTTCACTAGTAAGGTCATTTTGACGCTTACTAGTGAACATGTAAGCCACAAAACCCCCACTAGTTCACTACTAAGATCATTTTGACGCTTACTCGTGAACATGTAAGCCACAAAACGCTCACTAGTTCACTAGTAAGGTCATTTTGACGCTTACTAGTGAACATGTAAGCCACAAAACGCTCACTAGTTCACTAGTAAGGTCATTTTGACACTTACTAGTGAACATGTAAGCCACAAAACCCCCACTAGTTCACTAGTAAGATCATTTTGACGCTTACTAGTGAACATTTAAGGCCATAAATGTGCCCACTAGTTCACTAGTAAGATCATTTTGACTCTTACTCGTGAACATGTAAGCCACAAAACGCTCACTAGTTCACTAGTAAGGTCATTTTGACGCTTACTAGTGAATATGTAAGCCACAAAACCCCCACTAGTTCACTAGTAAGATCATTTTGAGGCTTACTAGTTGAAATATAAGCCGCAAAACGCCCACTAGTTCACTAGTAAGGTCATTTTGACGCTTACTAGTGAACATGTAAGCCACAAAACCCCCACTAGTTCACTAGTAAGGTCATTTTGAGGCTTACTAGTTGACATGTGAGCCGCAAAACGCCCACGAGTTCACTCGTAAGATCATTTTGAGGCTTACTAGTTGACATGTAAGCCGCAAAACGCCCACTAGTTCACTAGTAATATCATTTTGAGGCTTACTAGTTGACATGTAAGCCGCAAAACGCCCACTAGTTCACTTGTAAGATCATTTTGACGCTTACGAGTGAACATGTAAGGCCATAAATGTGCCCACTAGTTCACTAGTAAGATCATTTTGAGCCTTACTAGTTGAAATGTAAGCCGCAAAACGCCCACTAGTTCACTAGTAAGGTCATTTTGACGCTTACTAGTGAAAATGTAAGCCACAAAACCCCCACTAGTTCACTAGCAAGGTCTTTTTGACGCTTACTAGTGAACATGTAAGCCACAAAACGCTCACTAGTTCACTAGTAAGATCATTTTGAGGCTTACTAGTTGACATGTAAGCCGCAAAACGCCCACTAGTTCACCAGTAAGATCATTTTGACACTTACTAGTGAACATGTAAGCCACAAAACGCTCACTAGTTCACTAGTAAGGTCATTTTGACACTTAGTAGTGAACATGTAAGCCACAAAACCCCCACTAGTTCACTAGTAAGATCATTTTGACACTTACTAGTGAACATGTAAGGCCATAAATGTGCCCACTAGTAAGATAATTTTGAGGCTTACTAGTTGACATGTAAGCCGCAAAACGCCCACTAGTTCACTAGTAATATCATTTTGAGTCTTACTAGTGAACATGTAAGCCACAAAACGCTCACTAGTTCACTAGTAAGGTCATTGTGACGCTTACTAGTGAACATGTAAACCACAAAACGCTCACTAGTTCACTAGTAAGGTCATTTTGACACTTAATAGTGAACATGTAAGCCACAAAAACCCCACTAGTTCACTAGTAAGATCATTTTGAGGCTTACTAGTTGAAATGTAAGCCGCAAAACGCCCACTAGTTCACTAGTAAGATAATTTTGAGGCTTACTAGTTGACATGTAAGCCGCAAAACGCCCACTAGTTCACTAGTAATATCATTTTGAGTCTTACTAGTGAACATGTAAGCCACAAAACGCTCACTAGTTCACTAGTAAGGTCCTTTTGACACTTACTAGTGAACATGTAAGCCACAAAACGCTCACTAGTTCACTAGTAAGGTCATTTTGACGCTTACTAGTTCACTAGTAAGCGTTCACTAGTTCACTAGTAAGGTCATTTTGACGCTTACTAGTGAACATGTAAGCCACAAAACCCCCACTAGTTCACTAGTAAGGTCATTTTGACACTTACCAGTGAACATGTAAGCCACAAAACCCCCACTAGTTCACTAGTAAGATCATTTTGAGGCTTACTAGTTGACATGTGAGCCGCAAAACGCCCACGAGTTCACTCGTAAGATCCTTTTGAGGCTTACTAGTTGACATGTAAGCCGCAAAACGCCCACTAGTTCACTAGTAATATCATTTTGAGGCTTACTAGTTGACATGTAAGCCGCAAAACGCCCACTAGTTCACTACTAAGGTCATTTTGACGCTTACTAGTGAACATGTAAGCCACAAAACCCCCACTAGTTCACTAGCAAGGTCTTTTTGACGCTTACTAGTGAACATGTAAGCCACAAAACGCTCACTAGTTCACTAGTAAGATCATTTTGAGGCTTACTAGTTGACATGTAAGCCGCAAAACCCCCACTAGTTCACTAGTAAGGTCATTTTGACACTTACTAGTGAACATGTAACCCAAAAACCCCCCACTAGTTCACTAGTAAGATCATTTTGAGCCTTACTAGTGAACATGTAAGCCACAAAACCCCCAGTAGTAAGGTCATTTTGACACTTACCAGTGAACATGTAAGCCACAAAACCCCCACTAGTTCACTAGTAAGATCATTTTGAGGCTTACTAGTTGACATGTGAGCCGCAAAACGCCCACGAGTTCACTCGTAAGATCATTTTGAGGCTTACTAGTTGACATGTAAGCCGCAAAACGCCCACTAGTTCACTAGTAATATCATTTTGAGGCTTACTAGTTGACATGTAAGCCGCAAAACGCCCACTAGTTCACTAGTAAGATCATTTTGACGCTTACTAGTGAACATGTAAGGCCATAAATGTGCCCACTAGTTCACTACTAAGATCATTTTGAGCCTTACTAGTTGAAATGTAAGCCGCAAAACGCCCACTAGTTCACTAGTAAGGTCATTTTGACGCTTACTACTGAACATGTAAGCCACAAAACGCTCACTAGTTCACCAGTAAGATCATTTTGAGGCTTACTAGTCAAGGTCATTTTGACGCTTACTAGTGAACATGTAAGCCACAAAATGCCCACTAGTTCACTAGTAAGAACATTTTGAGGCTTACTAGTTGACATTTTCACGAGTAAGGTCATTTTGACGCTTACTAGTTGACATTTTCACTAGTAAGGTCATTTTGACGCTTACGAGTGAACATGTAAGCCACAAAACGCCCACTAGTTCACTCGTAAGATCATTTTGAGGCTTACTAGTTGAAATGTAAGCCGCAAAACGCCCACTAGTTCACCAGTAAGATAATTTTGATACTTACTAGTGAACATGTAAGCCACAAAACGCTCACTAGTTCACTAGTAAGGTCATTTTGACGCTTACTAGTGAACATGTAAGCCACAAAACCCCCACTAGTTCACTAGTAAGGTCTTTTTGACGCTTACTAGTGAACATGTAAGCCACAAAACGCTCACTAGTTCACCAGTAAGGTCCTTTTGACACTTACTAGTGAATGTGTAAGCCACAAAACGCTCACTAGTTCACTAGTAAGGTCATTTTGACACTTACTAGTGAACGTGTAAGCCACAAAACGCCCACTAGTTCACTCGTAATATCATTTTGAGGCTTACTAGTTGAAATGTAAGCCGCAAAACGCCCACTAGTTCACCAGTAAGATCATTTTGACACTTACTACTGAACATGTAAGCCACAAAACGCTCAATAGTTCACTAGTAAGGTCATTTTGACGCTTACTAGTGAACATGTAAGCCACAAAACGCTCACTAGTTCACTAGTAAGGTCATTTTGACACTTACTAGTGAACATGTAACCCACAAAATGCCCACTAGTTCACTAGTAAGATCATTTTGAGGCTTACTAGTTGACATGTAAGCCGCAAAACGGCCACTAGTTCACTAGTAACATCATTTTGAGGCTTACTAGTTGAAATGTAAGCCGCAAAACGCCCACTAGTTCACTAGTAAGATCATTGTGACACTTACTAGTGAACATATAAGGCCATAAATGTGCCCACTAGTTCACTAGTGAGATCATTTTGACGCTTACTAGTGAACATGTAAGGCCATAAATGTGCCCACTAGTTCACTAGTAAGATCATTTTGACGCTTACTAGTTGACATGTAAGCCACAAAACGCCCACTAGTTCACTAGTAAGATCATTTTGAGGCTTACTAGTTGACATGTAAGCCGCAAAACCCCCACTAGTTCACTAGTAAGGTCATTTTGACACTTACTAGTGAACATGTAACCCAAAAACCCCCCACTAGTTCACTAGTAAGATCATTTTGAGCCTTACTAGTGAACATGTAAGCCACAAAACCCCCAGTAGTAAGGTCATTTTGACACTTACCAGTGAACATGTAAGCCACAAAACCCCCACTAGTTCACTAGTAAGATCATTTTGAGGCTTACTAGTTGACATGTGAGCCGCAAAACGCCCACGAGTTCACTCGTAAGATCATTTTGAGGCTTACTAGTTGACATGTAAGCCGCAAAACGCCCACTAGTTCACTAGTAATATCATTTTGAGGCTTACTAGTTGACATGTAAGCCGCAAAACGCCCACTAGTTCACTAGTAAGATCATTTTGACGCTTACTAGTGAACATGTAAGGCCATAAATGTGCCCACTAGTTCACTACTAAGATCATTTTGAGCCTTACTAGTTGAAATGTAAGCCGCAAAACGCCTACTAGTTCACTAGTAAGGTCATTTTGACGCTTACTACTGAACATGTAAGCCACAAAACGCTCACTAGTTCACCAGTAAGATCATTTTGAGGCTTACTAGTCAAGGTCATTTTGACGCTTACTAGTGAACATGTAAGCCACAAAATGCCCACTAGTTCACTAGTAAGAACATTTTGAGGCTTACTAGTTGACATTTTCACGAGTAAGGTCATTTTGACGCTTACTAGTTGACATTTTCACTAGTAAGGTCATTTTGACGCTTACGAGTGAACATGTAAGCCACAAAACGCCCACTAGTTCACTCGTAAGATCATTTTGAGGCTTACTAGTTGAAATGTAAGCCGCAAAACGCCCACTAGTTCACTAGTAATATCATTTTGAGGCTTACTAGTTGACATTTTCACGAGTAAGGTCATTTTGACGCTTACTAGTTGACATTTTCACTAGTAAGGTCATTTTGACGCTTACGAGTGAACATGTAAGCCACAAAACGCCCACGAGTTCACTCGTAAGATCATTTTGAGGCTTACTAGTTGACATGTAAGCCGCAAAACGCCCACTAGTTCACTAGTAATATCATTTTGAGGCTTACTAGTTGACATGTAAGCCGCAAAACGCCCACTAGTTCACTAGTAAGATCATTTTGACGCTTACTAGTGAACATGTAAGGCCATAAATGTGCCCACTAGTTCACTACTAAGATCATTTTGAGCCTTACTAGTTGAAATGTAAGCCGCAAAACGCCTACTAGTTCACTAGTAAGGTCATTTTGACGCTTACTACTGAACATGTAAGCCACAAAACGCTCACTAGTTCACCAGTAAGATCATTTTGAGGCTTACTAGTCAAGGTCATTTTGACGCTTACTAGTGAACATGTAAGCCACAAAATGCCCACTAGTTCACTAGTAAGAACATTTTGAGGCTTACTAGTTGACATTTTCACGAGTAAGGTCATTTTGACGCTTACTAGTTGACATTTTCACTAGTAAGGTCATTTTGACGCTTACGAGTGAACATGTAAGCCACAAAACGCCCACTAGTTCACTCGTAAGATCATTTTGAGGCTTACTAGTTGAAATGTAAGCCGCAAAACGCCCACTAGTTCACCAGTAAGATCATTTTGATACTTACTAGTGAACATGTAAGCCACAAAACGCTCACTAGTTCACTAGTAAGGTCATTTTGACGCTTACTAGTGAACATGTAAGCCACAAAACCCCCACTAGTTCACTAGTAAGGTCTTTTTGACGCTTACTAGTGAACATGTAAGCCACAAAACGCTCACTAGTTCACCAGTAAGGTCCTTTTGACACTTACTAGTGAATGTGTAAGCCACAAAACGCTCACTAGTTCACTAGTAAGGTCATTTTGACACTTACTAGTGAACGTGTAAGCCACAAAACGCCCACTAGTTCACTCGTAATATCATTTTGAGGCTTACTAGTTGAAATGTAAGCCGCAAAACGCCCACTAGTTCACCAGTAAGATCATTTTGACACTTACTACTGAACATGTAAGCCACAAAACGCTCAATAGTTCACTAGTAAGGTCATTTTGACGCTTACTAGTGAACATGTAAGCCACAAAACGCTCACTAGTTCACTAGTAAGGTCATTTTGACACTTACTAGTGAACATGTAACCCACAAAATGCCCACTAGTTCACTAGTAAGATCATTTTGAGGCTTACTAGTTGACATGTAAGCCGCAAAACGGCCACTAGTTCACTAGTAAGATCATTTTGAGGCTTACTAGTTGAAATGTAAGCCGCAAAACGCCCACTAGTTCACTAGTAAGATCATTGTGACACTTACTAGTGAACATATAAGGCCATAAATGTGCCCACTAGTTCACTAGTGAGATCATTTTGACGCTTACTAGTGAACATGTAAGGCCATAAATGTGCCCACTAGTTCACTAGTAAGATCATTTTGACGCTTACTAGTTTACATGTAAGCCACAAAACGCCCACTAGTTCACTAGTAAGATCATTTTGAGGCTTACTAGTTGACATGTAAGCCGCAAAACGGCCACTAGTTCACTAGTAAGATCTTTTGAGGCTTACTAGTTGAAATGTAAGCCGCAAAACGCCCACTAGTTCACTAGTAAGATCATTGTGACACTTACTAGTGAACATATAAGGCCATAAATGTGCCCACTAGTTCACTAGTGAGATCATTTTGACGCTTACTAGTGAACATGTAAGGCCATAAATGTGCCCACTAGTTCACTAGTAAGATCATTTTGACGCTTACTAGTTGACATGTAAGCCACAAAACGCCCACTAGTTCACTAGTAAGATCATTTTGACGCTTACTAGTTGACATGTAAGCCGCAAAACGCCCACTAGTTTTCACTCGTGAGATCATTTTGAGGCTTACTAGTTGACATGTAAGCCGCAAAACGCCCACTAGTTCACTAGTAAGATCATTTTGACGCTTCCTAGTGAACATGTAAGCCACAAAACGCTCACTAGTTCACTAGTAAGGTCCTTTTGACACTTACTAGTGAACATGTAAGCCACAAAACCCCCACTAGTTCACTAGTAAGATCATTTTGAGGCTTACTAGTCAAGGTCATTTTGACGCTTACTAGTGAACATGTAAGCCGCAAAACGCCCACTAGTTCACTCGTAAGATCATTTTGAGGCTTACTAGTTGACATGTAAGCCGCAAAACGGCCACTAGTTCACTAGTAAAATCATTTTGAGGCTTACTAGTTGAAATGTAAGCCGCAAAACGCCCACTAGTTCACTAGTAAGATCATTTTGACACTTACTAGTGAACATGTAAGCCGCAAAACGCCCACTAGTTCACCAGTAAGATCATTTTGATACTTACTAGTGAACATGTAAGCCACAAAACGCTCACTAGTTCACTAGTAAGGTCATTTTGAGGCTTACTAGTTGACATGTAAGCCGCAAAACGCCCACTAGTTCACTAGTAAGATCATTTTGACGCTTACTAGTGAACATGTAAGGCCATAAATGTGCCCACTAGTTCACTAGTAAGATCATTTTGACGCTTACTCGTGAACATGTAAGCCACAAAACGCTCACTAGTTAACTAGTAAGGCCCTTTTGACACTTACTAGTGAACATGTAAGCCACAAAACCCCCACTAGTTCACTAGTAAGATCATTTTGAGGCTTACTAGTCAAGGTCATTTTGACGCTTACTAGTGAACATGTAAGCCACAAAATGCCCACTAGTTCACTAGTAAGATCATTTTGAGGCTTACTAGTTGAAATGTAAGCCGCAAAACTGCCACTAGTTCACCAGTAAGATCATTTTGACACTTACTAGTGAACATGTAAGCCGCAAAACCCCCACTAGTTCACTAGTAAGATCATTTTGACGCTTACTAGTTGACATGTAAGCTGCAAAACGCCCACTAGTTTTCACTCGTGAGATCATTTTGAGGCTTACTAGTTGACATGTAAGCCGCAAAACGCCCACTAGTTAACTAGTAAGGTCATTTTGACGCTTACTAGTTGACATGTAAGCCACAAAACACCCACTAGTTCACTAGTAAGGTCATTTTGACGCTTACTAGTGAACATGTAAGCCACAAAACGCTCACTAGTTCACTAGTAAGGTCGTTTTGACGCTTACTAGTGAACATGTAAGCCACAAAACGCCCACTAGTTCACTAGTAAGATCATTTTGACGCTTACTAGTTGACATGTAAGCCGCAAAACGCCCACTAGTTTTCACTCGTGAGATCATTTTGAGGCTTACTAGTTGACATGTAAGCCGCAAAACGCCCACTAGTTCACTAGTAAGATCATTTTGACGCTTCCTAGTGAACATGTAAGCCACAAAACGCTCACTAGTTCACTAGTAAGGTCCTTTTGACACTTACTATTGAACATGTAAGCCACAAAACCCCCACTAGTTCACTAGTAAGATCATTTTGAGGCTTACTAGTCAAGGTCATTTTGACGCTTACTAGTGAACATGTAAACCACAAAATGCCCACTAGTTCACTAGTAAGATCATTTTTAGGCTTACTAGTTGACATGTAAGCCGCAAAACGCCCACTAGTTCACTAGTAAGGTCATTTTGACGCTTACGAGTGAACATGTAAGCCGCAAAACGCCCACTAGTTCACTCGTAAGATCATTTTGAGGCTTACTAGTTGAAATGTAAGCCGCAAAACGCCCACTAGTTCACTAGTAAGATCATTGTGACACTTACTAGTGAACATATAAGGCCATAAATGTGCCCACTAGTTCACTAGTGAGATCATTTTGACGCTTACTAGTGAACATGTAAGGCCATAAATGTGCCCACTAGTTCACTAGTAAGATCATTTTGACGCTTACTAGTTGACATGTAAGCCACAAAACGCCCACTAGTTCACTAGTAAGGTCATTTTGACGCTTACTAGTGAACATGTAAGGCCATAAATGTGCCCACTAGTTCACTAGTAAGATCATTTTGACGCTTACTCGTGAACATGTAAGCCACGAAACGCTCAGTAGTTCACTAGTAAGGTCATTTTGACGCTTACTAGTGAACATGTAAGCCACAAAACGCTCACTAGTTCACTAGTAAGGTCATTTTGACGCTTACTAGTGAACATGTAAGCCACAAAACGCCCACTAGTTCACTAGTAAGATCATTTTGACGCTTACTAGTTGACATGTAAGCCTCAAGACGCCCACTAGTTTTCACTCGTGAGATCATTTTGAGGCTTACTAGTTGACATGTAAGCCGCAAAACGCCCACTAGTTCACTAGTAAGATCATTTTGACGCTTACTAGTGAACATGTTAGGCCATAAATGTGCCCACTAGTTCACGAGTAAGATCATTTTGACGCTTACTCGTGAACATGTAAGCCACAAAACGCTCACTAGTTAACTAGTAAGGTCCTTTTGACACTTACTAGTGAACATGTAAGCCACAAAACCCCCACTAGTTCACTAGTAAGATCATTTTGAGGCTTACTAGTCAAGGTCATTTTGACGCTTACTAGTGAACATGTAAGCCACAAAATGCCCACTATTTCACTAGTAAGATCATTTTGAGGCTTACTAGTTGACATGTAAGCCGCAAAACGCCCACTAGTTCACTAGTATGGTCATTTTGACGCTTACTAGTGAACATGTAAGCCGCAAAACGCCCACTAGTTCACTCGTAAGATCATTTTGAGGCTTACTAGTTGAAATGTAAGCCGCAAAACGCCCACTAGTTCACCAGTAAGATCATTTTGACACTTACTAGTGAACATGTAAGCCACAAAACGCTCACTAGTTCACTAGTAAGGTCATTTTGACACTTACTAGTGAACATGTAAGCCACAAAACCCCCATTAGTTCACTAGTAAGATCATTTTGACGCTTACTAGTGAACATGTAAGCCACAAAACGCTCACTAGTTCACTAGTAAGGTCATTTTGACGCTTACTAGTGAACATGTAAGCCAAAAAACGCCCACTAGTTCACTAGTAAGATCATTTTGAGGCTTACTAGTTGACATGTAAGCCGCAAAACGCCCACTAGTTCACTCGTAAGATCATTTTGAGGCTTACTAGTTGACATGTAAGCCGCAAAACGCCCACTAGTTCACTCGTAAGATCATTTTGAGGCTTACTAGTGAACATGTAATGCCATAAATGTGCCCACTAGTTCACTAGTAAGATCTGCGACATGTAAGCCGCAAAACGCCCACTAGTTCACTCGTAAGATGATTTTGAGGCTTACTAGTTGAAATGTAAGCCGCAAAACGCCCACTAGTTCACCAGTAAGATCATTTTGATACTTACTAGTGAACATGTAAGCCACAAAACCCCCACTAGTTCACTAGTAAGGTCTTTTTGACGCTTACTAGTGAACATGTAAGCCACAAAACGCTCACTAGTTCACCAGTAAGGTCCTTTTGACACTTACTAGTGAATGTGTAAGCCACAAAACGCTCACTAGTTCACTAGTAAGGTCATTTTGACACTTACTAGTGAACGTGTAAGCCACAAAACGCCCACTAGTTCACTCGTAAGATCATTTTGAGGCTTACTAGTTGAAATGTAAGCCGCAAAACGCCCACTAGTTCACCAGTAAGATCATTTTGACACTTACTACTGAACATGTAAGCCACAAAACGCTCAATAGTTCACTAGTAAGGTCATTTTGACGCTTACTAGTGAACATGTAAGCCACAAAACGCTCACTAGTTCACTAGTAAGGTCATTTTGACACTTACTAGTGAACATGTAACCCACAAAACCCCCACTAGTTCACTAGTAAGATCATTTTGAGGCTTACTAGTTGACATGTAAGCCGCAAAACGGCCACTAGTTCACTAGTAAGATCATTTTGAGGCTTACTAGTTGAAATGTAAGCCGCAAAACGCCCACTAGTTCACTAGTAAGATCATTGTGACACTTACTAGTGAACATATAAGGCCATAAATGTGCCCACTAGTTCACTAGTGAGATCATTTTGACGCTTACTAGTGAACATGTAAGGCCATAAATGTGCCCACTAGTTCACTAGTAAGATCATTTTTATTCTTACTAGTTGACATGTAAGCCCCAAAACGCCCACTTGTTCACTAGTAAGATCATTTTGACGCTTACTCGTGAACATGTAAGGCCATAAATGTGCCCACTAGTTCACTAGCAAGATCATTTTGACGCTTACTAGTGAACATGTAAGGCCATAAATGTGCCCACTAGTTCACTAGTAAGATCATTTTGAGGCTTAGTAGTTGACATGTAAGCCACAAAACGCTCACTAGTTCACTAGTAAGGTAATTTTGACACTTAATAGTGAACATGTAAGCCACAAAACCCCCACTAGTTCACTAGTAAGGTCATTTTGACGCTTACTAGTGAACATTTAAGGCCATAAATGTGCCCACTAGTTCACTAGTAAGATCATTTTGACGCTTACTCGTAACATGTAAGCCACAAAACGCTCACTAGTTCACTAGTAAGGTCATTTTGACGCTTACTAGTGAACATGTAAGCCACAAAACGCTCATTAGTTCACTAGTAAGGTCATTTTGACACTTACTAGTGAACATGTAAGCCACAAAACCCCCATTAGTTCACTAGTAAGATCATTTTGACGCTTACTCGTGAACATGTAAGCCACGAAACGCTCACTAGTTCACTAGTAAGGTCATTTTGACGCTTACTAGTGAACATGTAAGCCACAAAACGCTCACTAGTTCACTAGTAAGGTCATTTTGACGCTTACTAGTGAACATGTAAGCCACAAAACGCCCACTAGTTCACTAGTAAGATCATTTTGTCGCTTACTAGTTGACATGTAAGCTGCAAAACGCCCACTAGTTTTCACTCGTGAGATCATTTTGAGGCTTACTAGTTGACATGTAAGCCGCAAAACGCCCACAAGTTCACTAGTAAGGTCATTTTGACGCTTACTAGTTGACATGTAAGCCACAAAACGCCCACTAGTTCACTAGTAAGGTCATTTTGACGCTTACTAGTGAACATGTAAGCCACAAAACGCTCACTAGTTCACTAGTAAGGTCGTTTTGACGCTTACTAGTGAACATGTAAGCCACAAAACGCCCACTAGTTCACTAGTAAGATCATTTTGACGCTTACTAGTTGACATGTAAGCCGCAAAACGCCCACTAGTTTTCACTCGGGAGATCATTTTGAGGCTTACTAGTTGACATGTAAGCCGCAAAACGCCCACTAGTTCACTAGTAAGATCATTTTGATGCTTCCTAGTGAACATGTAAGCCACAAAACGCTCACTAGTTCACTAGTAAGGTCCTTTTGACACTTACTAGTGAACATGTAAGCCACAAAACCCCCACTAGTTCACTAGTAAGATCATTTTGAGGCTTACTAGTCAAGGTCATTTTGACGCTTACTAGTGAACATGTAAGCCACAAAATGCCCACTAGTTCACTAGTAAGATCATTTTGAGGCTTACTAGTTGACATGTAAGCCGCAAAACGCCCACTAGTTCACTAGTATGGTCATTTTGACGCTTACTAGTGAACATGTAAGCCGCAAAACGCCCACTAGTTCACTCGTAAGATCATTTTGAGGCTTACTAGTTGAAATGTAAGCCGCAAAACGCCCACTAGTTCACCAGTAAGATCATTTTGACACTTACTAGTGAACATGTAAGCCACAAAACGCTCACTAGTTCACTAGTAAGGTCATTTTGACACTTACTAGTGAACATGTAAGCCACAAAACCCCCATTAGTTCACTAGTAAGATCATTTTGACGCTTACTCGTGAACATGTAAGCCACGAAACGCTCACTAGTTCACTAGTAAGGTCATTTTGACGCTTACTAGTGAACATGTAAGCCACGAAATGCTCACTAGTTCACTAGTAAGGTCATTTTGACGCTTACAAGTGAACATGTAAGCCACAAAACGCCCACTAGTTCACTAGTAACATCATTTTGACGCTTACTCGTGAACATGTAAGCCACGAAACGCTCACTAGATCACTAGTAAGGTCATTTTGACGCTTACTAGTGAACATGTAAGCCACAAAACGCTCACTAGTTCACTAGTAAAGTCATTTTGACGCTTACTAGTGAACATGTAAGCCACAAAACGCCCACTAGTTCACTAGTAAGATCATTTTGACGCTTACTAGTTGACATGTAAGCCGCAAAACGCCCACTAGTTTTCACTCGTGAGATCATTTTGAGGCTTACTAGTTGACATGTAAGCCGCAAAACGCCCACTAGTTCACTAGTAAGATCATTTTGACGCTTACTAGTGAACATGTAAGGCCATAAATGTGCCCACTAGTTCACTAGTAAGATCATTTTGACGCTTACTCGTGAACATGTAAGCCACAAAGCGCTCACTAGTTAACTAGTAAGGTCCTTTTGACACTTACTAGTGAACATGTAAGCCACAAAACCCCCACTAGTTCACTAGTAAGATCATTTTGAGGCTTACTAGTCAAGGTCATTTTGACGCTTACTAGTGAACATGTAAGCCACAAAATGCCCACTAGTTCACTAGTAAGATCATTTTGAGGCTTACTAGTTGACATGTAAGCCGCAAAACGCCCACTAGTTCACTAGTATGGTCATTTTGACGCTTACTAGTGAACATGTAAGCCGCAAAACGCCCACTAGTTCACTCGTAAGATCATTTTGAGGCTTACTAGTTGAAATGTAAGCCGCAAAACGCCCACTAGTTCACTAGTAAGGTCATTTTGACGCTTACTAGTTGACATGTAAGCCACAAAACGCCCACTAGTTCACTAGTAAAGTCGTTTTGACGCTTACTAGTGAACATGTAAGCCACAAAACGCCCACTAGTTCACTAGTAAGATCATTTTGACACTTACTAGTTGACATGTAAGCCGCAAAACGGCCACTAGTTTTCACTCGTGAGATCATTTTGAGGCTTACTAGTTGACATGTAAGCCGCAAAACGCCCACTAGTTCACTAGTAAGATCATTTTGACGCTTCCTAGTGAACATGTAAGCCACAAAACGCTCACTAGTTCACTAGTAAGGTCCTTTTGACACTTACTAGTGAACATGTAAGCCACAAAACCCCCACTAGTTCACTAGTAAGATCATTTTGAGGCTTACTAGTCAAGGTCATTTTGACGCTTACTAGTGAACATGTAAGCCGCAAAACGCCCACTAGTTCACTCGTAAGATCATTTTGAGGCTTACTCGTTGAAATGTAAGCCGCAAAACGGCCACTAGTTCACCAGTAAGATCATTTTGACACTTACTAGTGAACATGTAAGCCGCAAAACGCCCACTAGTTCACTCGTAAGATCATTTTGAGGCTTACTAGTTGAAATTTAAGCCGCAAAACGCCCACTAGTTCACTAGTAAGATCATTGTGACACTTACTAGTGAACATGTAAGGCCATAAATGTGCCCACTAGTTCACTAGTAAGATCATTTTGACGCTTACTAGTGAACATGTAAGGCCATAAATGTGCCCACTAGTTCACTAGAACGATCATTTTGAGGCTTACTAGTTGACATGTAAGCCACAAAACGCCCACTAGTTCACTAGTAAGGTCATTTTGACACTTACTAGTGAACATGTAAGCCACAAAACCCCCACTAGTTCACTAGTAAGATAATTTTGACACTTACTAGTGAACATGTAAGGCCATAAATGTGCCCACTAGTTCACTAGTAAGATCATTTTGACGCTTACTCGTGAACATGTAAGCCACGAAACGCTCACTAGATCACTAGTAAGGTCATTTTGACGCTTACTAGTGAACATGTAAGCCACAAAACGCTCACTAGTTCACTAGTAAAGTCATTTTGACGCTTACTAGTGAACATGTAAGCCACAAAACGCCCACTAGTTCACTAGTAAGATCATTTTGACGCTTACTAGTGAACATGTAAGGCCATAAATGTGCCCACTAGTTCACTAGAACGATCATTTTGAGGCTTACTAGTTGACATGTAAGCCACAAAACGCCCACTAGTTCACTAGTAAGGTCATTTTGACACTTACTAGTGAACATGTAAGCCACAAAACCCCCACTAGTTCACTAGTAAGATAATTTTGACACTTACTAGTGAACATGTAAGGCCATAAATGTGCCCACTAGTTCACTAGTAAGATCATTTTGACGCTTACTCGTGAACATGTAAGTCACGAAACGCTCACTAGATCACTAGTAAGGTCATTTTGACGCTTACTAGTGAACATGTAAGCCACAAAACGCTCACTAGTTCACTAGTAAAGTCATTTTGACGCTTACTAGTGAACATGTAAGCCACAAAACGCCCACTAGTTCACTAGTAAGATCATTTTGACGCTTACTAGTTGACATGTAAGCCGCAAAACGCCCACTAGTTCACTAGTAAGATCATTGTGACACTTACTAGTGAACATGTAAGGCCATAAATGTGCCCACTAGTTCACTAGAACGATCATTTTGAGGCTTACTAGTTGACATGTAAGCCACAAAACGCCCACTAGTTCACTAGTAAGGTCATTTTGACACTTACTAGTGAACATGTAAGCCACAAACCCCCCACTAGTTCACTAGTAAGATAATTTTGACACTTACTAGTGAACATGTAAGGCCATAAATGTGCCCACTAGTTCACTAGTAAGATCATTTTGACGCTTACTCGTGAACATGTAAGCCACGAAACGCTCACTAGATCACTAGTAAGGTCATTTTGACGCTTACTAGTGAACATGTAAGCCACAAAACGCTCACTAGTTCACTAGTAAAGTCATTTTGACGCTTACTAGTGAACATGTAAGCCACAAAACGCCCACTAGTTCACTAGTAAGATCATTTTGACGCTTACTAGTTGACATGTAAGCCGCAAAACGCCCACTAGTTTTCACTCGTGAGATCATTTTGAGGCTTACTAGTTGACATGTAAGCCGCAATACGCCCACTAGTTCACTAGTAAGATCATTTTGACGCTTACTAGTGAACATGTAAGACCATAAATGTGCCCACTAGTTCACTAGTAAGATCATTTTGACGCTTACTCGTGAACATGTAAGCCACAAAGCGCTCACTAGTTAACTAGTACGGTCCTTTTGACACTTACTAGTGAACATGTAAGCCACAAAACCCCCACTAGTTCACTAGTAAGATCATTTTGAGGCTTACTAGTCAAGGTCATTTTGACGCTTACTAGTGAACATGTAAGCCACAAAATGCCCACTAGTTCACTAGTAAGATCATTTTGAGGCTTACTAGTTGACATGTAAGCCGCAAAACGCCCACTAGTTCACTAGTATGGTCATTTTGAAGCTTACTAGTGAACATGTAAGCCGCAAAACGCTCACTAGTTCACTCGTAAGATCATTTTGAGGCTTACTAGTTGAAATGTAAGCCGCAAAACGCCCACTAGTTCACCAGTAAGATCATTTTGACACTTACTAGTGAACATGTAAGCCACAAAACGCTCACTAGTTCACTAGTAAGGTCATTTTGACACTTACTAGTGAACATGTAAGCCACAAAACCCCCATTAGTTAACTAGTACGGTCCTTTTGACACTTACTAGTGAACATGTAAGCCACAAAACCCCCACTAGTTCACTAGTAAGATCATTTTGAGGCTTACTAGTCAAGGTCATTTTAACGCTTACTAGTGAACATGTAAGCCACAAAATGCCCACTAGTTCACTAGTAAGATCATTTTGAGGCTTACTAGTTGACATGTAAGCCGCAAAACGCCCACTAGTTCACTAGTATGGTCATTTTGAAGCTTACTAGTGAACATGTAAGCCGCAAAACGCCCACTAGTTCACTCGTAAGATCATTTTGAGGCTTACTAGTTGAAATGTAAGCCGCAAAACGCCCACTAGTTCACCAGTAAGATCATTTTGACACTTACTAGTGAACATGTAAGCCACAAAACGCTCACTAGTTCACTAGTAAGGTCATTTTGACACTTACTAGTGAACATGTAAGCCACAAAACCCCCATTAGTTCACTAGTAAGATCATTTTGACGCTTACTCGTGAACATGTAAGCCACAAAACCCCCACTAGTTCACTAGTAATGTCATTTTGAGGCTTACTAGTGAACATGTAAGGCCATAAATGTGCCCACTAGTTCTCTAGTAAGGTCATTTTGACACTTACTCGTGAACATGTAAGCCACGAAACGCTCACTAGTTCACTAGTAAGGTTATTTTGACGCTTACTAGTGAACATGTAAGCCACAAAACGCCCACTAGTTCACTAGTAAGATCATTTTGACGCTGACTAGTTGACATGTAAGCCGCAAAACGCCCACTAGTTCACTAGTAAGATAATTTTGACGCTGACTAGTTGACATGTAAGCCGCAAAACGCCCACTAGTTTTCACTCGTGAGATCATTTTGAGGCTTACTAGTTGACATGTAAGCCGCAAAACGCCCACTAGTTCACTAGTGAGATCATTTTGACGCTTCCTCGTGAACATGTAAGCCACAAAACGCTCACTAGTTCACTAGTAAGGTCCTTTTGACACTTACTAGTGAACATGTAAGCCACAAAACCCCCACTAGTTCACTAGTAAGATCATTTTGAGGCTTACTAGTCAAGGTCATTTTGACGCCTACTAGTGAACATGTAAGCCACAAAATGCCCACTAGTTCACTAGTAAGATCATTTTGAGGCTTACTAGTTGAAATGTAAGCCGCAAAACGCCCACTAGTTCACTAGTAAGATCATTGTGACACTTACTAGTGAACATGTAAGCCGCAAAACGCCCACTTGTTCACTAGTAAGGTCATTTTGACGCTTACGAGTGAACATGTAAGCCGCAAAACGCCCACTAGTTCACTCGTAAGATCATTTTGAGGCTTACTCGTTGAAATGTAAGCCGCAAAACGGCCACTAGTTCACCAGTAAGATCATTTTGACACTTACTAGTGAACATGTAAGCCGCAAAACGCCCACTAGTTCACTCGTAAGATCATTTTGAGGCTTACTAGTTGAAATTTAAGCCGCAAAACGCCCACTAGTTCACTAGTAAGATCATTGTGACACTTACTAGTGAACATGTAAGGCCATAAATGTGTCCACTAGTTCACTAGTAAGATCATTTTGACGCTTACTAGTGAACATGTAAGGCCATAAATGTGCCCACTAGTTCACTAGAACGATCATTTTGAGGCTTACTAGTTGACATGTAAGCCACAAAACGCCCACTAGTTCACTAGTAAGGTCATTTTGACACTTACTAGTGAACATGTAAGCCACAAACCCCCCACTAGTTCACTAGTAAGATAATTTTGACACTTACTAGTGAACATGTAAGGCCATAAATGTGCCCACTAGTTCACTAGTAAGATCATTTTGACGCTTACTCGTGAACATGTAAGCCACGAAACGCTCACTAGATCACTAGTAAGGTCATTTTGACGCTTACTAGTGAACATGTAAGCCACAAAACGCTCACTAGTTCACTAGTAAAGTCATTTTGACGCTTACTAGTGAACATGTAAGCCACAAAACGCCCACTAGTTCACTAGTAAGATCATTTTGACGCTTACTAGTTGACATGTAAGCCGCAAAACGCCCACTAGTTTTCACTCGTGAGATCATTTTGAGGCTTACTAGTTGACATGTAAGCCGCAATACGCCCACTAGTTCACTAGTAAGATCATTTTGACGCTTACTAGTGAACATGTAAGACCATAAATGTGCCCACTAGTTCACTAGTAAGATCATTTTGACGCTTACTCGTGAACATGTAAGCCACAAAGCGCTCACTAGTTAACTAGTACGGTCCTTTTGACACTTACTAGTGAACATGTAAGCCACAAAACCCCCACTAGTTCACTAGTAAGATCATTTTGAGGCTTACTAGTCAAGGTCATTTTGACGCTTACTAGTGAACATGTAAGCCACAAAATGCCCACTAGTTCACTAGTAAGATCATTTTGAGGCTTACTAGTTGACATGTAAGCCGCAAAACGCCCACTAGTTCACTAGTATGGTCATTTTGAAGCTTACTAGTGAACATGTAAGCCGCAAAACGCCCACTAGTTCACTCGTAAGATCATTTTGAGGCTTACTAGTTGAAATGTAAGCCGCAAAACGCCCACTAGTTCACCAGTAAGATCATTTTGACACTTACTAGTGAACATGTAAGCCACAAAACGCTCACTAGTTCACTAGTAAGGTCATTTTGACACTTACTAGTGAACATGTAAGCCACAAAACCCCCATTAGTTCACTAGTAAGATCATTTTGACGCTTACTCGTGAACATGTAAGCCACAAAACCCCCACTAGTTCACTAGTAATGTCATTTTGAGGCTTACTAGTGAACATGTAAGGCCATAAATGTGCCCACTAGTTCTCTAGTAAGGTCATTTTGACACTTACTCGTGAACATGTAAGCCACGAAACGCTCACTAGTTCACTAGTAAGGTTATTTTGACGCTTACTAGTGAACATGTAAGCCACAAAACGCCCACTAGTTCACTAGTAAGATCATTTTGACGCTGACTAGTTGACATGTAAGCCGCAAAACGCCCACTAGTTCACTAGTAAGATAATTTTGACGCTGACTAGTTGACATGTAAGCCGCAAAACGCCCACTAGTTTTCACTCGTGAGATCATTTTGAGGCTTACTAGTTGACATGTAAGCCGCAAAACGCCCACTAGTTCACTAGTGAGATCATTTTGACGCTTCCTCGTGAACATGTAAGCCACAAAACGCTCACTAGTTCACTAGTAAGGTCCTTTTGACACTTACTAGTGAACATGTAAGCCACAAAACCCCCACTAGTTCACTAGTAAGATCATTTTGAGGCTTACTAGTCAAGGTCATTTTGACGCCTACTAGTGAACATGTAAGCCACAAAATGCCCACTAGTTCACTAGTAAGATCATTTTGAGGCTTACTAGTTGACATGTAAGCCGCAAAACGCCCACTAGTTCACCAGTAAGATCATTTTGACACTTACTAGTGAACATGTAAGCCACAAAACGCTCACTAGTTCACTAGTAAGGTCATTTTGACACTTACTAGTGAACATGTAAGCCACAAAACCCCCACTAGTTCACTAGTAAGATCATTTTGAGGCTTAATAGTTGACATGTAAGCCGCAAAACGGCCACTAGTTCACTAGTAAAATCATTTTGAGGCTTACTAGTTGAAATGTAAGCCGCAAAACGCCCACTAGTTCACTAGTAAGATCATTGTGACACTTACTAGTGAACATGTAAGCCGCAAAACGCCCACTTGTTCACTAGTAAGGTCATTTTGACGCTTACGAGTGAACATGTAAGCCGCAAAACGCCCACTAGTTCACTCGTAAGATCATTTTGAGGCTTACTCGTTGAAATGTAAGCCGCAAAACGGCCACTAGTTCACCAGTAAGATCATTTTGACACTTACTAGTGAACATGTAAGCCGCAAAACGCCCACTAGTTCACTCGTAAGATCATTTTGAGGCTTACTAGTTGAAATTTAAGCCGCAAAACGCCCACTAGTTCACTAGTAAGATCATTTTGACGCTTACTAGTGAACATGTAAGGCCATAAATGTGTCCACTAGTTCACTAGTAAGATCATTTTGACGCTTACTAGTGAACATGTAAGGCCATAAATGTGCCCACTAGTTCACTAGAACGATCATTTTGAGGCTTACTAGTTGACATGTAAGCCACAAAACGCCCACTAGTTCACTAGTAAGGTCATTTTGACACTTACTAGTGAACATGTAAGCCACAAACCCCCCACTAGTTCACTAGTAAGATAATTTTGACACTTACTAGTGAACATGTAAGGCCATAAATGTGCCCACTAGTTCACTAGTAAGATCATTTTGACGCTTACTCGTGAACATGTAAGCCACGAAACGCTCACTAGATCACTAGTAAGGTCATTTTGACGCTTACTAGTGAACATGTAAGCCACAAAACGCTCACTAGTTCACTAGTAAAGTCATTTTGACGCTTACTAGTGAACATGTAAGCCACAAAACGCCCACTAGTTCACTAGTAAGATCATTTTGACGCTTACTAGTTGACATGTAAGCCGCAAAACGCCCACTAGTTTTCACTCGTGAGATCATTTTGAGGCTTACTAGTTGACATGTAAGCCGCAATACGCCCACTAGTTCACTAGTAAGATCATTTTGACGCTTACTAGTGAACATGTAAGACCATAAATGTGCCCACTAGTTCACTAGTAAGATCATTTTGACGCTTACTCGTGAACATGTAAGCCACAAAGCGCTCACTAGTTAACTAGTACGGTCCTTTTGACACTTACTAGTGAACATGTAAGCCACAAAACCCCCACTAGTTCACTAGTAAGATCATTTTGAGGCTTACTAGTCAAGGTCATTTTGACGCTTACTAGTGAACATGTAAGCCACAAAATGCCCACTAGTTCACTAGTAAGATCATTTTGAGGCTTACTAGTTGACATGTAAGCCGCAAAACGCCCACTAGTTCACTAGTATGGTCATTTTGAAGCTTACTAGTGAACATGTAAGCCGCAAAACGCCCACTAGTTCACTCGTAAGATCATTTTGAGGCTTACTAGTTGAAATGTAAGCCGCAAAACGCCCACTAGTTCACCAGTAAGATCATTTTGACACTTACTAGTGAACATGTAAGCCACAAAACGCTCACTAGTTCACTAGTAAGGTCATTTTGACACTTACTAGTGAACATGTAAGCCACAAAACCCCCATTAGTTCACTAGTAAGATCATTTTGACGCTTACTCGTGAACATGTAAGCCACAAAACCCCCACTAGTTCACTAGTAATGTCATTTTGAGGCTTACTAGTGAACATGTAAGGCCATAAATGTGCCCACTAGTTCTCTAGTAAGGTCATTTTGACACTTACTCGTGAACATGTAAGCCACGAAACGCTCACTAGTTCACTAGTAAGGTTATTTTGACGCTTACTAGTGAACATGTAAGCCACAAAACGCCCACTAGTTCACTAGTAAGATCATTTTGACGCTGACTAGTTGACATGTAAGCCGCAAAACGCCCACTAGTTCACTAGTAAGATCATTTTGACGCTGACTAGTTGACATGTAAGCCGCAAAACGCCCACTAGTTTTCACTCGTGAGATCATTTTGAGGCTTACTAGTTGACATGTAAGCCGCAAAACGCCCACTAGTTCACTAGTGAGATCATTTTGACGCTTCCTCGTGAACATGTAAGCCACAAAACGCTCACTAGTTCACTAGTAAGGTCCTTTTGACACTTACTAGTGAACATGTAAGCCACAAAACCCCCACTAGTTCACTAGTAAGATCATTTTGAGGCTTACTAGTCAAGGTCATTTTGACGCCTACTAGTGAACATGTAAGCCACAAAATGCCCACTAGTTCACTAGTAAGATCATTTTGAGGCTTACTAGTTGACATGTAAGCCGCAAAACGCCCACTAGTTCACCAGTAAGATCATTTTGACACTTACTAGTGAACATGTAAGCCACAAAACGCTCACTAGTTCACTAGTAAGGTCATTTTGACACTTACTAGTGAACATGTAAGCCACAAAACCCCCACTAGTTCACTAGTAAGATCATTTTGAGGCTTAATAGTTGACATGTAAGCCGCAAAACGGCCACTAGTTCACTAGTAAAATCATTTTGAGGCTTACTAGTTGAAATGTAAGCCGCAAAACGCCCACTAGTTCACTAGTAAGATCATTGTGACACTTACTAGTGAACATGTAAGCCGCAAAACGCCCACTTGTTCACTAGTAAGGTCATTTTGACGCTTACGAGTGAACATGTAAGCCGCAAAACGCCCACTAGTTCACTCGTAAGATCATTTTGAGGCTTACTCGTTGAAATGTAAGCCGCAAAACGGCCACTAGTTCACCAGTAAGATCATTTTGACACTTACTAGTGAACATGTAAGCCGCAAAACGCCCACTAGTTCACTCGTAAGATCATTTTGAGGCTTACTAGTTGAAATTTAAGCCGCAAAACGCCCACTAGTTCACTAGTAAGATCATTGTGACACTTACTAGTGAACATGTAAGGCCATAAATGTGTCCACTAGTTCACTAGTAAGATCATTTTGACGCTTACTAGTGAACATGTAAGGCCATAAATGTGCCCACTAGTTCACTAGAACGATCATTTTGAGGCTTACTAGTTGACATGTAAGCCACAAAACGCCCACTAGTTCACTAGTAAGGTCATTTTGACACTTACTAGTGAACATGTAAGCCACAAAACCCCCACTAGTTCACTAGTAAGATAATTTTGACACTTACTAGTGAACATGTAAGGCCATAAATGTGCCCACTAGTTCACTAGTAAGATCATTTTGACGCTTACTCGTGAACATGTAAGCCACGAAATGCTCACTAGATCACTAGTAAGGTCATTTTGACGCTTACTAGTGAACATGTAAGCCACAAAACGCTCACTAGTTCACTAGTAAAGTCATTTTGACGCTTACTAGTGAACATGTAAGCCACAAAACGCCCACTAGTTCACTAGTAAGATCATTTTGACGCTTACTAGTTGACATGTAAGCCGCAAAACGCCCACTAGTTCACTAGTAAGATCATTGTGACACTTACTAGTGAACATGTAAGGCCATAAATGTGCCCACTAGTTCACTAGTAAGATCATTTTGACGCTTACTAGTGAACATGTAAGGCCATAAATGTGCCCACTAGTTCACTAGAACGATCATTTTGAGGCTTACTAGTTGACATGTAAGCCACAAAACGCCAACTAGTTCACTAGTAAGATCATTTTGACACTTACTAGTGAACATGTAAGCCACAAAACCCCCACTAGTTCACTAGTAAGATAATTTTGACACTTACTAGTGAACATGTAAGGCCATAAATGTGCCCACTAGTTCACTAGTAAGATCATTTTGACGCTTACTCGTGAACATGTAAGCCACGAAACGCTCACTAGATCACTAGTAAGGTCATTTTGACGCTTACTAGTGAACATGTAAGCCACAAAACGCTCACTAGTTCACTAGTAAAGTCATTTTGACGCTTACTAGTGAACATGTAAGCCACAAAACGCCCACTAGTTCACTAGTAAGATCATTTTGACGCTTACTAGTTGACATGTAAGCCGCAAAACGCCCACTAGTTTTCACTCGTGAGATCATTTTGAGGCTTACTAGTTGACATGTAAGCCGCAATACGCCCACTAGTTCACTAGTAAGATCATTTTGACGCTTACTAGTGAACATGTAAGGCCATAAATGTGCCCACTAGTTCACTAGTAAGATCATTTTGACGCTTACTCGTGAACATGTAAGCCACAAAGCGCTCACTAGTTAACTAGTAAGGTCCTTTTGACACTTACTAGTGAACATGTAAGCCACAAAACCCCCACTAGTTCACTAGTAAGATCATTTTGAGGCTTACTAGTCAAGGTCATTTTGACGCTTACTAGTGAACATGTAAGCCACAAAATGCCCACTAGTTCACTAGTAAGATCATTTTGAGGCTTACTAGTTGACATGTAAGCCGCAAAACGCCCACTAGTTCACTAGTATGGTCATTTTGACGCTTACTAGTGAACATGTAAGCCGCAAAACGCCCACTAGTTCACTCGTAAGATCATTTTGAGGCTTACTAGTTGAAATGTAAGCCGCAAAACGCCCACTAGTTCACCAGTAAGATCATTTTGACACTTACTAGTGAACATGTAAGCCACAAAACGCTCACTAGTTCACTAGTAAGGTCATTTTGACACTTACTAGTGAACATGTAAGCCACAAAACCCCCATTAGTTCACTAGTAAGATCATTTTGACGCTTACTCGTGAACATGTAAGCCACGAAACGCTCACTAGTTCACTAGTAATGTCATTTTGATGCTACCTAGTGAACATGTAAGCCGCAAAACGCCCACTAGTTCACTAGTGAGATCATTTTGACGCTTCCTCGTGAACATGTAAGCCACAAAACGCTCACTAGTTCACTAGTAAGGTCCTTTTGACACTTACTAGTGAACATGTAAGCCACAAAACCCCCACTAGTTCACTAGTAAGATCATTTTGAGGCTTACTAGTCAAGGTCATTTTGACGCCTACTAGTGAACATGTAAGCCACAAAACCCCCATTAGTTCACTAGTAAGATCATTTTGAGGCTTACTAGTGAACATGTAAGCCACAAAACGCTCACTAGTTCACTAGTAAGTTCATTTTGACGCTTACTAGTGAACATGTAAGCCACAAAACGCTCACTAGTTCACTAGTAAGGTCATTTTGACACTTACTAGTGAACATGTAAGCCACAAAACCCCCACTAGTTCACTAGTAAGATATTTTTGACACTTACTAGTGAACATGTAAGGCTATAAATGTGCCCACTAGTTCACTAGTAAGATCATTTTGACGCTTACTCGTGAACATGTAAGCCACGAAACGCTCACTAGTTCACTAGTAAAGTCATTTTTACGCTTACTAGTGAACATGTAAGCCACAAAACGCTCACTAGTTCACTAGTAAGGTCATTTTGACGCTTACTAGTGAACATGTAAGCCACAAAACGCCCACTGGTTCACTAGTAAGATCATTTTGACGCTTACTAGTGAACATGTAAGCCACAAAACGCTCACTAGTTCACTAGTAAGGTCATTTTGACACTTACTAGTGAACATGTAAGTCACAAAACCCCCACTAGTTCACTAGTAAGATCATTTTGAGGCTTACTAGTGAACATGTTAGCCACAAAACGCTCACTAGTTCACTAGTAAGTTCATTTTGACGCTTACTAGTGAACATGTAAGCCACAAAACGCTCACTAGTTCACTAGTAAGGTCATTTTGACACTTACTAGTGAACATGTAAGCCACAAAACCCCCGCTAGTTCACTAGTAAGATATTTTTGACACTTACTAGTGAACATGTAAGCCACAAAACCCCCACTAGTTCACTAGTAAGATCATTTTGAGGCTTACTAGTGAACATGTAAGCCACAAAACGCTCACTAGTTCACTAGTAAGGTCATTTTGACGCTTACTAGTGAACATGTAAGCCACAAAACGCTCACTAGTTCACTAGTAAGGTCATTTTGACACTTACTAGTGAACATGTACGCCACAAAACCCCCACTAGTTCACTAGTAAGATATTTTTGACACTTACTAGTGAACATGTAAGGCTATAAATGTGCCCACTAGTTCACTAGTAAGATCATTTTGACGCTTACTCGTGAACATGTAAGCCACGAAACGCTCACTAGTTCACTAGTAAGGTCCTTTTGACACTTACTAGTGAACATGTAAGCCACAAAACCCCCACTAGTTCACTAGTAAGATCATTTTGAGGCGTACTAGTCAAGGTCATTTTGACGCTTACTAGTGAACATGTAAGCCACAAAATGCCCACTAGTTCACTAGTAAGATCATTTTGAGGCTTACTAGTTGACATGTAAGCCGCAAAACGCCCACTAGTTCACTAGTATGGTCATTTTGACGCTTACTAGTGAACATGTAAGCCGCAAAACGCCCACTAGTTTTCACTCGTGAGATCATTTTGAGGCTTACTAGTTGACATGTAAGCCGCAAAACGCCCACTAGTTCACCAGTAAGATCATTTTGACACTTACTAGTGAACATGTAAGCCACAAAACGCTCACTAGTTCACTAGTAAGGTCCTTTTGACACTTACTAGTGAACATGTAAGGCTATAAATGTGCCCACTAGTTCACTAGTAAGATCATTTTGATGCTTACTCGTGAACATGTAAGCCACGAAACGCTCACTAGTTCACTAGTAAAGTCATTTTTACGCTTACTAGTGAACATGTAAGCCACAAAACGCTCACTAGTTCACTAGTAAGGTCATTTTGACGCTTACTAGTGAACATGTAAGCCACAAAACGCCCACTGGTTCACTAGTAAGATCATTTTGACGCTTACTAGTGAACATGTAAGCCACAAAACGCTCACTAGTTCACTAGTAAGGTCATTTTGACACTTACTAGTGAACATGTAAGTCACAAAACCCCCACTAGTTCACTAGTAAGATCATTTTGAGGCTTACTAGTGAACATGTAAGCCACAAAACGCTCACTAGTTCACTAGTAAGTTCATTTTGACGCTTACTAGTGAACATGTAAGCCACAAAACGCTCACTAGTTCACTAGTAAGGTCATTTTGACACTTACTAGTGAACATGTAAGCCACAAAACCCCCACTAGTTCACTAGTAAGATATTTTTGACACTTACTAGTGAACATGTAAGCCACAAAACCCCCACTAGTTCACTAGTAAGATCATTTTGAGGCTTACTAGTGAACATGTAAGCCACAAAACGCTCACTAGTTCACTAGTAAGGTCATTTTGACGCTTACTAGTGAACATGTAAGCCACAAAACGCTCACTAGTTCACTAGTAAGGTCATTTTGACACTTACTAGTGAACATGTACGCCACAAAACCCCCACTAGTTCACTAGTAAGATATTTTTGACACTTACTAGTGAACATGTAAGGCTAAAAATGTGCCCACTAGTTCACTAGTAAGATCATTTTGACGCTTACTCGTGAACATGTAAGCCACGAAACGCTCACTAGTTCACTAGTAAGGTCCTTTTGACACTTACTAGTGAACATGTAAGCCACAAAACCCCCACTAGTTCACTAGTAAGATCATTTTGAGGCGTACTAGTCAAGGTCATTTTGACGCTTACTAGTGAACATGTAAGCCACAAAATGCCCACTAGTTCACTAGTAAGATCATTTTGAGGCTTACTAGTTGACATGTAAGCCGCAAAACGCCCACTAGTTCACTAGTATGGTCATTTTGACGCTTACTAGTGAACATGTAAGCCGCAAAACGCCCACTAGTTTTCACTCGTGAGATCATTTTGAGGCTTACTAGTTGACATGTAAGCCGCAAAACGCCCACTAGTTCACCAGTAAGATCATTTTGACACTTACTAGTGAACATGTAAGCCACAAAACGCTCACTAGTTCACTAGTAAGGTCCTTTTGACACTTACTAGTGAACATGTAAGCCACAAAACCCCCACTAGTTCACTAGTAAGATCATTTTGAGGCTTACGAGTCAAGGTCATTTTGACGCCTACTAGTGAACATGTAAGCCACAAAATGCCCACTAGTTCACTAGTAAGATCATTTTGAGGCTTACTAGTTGACATGTGCGGCCCGGTAGTCCAGTGGTTAGCACGTCGGCTTCACAGTGCAGAGGTACCGGGTTCGATTCCAGCTCCGGCCTCCCTGTGTGGAGTTTGCATGTTCTCCCCGGGCCTGCGTGGGTTTTCTCCGGGTGCTCTGGTTTCCTCCCACATTCCAAAAACATGCATGGTAGGCTGATTGGACGCTCTAAATTGTCCCTAGGTGTGAATGTGAGCGTGGATGGTTGTTCGTCTCTGTGTGCCCTGCGATTGGCTGGCAACTGATCCAGGGTGTCCCCCGCCTACTGCCCGAAGACGGCTGGGATAGGCTCCAGCACCCCCGCGACCTTAGTGAGGATCAAGCGGTTCGGAAAATGGATGGATGGATGGATAGTTGACATGTAAGCCGCAAAACGCCCACTACTTCACTAGTAAGGTCATTTTGACGCTTACTAGTTGACATGTAAGCCGCAAAACGCCCACTAGTTCACTCGTAAGATCATTTTGAGGCTTACTAGTTGACATGTAAGCCGCAAAACGCCCACTAGTTCACTCGTAAGATCATTTTGAGGCTTACTAGTGAACATGTAAGGCCATAAATGTGCCCACTAGTTCACTAGTAAGGTCATTTTGACACTTACTAGTGAACATGTAAGCCACAAAACCCCCATTAGTTCACTAGTAAGATCATTTTGACGCTTACTAGTTGACATGTAAGCCACAAAACCCCCATTAGTTCACTAGTAAGATCATTTTGACGCTTACTAGTTGACATGTAAGCCGCAAAACGCCCACTAGTTCATTAGTAAGATCATTTTGACGCTTACTAGTGAACATGTAAGGCCATAAACGTGCCCACTAGTTCACTAGTAAGATCATTTTGACGCTTCCTCGTGAACATGTAAGCCACAAAACGCTCACTAGTTCACTAGTAAGGTCATTTTGACACTTACTAGTGAACATGTAAGCCACAAAACCCCCACTAGTTCACTAGTAAGATATTTTTGACACTTACTAGTGAACATGTAAGGCCATAAATGTGCCCACTAGTTCACTAGTAAGATCATTTTGACGCTTACTCTGCGGCTTACATTTCAACTAGTAAATGGCCAGGATTCTGCACCATACAGGAGGATGGGAAGAACTGCTGAGTTATAAATGCGCATCTTGGTCTTTTGGGACACTGAGTGGTGGCGCCAGAGGGGCCGCCACAGTGACTGCATTGCCGCGGCCGCGAGGGCGCGTCTGTGGTCAATCTCTGGCCTGAGATCGCCGCTGCTGGTAATAGTGGAGCCCAGGTAGATGATGGAATTGACAAATTGCACTTCGTCTCTGCCAAAGATCAGGGGCGAGGGGTTGGGTCCGTCACCGATATACATAAGTTTGGTTTTCTGCCAGCTTACTTGGAGACCCAGCTTTGCTGCTTCTGTTTGGTATATGGAGAGAGCACTGCTGAGGTGTTGGAGGGAGTTGCTGAACAGGGTGGTGTCATCAGTGTATTCAAGGTCGGTCAGGTGGAAGTTGCCGAGCGACACGCCTGAGACTTGCACCCGGACTCGGATCATAAGGTGGTCAATGACACAGTTAAATAGGTCAGGAGCGGCCACGCAGCCCTGTCTGACCCCGCTGTTAATGGGGAACCACTCTGAGTCCTTCCCATTCACACGAACACAGCTCTCTGAGTTGTTGTAGAGTCGCTGGAACAATGTGGTTATTTTGGGTGGCACTCCAAGGTATTTCAGAATGTTCCAAAGGGAGAGGTGGTTGACTGTATCAAAGGCAGCTTTGAGATCTATGAAGGCTATAAAAAGATGTTGGTCCTTCCGAAACTCTCTAACCTTCTCAACAATGAGTCTAACTGCTGAGATGTGATTTATGGTGGACCGGTTGGGCATGAAGCCAGCTTGTTGGGGGCACCGATGGCTTCGAATGGCGGGAAGGGCGCGGGTGAGAAGGATCCGGGTGAACAGTTTTGCGGGTATGGAGAGCAGTGAGATGCCTCTGTAGTTGTTGCAGAGATGCTTGTCGCCTTTCCGCTTCTAGAATGGCAGGATGATGCCTCGGGTCCAGTCTGTGGGGGGCTGTTCTGCCACCCACACATGGTTAATGATGTGGGTGAGCCACTGGGCCATGGAGTCACCACCTTCTTTGAGCAGCTCTGCAGTGATGGCACAGATTCCAGGGGCCTTGTGATTTTTTAGTGATTTTATTGCTGCTCTGACCTCGTCGATTGTGACTGGGTCAGTTTTGCAGTTGGGGTTGGGGGTGGTAGAGTTGGCAGCAGTAACAAGACGGGGGTCGGTGGGAACTGGAGGGTGATGAAGGAGGTTGCTGAAGTGCTCTTTCCAGAGTTCAAGGCAGTCTATTTCAGTGGTGATGCGATTTCCACTGGCATCCTTCATGAGGGCGGTCTTGATGTGTGGTCCGATGCGGGCTTGGCGCAGTATTTGAAAGACCTCAGGTCGTTGCGCTGTGCTGCTGATTCCATGCGTTCGGCCCCTTCTCCCCAGTATCTCTCCCTGTCAGTTGCAATTGCCGCATTCCGTGCTGCATTGAGCCTCCGGTACTCTGTGATATCACCGCGCAGGCGAGCAGCACGGCGGCGGTCAATGATGTCGAGGGTCAGCTGTGAGATCCATGGTTGTTTGGGAAGAGATCTTGATCTTCCCAATACATCCTGGGCAGATTGGTTGACCTTTAATTTGAAAGTCTCCCAATCTGCGATGTCATCAACGGCCAGAGCGGTGAAGGCGTTGGTGATGGAGCGGCGATATGCGGAGGCAGTGGTAGGGTCGCAGAGTCTGGAAGACATTAAGCGTGGTTGTGGCCTGATAGATGGGTCTGGTCGTATTTTAAGTCTTAGCTGTACTGGCTATTGGCTGTACGTTTCAAAATAGTATCATCCCACCAGTCAGGGCTCATGATTTTGGAAATTCTGTGCCCACTTAGTTTTTTAGAACAACAATGGCGGACAGCGTCCTGAGACGTATTCGGCGAAGGTGCAGGGCAATAGAGAGTGCCTGTCGTCAAGGGTCTGCCGGTGAAAGTGAAGCACGCGAGATAAACATTTCAATTGCTAATTTAAGAAGAGTTAGTGACCAGTTTAGCGCTGATACTATTCAAAATTTGATTCAAAGTCTAATAGATCTCCGATCTGTCATCATTGCGGGACCCGCTCCTAATGGTGGACGTGTTTGTTCCCATGTGGCACATCGTTTGCACACAGGTAAAATGGCTACCATTTTTTGTCAATTTTTATTCGAACTACACAAACAGCCCTCAACAATGTCTTTGGAGATGACCCTTACAGCCAAGAAAATCTCGAAGCTGGTTTGGCAAGACACGGCATACAGTTCAACCAGTTTCAAGCAAACAGTGAGGGTCTTGAACAACCAGTGACTATATCACAGCAACTTAACCTGAGTCCAGAGCACCTGCAATATATTCAAAATGTAATCAATGAAACAACAGACTTGAGGGAAAAATACCTGGTGTGTGCAAGAACGATTCAAAATATTATTGAAGGGAGATAAACACACCTCTACACCTTTTCAAAGCCCAAGGAGTCGCCTATTGCCTGGGAGAGCATCTGCTGTAAGTCCTTCTCCTCTGTAACTCCTCTCGGCAGGTACAAACACAACATGCAGGTAGACGCGTAGGGCAAACGTTGCATGCCCTCAGCCTGGTCATAAAAATCGATGCAGATGTTGTTGCGAAAACCCAGGACAGGAACTTCATCTGCCCCAGTGATGAAGACGAGAAGGTCTTCAAATCTGATTTCAACCAAATTGTCTTCCTTTGGACACAAAAAAAGTCAATCAAACATAACATCTGGACAGTATTTCACCATCTTCTCGTGTAACAAATTTAGGGTATATGAACATTCATTCATCTTCCGTACCGCTTGATCCTCACTAGGGTCGTGGGGGGTGCCGGAGCCTATCCCAGCTGTCTTCGGGCAGTAGGCGGGGGACACCCTGAATCGGTTGCCAGCCAATCGCAGGGCACACAGAAACGAACAACCATTCGCACTCACACTCACACCTAGGGACAATTTAGAGTGTTCAATCAGCCTGCCACGCATGTTTTTGGAATGTGGGAGGAAACCGGAGCACCCGGAGAAAGCCCACGCAGGCCCGGGGAGAACATGCAAACTCCACACAGGGAGGCCGGAGCTGGAATCGAACCCGGTACCTCTGCACTGTGAAGCCGACATGCTAACCACTGGACTACCGGGCCGCCCTGGTATATGAACATAATGTAAGGAAAAAGATTTGCATTTCATTAAAAGTTTCTAACAACCCTTTCTTGTGTGAAGACAATTAAAAAAAATAATTGTCTTCAAGTGGTAAAACATCCGACTATAGCACTTTGATCAGTCCGTCAAAGTAGTGAAAATTTTAAGTGTGCCATTTTGTTTGTGCAAGGTATTTAATAATTTCTGCAACAAAGGCTGATTAAGTTACCCTCAATCATATTCAAAACCATTTCCCAGCTGTAGTTGGTATCCTCCTCTGTCTGCCGATTATTGGTTCCTCTGTCACTGTAATTATAAGTGAGAATGGCTTTGAAGGCTGCCTTTGACAGAGGTTCCTGCATGTTGGTGAACAGGGGCAAGAAAGCGATCCAGTTTTTCTTGACTAGGTCCCACAACTTTCCGTATGCAATCATTCCCTCCGTGAACTGGTGTATCATCTTGGCCGTTCTATAATGCAACAGTGAGAACATATGCAGTGTATTAGTCTGTAACAGTTTTGAATCCCTGATATACATTTGGAGTTTTTCATAAAACGCATAATTGGGCCCAAATTCATATGACCGTAGGGTATATAGTCATAATTATGTTTTTACAATAGCTTTCCATTTTTAGCAGTCATGACCAGGTCAGAAAGGGGAAAACCCCTATACGCACACCTTTTCATGATTTAATTTCATCTGTCTCTTGTTTCAGCAACGAGAAACACATTTCTAACTGATATTCAGCTGGGACCTCTGTCATTTGTAAGAGCAACATTATTTTTGTCCTGAGAATTAGAAACACTAGGATTGCCGATTCTGCAAAACCGGAAATGTTGGAAAAAGTAAGCATTCGTGATAATTTTTTACTCTTCTAGATGGTACTCTTGATTTGAAGATAAACACTAGTGCAGTGGAAATTTAATATATTTCCACTGCGTCTTTATGTGGTTTCTGATTGGTTTGTGTACGCCTATTTGGTAGGCGGAACTACCTAATAGGCGCACACAAACCAATCTGGGGCTACATTTAAATCGTGAGTGCCATACAGAGGAGTCAAAAAAATAATTACTTCATGAAGATTCATTTTTCCATCACGATTTGTTGTTGATTCAAAACTAACATTTCAAAATATAAGTTAGTCAAGGCAGGGTCTGATTGAAATCTACATATTTACATCACCTCAGTGACACTATTTCGTAGCAGTTAAAAGTTGAAATGTTTCTTTCCTTTGCATGTTTTTACCTGAGATAGATGTAATGCTTGACAACATACGCATAGATTTTTGGCATGTCTTCAACTTTGGCACTAAATATTCCTGGGATGCCACACTCGAAAATCCAGTCCCCCAAGTCACGTTGGAGTGCTATCAGGTCCTCATTTGTCTTGCACTGTTGAATCTGAGAGACAGGAGTGGGAACAATGCAGCCGAGTCACAGACTGAACTTTCTTATCATAGAAATAAAGAGCAACTGGTAGCAGTTTGACTCTTTACAAATACATCTTTAAACGACAATCATGATGTACCCTTTTGACTTTGCTTTGTACATCTGGGTCAGGCAGCACATGCCAGTCAAACTACTCCAGTGTTGGCTCCTGGCCGCACATCAACTGGAAGAAGCAAGGATCCAGGGCCTTAATGCATGGAGTATTTTAGCTCTCACTTGTTTACTAGTGCAGGAAATCACGTGTCACAAGTTCACATCAAGCGGTTAGGAAGATGAATGAATGAATGAAAGGTGGGAATATCAGTGGTGTTGAGGCATGAGACTAAGATCCATCATACTGTTTTGTTGTCCCACTTTTTTCAGCATAGTGGAGTGTTGAAGCCTATTCCAGATTTTCTTTTGAACAACAGACTTCACAGAGGACAGATTACATTTTTTGTCACATTTAAATCAGAATACTTTTTCTGCTTAAGGTCAATTTTGACACTCAATTTGAGTTGAAGATTTATACATTGATCATCGAGCCATCCATCCATTTTCTACTGCTTATCCTGATCAGGGTCAAGAGAGAAGAGGCAGGTTACATTCAAGATTGGTTCCCAGTCAGTCACAGGCCTAAAACGACAACAACAACCATCATGCAGGCACTTTCACAACCTGGGCAAATTTGAGTTTTTCATTAAAGCCTGGTTTAAATGGCAGAATACTTCGGCTGACTTTAGTCCTGATTGTTCTCTCCTGACAATCGTAAAGATCCTCTAATTCTTGCAATGGCTCCAAAGATAATATCACATATCCCTGTAACGTGTGGTGTGTTCAGGCTGATCTCAACCACTCAGTGGGATGTTTTGGGGCGGTTCAAATCTCATATCGGGGATATTCAACATTGTGGCCCCATCCCGTCCGTCGCTCAGCAGACGTTTCTCCATCCTTTTCTTCCGCGCCTCTCTTTTAGACATCACACAAATGAGATCCTTCAAAAGGAGAATCGGCTCATCAACTCTTCCGCTGAAGTTCAAATATGCTTTGCTGGGAAATTGCTCCTGAAGCCCTCCTCTGTATGCTGCTTTTTTGAATGTGCCAGATAGTAAGAGGATTGTGTCTCTTTCTTCTTTGCTCTCTCCACAAAGAGCAACTTTTGAAGGAGTTGACAGCCAGAGGTTCTTAGATCTGTCCTCCTTTTTGGCCAGTCGTGTGACCACACACTTGAACGAAACTGAAGGTGATGTCTGCCCAATCATTTATTAACTTTTTGACATGATAATAATAGATCAGAGCTTGGACTTAAATATCTCATAGATCTCCACTCTCCATGACTTCTCTGTGCACCTGCCTTGAGTTAAAAATGATGATGCCTTTCTTTTTTTTTTTTACTTCGGGATTGCTTTCATGCACTTTGGAGATGACTACTCATTGAGCTGAAATCTCATGAGATATGCAGAGGTCTACTATGACAGCATGTACGGTACATTGTGTGTGACTTTCGAGTAAGGGACTCAAAATTACAGATCGGGGCCATATACGACCAATAGGATGTTATTTTGAGACCCTGTCCTTGGCACCAAAGTTTATTATTAGCGCGGCACCCACCTTTTATGCGATGTTTTTGGACAATTTGTTTGTGTGAGAGTGTGTGTGTGTGTGTGTGTGTGTGTCTGCGCGCGCGAGTGCGTGTTTAATCTCTTTTGGGCTGAAACGTAATTCAATTGTGACACCAAGTGGAAAAGAGATCCTCTTTGTCTCGTCACAGTCTCATGTCTGTTCGAAACCTGACGTGACGAGAAAGGTTAGTCTCAGTGATTTACTGTACATAGTGCATGAACAACGGTTGACTGCGTGTTTTTGTTGAGCAAGAGAGAGGGAGAGGGCCCATGATATACAGGAATAAAATACGGTAACATCTGCCTTGACTACTTCCATGACAACTGTAACATTCACACCCTCGCACATAATAGTACATAGTGGAATGTCGTCATTTGCTGAGGTTTTTAAAGCACAGATTCCATTAGCCAGTGGTAGTGCGCAAACAAATGCCCTGTCACTGACACGCACACTCGCAATACGACACGTAATTTCTCAATCTGCCTCTCACTCCCACATTACATGGACCCCTGACTGAGAGGCAGTCAATCCTCACTTGTGCTGACATTCACTTGTGGACGGCCAATATCCATCTGAGCTGCTGAACGTGTCACAGTGTGGTAACAAACTTAGTATATAGACACACATTAACTAGTTTATCATCATAAATCAAGTTTTGAGTCTCCCCTTTGTCTTAATTGTATATCGTATCGAGATATTATAGATCATTATATGCTTTCAGCTTTGAGGAAACAGTTTAGCAAAGTCCCTTTTCTGCTCCCAGTCAAGTCCTTAAAGGCTTCCTTGTAGGAGTTTGGTATGGAGCGACGCCATCAAATCAAACACCCGTGCAATAAAAGAGAAAAGCGTGCATGTTTCCTTTTATTTTCCTATTTACTTACGGGGCGACTGATTAACTTGTCCGCCTCACAGTGCAGAGGTGCAGGGTTCAATGCCGGCCTTCCTGTGTGGAGTTTGCATGTTCTCCCCTTGCCTTCATGGGTTTTCTCTGGTTACTCCAGTTTCCTCCCACATTCCCAAAACATGCATGGCAGGCTGAGTTAACACTCTAAATTGTCCCTTGGTGTGATTGTGAGTGCAAATGGTTGTTCGTCTGTGTGTGCCCTGCGATTGGCTGGCAACCAGTTCAAGGTGTACCCCGCCTGCTGCCACAAGACAACTGGGATAAGCTTCAGCACATCCGTGAACCTCATGAGGATAAACACATCAGATAACGGATGGATATTTACTTAGGTAGGTAGGTACATACGGACTTACTTATTTACATAATTACTTTAATTACTGACTTACATACTTTGCGACTAATTTGCTTAGTTAGCTGCGCAAACATATTCACAATCACATTTTGATGGTCCCAAACCACAGTTTGTATTGTCCGTTACTTTATTGTCTGCATAACCGACATGAAACTGAATGTTCAGCCAGCAATCAGCTAGCTAAATTGTGAAGTTAGATTATCTGTCTCTGCGGTTTTTATCATGACAGATGTTGAGTTGTTAACCTTGCAGGTTTATATTCTCTTTTTGACAAAAATATCATCCTTAAATCCAAATGTTTCCAAATCTTTGTAGCTCCTTCCATCACTGCTTGCTTTTCGGTGGCCTATGCACTATACAAGTGTGCAGCACTTGGTACTGGAAACTCTCCGGAAACAACTTCTCACTCTCTCTACATTGTTAGTCATCATGAAAGTATGTCTACGTTAGTTTCATTTTTTTCTTCTTTTATTTATTACTCAGTGCTTATCATTTCTCTAGACTGGTATTGTTACGTACGTTTCTACTTCTGGTGTGTCCCAAGGCAACCTGGGGCAGTATAATACGGACACAAGGAGTTTAACAAATGATTCTATTAGCTCCATAGGCACATGATTAAGAAATGTGCTTGTGAGTACTCTTGCATTGTATGTCTAACATGTTGCGCCACCATTCGTGTTCAAATAGCCATTACTTGAATATGGACTGAATGACAGCTTGTATCTTAGAAAACACGTAAGCCGGGTCACTTGCATCTCAAGGCACCACTGTCCTTTGAAAATAATTGACACTTAGGCCAACTATTGAGGAAAAAAAAATCTCTCTGTGTCCACACAACGATGACGATGAACATAGTATCCTTGAGCTGATGCTGAGCCCGATAAACCACCTCACCACACACACATACACACACACACACACACACACACACACATACAGTATGCCCATCCCCACAACCACACCCAAGGGCTGCTGTCTGCTTCTTAGAAAGCAAATAGAAGAAAAAAGAAGAGTGTGTTTGACTCACCCGAGGCGTGTGCGTTTGTGGTTTGGAGTGTGTGAGAACATTCTAATGCTGCGTGTCCATGTGCAGAAGTGTGATGTGACTTTAGAGGTAAAAAGGGCCAATAAATGAAAGGATGCCCTTCATTCTTTTTGTAGGTAGGAAAGAAAGATGGCTGCTCCTGGAGGGTTTTTGATGGCCCCTGATGGTGTTTGTGCTTTACGGGCCAGCAACTCCTCCAGGTGCCTGTCAGCCTGAGAACAAGTGGTTGGTCCTTGTGGTGTGGAAGCACTGCCTGTGCGCGTGTGGTTGCGTCTCTGTGCGTGGACATGCTAAACCACAAGGCTGCCTGGAAAAAGTAGGAGGGCTGCCTTGCATTTAAAATACACCCTAAAACTACACACTCGTTTATTGGCTTTTTTTTAATCTATGTCTGTAGTCTGGTATTTACCACCATCACAATCACCTAATTTGTTTTGTTGTTTCAGCAACCTTTTATTGCAACATCTCGTCCCAGACTCAGGTCTGTTCTATTAGCACACCACCCAATGATGTTTGATGTGGTGTTGAGCTCATGCACGCTGTGGTTTGACATTTTCCTGAATGGTTAAGTGTGTGTGGAGGGCCAACTGATTCAGGCTTTCTCTGTGGGAGTGTGTGAGTGTGTCACATCCTCACGGGGGTTATCAAATGCAATGCAGCAAGCTCCCATTTATCTCGGCGGATACGTTCCAGACCAACACGCAACAGATGAAAATCTGTGATTTGAGAGCCCACAATATATATATATTTTTTTAATATACGGTGGTTCCTGTATACAAGTTTAAAGCTTTTTGTGACCAAGCTTGTGACTCAACACACTCATATCGAAAATCAGCTTTCCTTCTTGAAATGAATAGAAATGCCATTAACATGTCCTTGAAAACCTGGAAAATGATTGACCAATATTCCAGGCATGGAAAATGAGTAAAATGTCCTGGAAAAGCTTGACTTGTCCTGGATTTTTTTTCTTCCTCCCTCTGCTTTTCTTTGCCTTGTAGGTGAACGCAATTTATGTGCCATGTGATTGTCTTGCGGCCTGTCTAGGTTCTAATCCGACTTTTGTCCCAAGGTGAAATGTGATCGGCAGTTTCCACTAGCAAACCCTCAACAGCATAAATAGCATAGAAAATACCCCCTCACCTCAAATGGTACTGCGTCACTGCTTATCTTCACTGAAGACATCATTCACCTCAGGTCATCTGTATCTAATGCCACTGAGCCTGCAACCCAGAGGCAGTTAAAAAAAAAGTAACAATAATCCCATTCAAGTCTCTTCAGGTCTGTTGACAAATATTCCATAGCGTTTCACTGACAATCAGAAAAATGCTCAATTGCAGTTTTCATACCCTCACTGCATTTTTTTCCTCACACAATCCTTTCTTTCTTCTGATCTTTTTGCTTTTGGGAGCAGAAAAAGGATGGTCCCACCTTTACAGAAAAAAACACGTTCCTTCTTTTGCCAGGAAACTGAACACTGACTGAAGCGTTGTGAAATAAAACACTGGATTTACACTTTTTGCATGACTTAAGTGACACAGCTCTGATTTTTTTTCTCTCAAATAGAAAAACGTTACTGTGCGTCACAGCAATGTAAGTGGATAAATGTACATAATCAGATATTTCACTTAAGACAAAGGCTTGTTCCAAATAAGGATAAAAATCTGATACATATCAGATATGTGCCGATAACTGAAGCACCGTAAATAAATAAATACAACACCTGCAGAAAAACAAAATTAAATTACAAGCATAGAAATTTAAACTCGACACACAGTCTTCAATTCACCCCCAAAGACGTAATGTAAAGCTTTGCAGCTGCTAGTTGATCACTTGTGGGTCCATTAAGGTGTAATAAATTAAACACTAGATATTCTGTAACGATCTAGATGTTTAGATGTGCGAATAGAAATGAACCCAAGGTGACATATGTAACTTGTGGTCTTCATATTTCAGTTCTTCTCACTTTCTTTCCTTACTGTGCAATGCTTGTGTGATGGCATTTGGAATAGGAAAATGGTAAAACACAGAATATAACGTCCAATATCTATTTTGTTCTGGCGATTTAACCCTTTCATGCGCCATGTAACCTTTAACATGATAGACTGTCCACTGTAGTTCCTGCTGTCCCTGAAAGGGTTCATGTAAAGTTAACTTTGGCCATGTTTCCACCATCTAGTTGCAGTGTTCAATCAAGAGTAACTTGGTTGCCAATCAAAGTAGTCTGACTCGGAACCCAACAAAATCAAATATGAATCTGGACAATTTTAATCTGACCCCAGGTGTTTTAATTGCATGTCTGTGACCTGCTTTTGTCAAAATATGCCAAATTCCTAGAATTGTTAAATAGTTTATGCAGCCAATTTCTTGTTTTGCCGAAATCAAACCATTTCAGGGCTTGGCCGTCTTATGTAAGTAAGGTAGCCCTCATCCCGCACCTTATGCTGTTGTACAGATTGCGTTAGCATAACGACGAGGAGTGGAGCCCAAATTCTAAATAAAGCGACTGCAAACTCGAAGTACACCTGAGCCCCAAAAAATGCTGAGTGTAGGAATGGAAAGCTGCTCCGACACCTATGAAATGTCTTCTTTGACCCGAGTAATGAATGCGTCACCACCAAAAACTCTCCGCGAGGCCTGGTAACGATTCTGTTCATTTGAATCAGGTGTGTTGCAGAAGGGAGTCAAAATAGCCGCAGTCAGTGGGCAGCAATTCAAACAAAGGCCTGCACTCACCAGTGCCTGTTCAAGTCCCCCACTTGACAGCGGAAATCCAGGTCTCTGAAAAGGATGAGCTCCCTCAGGATAAATGTTTTGTTTGTCAATAACTGGATGATTACCGACATGGCCCTTATTGCAGTAACATAAGAATGTGTCTCTTCCGATCATTAAACTCAGGGAAGCTCCCTCAGAAGTTGGAGATCCGCCACACGTCGAAGAAGGTGCAGAGGGAACCAAAGCTGAAGCCTCTGCACAAAAGCTGATGACCGGGCAGGAATCAACAGGATCCAGGAACCCTCATGATGGAGTAAATCCATGTTTGGGAACAAATGAAGCATGAAAGGTATTTTAGTTTCACCAGCTGCCCACCGCGTTTGCTAACACTTTTGCCGCGAATGAAGAATGTGAACATAGAAGAGGAAGAGCATAACGTTCCTCTTCTCACTTTAACAGAAGTTCTTCATTTCAAAATGCCACAGGATGGTTCCAAAGTAATATTTTTACATCGGACACAAATACAGCAAATAGGAGAGGGTTTTTTTTTTGTGACTAAAAAAAGAATAGGACCCCCCCCCCCCCTCCACCCAAAATAATTTACAGATATACAAGGCAAACACTGTACAGTGAAACCCTCCAAAAACGAATACACTTAACGGCGTGCCTTTCACTTCAGTTCAACTCTGTATCCAAGTATTACTTCTTCATGTGTTTTGCTGCTTGGCGCAAAATTTCGGAGTTGAAACTGCCATCTCGCATTACATTAACGGCAAATGTCTCCATATTGTGCCAGTTCGGCTATCAAAAATGTCCGTATCCAACTGCATGTATGTGCATGTTGTTGATAGAGACGTGCAGGAGCGTGACACATCGTTCCCACCCTGTGTTCTCAGAAACCACAATGATAAGCACCTGGACTCCCGCACGCTCCCACTTAAGCCCAATTGGTGGTAAACTGGTAAATTGGAGCGCTGGCTAGCATTACTGCAAAGGAAGTGGTGAAAGAAGTCTTTTCACGACTGGATGCATTCTGGAACTAAAAGCGGGAGATGAACAGATCCTTTATGTACACATGAGAGGAGCCCACACGCTGGAGAGAGTGCGGTTGAAAATGGAAGTACATTTTTTTTCTCCGAGGATCTAATACACCCGCACGTGTCTGGGCCACACACACACACAGACGCACGCTCCACATGTGTCCGTGTTCACCCCTTATCCTAACATCTAGCCTTCGCTCTCTCAATCCGGGCCACGCTCTTCGCTGACTTTGATGCAGGCTTTCTTTCTCGGTGTGTACAACAATAATCTTCTTCACCCCTCCAAAAGTGCAGGCCGGGGGAAGAAAGGTCCTGCTCTCAATGCTTTACTTTATCTGGTACCCCCAAAATGCTTGCCGGCCACCACTGAAAAGAGGCCAAATCCCTTTCGCATGCAACAAAACAACACTGTAGCCCTTTCAGTTTGCCGACCCAAATGGAAACAGTCCTTTCTGTCCTTGGCGGACTCCCGTGTCTGTCTTTCCATGCTCTCCCCACACATGTTGACACTGTTTGTTGTGGGTTAAGATGCCCTCTATAGAGCATTGTTCCCCTTGTAGCTTCTCTCTTATTGAGTTTTTCCTTCCTCGCTTGGTGAGCTGGAGAGGAGCAAAGCATTGAAAGACTCCCAGATAGCAGTCAGCACTCCAGGGGGCTTTTCTAACCGCAGAGTCCTCACCAAAGGGCTTCTTTGTGGGTCGCAGCAGGCAGCCAGCGAGGGCTGCGTGCTGAAAGTATTGTGTTGCTGCATAGACCCACGTCACTGTCTGCAAAAGGGTCAAAGTTGAACCCCCACCTCCTGGCATTTCACTCTGTACCTGCCCTGCTCGTCTTCTTCCTTTTCGTCCGCACAGAGAAGTGGGCACATACAAAGAAACACAGCGGCACACTACTAATCAGACTCTTAACATCGAGAGGCAGCAGAGCGGAGAGGCTAATTCAGTGCACTTTTATCACAAATGGCTAAAACATTTAATGGAGGGACTAACGAGCAGAGCAGGTCACAAGCTCCTGTGTTTTACTAACTCTCAGCACTTGAGCCGGATTAAAATCTTATCAAAACACAAAAAAAAGCCTTGACGGCAACCCCTCATTGTATGTGGGTTTATGAATCACTAGTGTGTGTGTGTGTGTGTGTGTGCGCACATTAGGTAACTCAGATGGTGAAAGAGCTTGTCAAACATTTGCCTCTATGCTGAGCCAGACGTCACCCCTATCGGCTTATCTAGACACCCTTGTGCATGGAGGGAATGCTGACTCTCATGCCTCCATGCACCATCAGCATAAAAACACAGCACAAGAACTCCTCCAAGAAGAATATATACATGCGGTACCTGTCAAAAAATTGGAAACGCCCTCTAAGTCAGTATTTTTTTCATTATTTTAAAAAATCCTGAAATGTAGATTCTGATCTAAGTTTTATGGAAAAAAAACATTAATGGAATTATTCTGTCAACAAAACAATGTTTATCAAAACTGAATATGTTTTATACTTTGGATCAGTGGGTCTTAACCCGGGTTCGATCGAACCCTGGGGGTTCGTAGAATCGGTCTCAGGGGTTCGACGGAGCAACATGTCAATTAGTTATGACGCCCACTTGTCCATCACTGGCGTCAGATGATCACATTACATTGCTTGATCAATCAGTGCTTCGGGAAATTTAGTTCGCTCATTGGATGGATTTAATTATAAATCCATTCCTCAAATTGGGGGGGGCATAAGCATCTAGGTGAGAAAGCCCAGCCGTAGCAACCGTCAATGTTATGATAAGATACAGCTTCTATTGGACATGAATCATCAGCACAAGAGCATATAATGGCCCTTTTGTAACTGAAAAGTTGCATGTGCCTGAAAAAAACCAAATAAAACAAGACCATGCACAGATTCGCTGGGCACGAATATCGAGGCCTCAGAATTAATCTTCCAATGATTCCCTCAATGGAAGATGATTATGTCATTCATGGGCTTCATGCATCCCATTTTTCAACATTCTTAATTGTCACGCAAGCATAAAAAGAAGTTCAACATTTAATTATTAATAGCAAAACTTCTGTAGCTCTCTTTTTGTAAATACCTGTTCAGTGTAAATCCTGCAAAGTTAGACCAGATTTTTTAAAATGTCACAGACAAGAGCAGGCTGGTGTATCTTCATCGTTATTAGGATTTTTTTTCCCCCCCGTGGAGGTTTATGTATAATTTAGGCTATGCTAAGACTGGTAAAAAATATACAGTATATATATGAACATAACATTTACATGAGTTGACAGATAAAGAAAATTGTATACATATGCGATTACATTATAAGGTTTTACCATTCTTTAAAATGTGTCGCTCTTCATTTCCTATGTGCTGTTTATACAGTATGTTTATATCCACTATCCAGCCGTGCAGAGCTAAGGGATCACGTTACACCTTTGACACAGGTTACATCAGGGGTGTCCAAACTTTTTGCCAAGGGGGCCAGATTTTATGTGGTAAAATGTCGGGGGGCCGACCTTGGCTGACATTCTTTACATTGAACAACAATATTGTTCAACAAATTTTAGTAAGCCAGTCTGTTTCAAATTTCCATTTTTATTTTAATTTCAACAATCTTAAGAATTTATTTTTGTTCATTTGAAACAGGTATATCACATGCAACTACTTATTCACTTGACTTTTTCTTAAACAGAAGTCTCCCGTGAGTGCAAATTGATTGATTTGAAACATAAAATGTATCACCATGACTTTTCAATAGTCACAAAACCTTTGACTCGAACAACAGGGAAATGAACAAGCAATACACATATCCACAACTGCAAGGATCATTTGAAATATGACATATCAGTCAATATAAACACGGAGTGATGTCTTGTTAACTCGTGAGTGATGCCCTCTAGTGTCTAAATGCTATTACTCATTTAGTGAATGCTATTACTCATTTAGCCACTAGAGGGAAGCAGTACTCTATGAAACATCACTCACCAGTCTACGAGACCTCAGTCAATGCAACACGTGTTCCATTGCACCCAACCTGCGGGCCAGACGGCACTGATTTTATGACAGGGGCCGAGGGCCGGATGAAATTCGACCGCGGGCCGGATTTGGCCCGCGGGCCGGACTTTAGACATGCCTGGGTTACATCATTGCATTCGTTCTCGTTTTTGAGTGGACTTTTTCACTTTGAACATTCCTGAGCACGCAAGGGTGACCAATGCCATTCAATGTGGTGTTCAGGACAGAGGACAGCCATTAGAGATGGGTGCTGTCAGCAGTGATGTACGACTTTGACCTCACATTAACAGTACGTGGGCCTCTTAAACCCTGACCCATGTCCCCTCACACCACTATAGTGGGCCTTCAGTCAACTCTGTCCCCCCTGCAAGATGCGTATTGTGCTGGCAAGGCCCATTGTGTGTGTGCGTGTGCGTGTATTGCTTACTCATGTACATTCCCCATGCTAACCTCCTGGCCATGTCCAGCGCCGGAGGCCAGGAGTTTGGACTCACCATGAGAGGGATCCCCCGCTGGGGGCCACTTCCTTTCAAGCCTCCCTGGACGTCCTTCTGAGTGTCCCGCTGCTAGAAATGTGTTGTCCCCTCTGGGGTTTCTTTTTAGGAGTGTCACCGCTTCATGCCCCTGATGGGACATTTGTTGATATTGATAACTTGATTAGGCTTCAGGGTGGATATTTTGTCAGCGGTTCCGTGGGGGCCAATTTGTCATCTACTCAGGAACCCCAAATTAGAGGGAGTGTTAGGAAAATTAGCGCCGATACTAAGACTTTCTTTTTTCACATGTGAAACCAGCAGTGGAGCCGCCGAAGATGTTGGTCATCATCAGTGTGCAAATTTGAGTGTCCATCCATTTTCTATACAGCTTGAAAATAATAAGGTCAAATTAGGACAGTCTTGCGGTAGTGGTTAGCATGCCTGCTTTACAGTTCTGAGGTTCTGGGTTGAAATCTTGATTCTGGCCTTTGACGTTTTTTGTTGTTGTTGTTTTTAGCATTTGCTCGGGCTTCCTCCTCCATTCCAAAAATATGCATTTTATGTTCATTAAGTCTAACTTGTCCATTAGTGTGAATGTCGATATGTGCCCTGCTATTGGTTGGCAACCAGTCTAGGGTGTACCCTGTGTTTTGTCCACAGTCCGTTGGGATAGGCTCCAGCTTCCTTGGCCTACAAAACCGCCTGATAAACAAGTCATGGAAAGGAAACAGGAAGGTGTTTTCACAGCAAGACTGTCACAAAAGGGTTGCTTGTATGTCTTGTTGCATATGTTTGCCGATCTGATCGGGGAAAATTACCAGTAGTTTGTGTACCGGTAATTATTAACTCATGAATGTGAGCGGAAATAGTTGACTGTCTCTCTGTCTGCCCTATAATTGGCTGGTGACCAGTTCGAGGTGCAGTCCGCCTCTCATCAAAAGTCAGCTACCAAAGGCTCCAGCTCCCTGCAACAAGTAGAACAGTGTATGGATCGATGAATTACATCGTATTGAACAGCCATATTCTGGTTATTTGATTATCATCACAATTGTACTTTTTGCTGTCACTTTGTGCAGTGAGAACAAATCAAAATCTGAATTAATCCTTAAAATGCTCACCAAATTGGCGTCTTATTCCCAGAAATTGTTTTGTTGGGCTTCAATGATTTCTCTTTTGGAGGTTCCACTGTAATCAGCAAGTCTTCAGTCCTGCCTTACCACATGCACTTGTTATATATTTTTTGTGGGCACAACCTTTGGCTACTTCTGACGAATGGGCTTCTGAGCTGAAGGTTGTTATTCTTGCACCTGCACATCAGAACACAGGATGCAATTAATGCAACCAAGGTCCACATTTCAAATGTGCCCAGATTTGCATCACAGAAAGCCGCCTCAATAATTGACCCTGATGGCCAGATGGAAAAAAAAGGTTGACTCTGGAAACAATATGTGGCCCTCTGAGAATTCACAGCTCATTCAATGTCACAGTATACTGTACAATTGCAGCGTGTGCTCGAATATTTGTATGATATTGTGCATTGTACCGGCAGCTGTCTATCACAACACATGGCAATGGGAAGTGAAAAAAGTTAATGAGTGTATTCAAGGACTTTGCAGCTCCTTGCCTTTTCAACATGTTAATTAAAAAAATTGAAATATAAAAAGAATAATAGTAATCAGTTCAAAATATCTGAGATCCCTGCTGCACTCAAAGAAAGGACACATTGTGTGTTTTCTTCATTACACATTAAAATGTGGTCCATCCTCAATGTGACAAAACAAAATTTTATTGTATTCGACCAGCTTCATAAACAAGAATAAATAATGTCAGTTTGCAGCATTGACCAATTGGTTCCCTGTGCCAATAAAAAATAATTTAAAAAAGAGTAACATGAGTACAGTATATCTTTTTTCATCCATCCATCCATTTTCTAATCGAAACACTGTGCTGCCAGTAATAATGGTAGGGATTTTAAATAAATACATTTCTAACGCACGCACAAAACTCAATTTTTGATGAGTAGTTATTGACTTGAATGACAACATCTCATCTTCCTTTCAGGCCTGTGCAGCTTGTCAACTCTGTGGCCTCTGACCAGGCACGGAATGCGGGTTTCGTGTGACGTGTTCAAGGTTTTGCCATCTGTGACAAGCCACACCCCCTCGCCACTCTTATTCTCACTGAGCCCCGGTGTCTTTTTCGTGGACAAGTGCCCTCTGTCCACATTCACTGTCCTGGAAAAGATGCTTATAATGTGGTTTGTTTATTTTTGGTTCACGTAGGACACTCTCGACCTTTGCTTTTTCTTTTTTTTTGAGTTTGAGTTAATTTTTCTCACCTTACAAGAATACATGCTTACCAACTTTATTTGTTTGTTTAAAAACATGTTACATGTTCAATTTCCATGCACTTACTTAGTCAGTCTCTGTCACAACTATCTATCCAACCTAATTGGACGATTTTTTCGTTCTACAGAGACTCCTGAAAATATCCCGTTTGGACACAGAAGGGCACCCCTGAATCTTAAGAAGTGAGACACATGGAACATTTACAGCCCGTCTTATATTTGATGATAGGGTTCTTGTCAATGTCACTTATAGTGTTGAACACATCCATCATGGTTGAACTCATAAATAGTCAAAAGGTTTCCATTTCTAAAATTATGATGGTAACTGCCACTGAAGTTGTGACTGATAACATTGCTCCGAACACTTTAAATGAAAAAATGAAAAAAAAAAAGCACGTCTCACACTGCAAGAGTTCTGTATTTTAATCTTGGCTCAGGCCTTCCTGTGTGGAGTTTGCATGTGCTCTCCATGCTTGTGTGGGTTTTCTTTCTCCCACATTCCAAAAATATGCACGTTAACTTCACTTCAAACTAAATTAGGGGTCACCGACAAGTTGCCCACCTGTTTTAAAATAGCTCAGCATTGTTATTCTTCAATTCACATTGAAGAATATCATGATTCATTAATAATTACATATATGAAAGGTAAATTGACTCCTGTTCTAAATTGTACATTGTACAAATGTTATTGTGAATGCTAATTGTCTATTCGGGCCCTGTGACTGATGGTGACCAGTACAAGTCATTTCATCCAGTGGATCAGTTGTCACCCCACCGTATTTCATGATCATGATCCAGAATTTAAACTGGAATGAACCAACATGATTGAAAGGCAAATAATCAGTATTAAAAAACAGTCCTATAGATAAGACGGGAGGATGGAGGGATGAATTGATACGTGGTGTGTGTGTGTGTGTGTGTGTGTGTGTGTGTGTGTGTGTGTGTGTGTGTGTGTGTGCGTGTGTGTGTGTGCGTGCGTGTGTGTGAGAGAGAGAGAGAGAGAGATTCGGCTACTCTCACAAGCTATTACTAGGGTCGTACTGCCATCTAGCGAATTTCAAAGGAACGTCAAGTACAGATTTGGTTTTTTTTTCCCGAATTATGAGCGCCATCGAGAGGAAGTTTTACGGTAAACCAAACATAACTTCAATCCGTATATGGTTAATGGATGGATACTGATACTACATGACATTATATGCTATTTATAATATGGCACAAACTGGACATCCTTCCCCAGGGCAATTGTATTTACTCACATATACTGTTTTAAGATAAAGTGATCACACTGCTTGTGGAACATTTTTATGTATTTTGACGCATTATTGAAGTGTTCACATACAGTTCTTTCTTGCCAATGGTCAGCCATTCCCTCTGGCCAAAGCTTTGTACAGCTGTCATTTAAAACCTATTATTTCCAATGTGGTCACTTGGGATTTTCATTGAAGTATTGCTGTCTTTGCGTGCTTACTTTGGACTGACTGTTGGTAAATCAGAGAAAATGCAGCTCTGACAACTACTGTATATCTAGTTATTAACCCTTATTAGGTTCAACTACTTTTACCACATATTTTAGATCAAGGGTAGGCAAACATTCATGCTCAAAGGTCACATTTGAATTTAAAATAGTCAAACAGGTTCTGAGTAAATGGGGGACGGGGTGAAAATGCATGTATGAACTTTTACAGGGCCATTGTTAATCCATTTTTTGGGAGTCATATTAAAGAATGGAGCATGTGACCTCTGGGCCTTACTTTGCCAAGCCCTGTTTGAGACAACTACTTGCAGGAGTAGGAAGTGGAATGGAACAACAGAATTTAATTGTGAAACTGTAAGAGATACTGATATTTGACCAGTGGTGCGCTTTTTGTTGTTTATATACGGTATATACAGTATATATAAACACACACACATGACATGGAAGAAATAGGAGTCCTCTGTCATTCAAGGTTAAATTAACCCACAGGTATCACCATCACCTTGCCAAATATTCACTCTCATGTCAGTGTTTATACTTTTCTTCGGTTGAAAATATTAAATTGTTTACGAGTGGTCCTTTATATTTTAAACTCCATTTATGTTTTGGTTCCCATTTTTTTCACAACTTTTTGCAACAGATGGACATGATATGCATGTCTTCGTTGGGCGAGGCTTTTGTTTTGCTTTGAGTGTCTACTTTTCACCAAATACCTCCTCTAAGGTTTCGGGGAAGTCATGTCACTGGAGGAGAAACGACACCTACAACATTCTTTGACAACAGGTGGTAATTATTAAATTGTGTGTGTGTGTGTGTGTGTGTGTGTGTGTGTGTGTGTGTGTGTGTGTGTGTGTGTGTGTGTGTGTGTGTGTGTGTGTGTGTGTGTGTGTGTGTGTCATTGACAAATACATAACAAGGATTAAAATTACTACCTTATAATATCTTTGCTTCACAGTCTTGCCTATGTAGTTTCTCTGAGGGATACGGAGAGGATCGGGCCATAAATAAATAGATCCGCGCAACTGATGGCCATTATAAATGCATGAAATCGTGTTTATTTATTTATCTAAATTTTAATTTAAAATTGATCTAAATGCCAACATTTATTTTGAAATACAGTACTGAGGAAGCACCAATAAACATTATCCAAAAATTGGAATTGATTCACACCCCGACACTCCCCAATCAAAAATATATAGTATTTGAAATTCTTTGGAGTACAAGATGACTGCCTTTGAATTACAATAACAGTAACTGTATTTCTGTGTTGCATCAGAATTACTTTCAGCAAAACAACCCCTGATGTTTAATGTATGACATTTAACTTTATTTTTTAACAATTTCGAGTGTGCCATTCGCCTGCCATGCATGATTTTGTTATGTGGTAGGAAGCCGGAGTACCCGGAGAAAACCCATTCAGGCACGGGAGAACAATCAAACTCCACACAGGAAGGCCAGAGCTGGAATCGAACCCTGCACCTCTGCACGTGCTAAGCAGTCTCCACTATGCCGTTCACAGATAAATGCTCAGACAATTATTTTATTCAACATTCTTCTTGAGTGAAATTTTAAAGTGAAAGTTATATAATGGATTTTATCATACTTTTGATACAGTGGGATGATGGCCTCATTTAGTTTTCCCTTGTACAGCCGTTATGACTGTGAAACCATATAAAGAAGTCAACTACTGTATTGAGGGGTTTGGTAACAAGAAAATGGTTACAATATCTCGCTTGTTTATTACAATATAAGAAGTTGAAATTTTGGTACAGATTTTAGCAATCATCATAGAAATTAATGTGTTTGATTCGCTTTTGCAGTACACATAAAATGATGTGGTGGGCCAAATCTGGCCCCCGAGCCTCAAGTTTGTCACCAATGCGCTCACGTAACATTCGGGAATAAACTGCCATTTTGCATAAAATCACAGGAGACCTGAGCAAAGCTGGTGTGATTTCAAATCCGTGAGCATCTCGAGTATTAACTGCTTAAGTGCCATATTCTTTGTCTTTTTGTCAGTCCATCACTGCAGACTTAACAGCTAGCAAAGAAGAGAAGTGACGAGTGGGAGAAGCGTGATGATGATAGTCCCAGAAACTGATCTTGTGATGAATGCTAGCGTCTCTCTCCAAGCTGCTCAATACAATACAGCTAAATCAACACTGAGTCAAGTGAGCTGTATTTGATTTATTTATTTTTTTTTTTTACACTTTGGTCAATGCTGTAAACGTTGCCCGTACAGTCAACAATGGTTTTATGATCGTGAATTGTGGTGACACTATTTTAAGGTTTGTAGAAAATAAGCCTGTTTTATCATGCTGCTATTTATAGTATGCTGTCTTTTTGGTTTGTTTTAGGTTTTATTCCAACCCCCCGCCACTCCGGTTCGTCTTGGACGACATGTCACTGTGACTGGTTCAAGTGGCATTCTTGACCCTCAGATGTCGGTTCACGTAAACAAGGAGGTAAGTAGATGAACAGCTGCCACAAACACAACAGAGACTTTGGAAACAAACACAGGCCACTCAACTAATCAACACAGGTCCAAAGGTTTATATTTGTTTAGTTATTTGTTTTGGTCAGACCTGCAGCCTATTATTTATTCATCACTACTAGTGAAGCTTTGTGTGAAGTGTACAATAAATAGTATTTCAGGCTGATAGCACCTTTTCAATGAAGGAAAAGGCATTTGTGGATTAAGGGATTAGGCTCTTGGAAACGTTTTTTTTTTTTCATTAAAATGGAAAGTCAAGGGCAGCTTTAGCGTTTCCCCGCCCTAATGCTTCAAAGTAAGCCTCTTGATTTGAAGTGTTGCCTTGGTCATGATTTTGTCTCATCTTTTCACTGCAAAGGCAACATAGGAGGACAGGCAGGACTTTTCTCCATGCGAATAATCAAAGTCAAAAGAGTGACCTCTGCCCTGTGAGATTTCATCATCCAAACTTTATACCATGTTTTATGACACTGCCACATGTGATTTGAATTGTGGTGTGCACACATTCACATAATTTGTCTCAGTTACTGACAACATGACTTTCTTTTTCTTATCATTCAACCTTGATTCCATGTTAGTCCCATTGAGATCTGATTTTGTGGCGTGTAATAAATTTATATAGATAGAAGATTGAGTAAGTGAGGCCATTGTTGTGCCGTGTCAGCTCATCTGCCATATTGGATGTGGCCGACCATGGTAGCTGGGCTGCACCACTCAGCGACTCGGTGTGGGTCCAGAACCAGGGCTGGGACTGATACAGCTAAGGTCGGGTGCCCGTGTTTGCTGTCTCCTTGAGGCTAAAAGGCATGTAGAGCAGTTGTTCTTGACCTGGGGTCGATCGAACCCTATGGGTTCGGTGAATCGGTCTCAGGGGTTTGACGGAGCCTCTGCTTTGGAGGTTAAGTCACACACGACTCAACATGTCAATTAATTATGACACACCCGCTTAGCCATCACTGACTGGTTGGTTCATTTTGTGCACAATTGAAAAAACGTATACTTGTGTCTTGAAATTGTATGTAGGTGTTTTCTGTCGTTCATAAATGTGTTTTTTTTAATCTCTTGAATTTGTTGAAAAGTCATATTTTTATTTTTCACTAATGAAGGATTTGGTGAATGTGCATATGAACTAGTTGGATTTTGTACATCTAATAAGGTTAACAACCACTGATCTAGAGTTTTAACTCCTCAATTGCCACATTCAAAAAGGCCAAAGCTGTGATGACGACTGTCTTGGGCACACCATGAGGGTGTACCAGCACCTGATGGTACCCGCGCAACAGAACCACCTTCAAAAAGATGATGATCCGCAATAGCTGGGCGGAAAAGTCTTTGTTCCACTTCATAATAATGTCTCAGTTCGTGTTGATTCTTCACAAAATATCCAATTTTATATATTTATGTTTGAAGCCTGAATTGTGCAAAAGCTCAAAAAGTTCAATACTTTTGCAATCCACTGTATAAGACTGACAAATAACTACACACACCTGTCATGATTCTGTTTTTGTTTAGATTACCTTTTGGTTTTGCTTCCTTGTGTGCTTTTGTCTTTCTAGTTTGGTTTGTTTCCACCTGTTCTTGTCTTCCCGGTCCCTTGTGTCAACCAATCAGCTCCCTCAGCCCTTTGTGTCTTGTCTAGGTGTTCCTTGTTGTCACGCCAGTTTGCTTGTATTTGTTCAACTGTCATGTGATTTGTTTGTTTGTTACTTTGGTTTATTGGGGTTTTTTAGGACTCTATGTTTTGGATTTTGTTTTTCAAGTATACCCCTGCAAGTGTTTTATGGTAATACATTTTCTTCAGTACTTCCTGGTTCTCCTGCCTGCCTGCTTTTTTGTGTCCATGAACATCACACACACATGACACAACCTGCCTCTCTGACAGTGTGGAAGAAGTACATTAATATAAATACAATAAAATATCAACACACTGTTTAAGAGGTAAGAGCACATATCTTAACATAAATATTGAAATATTAATATTAGTTATTTATTCTGTGACCGTAATAACTAAGAGCAATAGCTGAATATATATATCCAAATACGATATCCTGTTTGCAATATTTAAAATTAATTGATTGAAACAAATAGTTTTTGTATTGAGTCATTTAAAGTCAAGGATTATGATTAATCAATGTAAATACTAAAAATCCCGAGATTATTGTGAGCTAGAATGGTTGTTCCTCTATGTGTGCCCTGCGGTTGGCTGGCAACCAGTTCAGGGTGTAGCCCACCTACTACCCGACACAGCTAGGATAAGGTTCAGCAGGCCCGCGATTCTTGTAAATATAAAAGGATTAGAAAATGGATGGGTGGATTTTGTCTTAATCCTATATGTCTGACATATACGTCATATATGTACATCTCTAGCGACATTGATATTTTCCGCACGCTCCACTTTGCCACATTCAGCATGGCGATACAATCACCGGAAAGTGTAGCACTTAGTATGTAGTTTGTGCACATATGTCTATGACTAATTTCCAAAGCTTCGAGTTGCTGACGCCCACCAATAAAATTAGCCAATAGAAATAGACGTTGAGCTTTGGGTTCCGCTCCATAACCGCGCCTACCGGGCATGCAGCTGACAACCGTGCAAACCTTTCGTGGCTGCATGGCACGGCGGTGGCGCTCAGCCTGGCTCTTCTAGTCTGGTTTTACCAGTTGCCACACGCAGGCAGCCATGTCCGTGGAGAGCGACTTTGAGAAGACGCTCGCCTCAATTGGAGGCAAAGAGAAGATCTATTTGGTGAGTGATGCGGCAGAAAGGAATAAAGCGGGCGAATGCGACGCCGATGTGGTGCAGGAGTTCATCGACGATTTGTTCGGCGACCGACGGCTTCTCTCTACCCTCGCTGGGGGCGATCAACGCCAAGTCTGCCCAAAGGGCAACGGCGACAAGCCTTCCAAGGGGACGCCCGTCGATTTGGATTCGGGAGCCCGCCCGGGTTGCACTCAAAGAACAGTTATCAGGCAGTCGAGCAGCTCCAGCCGCCGGAGGACCATCGACTGCCCCGCCATCGTGTTCCTTTTCAGGCAGACTTTCGTCAGCAGCGAGCTGTGTTTGAAGGAGGTCCTCAAGGACGTCAAGGCGCGCACCAATCGAGCCGGCGGCACCTTGCCGGCCTTGATTGGCTTAGTGCGCATCACCGCGGGTGAGAGCGACGAGAGCCGCCGATGCGTCCAACGCCTGGAGATGCTCATCCGCAAGGTGTTCCCGCAACATCCAGCTGACACCGTCTGGGTGGCCTCGTTCGTCCCCGGCACGCCAGGCAGCGTGCTCGACATCAAGAAGAACGTCTGCAGAGTGATAGCTTGTTCCCAAACTACAGGTGTGAACTAATGAAAAGCTATCATCACAGCAGGCGTGAAACTCAGTTTTGTCCAGCCCTTACAAAGCTGGAAACGGGAGTCAAAATCATTTTTGTCGAGCTATAAGTCTTAAACTGAAATAAATGCATTATCGCTCATCATCATGCATTTGGTTGTTGTTATGGATATTTTTTACAACAAGCTAAATTTTCCTTTTGAAATTCTGGTAATTAGGCCCAAGCAAATGCAGTAGTTTAGTAGTAGAACTATTGTTCAGTTTATGTGATTGTAAGATGTGATTAAAATAATGTTTGAACACCGTTACAGTGAAGAAAAACGCAATTTTAGAAAACATTTCTTCCCAAATGAAAAGAACAAATCAATTAAGTAAGAAGCATGACGTTCTTGATTTGGGGCTCAAGTGTCTATGGCTATGCTATAATGGATCACATCAAATGAAGTGGTGGACTGCATACTTCCGAAATGAGATTGTGAGAAACCATGGCCACAGTTATCCCTAAAGTTGCGCCAAGTATTCACGTTGTGATTCAAAGGGCTTAAAATGACTTGCAGTGCATCCTCATTAATGTTACATTGGCCTGACTTAAATGTAGGCAGCTCAGTTCTCACTCAGTGTTGGTATGGATTTTGAGTGCGGATGGTTGTCCATCTCAATATGTGCCCTGCGACTGACTAACGACCATTTCTGTGTGTTTTCTGAAGCTGAGCCATGATTGGTCATTTTCAGTAGACAACAAGTGGCAAAATGGCTGCCATATGAGATGAACAAAAACAGGTGGATTTTGATGCTTAACTCATAATCAACAAACTCAATATTAATCACAATGCCATATTTAAACTAGTGGGGGTGCAAAAAAACATTCTTGTACACACAATTTTTAGGTTGACTTCCCCTTTAAAGTGGTGCATAAGTGACGATCAAGGAGTGATACATTTGCCCATAGTGATACAGTGTACACTGTTGTGAAAAGTGCACAACAAAATTGTTTCCCAGCAGGATGCACCTTTGATCATGAAACATTAATATTTTTCCACATTATTATTATTGTTATTATTGTAATATTATACTCTGCGGCTGTCTGCTTTTGCCTATCTTCTGCCATTTGCGTAGCGACAAAAGCCAGATTGTGAAATGGGAACATGTACAAATATTTCTACTATCTGTATTTAACCCAACATGTTTGTTTTAAACTTTCAGGTCTTTAACCTGAATGAAGGACAGCATGCAGCTTTAACTGCCCATTACAACAAGAGAGAACACATTTTTCCTTATGATAACAACTTTAGTAATGTGTTGTAGGTGATTAAAGTAAAGGGCCATCAGCCATAAACTCACTAATGATTCAGAACACCGGGCAGACAAATGAATGTAGGTCAAAGCATGACATTCACAAGACCACCACTTCTTCCTGAAAAAAAGTCCAAGAACAAAAGAAGCTTTCATGGGGGGGAAAAAACATTTAGGATAAGTTGCCAACTTTTTAAATGCTCATTATTGCCTTGCAGATATTACCGAGCATCGCGAGAACCCGCTTTTGTGGCCCTTCCAGTGTTTGTTCAGGTCTAATAGAGGAGGAGCCAGAGAAGCAGCCCGCAGTTCTCCTACCAGCAAGCGGAGAGGTTAGCAACAACATGTCAATGTACGGGACTGACTGGCATGAACTCTCCCACACCATCTGTTTCGCAACCTTTATCCATTCGATCACTATGACAGTTTCACTTCTAAATTTATTCCATCTTAAACACCATGGGTGAAAAGCATGGCAACACCCAGTTAAGACAACATGTTCTTTTTATCCGGCGAGGATCCTGAGTTCAAGGAAATGTAGGAAGCATTTTTTTTCACACCAGTTGTCAGATGATTTGTTTCACATTCAGACAACCGAACTGCTTGTAGATGTGCAATTTGTTTCAAGCTTCCAGGTCAAAAATCCCATTTGTCTTCAACAAGAAAACGGCTAAAGGGGAAAATCAAGTCCAAATGTTCTTATACTTTCTATAAACGCCGTAATCTAATTAATACACGTTTATCGATGGCAAAATCCACTTGCTTTTAGCCATCTTAGGGGGTGGCCATTTTGCAGTGCAGCGGGGCTCAGCTAACAACCAATTATGATTCACCTGTTTTCTGACTTTAGTCATGCATAGGCCATTTTGCTAGTGCTGGAGCCACCTGAAAGAGTCCTCCAAGCACCTCCAAAATTTTAGTTGGGGTTTTTTTGTTGTTTTTTTTTTGCACGAGCCCTATAATTGTAAACGCCATACAATACATAGTTAGAACGTACTGTAATACCGGTACTTTAACATAAAAAAATACAGCATACTCTTTTGCTTTAAAAATGGTTTATTCATCTTACCCTTTCCACCTCTGCTTTTGAGGGGCGAGCTATGTTGATGTGTGCATTGTGCGGAGAGCTGTGTGTGGTGCCTTGTTGTGGGGGGTGGGAGGTTTGCGTGTAGTGTACCCTGCTTTAACCAGCATATGTCCAGTCAATACCCAATATGTAAATTTATGAGCACAACTGAATGGGGAGGAGACTGCCTTTCACGAAAAAGTGTCACAACAATTTTTACTCATTATAAGGGACTGGTTTACTCCAGAAACATACATGTCGAAGAGCTGTGCTATCAAAATAAGTTGTATATATTTTATGATGACAACCATTTTCTCCTGTGCTATCGCTCTTTTAAATAACTTTGATCACATTTGGTTTACATGCTGATTTCTTGCGCACATTTGGGGAGAAATGCTCCCAATCCCTCGCCGGTTGATGCATAGCACCCACTACTTCCCATTACCCCAGCCCCCACATTCAGCTCCCTTCTCCCCGGTCTTTGTAGCACCCATTGACCTCTGTGTTCCATCCCTAAACCACTAATCCTAGAATCACCCTGGAAACTGTGTTGTCATTTTAAGTCGACAGCAAGTGGCAAAATGGCCGCCCCATGAGATGGATCTCAAAACAGGTTAATTATGCTCCATAATTGTGGACTGTATTCCACAAACACAATTTTAAACAAAATCCTGTGTTCAGACTCGTGTGGCGGCATAGGACATATTGTAAAGAAAATGTTTCACTTGACTTCCTCTTGAACAATTTTTATAAAAAAATATGGGAAGCAGGTTATGGGACCAGTTGCAAAAAATTAACATAAGATGAGAGCCGTACAACACAATAAAAGCATTTAAAATGAAATCCTTTAAAGAAAGGCAATTCATTTAAAACTACTTTTTTTTTGTCTTGCACTGTATTGTGGCAACTCTCTTCACATTAAGCAGTTTAAAAGAGAATGAACAATTCTAAAAAAAAAAAAGGCTACAAGTTACAGTATTTCAACCCACGGTTAGTTGAAGTTTACTGTCAAACTAAACATAAAAGAATTACATTGTACTTGAAACAACCACGTAACTTTGCCATAAAGTTAACTAGCTTTATGCTAGCACAGAACGAATTAAATACATACCACCGCTATAAATTACATTTCCACCGATTCAGCCTCTGTGTCCAAACTGCAAATGAATGCAGCTTACATGAAGCCATCACTGGCTAATTTACCAATAAGAGCCTCGATCCCAATTGTTTATGGTCAAAATAAGTTACCCACAGCATGGAAAAAAATTAAGGGGATTCATATTGGGTACTTTTTCACAGCTCCTTTTTTTCCTAGGTGACTCTGGAAGTGTAGAGGAGAGCATCCCTTTGAAAAGCAATTCCACATCTGCTGGGACGAATGAACAATCACCTGGAGCAAATGCTTGATGTCATGTGACCAAAGCCCAACACTGTGAATGTTGGAACTCTTTCGGCAAAAAGCTGGTGTCGAGAGCCTTCAGGGTGTCACGGATATCAATTCGTGGTGCTCAAGTTTCTCAGTGCTAAGCCAGACAAAAGATAATACAGACTTGCCTTATCACGACATTTAAATGTTGCCTTGCACGTGTACATACTTTCAAGGAAGTATAACAGGTTATCACGCACAATGTTATTTCCAGTTGACCAAAACTACTGTAACTCGTGCATTCCGAACTTATTTGAGCTACTGAAGAGTGAAATTAATATTAGCCTTCAAATAGTATCAACATTGCTGTATTTCTGTTGAAAAGCTAATTTTCTTCTCGAGACTGAATCACTTTCTTCTTTTTCACTCAAATTATTTAAAACATTATATTGTGCCTTAGAATAGGCTTTTCAAAAGTAAACTAATTTGCTCTACTGTTGTAGGTATTTATTAGGTTTATAGATTGTTTAATACATATTTGAATAAAAGCAATTCACAATTTTGTGTCTGTTGTCAAATACATTCCTTTTTTTTAGGGTTGTCCATGATCACATGATTTTCAGCTGATTGGTATCGGCTGAAAAAGATAAGATTTTTAAATATTAATTTCTAAAGTCACGAATAAAATACTTTAGTTCTTTACTTGATTTAAAGTGCTGGCTGATTTGCAGCAATGTACAAAGATATCATTGGAGACCTTTATTTTTTTAAAGGGTCCCGTCTTCCTTTTTCTTGTTCTCTGCATTGCAGAGGTATTGGATTGGGACTTGCGTTCTGCAGATATTCAAAATCAAGTGACTTGGTCTCAGACTCGGGTACAAAAAAACTGAAAATAATTTGCTTAAAATATAAAATAATTGCAGAATTACATGGAAAATTATATTTAATAATTCAATTCAATCAATTGATTTTATTTCAGGACTTCATATAATTTGACATTTTTAATGTTCTCATGGCAATCATTTATTTTTTTGTATATAATTGAATTCCATATTTCGTGTGCCAGATAGCATAATTGCCTCAGTCATATTTCAATGTTTTGGAAAAAAACAAGAATAAAATACTGTGATCCCATTCGTTTTTTCCTCCAAAGGACTGTACAGTATTCAGACATAAATGCCGAATGACTCTGAGATTTTGTACATGACTGTACTTTTGATTGGTTCCCAGCGCGATGTTGACCAATTACAGCACAAGTGAATTTATCCCGTGAGCTAATTGGCTGCGCATCTTTACAGCCCCACCCAGCACCTTTCTTGTGTCTCTTCACGCTGCTGACTGATTGTTCGTCTGCCTCTCTCTGACGTACTCTTTTCTGTTGTGTTTGCTACGTGCTAGTGATGGGAATTCCGGCTCCTTTTAGAGAGCCGGCTCTTTTGGATCGGCTCCCTTAAAAGAGCCGTCTCTTTCGGCTCCCAAATGGCTCCTCATTTTTTTTTTGTTGCTTAAATTAATTTAATACTAAAAATAACGTAATATTAGGTGCAAAATGAAGTACTAATGCAAAAAATAGACATTATATCAAATATTTATTATTTATATGGCTTTATTTATATTCTTCTGAACATACTCAACATGGAGTGCTACAAAAATAAAAACAAAGTACAAAGACCCATCTCAAAACATGGTCGTCAAAAAGTTCCAATCTCTGAATGTGTATATTTATAAGCTTTTAACTATTTACAGTAAAACAACATAAGTAAGCTTTGAATACCACACAACAAGTAATAAATTAAAATTTGTAAAACAAGAAGAAAAAAAGCAGCATTCAGGTAAAGGTTTTAGCTTGTCTTTAGCGAAGATTGACATGAAGAAAAACCAAGTGCAGCTTTGAGGGGTTGATCCTGTTTCTCCTCTCTGTTAATATTTGCCCTGTTTTGGAGAAGATTCTCTCTGAGGGGACAGATGTTACGACAACACACAGCCAACACAAAATGGATGAAAATCCCTTGCAATCATTTTACCCAGTTCCTCGTCAATTGTGTTCTGTTTTGCTGGTTTTATAGCTTTTTGTATAAAGTGGCTCATAGAGCTCTGGGTTGTACATCTAGGCAGTTGTGACATTGCAGCAGCAGCAACAGTTGCAGACACACTAGCACCTTCATTAATAGCTGGTTCCCTTGCTTGTCTTTTCTCTTCAAATTGTACTGATGGGTGGACATTTCTAATGTGCCTGTGCTGGTTATTTGTGGAGCCTGATCTTTGGGATATTTTAACCTTGCACAGTCTACACGCTGCCTTTGAACTATCAATTAAATTGAAATGAGTCCATATTTCACTGCGTTTCCTATCCATTTTCTCACCTTTCCACTTTCCACCGTGTTGTTTTTTTCCACTAACTAGCTCTCGTCTCCTCGTCTGTCTTGTTCGGTGCTGCTCAGTGTGCTGCTGTGTGTGTCTCTTCTTTAACCCCTCCCCCTTCTCTAAACTGCAGCGTGTGTGTGTGTGTGTGTGTGTGTGTGTGTGTGTCTGTCTGTCTGTCTAACCCTCCCCTTCCGGCTCCCAATGAGGTGGGAGCCGGCTCCCATCGTTCACTTCAAAGAGCCGACTCGTTCGCGAACGACACATTACTACTCCGTGCACGGTGGAGATGTAGAGGGAGAGAGACAGAGTGAGAGAGAATAGCGGGCCAGGAGCTAGCTGGAGGCTAACGGCGGCTACACTGTCAGAGCGTAAAGTGAGAGGAACACAAGTCTCTTTGTCTCTCTCAGAAGGGATTGCTGATTAATGTTAATTTCTGTATAAGGTTTTATAATTGAATATTTAGGCAACCGATTCAGGGTGTCCCCCGCCTACTGCCCGAAGACAGCTGGGATAGGCTCCAGCTCCCCCGCGACCCTAGTGAGGATCAAGCGGCTCGGAAGATGAATGACTGAATAAATAAATATGTTTACCCTTGTAGTCTTTGTTTCAAATATGTAAAGTATAAACAGTGTTTACATATTTTAAACATGCTGCTTCCCACATACAAAAAAAAAAATCCTAGGGTTGGGGCAAGCCAACCCAACTTCGCGGTTTTTACTTATCGCGGCAGGGTGCCGGTCCCAATTAACCACGATAAGTGAGGGAACACTACTAATTTTTAGAATACTGTTATTTTTATTTGGTGCTATTCTTTTTGCTTGTTCACATATCTGGTTGGGTTTTTGTTACGGTACCAAAAAACCCAATGTGTGTTTATTATCTATTTACTTGTCTTGGTCAGTGTTTATTAAAGGTATTGAGTGTTGTGGCACACTTCATCATACCCGCATTCAAACGAGGAAACAACTAATGCACCGCAGCGCGTTTGTAGAAAAGCCTGTCTTCCGGTTGATTTTATTTTCATTCCCCTCTGTTTTACCTTTATTCTTTTATGTTTAAATACGAATGTTTTAAATTATTTCAGCAACGCGGATTGTTTTCGAAAGGAGATGAGATTGGACACGTTGCTTTTATCTTGTGGTTTTTATCAGGCTACAGCAAGGGCAGCTAAAATCGAGGTGAAGCGTCGGGGACCTCCGGCTTTGTCAAAAAGAAGTTAGCAGCGGCTTCGTTGGGTAGCACAGGTTTGCACCTCTTGATAGTTTAATTTAGCAAACCATAAAAATAATACGTACACAGCTACATTGTTGAACACCTATCCCGGGACAGAGGAGGGAATACAGGCTGACCATGATTACATCTGCTGGTAAGTTGTGAGAAGGACAATCTTTTTTTTTTTGCTAGCCCAAAGTTTAGCTAGCTGCCATTGATATAGCTGAGTCACATAGATCACTGTCTGCTGTCAGTGAGCATTTAGCCTACAAAATCTCCCGAAAGTTTATATTGTCAGTCGATAGTTTAAACACATTTACGACCAAAAAGCAAGCATATTTACTTTAAAATGTCGAGCCACATGGAAATGCAGTATGGGGGGATTTGTCCTTAACGCTGCCAATGCGGATCGTTAAGTAATAATATGACCCGTTTAAACTGGTACTATTACACTTAATGTCTATATAGGGAATAGTTACTAAGCATGAACTTTTACAGTATCAAACAGTTCCGTTCTACATCACTTCATTTAAAAAAAAAACAACCCAAAAAACACTGAAAGAAACGTTTTCCAAGTACGGTACCCGGATGACCGTGGCAAATCAAATTCGATTACTTGATACAGTATTTGTTCAACTTTCAACACTGGGAGACCCAAGTAATGCATCGAAAACACTCATGACTGATGCCATTGACAGAGAACAAGTGAGACCAAAACAAACAAATAATATGTAGGTTTTTAAAAAGTGTGGAATTAAATATCCTGTATTTTTCCCCAGCTGGAATTATTTCCCTCCTTGATGAGGAGGAACCACAGCTCAAAGTAAGACACTTATCACAGCCCAGCATTGAGCTACTCCCTTCAAATAAACAGCCCTGTTTAAGCCATTTCTTTGACTTCTGGTTGCAGGTTTTTGCACTTCAGAAGCTTGACTACCTTGTCAATGACTTCTGGGCTGAAATTTCAGGATCTGTTGACAAAATGTAAGTATATAATTGAAATAACCCCCCACCACACTCAGACACTCATATACATTAGTTAGTACTGACCAATAGTATCATTTTGTAAAAAAAGAAAATTGTAATGTGAAATTGACCACATTTTGGCAGGAGGTTTTGGCCCGACGGTAGTGATGTGCCAATGAAGATCCTCTTACACAAGAACTTAATGAGCATGTTTATTATGTTTACTATTGGCCTCATATTGCATGTAAATCATTGTTAGTTGATGTCATTGAGTGTAAACCAGTATGCCTCTGCATGTTTCATGTTTCAGCCGCATCATGTTTCATCCCGTCTTTCTTCTCTGTGTTTTACACTTGCAGCGAAGTGTTGTACGAAGATGAGACATTCCGCAACAGAGAATTTGCCGCTCTGGTGGCCTCAAAGGTCTTCTATCATCTTGGAGCTTTTGAGGAATCTCTGAACTATGCACTCGGTGCTGGGGATCTCTTCAATGTCACTGATGACACTGAATATGTGGAAACCATCATTGGTGAGCGATCAAAGATTATCACTACAGAATCTCTTATTATGAAGATCTAATGACAATGGTGGTCTGCACACTGACCCAAATGTACGTTGTACGCAAAACTGTTTTCTTGAAGGTCTCTCCAGTTTTCTCAGCAGAGAGGAAGGTGACACCGTCATAATGTACTGTTTTCTCCTCCTAGCCAAATGCATCGACCATTACACCAAGTTGCGTGTGGAAAACGCTGAGCTGCCAGAGGATGAAGAGAGGAAAAGTATCGACCCCCGCCTGGAAGGCATTGTCAACAAGATGTTCCTGCGGTGCCTCAACGACCACAAGTACAAGCAGGCCATCGGCATTGCCTTAGAAACTCGTCGCCTTGACATGTTTGAGAAGACCATCTTAGAATCGGTAACGCTCCCTCGTAATGCAGCTCATATGAGAGATATGATTTGTGTTAATGGCTGCTCAAAGAAGTGTTTGTTATGTAACATTTCCTCCTCTGCAGAATGACGTCAGTGGGCTTCTTGCCTACAGTCTGAAGGTGTGCATGTCGCTCATGCAAAACAAGAAGTTCCGCAATGAGGTGCTGCGGGTTCTGGTCAAGCTCTATATGAACCTGGAGAAGCCTGATTTCATCAATGTCTGTCAGGTAGCTCCAGATGTTGTCTTAAGAACACCATTACCTTTTTAGTGAATCTTCCAAAAGTCACTTCGTTCTACAATAGCATTTTGCTGCATGTGGATCAACTCATTTTTCCCCCTTATTCCTATAGTGCCTGATATTCCTGGATGATCCCCAAGCTGTCAGTGACATCTTGGAAAAGTTGGTGAAGGAGGACAACCTGCTGATGGCCTACCAGATCTGCTTTGACCTCTATGAGAGCGCCAGCCAGCAGTTCCTCTCCTCTGTCATCCAAAACCTGCGAACGGTTGGAACACCAATCCCAGCAGTTCCTGGTTCCACCAATACAGGCACTGTGTCCACTACAGATAAAGACAGGTGAGCATAAAGTTGAAATGAAACTGTGTTTGAATAAATAGGAACAACTCTCCTATCCTATGCACTGTAGTAATAAAAAAAAGCACCTTGTGCAGAGTAATAATTTTCTTTTCCCAGTGACGCAATGGAGACAGATGACAAAGCTGGCAGCTCCCCTGCAGGAAAGCCAGCAGAGACGGTAAATGAATTTGCAGCGATTATGTGTCTCTGTAGGGGGAAAAAAACCCCTCAAGTTTAAGCTCTCATAACATTCATAGAAGGAAGAGCCAAAAGACCAGAACGCCAAGATGATCAAAATCCTCAGCGGGGAGATGGCCATTGAGTTGCACTTGCAGTTCCTAATTCGAAACAACAACACTGATCTTATGATCCTCAAAAACACAAAGGTAATGTGTGAGTTCAGTGCTCTGTAAAAAGAGACCAATGACGAAGTACATGGGGGAAAAAATTGCATAAACACATACTTTTGCCACTCGGGTGTATACAATCGTATGAGCGCGTCATTGAACAAAATGAAATATGTACAGTATTTGTGGTGATGAAGTCCTTGAACATATTTGGTGGTTATATAATCAGTAAAGGTAAATAATATAATAATAATTTCTGTTAAAAAATTTGGAATGAGAGAGTGCCAAATTGTGCACAAAATACTATAAATGTGAATTTTTGAATATCTCCACATTTCGTCTTTTCAGTGCCCTAAAAACTTTTGCGTGGACAAAAACGCCAAATAGAAATTCCTGTTTTTGTGTGTACTTGGTCATATTTTAGAAAGAGTTGTTTGACATTGCTGTGACTTTTTTGCATTCTTATTTCAAATTTCCCATCTTATTTCAGGATGCGGTTCGAAATTCAGTGTGCCACACAGCCACCGTCATTGCCAACTCTTTTATGCACACTGGCACCACAAGTGACCAGTTCCTCAGGTAAGCACTTTGTTGAAAATGTCACGTAAATAAATATACAGATATTCAAAATTAATTACATTTCTAGCTTCTATTTTATTTTATTTTTGTTTACAGAGAAAACCTTGAATGGCTTGCCAGAGCCACTAACTGGGCAAAATTCACAGCAACAGCAAGTCTTGGTGTCATTCACAAGGTCCGTTAAAGTGACATTAATCAATAGAAACCATATTTTGCACAACATAGTATTTGAAATCACTATACAAAAATAATTGAGGTCACTAGTTATGCTCGTTGTTAAATTCTTGTCATTTTTTTTCTCGTAGGGTCATGAAAAAGAGGCCCTTCAGTTAATGGCCACATACCTGCCAAAGGACACTTCCCCTGGCTCTGCCTACCAGGAGGGAGGAGGCCTGTACGCTCTGGGCCTCATCCATGCCAATCATGGCGGAGACATCATTGATTACCTGCTCGGTCAGCTCAAAAACGCCAGCAATGATGTAAGTTGACCTCTAAATGCTTGAACATACAAATCCTGACATGTAACTCGTGCTTGAGGTGATATTATGCTTCCTACCTAATAGTGTGCCTCATTTTTTATTTTATTTGGTTCGAAAAGATTGTTCGTCATGGAGGTGGTCTCGGTCTCGGTCTGGCAGCTTTGGGAACCGCTAGACAGGATGTGTATGACCTCCTCAAGTCCAATCTGTATCAGGATGATGCTGTCACTGGTATGTGGAACCAACACAAAAACCTGTGACAGCCTTGATTGATTTTTTGACTCATGATCTGATGACAATTAGCTTCCACGTTGTTAGTATTTATTCAGAACAATGTCTTGAAATGATTCAGCGTGATATTAATTCATCCTATATGATTCACTGTACAGTTCTGCCGAAACATATTCTAGATGGCAAAAGTTACTGATCATTCGAGTCCTTCTAGGTGAGGCTGCTGGCCTGGCCCTGGGTCTAGTCATGCTGGGCTCCAAGTCTGCTCAGGCCATTGAGGACATGGTGGGCTACGCGCAGGAGACCCAACACGAGAAAATCTTGCGTGGCCTGGCGGTGGGAATCGCTCTGGTCATGTATGGACGCATGGAGGAGGCCGATGCCCTAATTGAGTCTCTCTGCAGAGACAAGGTAAACATCACAAGGGGGTACTTGTTGAAACTCTCGTAATTATCCACAGAAAAGGAAATGTTTCATTTATTGGGTGTTTGTACGAGCATCAAAGTGTAGCTTCAAATTCAGACACCTATTCTCAGAGCACTGCTTTCATTTTGACTTTTAGGACCCCATTCTGCGGAGGTCCGGTATGTACACTGTAGGCATGGCCTACTGCGGCTCTGGGAACAACAAGGCCATCCGACGCCTGCTACATGTCGCTGTAAGTGTTTAGTGGTTGGTCCACTTCACAAAGATATTCTAATATAAATGTTGCAACTTGCAGCTTAAACCCATCACGAGTGGCATGCAGATAAAGCCAATGCAGTGTTGCAAATCTGTCCTCTAGATGGCACCATCTGCATGCTAGTATCAATAGGAGACCCCTCATATTAGCTTTGAAGGTGTAGACCTAAGGATTATTTGCAGGGTTTGAAGAGGTGCTATATTAGCATTGATGAAATGACTGCTTCCTTTATTTTAAGGTGAGTGACGTAAATGATGATGTCAGGAGGGCAGCTGTCGAGTCCATTGGTTTCATCTTGTTCAGGTAAGGACCAGATGGAATCTATTATAATGGTATTAGCTTTATAATTCAGTCACAAGTGGTCATTCTCTTTGCATTACATGGATTATAGTTTTTTTTAATCCCACAATTATGTCATTGATATTTGTCCCTAATCTGGAGAAAAAAAAATCTGTAGAATCCCCTCTATTTGTGGGGGATAGCGCCGGGTGAAAAGCCACTTGAAGATGCCACCCATTGAAATGCATTGCAAAGACAGAAAATAGTGTTGTTGTTTGTTTTTTTTTCAACGCCGATAGGTGATGAAAATTCCAATAAATAATTTTCCACAAAAAATTGAGGGAAAATTAGGGAAGTGAGCCCCAAAAAAAGACCTCTTTACTCTCGCATACCCAATTTGTTAGGTAATCAATCGGCACTTATTTTCTTATAAATAGCCTACAGCTTGTCTTCCGGTTACTCGTCAAATGTGTTTTGTGATTTAGTATCGAGTAACCAACTAGTGTATTGACTTTTTTTTTTTTAACTTTATAGTTAAAAGATTTGACAATTTATTGTCTGTCTCCAGAACAGCATATTTAACTGAAACCACTCAAGAAAAAATCTTACAAAAAATGCTGAGCCTATAATGTACAAGTTTTATTATTATTATTATTATAGGAATGTACTATATTATTATTATTCCATTCAACCTCCAAGATGGTGTGTTTCGGACCAAGCAACCAGATCTGATCAGTGGGAGACAAGTAGCCTATGGATGCATTCCTGCTCTTGTTTGCTCTTGGGATACATACATCACTTCACTCAGGCAAAAATGTTCAAGAAATCATAAGAACTAACTTGCATGCCAAGATGAACACAGCATAATCTAAAGGGTTTATAAGATTTTTTTCTAAAATCCCCAGAGTAGAAAATGTTTTATATATTCATGAACTTAATGCAATATGTATACTGTACATACATAATTGGTAGCTTTTCCCATCTATAGAATCAAATGTCATCTCTTCAGACAAATTTTTGTATTCCAAATGTAGAGTTAATTTTTAGTTCATGGATCTCATTCTTTAACAAGTCTGTTTCTCCTTTTAATTGAATTTTCCCAAAACAATGTTTAGTTTGGAGGCTGATGTGTGTATTGGAATATTGTTGACAGTTTTGCTTGTGTTGCTTTTGGAAGGCGAAGACAATGTATGTCTGAGTTGGTTAGTTTGGACAAGTTCTGTAAGCATGGCAGGTGTCTATCCCCATATAGGCACAGTCAGAACCAGAAAAGACCAAGCCATATTTACAGCAACACCGAAGATGACATGTAAAGAGTTTATTTAACAGTCACAGAAAATGAATGTTTCTGAGGGAACACACACCATTTTGGCAACACATTTTTTTTCAGCATGTTAAGTTTCTTAGTGATGCATAACTTACATTTAAAGAGCCATTTTGTACAAAAAAAATACTGGATCATGTCAATACAGTTTAGGCAGTACAAAAAGCATGGTTTCTAGAGATGTAGACAGGAAACGAAGTGGCTATATATGGTCTGAGAAGGTTTATAGTCCAAATTAAGTGCATTTTCATCTTTCCACTTGACAGAATGTAAACATGACAAAGAGTTGATTGGATTTCACCTTTGAAAACGTTATCTGTTTATGTCAAATGTTTCTTGACCTTGCAATTTAAAAGACTCGGCATTGTCAACTTGGTCTTGATTGTCAGGGAGTGAATGATCTGTGGATAACATCAGATGCAGAATTTGACATTGGATGCTAGCTGTTTGAGTTTCTAAAAGCTAACAGTGTCATGTTTTTCTATATTTCGAGTGACAGTGGAAGAACAAAATGCATGATTTTGCTTTAGTTTTTTGTTGTTGTTGTTGTTGTTGTTTTTGTGTCCTGTAATATTGTACAATTGTGGGGTCAACCCCTACAGCCAGGTCTTATATCAAGGAAAGTACATTGCAAAATCACAGTCCAACAGCTTTTGAAGTTGGTGGTGGTGCAAACATCCTGTTTTGACTTTGAAAAAATAGGTTTTTCAGTAAGATCCCAGCCATGTCCTGATGCTCTCAGATCGATTGGAGTGTTGTAGCTTCATAGGCAGCTCACGTGTTCTTCCTGCTTGGCACCGTAGCTGTCCACAAAGTGCATTGTGTCTAACATGACACCGCTACATGAATGGGCAGATGACCGGCATCTCGGTGGACTTTGGGGGCCTACTGCCCCAATGCCGTTCCTCATGCCCCTCTTCATGAACAGTTTGGAGTTTTCGGCCATGGAAGATCTGAATGAAATTCTCGTAAGAGTCCGAGCAACGTTTGAGGTCTTTGGATTTCTGTCCGGCTGATGACTTGCGCAGGTCCTATAATTACAGGTGATGTAGCGTGTGAAGGCCTCCCTAAACGTCTTGTTGAAGAGTGTGTAAACGAGCGGGTTGATACCCGATGATATGTAGCCCACCCACACAAAGATCTCCATCAGCCGGGAGATGATGTTGATATCACAGCTGGTACACAGCACAGAGGTGACATTAGTGATGAAGAAGGGACACCACATGACCACAAAGAGAAGGAAGACTATGCCCAGCACCTTTGAGGCACGCTGCTCGTTGCTTAGAGTCTGCATTGACTTCTTTCCCATGGTGGACATTCTGCGGAAGGGAATTTCACCGATGGGAGCAAGCTTTGCCGTGCTTACATTGGGGTTTTCTTGCATCTTGGAAAGCCTGTCCAGCACATGAAACTGGTCAACTTGATTTGCGGTCCCAGCATGGTCCCTTTGGAATACTGTGGACACCGCTTGGTAGCTGAAGCGCTGAATCACCTTTGACCTGAGTAAATCGACCTTTTTGCGCAGCACATGGACAGTAAGAAGGTAGATGACCATCATTATGATCAGCGGAACAAAGAATGCTGCCATGGAGCCAAACATGATGAATTCTCGGAAGGTGTCCGTTTTAAGCTGGCATGTGTGGTTACTGTTGAAGGTGATGTTGTTTCTGGGTTGGTAGTTCTGGAGCCCCTTGATTGGAATAGGGATCGCTATACCTGGAGAGAAGAATAAGAAAAATCTATGAGTCTTAAGGGGAAATCTTGCCAGTTTATTTTAATGCTTCAAGTACAAAAATATGTTTTAGAATCCCATTTTGTAGATGAAATTCCATGGTATAAAATTACTGCTTTCTGTATTAGATGGATGGATATGCCAGTGGTCACAGACTCCGCTTTAAAACTGGAATCATTGACCCCAGTTGAGACATTGATGGTAACATCTCGGTTGTTTGATTTGATTTATTTTATTTTGATTTTGCTGTTCTGGTGTTGCCGAACCCACACTGTGTCCGTCCCAATGCTGCAGAGTATAACTGTTTATATTGCTTTTGCTTTTATTCCATCCGGCCTGTGTTTATGAGCTTATAAACCTAGTCTGCCATGGATCTTGCGTCAAGAAATGTATTTCAAAACCTTGCTCGTGTTTGAAATTTGTGGTTGCAGACATGGCTACAGAGATGAGTGAAATGGATGGGAAAGTGTAAGAAGACGTGAAGAGAAATGCTTACAAATTGATATAAGCCACACCAGTGCTATCTTGACCATGGCCTTGGCTCTGGATTTATACTGGCTGTGCTGTATTGGCTTCTTGATGGCAATGTAGCGATCCAGTGAGATGGCACACAAGTGCATGATGGATGCAGTTGAAAACAGCACGTCCAGGAAGAGCCAAATAGGGCAGATGAAGTCAGGAAGGGGCCAACCAGAATCTAAAGAAATGGTAGAAAATAGCAATTCACAACTGACATTTATGTTCCCCGAGCAGTGGATCTGCTATAATTTGGGTTTCTAATGGTGATCTGTTCTGGTCTTGCAGTGGGAGCTGTATCATCCAGTCAGGGATTAGAAATGGCAGTCGATTAGAAGTTCTCTTTGTTTATATATGTGAGGTACGACTGCTGGAAACAGGAGCGGTCTCAGGCTGTTGATGTCGCTTAAAGTTCTTGATCTTGATGTTCTGGAGACTTACTGTAATGTTTATTTCCACCTCCAGGCATTCATTTGGCACTTTAACTTTTGTTCCAGCACTGTTTTACTTTTTGAAAGGGACCCGTGGATAATTTTTATTGTGGTTTTGATCTTGGTGTCCCGATAGGAACCTTATTTCATAGAAATATGGCGTTTGTTCTCAAAGTTCTCTTTCTACCCAAGTCAAGACTCATGACCACACGTAATGACTTCTGAATTATTTCCTTTTAATAAGTCAATATATTGAGTAATAGTCAGGCCCAAAACTAATCAAGTGTCTATTCTTCATACAATTTACATGTTATCATTAAAAAAATGTTTGTGGATACATCTCTTGGATTTTGGTCGCAGGGTTTGTTTCACATGTTTGTTTGAAACCATTTTTATCAGTTCGGACTCCACATGTTTAACTTACTGTAGAGGACAGTGACCAGGGCAATTGGCATCACCAGGAGTCCCACCAATAAATCGGCCACAGCAAGTGACATCAGGAAGTAGTTGGTGGCATTCTGCAGCTTCTTCTCAAGTGACACAGCGAGGATGACCAAGATGTTCCCACCAATGGTGGGAACGATGACCATAAGAAAAAGCAGAGCAGCCCACTTTAACGGAACCCCAGAGGTTTCTGATAGCGAGCTGTCGGCCTCCAGCGGAGCCACATCTGACTGGGACATTGTGCTGTGAAGGTTCCAGCGGGCCTTGTTTTGGGTCTCGGCTCTGATCTCTGTGGTTTTGCGGGCTCGGTCAGCATTGTCACTAGTAGCCGCTGAGAGGCGCAGGCAGGGAGGCTGAAAAGCTCAGGGGCAGTGCGCTGGATGCCCCATACCTTAAGGAAAATACAACTATTAAAAAAAGAAAAATACAGACAGCCTCTGGATGATCGTGGAAATGTCTCCCGTATTGTTAATCCATAGACATGAAGTATTTCCACAGCGAGACACCAGCTGGAGTCCTCATGTTCCTACGTTTTCCCTGACAGATTATCCACTATCCATTGTTTCCACCTGTAATGACAAACAAATTCATTAGCGGAACAGCAATATTTAGCTGTTTTTTCTCAATACTGACATGACAGTTGACAACAGAAGATGCTTGTAAAAAGTGAGGAATATTGTTTTGAATTTGTGAAAATGGCTTTTCAATTTAGAGTTAAAGTGCATAAAGAGTGATTGATTCAACCTTTATTGAACCAGGGCACGGCACACCACCAAACAAAAATGTCACCAGAAGAGGATACTTTTTGCCATCGAATAGATCATTTATTTGTTCTTTATGTCATTATACAGTAAGTTCCTGGCATAGATGGATGGATAAAGATACTGTACATTATTTGTTCTTAATAAATAATTTTCTCACCAATTCAGTGAAAATTGACAAGTTCCCACGGCACACCGCTCGAGCTCTCGCGACAAACTAATGTCCCCGGCCGGACTCACTGTTTGGGAATCACTGCTTTAACACACTAAAATGTTCTGCATAACTTTGCAACGGTTTCTTACCTCTCCTGAATGAGTTGCTTAGAGATGTTTCATCTCTTGAAGTTCTCTTCCAAAAAGACCACCATTATATTTGTAGCCCTTCCATGTAGGACCATGAGACAATTCTCTCCATGTCCATGATGAGTGTTTGGTTTTATGTCCAAAATGTCCAGCTATGCATCACCTCCCATGATCACAGCTTTAGAACTTTCAGATGATGTGGCTTGTGCCTTTCTCTTTCCTTCTGGCTCTCCAGCCTCGAAAGAAGTTGTCATTGCTACTTCTTTCACCCTCCCTCTCACTGTCTCTCCTCTCCTCCCCTCCCTTCCCTCAAGTCTTCGTGAGTCACGCTGTGTGCATATTGTATGAATGTCTTCATGGCAGCCGCGTACCAGTGGTTCCTGGGGGTCTTTTTTTTCTTCTTCAACCCAGTGTTTAGTTCTGTCATTTTCTCGTCTTACCTCCATTACACTTTACACTAACAAGAGTATGGGCTGAAGTAGTAATGCAGTTCTACATTTTACCTCCATTTGTCCACTTTTTAAAATTCCATTTTCCCTCTTGATCTTTTGAAATGACTCCACTGAAGTCTTGGCAGTTGCAGTCAACTTTAAAAGCAGATGTGAGGTATTTAAAAATGTAAAAGACTTCACAGATGGTGAATGACTCTTTTCCGCCTGTGAAAATGTGAAAAATGTTACCAGTAAATCTGTTCCCTTATGTCCTTAAAGGGTAGTCTCGCCTCTATCCGCTTTAGTCAAACTATTGTTCTTATACATGCCTTGTTTATTACAACACTGACCAGGTATGTTCAGTCTCTTTGAATGATCATGTGTCGCAGTCAGGAAGCATGTTAAATGATATTATCTTTCAAGTATTGCCACATATACATGGATAATCTGTTTTCCTGTCACATTGGTTTACTGCTTGACACTCCTTGCAAAGGCCTTGCCTTGGAGGGGCAAATAAACCACAGCTGTATCAGCTGCTGCCACTCCTCTTTTGATACTTTTGAAACATACACACCATGATTTAGTACTTAATTAAACAGCCCAACGATACAGTCATAGGATGTCACAGGTGCTATTGTAGGATGTCACCTGACTGCCAGAATCGAAGACTGGTACTTTATACCTCGAACTTAATCTCAGACTAAAAAAATAATGTTCAAGTTATTCTTTCCTGTAAAGTCAACTATTTTCTTTAATGTTTTTTTTTTCCCCCCTAAAGATGGCGCCCGAGTAGGCAGCCTTCGGCAAGTGCTCTTCAAGAGCCTTGCTTTTTTGTTCTTTTTTTGGTGTTTTTGTCTTTTGTTTTGTCACATGTTGTTTGTTGTTTCATCGTGCGGACCTGATATGGACTGTTTTCAGCGTTTTTTGGCCACGACATTCGTCAAAGGAGAAGCATCTGTGCTTGGTGGCTGCGCCTTCTCGGCAGCACGCCTGTACCAGCACAGATTTTGGTTGGGAGGAATGTCGGTGCCATTGACTGTCGGTGCTGGACAGACCTGGGGCGCTTGTGTTTTTTGCGCCTGTCATGGGCAGCATTTTTCACAACCTCGTTTTGTTCAGTGGCTATGTTGACGCTGTTGGACAGTCGGCGTTGGTGCGGCTGAATGGATGGCTGCTGAAGTTGAGGATGAGGAGAGAGGAGCGTTGGCGCAGAGCGCTGATGCGCATTTGGAACTGTGAGTCGCCGCTTAGAATTGAAATGGATTTCCATGGGACAGGAGAAGTGAACCAATCTCTTTTCGTCAATGGATGCTACAGCTTCTTGTTGACTTTGTAACTTAGCTTGTAGCTGACGTGTACACATTTTGAGCATGACGTCTCTGATCCACTGGTTAAAGGAAACTTTGATTCTCGCGTCTTTCATCTCAAACTGCTTCAAACAACAAAGCGTGTGATGGAAAAGTGGTTATGCCTGCATGACTGTCTGTGTTTTATGTTATGTGTTGTGTTTATTGTTTTACTTGATGTTAACTGTTTTGTTAAGTGCTTTGTTACAGCTGCCGCTGTTGTGAAAGCGCTATATAAATCAGCATGTATTGTATTGTATTGTATTGTATTAAATCAAAAGTCCTTTTTTCTCTGAATTAAATCAGAAGTACATCTTGATCTGACATTGTGTGTTTGAACTCTTCTTTTGAGTGCAAAACAAGTTGCTAGCATGTGCAGGTAAAAAAAAGTATTTTTCTTAATGTAAAACTTGATACACACAGCAACCTAATGACAATAAAATACAACCTCTGAATTGGCTTAAGGATCAATGAAATATTGACCTAAATCATCTTTGGTTTCTCCTGTTGCTTTCCACAACTTGCAGTCCTGTTAAAAGTGTCTGTTGTAGAAATATATAATTTTAGTTCTTACATACAAGTGTAACAGCATTTGCAAATCACATCCCAGCGTGTCGTTTTTAACACCCAACACACTATTTCATTTTTTTCCCCGTCATAGTTGTATACAGAAACAAATTCCTTCTTTTTGAAAGATGGCTCGAACAGACATTCCCTAACACAGCTAGATCTACAGTCTGGCTGTGAAGGTTTGTGTTCATTTGTTCAATTCCTAAAACAGATTCTTGGAACAAATCCTCTTGGCAGACCTTCTGGACTGAAAAAAAACCCTAACATATTTTTTGATCAATATATGTAATGGTACTTTTAAATGTATCCAACCCACCTTGTGACTTTATGTGACTCCAATAGCAGCATTATTTAGTTTTTGATTCTGTTTGCTCATAGTATCAGCCTTTTTTCACTTCTCTTTTCAGAACTCCTGAGCAATGCCCCAGTGTCGTGTCACTTTTGTCAGAGAGCTACAACCCTCACGTTCGCTGCGGTGCTGCCATGGCTTTGGGCATCTGCTGTGCCGGAACAGGCAACAAGGTGAGCTACCTCGTTGAAATGAAAGTTCCACATGAACACTCTAGGTTAAATGAATGATCTGCAAATATACTGAAAGTATGACATCAAATGTGAAATACCAATCTCACGCCACTCTTATAAACAACAGACAATGTTGAATTAGTTGTCCAATTAGAAGAGGGTCTTACGTTCACAATAACCTAATTAAAATCTACCAATGTAAATGATTCCTTCAGTAGTTTTCATTTCAAGTTTTAAAAGCACCAGCTCGAAAAGGAATGGCCGAGTGTGTATACACTGCTGCCCCAGCTTATTAGGCCCTTTATTGGGAGAGTGATGGTGTTGTGGAGAGAGAAGTAGGTCACTTATTTAAGGAATCAATTATTTTGTTGTAATTTATACAACTTCTCCTTGGGAAATTGTTGCTACAACGTGGTAGCTTTTGTCCACAATGAAAGGAGGGTGCTTGTTGATTGTACAGGAGAAATGTATTAATTATGGGAGCATGATTATTTTATATATTATGTTTACTCTGACCACATGAATTTTTCCAGTGATTTACATTTCACAGACCCCCACCATCCGCCTTCCGTCAATGCAAGGCAAGGCAGCTTAATTTTAAAAGCACAATGCACCTCGGTATGCTTCACACAAGCAGACATAACACCGCCAAGCGTTTACAAACACACCAGTTAACGACTTTCAGAAGCAAAGCAGAGAAAACAAAAGTATCTTACAAAAATAACAAAAAGAACATACATTGATAACAATTAAACACTTTAAAAACTTTAAAACATTTGAAAGTAAACACTTGAGGGTAGGTTTATAAAATAACCATAAGAAAAAAATGATTTGAAAAATTTAGAAGATCTTCATCACATCAATGTGGATTTAAAAGCATTTACACTAGGGGCCGGCTTGACTTCTTGGCATCTTATTCAGTTTGTGTGCAACATAACTAAACCAAGAACTAAACTGATGCTTAGAGGGGTTCAAGCCTTTTTTGTTGCTAGTCCCTCTCTCTGGAATGACCTCCCAATAAGATAAGATAAGATAAGATAAGATAAGATATCCTTTATTCGTCCTACACTGGGGAAATTTACAGCCTCCAGCAGCAAGAATGTATGTAGAAAGAAATAAGAGAAAAAAACAACAAACATCTTTCAATTAAATGCAATATGAACACAAAATGGATAAATCGCAGTACTATTTACAATTTTCCTTCACATCATTTAATTATTATTATTATTATGATTGTTATTTTTTATTCTTCAGCCTGACAGCAGTCGGTAGGAACGAGCGTCGGTATCTCTCCTTCTTGCAGCGCGGGTGTAACAGTCCTGGCTGAAGGAGCTACCAAGTGCTGTCAGGGCGGGCTGGAGGGTGTGGGAGGGACTGGCCATCATAGCTTTTAGCTTAGTTAGCATCCTTCTGTTGCCCACCTCCTCCAGAGTGTCAAGGGAGCAACCCAGGACAGAACTGGCCTTCCTGACCAGTCACTCCAGTCTCTTTCTGTCCCTGTCAATGAACATTCGGCAAGCCTCCTCGCTGCCCATCTTCAAAACCCTCCTCAAAACTCACTTGTATTCTTTGGCATTCGACTCAGCATGACTTTGATTTGTTCTTGGTTTTCTACCGCCTTTATTACCGATTTGTCTTACTGTTTATTGTGCATGTTAAATTGCTCCATGTACAGCACTTTGTATGCACCGATGGCTGTTTGACAGTGCTCTATTAAATACTTTTGACTTGACTTGATGACAACTAATGCAGCTTCACCATGTTCACGTTGAACTCTGGGCTCCACTAATTGAGTAGTCTGCAGTAGAGGTAAGATCGAGCCGCCCGAGTCGGGTCGGGTCTTAAAATGTCAATCATTGCTTCAGGTTCGGGTTGGGTCGGTTCGAGGCCGTCAATAGTTTTGGCCACGAGAGACCATGGTTCGCAAAAAAAAAAAAAAAAAAAACAGAAGTCGCCTCATCACAACACGTACTGTACTAAACTCTTGCAATGACAATTCAAAGAACTCCTTCCTCTCTCTGTCTATGATCCACCCATCCTTATTCTTTTTTTCTCCCTGCTTCTCTCTCTTATAATGCCGTGCTAGATTCTTAACACATTCAGTACCAGACAATTCTGGACCAAGTCTTTAAAAGCGTCTTTGGGAGTGAATGGGTCAAAGACGTACTGCTGCGGTGGTTTGCGGCCCAATTTTCAACCCGTCAAAATGACGGACGGCCTTAAATTTCCCCCGTCCACTCTTTAAAAAAAAAAAAATCCGTCAATGATAGAAAATTGTAATAAGAAATATAAAAGATGTAAATGTTTATACAGTGTTGTTTAACTTAGATTTCGTTCCAAAAGACAAGCTTTGTTATCAGAAATCACCTCTCATCCTCCCGAGTCCTCACAAATAAAATATGAAATGTCGGGTTTGCTTCGGGCTCGGGCCTGCAAATCAAGCTAAGTGATCGGGCTCGGACCTGGTCGGGCTTAAATACCCTCGGGCCGAATCGGGTCGGGCTAGATTTTTTTAGGACCGATCTTAGCTCTAGTCTGCAGACCTCAGAGCCCTACTGGGTTTTTAATCAGTATTTCTATGTTTTCAGGATCCAAACGATTCAGTGTTTTAAAGACCAGGAGCAGGATTTTAAAATCTACTTTCTAGCTGATTGTGAGCCAGTGTAAAGCTTTCAGGACTCGAGTAATGTTGTCTGACCACTTTGTTCTGGTCAGAACCTGAGCTGCTTTCTGAATGAACACAGCTGTTTGATGCTCTTTTGAGGGAATCCAGTAAGATGACTGTTGCAATAATCAAGTCTACTGGAGATAAAAGCACGGATAAGTTTCAACTGGTCTGCTTGGAGCATGCAACAAGTCAGTCAGGATATATTTTTCAGCTGTTAAAAGATTGTTTTCGTGATTGATTTGATCTGATTGCTGAAAGTCATGCCAATCAACACTCCAAGGTTTCAGACTTGGTCTTCAGTCTCTAATGACAGCAACTCCAGGTGATTCTAATAGCAAATATTTTTTCTTTATTTCCAAAAACCATTACTTCTGTTTTTATTTTTCTTTAGCTAAAGAAAAGTTTGGTTCATCCACTTGTTAATTTGCTCTAGACAGTGACACAGTATCATAAGTGAACTTACTTTTATTCGGGGACATTGATAAATAGAGCTGTGTGCCCTCACTCTAGTTATGATAGCCCTACGCAGGGTTAACATATACAGACAGAATAAATGGGGTGCAAGCACTGACCCTTGAGAAACCCCTTGCATGTCAGAGCCATTTGATCAGATTTCAAACTTCCACTGGTCACAGAGTAACTCCTTTCCTCCAAGTAGGACCGGCACCATTTGAGGACTATTCCATTTAATCCCACCCAAGTTTCCAACCAGTTCAAATGGTATGTCATTTGTATTCAATTGTATTAAATTCTGCACTGAGATCCAGTAAGACGAGCATCGACACATTCGCTATGTCAGTGTCCAATCTTATGTAACTCAGTCCTTTCATAAGAACTGTTTCCGTATTGTGATGAGGTTGAAAACCTGTGGTCAGTTGATGTTGGCTTTTCCTTCGAACTTGTCACGACTCAGGAGACATGTTGTGAACCTCCTCTCCCGCATTGACTGAACAGGGTGGTCTCCCCAACCCGACCCTCCCACCCCAAACTTGTCCGTAAACGTTACAGATGTTAACTCTCAGTTAGATGCAGAGTGAGAACTGGAAAAATCATCTCTCTGACTTAATAGGAGCAAATTGTAGAAGGCGGTCCTTGTTTTAACTGTAATACAGTTGTCCTGGGCAACCAGATATGGATGACACTAATCTCATTAATTAGTATGGTCTTGTTTCCTCTGTTAATAATGTTTGTCCTGAACACATGTTCCCCCTGTTGCACCAATGTTGCAGTTACAAATGACAACTAGATCATGTGCCTATTTGTGCCCCTACGCACCTTGTAAGCAGCCTAGAAGCTAGTAAAAACTCTTGATTCTGGCTCAAGTTTTTTTATTGTGACGGTTGTTTGTGCAGGAGGCCATCAATCTGTTGGAGCCTATGACCAATGACCCAGTGAACTACGTGAGACAGGGTGCTCTCATTGCCTCTGCACTCATCATGATCCAGCAAACGGAAGTTACCTGCCCCAAGGTTTGTCTCTCTGATTTTCTCTTAACAGATATCCTCGACAGCAACTCATGTTCATGAATTTTTTTTTTTGGGGGGGGGGGGGGGGGATTTGTTTGAAAGCTGAAGGCATCAGCTTTAGGAAGATAGAGGTGAAGAAACGTGTCATGGCACTCCTGGAAAATAACTTGTCCTAGCATAACTTCACACACTTGCCCTGGGCTCACCTAATATATTGTCACAGACGGTTAAGAAATGCCAGACACCTTTTCAGACTGTACCACGATTTTTTTCCTCCAAAGCTGAAGTCCCATGCCGAATTCTGCATGAGCCATTTTTTCCCAAACATAGGAATTTTTGGGCAGTATGACATCCGTGACTATTTATCGACTTTTAATCTTACTGTTCGTTTGTAGTGGCAGACAACAGCCTTATTTCTCTTCATTTATATCCTCCAAAATAACATGCACTAGACATGACATGTTGTTTTGCAACCATGTTTCTCCCTTGATCTGGCGAATGAAATGAAGCACTGTTTCTTTCATTATTCAAGCAGGTGCCTATCACTTGGATATGAATAGGGTTTTCTCCTTTTGTCTCCAGGTGAATCAATTCCGACAGCTTTACGCAAAGGTCATCAACGACAAGCACGATGATGTTATGGCCAAATTCGGTGCCATCCTGGCCCAGGGAATCCTCGATGCAGGTGAGTGTGTACCATATTTTATGTTGAACATTTTTTAAGACGGACAGTTGGCCGAGCAGTGTTGAACTTCCAAAATGTTGGATTTTTGGTTTCAATCAAAGTGCTTTGAAGGGAAAAAAAGTGCCTTAGAGGTCATCAACAAAGTCATATTAGGCACGAGTAAATCCTGCGAGACGTTACAATTTTATATCATTCATTCATCTTCCGAGCCGCTTGATCCTCACTAGGGTCGCGGGGGATGCTGGAGCCTATCCCAGCTGTCTTCGGGCAGTAGGCGGGGGACACCCTGAATCGGTTGCCAGCCAATCGCAGGGCACACAGAAACGAACAACCATTCGCACTCACACTCACACCTAGGGACAATTGTAGAGTGTTCAATCAGCCTGCCACGCATGTTTTTGGAATGTGGGAGGAAACCGGAGCACCCGGAGAAAACCCACGCAGGCCCGGGGAGAACATGCAAACTCCACACAGGGAGGCCGGAGCTGGAATCGAACCCAGTACCTCTGCACTGTGAAGCCGACGTGCTAACCACTGGACTGGAACCGTAAAATTTTCTATACAGTCAAAGTTCAAGTTGTGTGATGCTGTGATAAATCACTTGGCAGCTGTTGGAATTTTAGAAAAGGCCGATGCGGTTATAAAAATCAGGTTCTTATAATGAACCTAGATGATAGTCAGTCTGTCACTGTTTAAAAAAAGCGAAATTGCAAATCCATAAACATGGAATGTAATTACTGCATGCCAAGTTGAAGCCAAACTCTGTTCCACTCCTCTCCTGTGGAGTGTATGGCCTTTTCAGTGGAATTGACATTGATTCACACTTTGTCGCAGTGTAGGAGATCAACTTGGCAGACGATAAGATGTTTTCATCCCTCACTGCATGTGAACACTGTAAAACAAGCATCGCTAACGTCAGTCGGTGGCTTTGTACGTGCGCCTCCTAATTGGAGTTCCTTCAGGCAACCAGAGTAAGCCTCCACGCCTGACCACCCGTGCACCGTGACTCTGGAACAGATCACATTAAGGTTCATTAGCAGCCGGCGTTTAGCGCGGCTCTGCTACGCTCTGCGCCATATGGCCCGTTGGTGTCCCGCTGCTAATCGTGTTTGTCTGATCGTCTCTGCCGTTTGTGGACTCAAACGCACCAAATGGCTTTACATGTGTGAGGTCCTAGCTCTGCACTCACACCGACACAGAACACACCAATTTTCTCATGTAAACACAAAGCCTTCGAAAGAAGCCATGTTTTTACATAGTAAACGCTGCGGTGGGCACTCGTGAGCATTTTCACATTTATCAACCGTCTGCCTACGTCTCTCAGCCCACAGGGTTGCTTTTAGTCGTTGACAATGGCTGACAACCAAGTCATCGATCAAATGAAGCCCATTAAGCGCAGTCATCAGTGCACCATGATGACCTCACGGGACGTCCTGATGATCCCTTACCGCTGGGATCACTTTTCACATTGTAGAGGTGCTTCTAACTCCTTTTAACTTGCAGGGGTTAGGTGTGCTTTTAGGACACTTGGCGTTGCAGCGCCGAAAATTCAAACACATCTACCCAGGAAAAGCATCCCTCCTCTTTCATACAGACACCTTTGATGTATATTTTGTTGTCGACTTTTTCTTGGAGCTTTAGAAGTGCCGTGGTTATTGTATTTAATTTGAAAGGCGGAGGTGATTTGCTCTCAGTTTAATTACCACTACGCGTCATTACCAAGGAAATGTCGCTCCGTATTTAGTGTTCACTGCTTCCCCGTTACATCTCACTTGTACATCTATACTCTCTCCGCTGCCCTTCGCCAATAGAAAGTAACCATCCATTTGCACTTTCACCCTTAAACATCATGTATTTTGATACTGTCACGGGAATGTTGGTTTTTGATTAAACTGGATCCTCAAAGGTCCACCACAATCAGTTAAGGGATGCTGCTCCACCTCCCTTTTTGAATAGAGATAACATTTTCCCACAGGAAAGGATCAAAATAAGTCGACCTATGTTATTAGTAAATTAGACGTACCACGGCACTTGGAATAACCAACTGTCTGGGGAACTCATTGGTCAAGTGTTCTTAACCTGCGGCCACATTTTGAAGAGGCTTTTCAGGAGCATACTTGGCTCCATGTCAGCATTCAGTCAGTGGATTGGAAGAGTTTCCACCCTGGGTCAAGTCACTCTGCCAGGACTAAATGAGTTGATTGACCTCAAGTCAGTGTTACCTTGATTGTCTTGGCTGATTTAATTTGAAATGGCGTGACCCACTCCCTTGAACCATAATTTCTGTTCATCACGACAGGACCTGACAGATTCATCTTGGTTCCCTCCTATCCGTCCTTCCTGTCGTCGTCTTAACCTCTGAACATTTTCAAATCAACCCTATTGTTTGCCTGTGACAGAGGGAGGGCGTTTGCACTCAATGTTTTTTACACTGTTGAGATACTTTTCTGTATAAGAAGTCACTCGTAAAGGTCTTAATTTGTGGCGAAGTTTCAACATTTTAGAAATCGGCCTTCTTCATTTGTCAACATCTTCAGCAATGAACACACGAACGCTCTCAAAATTGGCACCGATAACTTATTCAGAATTTTTCTGATCCGATAAGGAATAGTTATTGGACCGGCAAGCAGAAACAAACTTGTAAATGATTTCATCCAGGATGTCACAAACAATGCAGTCTTTGGGTTGATGCTTTTCCATGACAGTCTGTGCCTGTGTTGTCGACACGCCACAAAGTGATCAATAGATTCCCTGTGCCAAGTTTGAAAGTTGTTGGTCCACAGTCAAACTTCAATCATCAGTAGCAATAATGTATGATCCCCCCCACCCCATTTATCTTCTTCAAGCTGTCAAGAGTTCCTCTTCTCGGTCCGTGTTGTGTTGCCTTTCCATATTCCGATGATGTGAGAGGAGTCGGACATCGTCCAACTGTTATTCGCAAATGGTTGTGTTGTCACACTCGGTGTGGAAATGTGCCACCCTCGTGTTAACTGCTCGTCACCAGCACTCTGATTTTTGATTTTAATACCACTTTTATGATGTGCACCTCCACATCCACATACACAACCATCATCAAAACAGTTCTCGGTTGTCTTGCTCCATCCAAATAAACAATTACAGCGCAGTTAACAATCACATGTCACAATCTGGTTCAAATTATGGCACTTTGGGTATTTGAGGTCGATGATCCTCTCCATGCATAATATAGCTTTTTTCCCACCCATGACAACTGGGGCAGAATTAGCTTGACTTTTGGACTCATCCGTTTGCCTCGGATGGAAAATGAATGGTACATGTTCGAAACCACCGCTGGCTAATTTAACCACATACTCAGCGGCAATTTTCAATATTCCCCCTTTAACTTTGTAGTGTGACAAAGTAGCAGTTATTATTATGTATCCAAGTGTTGTGCTGTCTGTGTTACAGGTGGACGAAACATGAGCATCTCACTTCAGTCCAGGACTGGTCACACGCACATGCCGTCGGTCGTGGGCCTGCTCGTCTTCACCCAGTTCTGGTTCTGGTTCCCCCTGTCACACTTCCTGTCCTTGGCCTTCACACCCACTGCCATCATTGGCCTGAACAAAGACCTCAAGGTACTGACAAATCACAGAGCCTACTGATTCAGCGCCCACTGAATATTTGCGTAGTGTTTCAAATATGCTGTGTATTTTCTTTACTTTTTTTTTTTTTTTTAGCAGCCCCAAGTTGAATACTGTTTACGCTATTGATGTTTTCAAGATTCACGAGTAACTCTGACCATGTTAAAGTCAAACTGTTAGCTGTGGAGAGCAGCACAAGCGTAGTCCCAACAGTCTTGAGAAGCTGTCAGAGGGTTAATAACCGCCCGCAGGCATCGGTCATCCCGCTGAGATGTTTCTCTCTGCCTCATGAATCAAAGCTCCAGGTCTGCTCTATGTCTAAACGCATACTTGACCTTAACAGTAAAACAACAATGCCATCATTAAAATCCACCACAGATGAGCATCTATCATGTTCTGACTTGCATGTATTTTTTCCCTGGAAAAGGAAAGCTCACACATTTATCAGCTATATACTTTATTTGTACATATTACCGATAATTGAAAAAAAAATATGTTCCACTTCTAACGAAATTCCTCTTCAATTGGTTCTGTTTCCTGTTTTATTGATCTATAATTTTTAGTTGTTCATCTTCGACTATTTCAACCATATGACAGATGTTTGAAATATTCCCGATATGATGGATCACAAACTAAAGGCTTGACCTGTGCTGTCTTTTTGACACGTTTGTTGATTCACATTCTCGTGATAAGTCAAAACAGTCTAAAATTAAAAACTCTAGCGCCCGCCCTGACAGCACTAGGTAGCTCCTTCAGCCAGAGACTGTTACACCCGCGCTGTAAGAAGAGATACCGACGCTCGTTCCTCCCGACTGCTGTCAGGCTGCTGAATAAAAATAACAACAATATAATAATAATTAAATGATGTGATGTGTGTGATGTGAAAAACAGTTGTAAATAGCACTGCGATTTATCCATTTTGTATTTATATTGCACTTAATTGAACGGTGTTTGTTTGTTTTTTCTCCTTTCTTCTTTCTACCCACATTCTTGCTGCTTGAGGCTGTAAATTTCCCTAGTGTGGGACAAATAAAGGATATCTTAATTTTAAATAACGTTATACATGAAATTTTAAAATAAACTTGACACAAATGCAACATATTGATGGGTTGGGGTAACCCTAGCCCTATATTTCTACATCTTCCTGCACTTTGTTCACACACAACAATGTCATTTCTCTCAACTCTCATGACCTTTTGAAATAACCTGTGAAAAGTCGTGGAACATTTCGATTGCCATGAAGTGTCACTTGTACGTGTTCATGTACTGATAGATGACTGACGTGTCTGAGCATTCTCACGTAGAATACATCGATCTGTTGGCCACATTTTATTTGTCGTTGACGTCGTGGGAGGGAAAAAAAGTCATTTGACACGCACATTAAAATGTGTTTTAAGAAAATGCAACATAAAAGTTAGCACATGTGCAAAAGGAAGTGAATCTCTGGTGGAGAAATTCTTGGTGGCGAGCACATCGATGAGATATTTCTAGTAGTTGGCCACCTCTTAATCCTTCAAATTTCTTGGCTGGGTTGGCTTGGAAACTGGAAGCCACAGCTCCCAACACAGGTTTTCTTGTGGCCTGCGGGCTGCGAGCTCCCCATTAGGCCATCTGATGGTTGTGATATAAACATTGAGGTGGCTCCTTCAGGAGGCAATTGGTTTATTGCGGCAGCCAATCTGGGGTAGCCAAAATCTTGTCTGAGTTATTGGAGATCAAGTACTTAGTTCATTCAAAATGCACACGTTTTTAGGACTGTACTTTTGCATTGTGCGTTTTCTCACAATATTCTGTTGATCCCTAATCAAAAACCAGTCGAATTGGAGATGCACACATTTATCCACCAGGGAAATTCATTTTCCATTGGTCAATTCTTTGCAAGTGAGCAAAGTTTAATATTCAGCAGGATTTCAAATAAAAATTCCCCCACTCGATCCTCTTCAGATGCCCAAGGTGCAGTATCGCTCCAACTGTAAACCTTCCACCTTCGCCTACCCGCCAGCTTTGGAAGTTCCCAAGGAGAAGGAGAAGGAAAAGGTGAGCAAAGACACACAGGTCACTTCTTCCTTTAGCATGTTGTGTTACTGTCTTCTAATAATGTATATCTATGGCGCTTGTGCGCGCGCGCGTGTGCCTGGCAGGTCTCCACTGCTGTTCTCTCCATCACAGCCAAAGCAAAGAAGAAGGAGAAGGAAAAGAAAGAAAAGGAGGAGGAGAAAATGGAAGTAGTGAGTGCCATTGTATTTATTTTTTCCTCATTTAAAACATTTGACAATTGTCAACTGTCTCCAAGTGGCTTTACATTATTTCCTTTTTAGTTGAGCACTTTTCAAAGCTAACATGTTTGGATGGGCCGCTAGCCAGATCGAGTGGACTGAGAGGCCATTGTTTGGTTCTCTGTGCCATGTTATGTCATATCTTATCTCAGCTCTGGTGCTCGGAATCAGTGTGGAACCTTCTGGCAACTGCCGCAGTCCTCTTGATTGATTGATTGGCTTTAGGGAAAGGTGGGAGCCATCCAGTTGGTGTCTCTATACATGGTGGACCTTTTTAAAACGGCTAACTGTACAATGAGATATCTGTCTGTAGTTTAATTTTAAACAAGTAGAACAGCCACATCTAAAAAAAAAAAAGTCCATCTTAATTAGTTAATAACCCCCTCCTTTATTCCGTTGTTTCGTTGAAAGACAACAATTATCTTCTATTACCTTTTACTGGCCAACAAATCAGCTGCTGAGACAAAGCAAGAAAAAAAGAGCTCAGGCTGAACACACACTGCTCGTGCGACAGGAGGTGCAGGAAGGTGAGAAGAAGGATGAAGAGAAGGAAAAGGAGAAGAAGAAAGAGGCGGAGCCCAACTTCCAACTGCTGGAGAACCCGGCCAGAGTGATGCCAGCCCAACTCAAAGTACTCAACATGCCCGACACGTGCCGCTACCAGCCCTTCAAGCAGGTAACACTCCGCCCCCAGCCTGCACGCACGACCCATCCCAACAACTGCATTCCACTTGTACTTCCATAACGTCCGCACACGTTGACAAAATTGTTGGTAACCCCAAGTCAATGAAAGACAAACCCACAGTGGTCACTGAAATAACTTGAAGATGACAAAATGATAAATAAACATGCTAGTCCATATATATTTTTTTCTAATCTAGTGGGACGCCTTGCTTCTTCACGCCTCCGGTCCATATTTAGTGTGGTACACACCACATCACCAAACAGCATAGACTCCTTGCCTCTGTTTAAATAGTCTGAAGACGCCTTTGATCCTAATTGGACGACACGCCTTGGTTGGCCCTGTGTTCGAATCATTTTCAGTGTTTCTGTAGAAGTGCCATCATTTTGGTTCAGGCCTGTTTCATGAGTTTGTTTTTAAGGCAATTCTGTTTCATTTATTCTTAGCTTTAGTTATTTCTGTGACCGCTGTGGATTCTTCTTTCATTATAAGAGCGGTAGCATCAATTTTGTGCGTGTGTGCTGTAATGCAAGGATGAGAATAGATGCAGCAGCAGAACATGAGGCCAATAAAAGAGCCTCTCAACTCAATGGTTCCTGCTGTAAACGCTTCCAACCAATCGGCACGCAACACCATCTAGCAAAGAGGAAGTAGTCTTGATTGGCCCGCTCTCCTTGTAAGGCTTTGTTTTGTCATTCACAGGAAGTGAACACTTTTATAGACCTGGCTGGACGTCTGCACCGTGTTGGCTGCACTGCAAGATTAAACATGTGCATCGGCTTTCATTCATGTTCCCTTCGCTGTATCACCAACAGTTCCACCAAGTGTATAACTCTGGGCTAAACATTTCCAAATTTGAGCAACATTTCCGAGAAATAAATCCATGATAAAGTTTCTGAGCCGATATATTGCTTCATAGTCTACCAGAATGGCACAATCGGTGTCAATATTCAGGGAAATGCTGTACGAGTTTGATGCTTTTGGTCCGACATTGCTGGAGGATGACCAATAGCCAGCTGAAAGCCAGTTATTAATGACACCTTTGTTTGTTTGTTTAGCTGCACACAGGCGGCATCATCATCATGAAGGACACCAGCGAGGAAGAGGAGGAGCTAGTGGAGCCGGTCTCGGCTCACGGCCCCAAAATCGAGGAGGAGGAGCAAGAGCCTGAGCCCCCCGAGCCCTTCGAGTACATTGACGAGTAGATCAGGTACGAAACAAATTTACAGCTTTTTAATTGAGAAAGGGGAAAAAAATACTCACTTTGGATCTCTGCTGACCTGGACGCATGCATTTGTGTATGTATGTGTGTGTGTGTTTGTGTCTTTAGGCCTCAAAAGAGAAGCTGTACTTCTGTTCACTCTTTGTTCTTCCTGCCGCTCCCGTTGGTCAGGCAGGAGCCATTTACTTATTCGCCTTGTATTTTATTGTGTCTATACAATAAAAAGACGTATATAAAAGGGAGGCTTTGAGTGAAAGTTTCTTTAACTTTATTTTTCCAGTCTTATGACTTTCTTCTCAAATGCCTTTGGGATGTAGAAAAGAGATGATTTTCTCACCTCAGGTTTATTCTTGTTTAAATCTCTTTTTGCAGTACAGTACTTAGTTTTCATATTCTTTTATCTTTATTCTTTTAATATTTGAGGTTGTTGAGACGGTTTGACATCATGGATCATTTGTACTTCAGAAGAGGGCATCGAGTCTCGTGGACTTGATGCCCTAATATCAACAAGAATTTAAAAAAAAAATAATTTCAAGTGTGCTTTTAGCTTCCCAAGTTCAGTAGTATTCTCTTAATTTTACTGTCCATGAAAAGAAAAACTTCATCCCCCCCACCCCTCCTCGGCACTTTTGCTCTTCCTTTTTAGACAATCCCGCAGTCGACTCCACCATGTCAACAGACCAAAAACTATGCAGGAATTGATTCTATTTTCATCTCTATTTGCTTTCCACATGCCAAGTTTCCAGCTCAAGTTCGAATGTGGCTTCATTTGTAACGTGGGGGAACACGAAAGACCCAAGATGTTTCCTGTGTGATGCAGCACATTGTTCACTTTGCATCAAGTTGGGAAAAGTGCCAAAAGTGGTCAAGCGATGATTTGTAGCTTCATCCCACCTGTGTGCGTGTGTGTGCGCGCGTGTGCGTGCGTGTCACATTTGTAATCGTTTTGGATTTTTTGCTTTTCTTATTAAATACATTTACTTTTAACTCGTTTTTGGTGCAGATGTGTTAGTTTTTTTGCAAGAAAAAAATAGGTCACTAAGTATTGGGTGTAAAGTACAAAATACAAAAATCCATCTTATTCTGAAATAAATTCATTGAGTGTAAAGCTCATATCTGAAATTAATTAACAAAGGTGAAAAACATTTTTGCTGTAACTATAGTAAACGTGAACTACTTCTACAAACAAATCTTTTTAATTAGTTTCGCATTTTTTTTATTTTGTTAACGGAAATGCTTTTTTATATTCAAACTATTTTGCTGCTGAAGTACAAAACTGAGTGGACTGTGCGCGTGTTTGTGTGTGCGTGCGTGTCTGCCTGTATGTATGTGTGTTCTAATGAATGAATAAATCATGACTCGTTGTTTTGAGCTGCCCCAAGATGAAGCGCAGTGGCGTGGTGGAATGAAGGAACACTCGGATGAGTTGTGTGTGGACGAGCTTCCCATCAAACTTGCCACGCCAACCGGGAAGGTCTTCCTTCCGAGAAGAGCGGTGGAAGCCGCGACGCTTCTCGAGGCTCTCGGAGACGCTGTGCGGTAGGTGGTCCGATACTTGGGCCAAGTGTTCCCTCAGTCTTCTTTTCCCCGTTACGTCCTTTCCACTCGCCAACTCGCGGACGTGACAGATGTCGTCTCTGGTTTAAGCTAGGCCAGACTGAATATACATCAGCTCACGTCACTGAAATGTTGGCTTTTTTCCCCCCACAATCACATGAAGTTGGTGATGAAAACGTGGACTGTTCGCGGTGGTCAAACTTTTACGATCGTGTAACTTGATGGCGAGGTCCTCAACTGTCCTCATCTCAACTGTGGCGAACAATTGACACATGCCTGTCATTTTAGCACTTTTCCAAATGTAACGTCATTCTTTCAATATTAGGCTTTTATTCTTCTAGGAATTGGGCCCTCTTTTGGCTGTCGTTTCGGTTGCTGTCACATTATTTTTGTTCTTGTAAAATTCTGTTTTTACTGGGATATTAATATTTGTAATACAAAAAAAATACAAGGTGACAACTTCATTTAAATCAAATTGACTTTTTTCAAGGCATCTTTATTTTGTAAAATCACACTTTTCCTTCTCATATTACAATCTTTTATTGAAAGTTTATTCCCCCAATCCTATTTTTTAAATTAAATTTGCTCATGCAAACTACATTTTCTTTGAAATCTCTTTTCTTTCTCCAGCTTTATTAGAGAAAAATATGACTTCCCCCTCATAATATAACATATCTTTTGGGTGATATTAAAACTGCCGTTGGATCTAAAACCAATTTTCTCACTATTTTACAATGTCATCCTTTAAGTCTGCATTTCACTGACACACTTTGACAGAGAAAGAAGCATACGGTGTGCATGTGAGCGGAGTAGCTCACTGGTCCGGGAAATGATGAAAGACCTTCAAGTCAACAGTACTGATTCAATCAAGATTGACTAAGGCGAGGAAGAAAAGCCAGCCATGAAGACACACTCACGGGCACGTTCCAGGATTTGAGCTTCTTGGTACTTGGAGTTCCTGGTACTAAAAAGGCTTCTGCTCTTGGACCTGTTTTGAAGCACCCACAATTTTAGTAGTGAATCAGTTTCCAGAAAGAATTGCTCAGTACCTCAGTTCCTCTCGCATGATATTAATCGTTTAGTTTGGTGTTTTTAAACACTAAGCAAACCAAATAAACAAGAATACAACTACTCTGTAATTGATGGAAAAATCAATTGTAAAAAAAATATTAAATAGCAACAGCCCTAAAAAATGTATTATACAAATTAACCCCTAATTTGGCAAGATGCCACAATCAGAGGAAAACGACAAACTCTGTAGTAAGAAGTCGTCTGTTCCATATAAATCAGCAAATCATTTTACTGCTGACATAAAACTTGACAATAATTCCAGTGTTGGTGATGAAACTTCGCAGTGTGTGCGTATTATCTGCAAAAATGACAAAAGACAGTTCACCCACTGTAGTTCTCATTGTCTCAGTTGTACTTAAGTTTTACTGCTTGATTCGCTTATGATGTTCTCACAAATGTAATTACAAATGCTGCTTTTACATGGTCTTCATGGAAGCTCACTTTTCTTTTCACACACTAGCCTTCCCGAGAACAAGAAACTGCTCGCCTAGTTACAACACCATCCTCGTATGATGGAATAGATTGCGTGATGACACAAATCCAGCACAAAATGAGGCATTTTAATCAGCATTTATTAACCCTTTCATGCACCCTGTAACATGATAAGCTGTCCACTGTGGTAACAGCTGTCCATGAAAGGTTTAAACAAATCTTAGTTTGTCTGAAACTTCCAAGCCATGCAAATTTAATGAATTCATCCAGGCTTCGTCAACATCAATCGGAGTGCATTTCAACGCTGCTTCTGTGTCATCATGTTCCTGCAAATAGCAGGAAAAAAACCTTCCCCAAAGAGGATGCTAAACAGCTGCACGGCACATCTGGAACAGTGGCAACATGCCTGAAAGCTGCTGGAAAAAGGTGGGATGCAAATGGCTGCGGGTTGAAATGATCCAGAAGGATCACATAATAATAACGTGCGGTGAAGTACAAGAACAATAAATGTGTTCATAGCACACGCTTGATTGTTTGGATTCTCAGCAGCAAGCAGTTCAGACTGTGGACAAATCTCGCCCCATTATTGACATTCTCTTGTGTGCTGCCGAAAGTACGACCACCCCGAACATATTGTGACACAAATCTAAAGGGAGCTGGATGGCGATACGATGGGCATTGTGTACCTAATATTGTGTCCAATGAGTGTTAAGTTTGTCAAGGGAGGACAAGTGCAAGCGTTGAGGTACAGTCAGCTCTGGACTCCAACATCGTTTTATGGACAGGAACACCTCATGTGGTGGCCCTTTATTTCTCCACAGGCAAGCACACCGCAAACTTCCTGGAAAACAACCAGAACCAGGGCTACAGCCTGAGTGTGTGTGTGTGTGTGTGTGTGTGTGAGAGTGAGTGAGTGTGTCAGCACACATTACAATCGAACACCTTTGGCCAAAGATTGTATTATCTGTCTGTTACTATCCGTCTGAACAACATTTACATGTTCACTCTCCCTGCCCCCATAACTTTCAAAACATATGTTTTGCCTGTACCTTTTTTCCCCTTATTCTTGAGAACAAAAGAGTGGACATGAGAAGCCAACACACTGCTGTCCAAAAACAAGGTTTGGGTTATACAAAAAAAAAAGAAAAAAAAAATAATCATGTGAAGACCTCGTTTAGGAAGGTGTTTTTTTATGTTTTATTTTTTACCAGGAAACGACCATGTATATCGTAAGGCGTTTTTAGCCGAAAAAAAACAACCATGTATCGTCAGGCTTTTTTTTTTACCCCCCCAAAAAAAGACCATATACAGTAAGACGTTTTTAGCCCAAAATAACAACCATGTAAGTAAGGTAAGGCGTTTTCAGCCGACAAAAAGGACCATGGAAACTAAGGCATTTTCTGCCCAAAAAACGACCATTTATAGGAAGGCGTTTTTAGCCCAAAAAAACCACCATGTATAGTAAGGCATTTGTAGCCCCCCAAAAAACCGACCATTTATAGGAAGGCGTTTTCAACCACAAAAAAAAAAACGACCATGTATCGCGAGGCTTTTTTTTTTAACCAAAAAAATGACCACCAAACTAAGGCATTTTCTGCCCAAAAAACGACCATGTACCGTAAGGCGTTTTTAGCCCCAAAAACGACCATGTACAGTAAGGCGTTTTCAGCTGAAAAAAACAACCATGTATAGGAAGGTGTTTTTAGCCGAAAACAACGACCATGTATTGTAAGGCGTTTTTAGCCCAAAAAAAAACGACCATCTATAGAAAGGTGTTTTTAGCTTAAAAAAAAAAAATAAGAACGACTATGTCTCATAAGGCATTTTTAGCTGATAAAAAAACCGACCATATATAGTAAGGCATTTTTAGCCGAAAAAAACGACCATGTATAGTAAGGCATTTTTAGCCCAAAAGAACAACCATGTATAGGAAGGCGTTTTTAGACCAAAAGAACAACCATTTATAGTAAGGCGTTTTTAGCCGAAAAAAACCCCGACCATGTATTGGAAGGCGTTTTCAGCCGAAAAAAACGACCATCATCGAAAGGCATTTTCAACCAAAAAAACGACCATGTATAGAAAGGTGTTTTTAGCCCCCCCCCAAAAAAATGACCATGTCTCATAAGGCATTTTTAGCCGCTAAAAAACCGACCATGTATAGTAAGGCGTTTTTAGCCGAAAAAAATACGACCATGTATAGTAAGGCGTTTTTAGCCGAAAAAACGACCATGTACAGTAAGGCGTTTTCAGCTGAAAAAAACAACCATGTATAGTAAGGCGTTTTTAGCCGAAAACAACGACCATGTATTGGAAGTAATTTTTAGCCGTAAAAAAACGACCATCTATCGAAAAGCATTTTCAACCGAAAAAAATGACCATGTATAGTCAGGTGTTTTTAGCCGAAAAAAAACGACCATCTATCGAAAAGCATTTTCAACCGAAAAAAATGACCATGTATAGTCAGGTGTTTTTAGCCGAAAAAAAACGACCATGTATTGGAAGGCGTTTTCAGCCGAAAAAAACGACCATCTATAGAAAGGTGTTTTTAGCTAAAAAAAAAAAATAACGACCATGTCTCATAAGGCATTTTTAGCTGATAAAAAACCGACCATGTATAGTAAGGCGTTTTTAGCCGAAAAAAACGACCATATATAGTAAGGCATTTTTAGCCCAAAAGAACAACCATGTATAGGAAGGCGTTTTTAGCCCCCCCCCCCAAAAAATGACCATGTCTCATAAGGCATTTTTAGCCGCTAAAAAACCGACCATGTATAGTAAGGCGTTTTCAGCCGAAAAAAACGACCATGTATTGTAAGGCGTTTTTAGCCCAAAAAAACGACCATCTATAGAAAGGTGTTTTTAGCTAAAAAAAAAAAAATAATAACGACCATGTCTCATAAGGCATTTTTAGCTGATAAAAAACCGACCATGTATAGTAAGGCGTTTTTAGCCGAAAAAAAATACGACCATGTATAGTAAGGCGTTTTTAGCCCAAAAAACAACCATGTATAGTAAGGCGTTTTTAGCCGAAAACAACGACCATGTATTGGAAGTAGTTTTTAGCCGTAAAAAAACGACCATCTATCGAAAAGCATTTTCAACCGAAAAAAATGACCATATATAGTCAGGTGTTTTTAGCCGAAAAAAAACGACCATGTATTGGAAGGCGTTTTCAGCCGAAAAAAACGACCATGTATTGTAAGGCGTTTTTAGCCCAAAAAAACGACCATGTATAGAAAGGTGTTTTTAGCTAAAAAAAAAATAATAATAATAACGACCATGTCTCATAAGGCATTTTTAGCTGATAAAAAACCGACCATGTATAGTAAGGCGTTTTTAGCCGAAAAAAACGACCATATATAGTAAGGCATTTTTAGCCCAAAAGAACAACCATGTATAGGAAGGCGTTTTTAGCCCCCCCCCCCAAAAAATGACCATGTCTCATAAGGCATTTTTAGCCGCTAAAAAAACGACCATGTATAGTAAGGCGTTTTTAGCCGAAAAAAAATACAACCATGTATAGTAAGGCGTTTTTAGCCCAAAAAACAACCATGTATAGTAAGGCGTTTTTAGCCGAAAACAACGACCATGTATTGGAAGTAGTTTTTAGCCGTAAAAAAACGACCATCTATCGAAAAGCATTTTCAACCGAAAAAAATGACCATATATAGTCAGGTGTTTTTAGCCGAAAAAAAACGACCATGTATTGGAAGGCGTTTTCAGCCGAAAAAAACGACCATGTATTGTAAGGCGTTTTTAGCCCAAAAAAACGACCATGTATAGAAAGGTGTTTTTAGCTAAAAAAAAAATAAAAATAATAACGACCATGTCTCATAAGGCATTTTTAGCTGATAAAAAACCGACCATGTATAGTAAGGCGTTTTTAGCCGAAAAAAACGACCATATATAGTAAGGCATTTTTAGCCCAAAAGAACAACCATGTATAGGAAGGCGTTTTTAGCCCCCCCCCCAAAAAAATGACCATGTCTCATAAGGCATTTTTAGCCGCTAAAAAAACGACCATGTATAGTAAGGCGTTTTTAGCCGAAAAAAAATACAACCATGTATAGTAAGGCGTTTTTAGCCCAAAAAACAACCATGTATAGTAAGGCGTTTTTAGCCGAAAACAACGACCATGTATTGGAAGTAGTTTTTAGCCGTAAAAAAACGACCATCTATCGAAAAGCATTTTCAACCGAAAAAAATTACCATGTATAGTCAGGTGTTTTTAGCCGAAAAAAAACGACCATGTACTGGAAGGCGTTTTCAGCCGAAAAAAACGACCATGTATTGTAAGGCGTTTTTAGCCCAAAAAAACGACCATCTATAGAAAGGTGTTTTTAGCTAAAAAAAAAAAAAATAATAACGACCATGTCTCATAAGGCATTTTTAGCTGATAAAAAACCGACCATGTATAGTAAGGCGTTTTTAGCCGAAAAAAACGACCATATATAGTAAGGCATTTTTAGCCCAAAAGAACAACCATGTATAGGAAGGCGTTTTTAGACCAAAAGAACAACCATTTATAGTAAGGCGTTTTTAGACCAAAAGAACAACCATTTATAGTAAGGCGTTTTTAGCCGAAAAAAAACGACCATGTATAGTAACGCGCTTTAAGCCGAAAAAAAACAAGCATGTAAGGCGTTTTTAGCCGAAAAAAAACGACCATGTATTGGAAGGCGTTTTCAGCCGAAAAAAACGACCATCTATCGAAAGGCATTTTCAACCGAAAAAACGACCATGTATAGAAAAGTGTTTTTAGCCCCCCCCAAAAAATGACCATGTCTCATAAGGCATTTTTAGCCGCTAAAAAACAGACCATGTATAGTAAGGCGTTTTTAGCCGAAAAAAAATACGACCATGTATAGGAAGGCGTTTTTAGACCTTAAAACAACCATTTATAGTAAGGCATTTTTAGCCGAAAAAAAGACCATGCATAGTAACGCGTTTTTAGCCGAAAAAAACGACCATGTATAAGGCGTTTTTAGCCAAAAAAATCGACCAAGTATAGTAAGGCGTTTTCAACCGGAAAAAAACAACCATGTAAGGCGTTTTTAGCCCAAAAAAACGACCATGTATAGTAAGGCGTTTTACACCCCAAAAAAACGACCATGTATAGTAAGACGTTTTCAACCCCCCAAAAAACGACCATGTATCGCGAGGCTTTTTTTTTTTTTACCAAAAAAATGACCACCAAACTAAGGCATTTTCTGCCCAAAAAACGACCATTTATAGGAAGGCGTTTTTAGCCGAAAAAAAAGACAATGGAAACTAAGGCATTTTCTGCCCAAAAAACGACCATTTATAGTAAGGCGTTTTTAGCCGAAAAAAAGACCATGTATCGTAAGGCGTTTTTAGCCCCAAAAACGGCCATGTATAGTCAGGAGTTTTCAACACCCCAAAAAAACGACCATCTATAGAAAGGTGTTTTTAGCTAAAAAAAATAATAATAATAACGACCATGTCTCATAAGGCATTTTTAGCTGATAAAAAACCGACCATGTATAGTAAGGCGTTTTTAGCCGAAAAAAACGACCATATATAGTAAGGCATTTTTAGCCCAAAAGAACAACCATGTATAGGAAGGCGTTTTTAGACCAAAAGAACAACCATTTATAGTAAGGCGTTTTTAGACCAAAAGAACAACCATTTATAGTAAGGCGTTTTTAGCCGAAAAAAAACGACCATGTATAGTAAGGCGTTTTCAACCGAAAAAAAACCCGACCATGTATAGGAAGGCGTTTTCAACCAAAAAAAAAAAGACCATGAATAGCCATGCATTTTCAACCAAAAAAAAAACAAAAAAACGACCATGTATAGTAAGGCGTTTTTAGCCAAAAAAAACGACCATGCATAGTAAGGTGTTTTCAACCGAAAAAAAAGGACCATGTATATTAAGGCGTTTTCAACCAAAAAAAAAAAAAAACGACCATGTATAGTAAGCCGTTTTTTGCCGAAAAAAAGGACCATGTATAGTAAGGCGTTTTCAACCAAAAAAAAAACGACCATGTATAGTAAGGCGTTTTTAGCCCCCCAAAAATGACCATGTATAGTAAGGCGTTTTTTACCCCCCAAAAACGACCATGTATAGTCAGGAGTTTTCAACACCCCAAAAAAACGACCATCTATAGAAAGGTGTTTTTAGCTAAAAAAAAAAAAAATAATAACGACCATGTCTCATAAGGCATTTTTAGCTGATAAAAAACCGACCATGTATAGTAAGGCGTTTTTAGCCGAAAAAACCGACCATATATAGTAAGGCATTTTTAGCCCAAAAGAACAACCATGTATAGGAAGGCGTTTTTAGACCAAAAGAACAACCATTTATAGTAAGGCGTTTTTAGCCGAAAAAAACCGACCATGTATAGTAACGCGTTTTAAGCCGAAAAAAAACAAGCATGTAAGGCGTTTTTAGCCGAAAAAAAACGACCATGTATCGAAAGGCATTTTCAACCGAAAAAACGACCATGTATAGAAAAGTGTTTTTAGCCCCCCCCCAAAAATGACCATGTCTCATAAGGCATTTTTAGCCGCTAAAAAACAGACCATGTATAGTAAGGCGTTTTTAGCCGAAAAAAAATACGACCATGTATAGGAAGGCGTTTTTAGACCTTAAAACAACCATGTATAGTAAGGCATTTTTAGGCGAAAAAAAGACCATGTATAGTAACGCGTTTTTAGCCGAAAAAAACGACCATGTATAAGGCGTTTTTAGCCAAAAAAAATCGACCATGTATAGGAAGGCGTTTTTAGCCCCCCCCCCAAAAAATGACCATGTCTCATAAGGCATTTTTAGCCGCTAAAAAACCGACCATGTATAGTAAGGCGTTTTTAGCCGAAAAAAAATACGACCATGTATAGTAAGGCGTTTTTAGCCCAAAAAACAACCATGTATAGTAAGGCGTTTTTAGCCGAAAACAACGACCATGTATTGGAAGTAGTTTTTAGCCGTAAAAAAACGACCATCTATCGAAAAGCATTTTCAACCGAAAAAAATGACCATATATAGTCAGGTGTTTTTAGCCGAAAAAAAACGACCATGTATTGGAAGGCGTTTTCAGCCGAAAAAAACGACCATGTATTGTAAGGCGTTTTTAGCCCAAAAAAACGACCATCTATAGAAAGGTGTTTTTAGCTAAAAAAAAAAATAATAATAATAACGACCATGTCTCATAAGGCATTTTTAGCTGATAAAAAACCGACCATGTATAGTAAGGCGTTTTTAGCCGAAAAAAACGACCATATATAGTAAGGCATTTTTAGCCCAAAAGAACAACCATGTATAGACAGGCGTTTTTAGCCCCCCCCCCCAAAAAATGACCATGTCTCATAAGGCATTTTTAGCCGCTAAAAAAACGACCATGTATAGTAAGGCGTTTTTAGCCGAAAAAAAATACAACCATGTATAGTAAGGCGTTTTTAGCACAAAAAACAACCATGTATAGTAAGGCGTTTTTAGCCGAAAACAACGACCATGTATTGGAAGTAGTTTTTAGCCGTAAAAAAACGACCATCTATCGAAAAGCATTTTCAACCGAAAAAAATTACCATGTATAGTCAGGTGTTTTTAGCCGAAAAAAAACGACCATGTACTGGAAGGCGTTTTCAGCCGAAAAAAACGACCATGTATTGTAAGGCGTTTTTAGCCCAAAAAAACGACCATCTATAGAAAGGTGTTTTTAGCTAAAAAAAAAAAAAAAAAATAACGACCATGTCTCATAAGGCATTTTTAGCTGATAAAAAACCGACCATGTATAGTAAGGCGTTTTTAGCCGAAAAAAACGACCATATATAGTAAGGCATTTTTAGCCCAAAAGAACAACCATGTATAGGAAGGCGTTTTTAGACCAAAAGAACAACCATTTATAGTAAGGCGTTTTTAGACCAAAAGAACAACCATTTATAGTAAGGCGTTTTTAGCCGAAAAAAAACGACCATGTATAGTAACGCGCTTTAAGCCGAAAAAAAACAAGCATGTAAGGCGTTTTTAGCCGAAAAAAAACGACCATGTATTGGAAGGCGTTTTCAGCCGAAAAAAACGACCATCTATCGAAAGGCATTTTCAACCGAAAAAACGACCATGTATAGAAAAGTGTTTTTAGCCCCCCCCAAAAAATGACCATGTCTCATAAGGCATTTTTAGCCGCTAAAAAACAGACCATGTATAGTAAGGCGTTTTTAGCCGAAAAAAAATACGACCATGTATAGGAAGGCGTTTTTAGACCTTAAAACAACCATTTATAGTAAGGCATTTTTAGCCGAAAAAAAGACCATGCATAGTAACGCGTTTTTAGCCGAAAAAAACGACCATGTATAAGGCGTTTTTAGCCAAAAAAATCGACCAAGTATAGTAAGGCGTTTTCAACCGGAAAAAAACAACCATGTAAGGCGTTTTTAGCCCAAAAAAACGACCATGTATAGTAAGGCGTTTTACACCCCAAAAAAACGACCATGTATAGTAAGACGTTTTCAACCCCCCAAAAAACGACCATGTATCGCGAGGCTTTTTTTTTTTTTACCAAAAAAATGACCACCAAACTAAGGCATTTTCTGCCCAAAAAACGACCATTTATAGGAAGGCGTTTTTAGCCGAAAAAAAAGACAATGGAAACTAAGGCATTTTCTGCCCAAAAAACGACCATTTATAGTAAGGCGTTTTTAGCCGAAAAAAAGACCATGTATCGTAAGGCGTTTTTAGCCCCAAAAACGGCCATGTATAGTCAGGAGTTTTCAACACCCCAAAAAAACGACCATCTATAGAAAGGTGTTTTTAGCTAAAAAAAATAATAATAATAACGACCATGTCTCATAAGGCATTTTTAGCTGATAAAAAACCGACCATGTATAGTAAGGCGTTTTTAGCCGAAAAAAACGACCATATATAGTAAGGCATTTTTAGCCCAAAAGAACAACCATGTATAGGAAGGCGTTTTTAGACCAAAAGAACAACCATTTATAGTAAGGCGTTTTTAGACCAAAAGAACAACCATTTATAGTAAGGCGTTTTTAGCCGAAAAAAAACGACCATGTATAGTAAGGCGTTTTCAACCGAAAAAAAACCCGACCATGTATAGGAAGGCGTTTTCAACCAAAAAAAAAAAGACCATGAATAGCCATGCATTTTCAACCAAAAAAAAAACAAAAAAACGACCATGTATAGTAAGGCGTTTTTAGCCAAAAAAAACGACCATGCATAGTAAGGTGTTTTCAACCGAAAAAAAAGGACCATGTATATTAAGGCGTTTTCAACCAAAAAAAAAAAAAAACGACCATGTATAGTAAGCCGTTTTTTGCCGAAAAAAAGGACCATGTATAGTAAGGCGTTTTCAACCAAAAAAAAAACGACCATGTATAGTAAGGCGTTTTTAGCCCCCCAAAAATGACCATGTATAGTAAGGCGTTTTTTACCCCCCAAAAACGACCATGTATAGTCAGGAGTTTTCAACACCCCAAAAAAACGACCATCTATAGAAAGGTGTTTTTAGCTAAAAAAAAAAAATAATAATAACGACCATGTCTCATAAGGCATTTTTAGCTGATAAAAAACCGACCATGTATAGTAAGGCGTTTTTAGCCGAAAAAACCGACCATATATAGTAAGGCATTTTTAGCCCAAAAGAACAACCATGTATAGGAAGGCGTTTTTAGACCAAAAGAACAACCATTTATAGTAAGGCGTTTTTAGCCGAAAAAAACCGACCATGTATAGTAACGCGTTTTAAGCCGAAAAAAAACAAGCATGTAAGGCGTTTTTAGCCGAAAAAAAACGACCATGTATCGAAAGGCATTTTCAACCGAAAAAACGACCATGTATAGAAAAGTGTTTTTAGCCCCCCCCAAAAAATGACCATGTCTCATAAGGCATTTTTAGCCGCTAAAAAACAGACCATGTATAGTAAGGCGTTTTTAGCCGAAAAAAAATACGACCATGTATAGGAAGGCGTTTTTAGACCTTAAAACAACCATCTATAGTAAGGCATTTTTAGGCGAAAAAAAGACCATGTATAGTAACGCGTTTTTAGCCGAAAAAAACGACCATGTATAAGGCGTTTTTAGCCAAAAAAAATCGACCATGTATAGGAAGGCGTTTTTAGCCCCCCCCCCCCAAAAAATGACCATGTCTCATAAGGCATTTTTAGCCGCTAAAAAACCGACCATGTATAGTAAGGCGTTTTTAGCCGAAAAAAAATACGACCATGTATAGTAAGGCGTTTTTAGCCCAAAAAACAACCATGTATAGTAAGGCGTTTTTAGCCGAAAACAACGACCATGTATTGGAAGTAGTTTTTAGCCGTAAAAAAACGACCATCTATCGAAAAGCATTTTCAACCGAAAAAAATGACCATATATAGTCAGGTGTTTTTAGCCGAAAAAAAACGACCATGTATTGGAAGGCGTTTTCAGCCGAAAAAAACGACCATGTATTGTAAGGCGTTTTTAGCCCAAAAAAACGACCATCTATAGAAAGGTGTTTTTAGCTAAAAAAAAAAAAATAATAATAACGACCATGTCTCATAAGGCATTTTTAGCTGATAAAAAACCGACCATGTATAGTAAGGCGTTTTTAGCCGAAAAAAACGACCATATATAGTAAGGCATTTTTAGCCCAAAAGAACAACCATGTATAGGAAGGCGTTTTTAGCCCCCCCCCCCAAAAAATGACCATGTCTCATAAGGCATTTTTAGCCGCTAAAAAAACGACCATGTATAGTAAGGCGTTTTTAGCCGAAAAAAAATACAACCATGTATAGTAAGGCGTTTTTAGCACAAAAAACAACCATGTATAGTAAGGCGTTTTTAGCCGAAAACAACGACCATGTATTGGAAGTAGTTTTTAGCCGTAAAAAAACGACCATCTATCGAAAAGCATTTTCAACCGAAAAAAATTACCATGTATAGTCAGGTGTTTTTAGCCGAAAAAAAACGACCATGTACTGGAAGGCGTTTTCAGCCGAAAAAAACGACCATGTATTGTAAGGCGTTTTTAGCCCAAAAAAACGACCATCTATAGAAAGGTGTTTTTAGCTAAAAAAAAAAAAAATAATAACGACCATGTCTCATAAGGCATTTTTAGCTGATAAAAAACCGACCATGTATAGTAAGGCGTTTTTAGCCGAAAAAAACGACCATATATAGTAAGGCATTTTTAGCCCAAAAGAACAACCATGTATAGGAAGGCGTTTTTAGACCAAAAGAACAACCATTTATAGTAAGGCGTTTTTAGACCAAAAGAACAACCATTTATAGTAAGGCGTTTTTAGCCGAAAAAAAACGACCATGTATAGTAACGCGCTTTAAGCCGAAAAAAAACAAGCATGTAAGGCGTTTTTAGCCGAAAAAAAACGACCATGTATTGGAAGGCGTTTTCAGCCGAAAAAAACGACCATCTATCGAAAGGCATTTTCAACCGAAAAAACGACCATGTATAGAAAAGTGTTTTTAGCCCCCCCCAAAAAATGACCATGTCTCATAAGGCATTTTTAGCCGCTAAAAAACAGACCATGTATAGTAAGGCGTTTTTAGCCGAAAAAAAATACGACCATGTATAGGAAGGCGTTTTTAGACCTTAAAACAACCATTTATAGTAAGGCATTTTTAGCCGAAAAAAAGACCATGCATAGTAACGCGTTTTTAGCCGAAAAAAACGACCATGTATAAGGCGTTTTTAGCCAAAAAAATCGACCAAGTATAGTAAGGCGTTTTCAACCGGAAAAAAACAACCATGTAAGGCGTTTTTAGCCCAAAAAAACGACCATGTATAGTAAGGCGTTTTACACCCCAAAAAAACGACCATGTATAGTAAGACGTTTTCAACCCCCCAAAAAACGACCATGTATCGCGAGGCTTTTTTTTTTTTTACCAAAAAAATGACCACCAAACTAAGGCATTTTCTGCCCAAAAAACGACCATTTATAGGAAGGCGTTTTTAGCCGAAAAAAAAGACAATGGAAACTAAGGCATTTTCTGCCCAAAAAACGACCATTTATAGTAAGGCGTTTTTAGCCGAAAAAAAGACCATGTATCGTAAGGCGTTTTTAGCCCCAAAAACGGCCATGTATAGTCAGGAGTTTTCAACACCCCAAAAAAACGACCATCTATAGAAAGGTGTTTTTAGCTAAAAAAAATAATAATAATAACGACCATGTCTCATAAGGCATTTTTAGCTGATAAAAAACCGACCATGTATAGTAAGGCGTTTTTAGCCGAAAAAAACGACCATATATAGTAAGGCATTTTTAGCCCAAAAGAACAACCATGTATAGGAAGGCGTTTTTAGACCAAAAGAACAACCATTTATAGTAAGGCGTTTTTAGACCAAAAGAACAACCATTTATAGTAAGGCGTTTTTAGCCGAAAAAAAACGACCATGTATAGTAAGGCGTTTTCAACCGAAAAAAAACCCGACCATGTATAGGAAGGCGTTTTCAACCAAAAAAAAAAAGACCATGAATAGCCATGCATTTTCAACCAAAAAAAAAACAAAAAAACGACCATGTATAGTAAGGCGTTTTTAGCCAAAAAAAACGACCATGCATAGTAAGGTGTTTTCAACCGAAAAAAAAGGACCATGTATATTAAGGCGTTTTCAACCAAAAAAAAAAAAAAACGACCATGTATAGTAAGCCGTTTTTTGCCGAAAAAAAGGACCATGTATAGTAAGGCGTTTTCAACCAAAAAAAAAACGACCATGTATAGTAAGGCGTTTTTAGCCCCCCAAAAATGACCATGTATAGTAAGGCGTTTTTTACCCCCCAAAAACGACCATGTATAGTCAGGAGTTTTCAACACCCCAAAAAAACGACCATCTATAGAAAGGTGTTTTTAGCTAAAAAAAAAAAAATAATAATAACGACCATGTCTCATAAGGCATTTTTAGCTGATAAAAAACCGACCATGTATAGTAAGGCGTTTTTAGCCGAAAAAACCGACCATATATAGTAAGGCATTTTTAGCCCAAAAGAACAACCATGTATAGGAAGGCGTTTTTAGACCAAAAGAACAACCATTTATAGTAAGGCGTTTTTAGCCGAAAAAAACCGACCATGTATAGTAACGCGTTTTAAGCCGAAAAAAAACAAGCATGTAAGGCGTTTTTAGCCGAAAAAAAACGACCATGTATCGAAAGGCATTTTCAACCGAAAAAACGACCATGTATAGAAAAGTGTTTTTAGCCCCCCCCAAAAAATGACCATGTCTCATAAGGCATTTTTAGCCGCTAAAAAACAGACCATGTATAGTAAGGCGTTTTTAGCCGAAAAAAAATACGACCATGTATAGGAAGGCGTTTTTAGACCTTAAAACAACCATCTATAGTAAGGCATTTTTAGGCGAAAAAAAGACCATGTATAGTAACGCGTTTTTAGCCGAAAAAAACGACCATGTATAAGGCGTTTTTAGCCAAAAAAAATCGACCATGTATAGTAAGGCGTTTTCAACCGGAAAAAAACAACCATGTAAGGCGTTTTTAGCCCAAAAAACGACCATGTATAGTAAGGCGTTTTACACCCCAAAAAAACGACCATGTATAGTAAGACGTTTTCAACCCCCCAAAAAACGACCATGTATCGCGAGGCTTTTTTTTTTTTACCAAAAAAATGACCACCAAACTAAGGCATTTTCTGCCCAAAAAACGACCATTTATAGGAAGGCGTTTTTAGCCGAAAAAAAAGACCATGGAAACTAAGGCATTTTCTGCCCAAAAAACGACCATTTATAGTAAGGCGTTTTTAGCCAAAAAAAAGACCATGTATCGTAAGGCGTTTTTAGCCCCAAAAACGACCATGTATAGTCAGGAGTTTTCAACACCCCAAAAAAACCACCATGTATAGGAAGGCGTTTTCAACCCCCCAAAAAACGACCATGTACAGGAAGGCGTTTTGAACCCCCAAAAAACCGACCATGTATAGGAAGGCAATTTTAGCTGAAAAAAAACGACCATGTATAGTCAGGCGTTTTCAACCGAAAAAACGACCATGTATAGGAAGGTGTTTTTAGCCGAAAACAACGACCATGTATTGGAAGTAGTACTATACATAGCCGTTTTTTTCGGCTAAAAACGCCTTATTGTATATGGTCGGTTTTTGGGGGGTAAAAAACGCCTTACTATACATGGTCATTTTTGGGGGGCTAAAAACGCCTTACTATACATGGTCGTTTTTTTTTTTGGTTGAAAATGCATGGCTATTCATGGTCTTTTTTTTTGGTTGAAAACGCCTTCCTATACATGGTCGGGTTTTTTTTCGGTTGAAAACGCCTTACTATACATGTTCGTTTTTTTTCGGCTAAAAACTCCTTACTATACATGGTGGTAAATTTCCGCTAAAAACGCCTTACTATACATGGTCGTTTTTTTCGGATAAAAACGCCTTACTATACATGGTCGTTTTTTGGGGCTAAAAACGCCTTACTGTACATGGTCGGTTTTTTGGGCTAAAAACGCCTTACATGGTCGTTTTTTTTCGGTTGAAAACGCCTTACTATACATGGTCGTTTTTTTGGGCTAAAAACGCCTTACTACACATGGTCGTTTTGGGGGCTAAAAACGTCTTACTATACATGGTCATTTTTTTGGGCTAAAAGCACCTTACTATACATGGTCGTTTTTTTCGGATAAAAACGCCTTACTATACATGGTCGTTTTTTGGGGCTAAAAACGCCTTACTGTACATGGTCGTTTTTTTGGGCTAAAAACGCCTTACATGGTCGTTTTTTTCGGTTGAAAACGCCTTACTATACATGGTCGTTTTTTTGGGCTAAAAACGCCTTACTACACATGGTCGTTTTGGGGGCTAAAAACGCCTTACTATACATGGTCGTTTTTTTCGGCGAAAAACGCCTTACTATACATGGTCATTTTTGGGGGGCTAAAAACGCCTTACTATACATGGTCGTTTTTTTGGGCTAAAAACGCCTTACATGGTCGGGGGTTTTTTTCGGTTGAAAACGCCTTACTATGCATGGTCGGGTTTTTTTTTTTAGGTTGAAAACGCCTTCCTATACATGGTCGGGTTTTTTTCGGTTGAAAACGCCTTACTATACATGGTCGTTTTGGGGGCTAAAAACGCCTGACTATACATGTTCGGTTTTTTTTCGGCTAAAAACTCCTTACTATATATGGTCGTAATTTTCAGCTAAAAACGCCTTACTATATATAAATGGTTGTTCTTTGGGGCTAAAAACGCCTTCCTATTGTCAGAGATTTTCTCGGACAAAGTTAAAGAAACGACTCGGCACACAGGAAAATTGTCTTCAATATCGGCGGGAGCGGACCTCTGAGAGCGAACGACGGTTGTTGCTCCGCGATCACACTTGGCTCCCTCTCCGCCGGTTAGGACTTTTATTGCAAAATACAAGAAAGACACTGCCCCAGCGATTAGCATACCACGCCCCTCGGTAGTGATCTGATCTACCCGAATACACAAGTCACAGACTTTGCTGATGACTAAAGTCCACCTGGGCGAGACAGCTGTTCTCAAACTGTCTTTTGGTATTCAACAACTCTTTGTTCCCAATTTGCTTATTCCCACTCTGTGATTGAATCTAGCCTTTGCCCCCCTTGCTTTGACGTGATTACTCGACAAAGGCCCTCCGCCCAAACGGCCGACACCTCTGCGCCGAGTCTGTCCAGACATGCCCCAAATTAACCGAAACTTTAAACACTTTAAACATGATACAATTTTGTTCAAAGATTTCTCTATCACCTATACATGGTTGTTCTTTAGGGCTAAAAATGCCTTACGATACATGGTCGTTTTTTTTCGGCTAAAAACGCCTTCCAATGCATGGTTGTTTTTTTCGGCTAAAAACGCCTTCCAATACATGGTCGTTTTTTTTCGGCTAAAAACGCCTGACTATACAAGGTCGTTTATTGGGGCTAAAAACACCTCACTACACATGGTCGTTTTTTTTGGCTAAAACCACCTGACTATACATGGTGGGGTTTTTTTTGGCTAAAAACGCCTTATTATACATGGTCGGTGTTTTTTTTGGTTAAAACGGCTTCCTATACATGGTCAGATTTTTTGGGGGGTTGAAAATGCCTTACTATACATGGTCGTTTTTTTGGGCAATGGTAAAAAAACTACCATGTACAGTAAGGCGTTTTTAGCCCAAAAAACGACCATGTACAGGAAGGCATTTTGAGCCGGAAAAAACGACCATGTATTGTAAGGCTTTGTTAGCCGAAAAAAACCGACCATGTATATTAAGGCGTTTTTAGCCAAAAAAAACGACCATGTATAGGAAGGAGTCTTTAGCCGAAAAAACTGACCATGTATTGTAAGGCGTTTTTAGCCGAAAAAAACGACCATGGATCATAAGGCGTTTTTAGCTGAATAAAATGACCATGTATATTCAGGTGTTTTTTACCCAAAAAATTGACCATGTCTCGGAAGGCTTTTTTACTCGAATAAGTAGACCATGTCTAGTAAGGCGTTTTTAGCTGAGAAAAAAACGACTATGTACACAGGATTCCCACGGGTCCTTAAAGATCATAAAAATCCATAAAAAAAAGAAAATGTGAAATTATGTTCTTAATTGTCCCCAATTTTCAGGGAAAGCTTCTAAAATCAATAAAAATCCTTAAAAATTAACCTGTGGTGTTCATTTTATTTGTGTTTGTCATTTTCCCCACCCTTCCAAATAATAGTTTGGTCGGAAAATGCGCCTGGCGCCCTTCCCCTCAAACCCCGCTGTTGGGCGACATGCCTTCCTGGTTCCCGCTCCGCTTTTCCCGCCGTCTCCGATCAGTTCCAATGATGATCACGTGATCACTTCGGGTCATTTCGGGCCAATTTGACATACAATATGTCAAATAAAGGGTTAGCTGAATGCCCCTAAAAATGAATTTGTGCCCTTCCTTTGGCAGCAATGATTTGAACACCACCTCAGTGACATGTGGTTTTCTGTTCATTAAATCCACTGTGAATACCCTGCTGAATGGAGAAAAAGTCCTTAAAAATGGCAAAATGTTCTCATCGGCTTTTCGTGACATGTGCTTTCTGGACAAAGTCTGAAGATTTTGTGCCAACGCTAACTGCTCTTTTTTACTAGTCGTAAATGCTTTCATGTCATCACAGACTCCAGTTCTAACATAAGAAAAAGAGTGCCGCAGCATGATGCTATCAACATATTCATTGAAAGCCTGGTGTTATTTTGGTGTTGTATGGTGCGGCAAAATAATTTTGGAATAAAGCTGTAAAGTTAAACCTTGGTTTCATCGAGCGATAACAAAATCTCGTCAACATGGGGCCAAAAGTTACAGAAAAGGTGTGCACAGTTGAGCAACCACATTACTTCAGTTGGTTTTACTTGCCTTCTCAAAAATGTGACAGAAAATACCCCAATTCAGCTGTGTAGCTCATCGGAAATATTACCGGCAAGTTTGTGGACAGTTGTTTCCATCCACAAAAATATGTTTTGAAATGTAATACAAAACTTGAAATTTAATACAAAAAGTCACACTAACATGAAGGGTTTTTTGGGGGGACATAATACAAGTACTGTATTTATGATGTGGCCGGGCGGCTTTTTGCTTTACAAAGGGGACTAAGGCTGTGCTTCACACACAAAGCAACACAATTCGTCAGTTTGTGCATATTTTAGTCCAGCTATAATGTTGCTATTGATATACGGTGCCATACATGTAAAACAAAACAAACTACATGAGTAAAAGAACGAAAGAATATACACAAATTTCATTCAAGTACCGGTGAACAATTTCAACGTTTGTGTACAGTGTGTGTATGTATCTCTTTATATAATCTCCCTCTCTCTCTCTGTATATATATATATATATATATATATATATATATATATATGAGAGAGAGAGAGAGAGAGAGAGAGAGAGAGGGGGCGAGAGAGAGCGAGAGAGATACATGCTCACACCACAAACACACACATATATGTATCATATATACACAACATATTTTGATTTTTTTAATCCCAACTAGTCTTTTCATTTTACATTGAACACAAGGACATAAACATACATGAGGCTTGCACGGAAGTAAGAATGAATATGAGGTTTGACAATTTGACAACACTATGCCTCACAGACTGCGATTGGCTGGCAACCGATTCAGGGTGTCCCCCGCCTACTGCCCGAAGATTGCTGGGACAGGCTCCAGCGCGACCCGAGTGAGGATGAGGCGGTTCGGAAGATGAATGAATGAATGCCTCACAAGTTGGGGGGGTTCTATTCTATTTTTTTCTAGTCAGACTTCATGTTGCAATGATAAACGCTCACTTAACAGCGTCCGGTGCAGTCCTTTTCAACATGACAAATCAAAAAATTAAAATGACATAAAATGAAATTCTAATGTGTGGACATGTCAAGAAGTTGAACACTGTTGTCATCCTCCATCATCGGCAACGTCGCACTGTCGATTGATTGCCCCGCTGCTATACACAACACGTGACATGCCAAAACAACAGATTCATCTCTGACACGTTTGACACTCACACAGACACACACACACACACACACACACACACACACACACACACACACACACACACACACACACACGCACGTCTTACCCTGAGGTAAACACAGGTGGTCACGTAAGATAAACAGATTTGTGCAAATTAAAAGTTTGGATAAAAAGGTCCGACTTAGGCCTCAAATAAAAGACGGGATTTTCTAGGTGAGCCGAAGGAGCTCACCAGGCTTCAACGGCGTACCTTTAACTTGCTTGACTTAAGGTTGGCGTCCAACACCGGTCCTTCACTTTAATGCTCAGCCTGTGCTTACAAGTAGGCATCGCCACGTCCAAAGAATTCAATTTGATGTCAGACATTGGAATCAAACGCAAAGGGCCACAGGGGTGTTCGTCGTCAGTGTCTCTGGGGGTCGTAGTGCTGGTAGCGGTTCAGCTTGTCTGGGTCGTTGGATGCCATGTGGGTGAAGTCCTGGAAGATGTCCTGGTAGGTTTCATCTCCTGCCACAAGTAAAACATAAACAATTGCCTTAAAAGAATGCAGATATAACACCAAGTTTTACGTTCTCATTTGTGGAATATCTGAATAGAGATATGTATGGACAGCTAGATGGTTGTGGCTCACCGCATGGATAAATGTACCGGTAAGTGTATCTCAATATATTTGAATATGGACATGCATAAACGAGTGTGACAGAAACAACTTGAAAGACTCGACAAATGAAAAAATGTGTAGAAGAAAATGACACAAATTTAAAAAAATACTCCGAAACAAATGGTTTGAAAATAATGACCGACTGACAGCTACAATTTTAAGGTCTTCCTAGGAATTTCTATTTCTGATTCATCTCATGAAGAATAAATGGCCTACCTCAAAACTGAAGTTTTTGCAAGCATGTGCGTCTTGATGAAACGCTTTGTATGTATTTTAGGGATCCCAAACCCGACGCCCTAAAACCCACTCTGTAGCACCCTCCATGGAAAGTGTCTTATTTGCCATCAAATCAGTTTCAACCCTAAATTGGGACGGGGTGGGGTGACTGGATCCACAAAAAAGTCATAGGGATCCATGCCAGTAATTGAACAGGAAGTCAGACATTTAGCTTCAAGGCAGCCATTTTGAGCGAGTTCCAGCGCTGGTATTTCGACAATGCCCGAGGAGGGAATTCAGCCAAATGAGTCCCAAGGATCAGGTGATGTCACAATGCATATCCTGGTGACGATGTATGCAATACAGAGTTTGAAACGGTGCCCAAAATCCCCCCTTTGGTCCCCCTTGGAAAAACTTTGACCATGCCATCGAAAGCCACGGCAACAAAGTTTGAACATTTAAGAATGAGAATTTCAATCGTACAGTAAATTGTTCCTGATATTATCGGCTCATCTCCCAAGCTTTCCTCACAAAATCAACTATCAGGTAATATATTGCAACAAAGTGGAAATGACATGACATTAGATGAGAAATAATCAGCCAGTCATCAAAGGAGATGGGGGAACAAAAGAGTCACGTTTAGAAGAAGCGGGAGGGAAAAGAAGAAAGAGTCAGCCATACCTGTTGGAGCAGCGGCGTGGCTGGACATATGAAAGAGAAAGCAGGCCCAGAGAACACAAAAAGATGGAGCAGAAGAAGCAAGAAGCAAGCAGACACTCATACACAGGAAGTTAGCTTATTGTTAACAACTGTATTGTGTTTAAAGTGCAGCCTTGTATTGACAACAAATACAGTTGGGATAGCACAAAAAAAGGCACAAATTCCAGAGTGGGATTTTACACCAACCGAAACAACCAAAACCTCTCAATTTGCCACTCATAAAAACATTTTGTCTCCCCCCCCCCAAAAAAAAAGTTTTGTTTGTGAAGTTGTAACCGTATCGGTTCAAATCTGTTGATTGCAGCCGTAGGTGAACAAACACCTTGATGAGACGGCTTGTCGCTCATGAGCAGCGTCATTCATCATCTGATTGGGCGACTGATGAGCTGGCCCTCATCTAGCCAAGAACGAATGAGAAAATTATGACAATGGCATCAAATCGCTTTTTGGTCTCCCCTTTTCCGTGATTGCCGACTGCTCCCGAGATGTGCAAGCAATCAGCAATCATCACTATCATCCCCATTTTAACAGCCCACGCCAAGAAATGAGGTGCTTTCTGGCTCTTCATAGGTCCAAAAACTCATTCTCCCCAACGTGACAAATTGCTTAAGCGGCGTGCAAAGGCGTTCAACAGTCCAGCACTAGAGGGCGCTGCAGCATCATAATCAATTAAAGGGCCAGTGTGTGAAGGGGGGTTGGGGGGTCCTCGGTTTCAAGATAGAATGCGCTGCAGGCTATCCCTACACAGTCATTAATTCTTAATGACAGTACAATATTTGAAAGAAAAGACAATTTCAAGTCAAGTCAACTAGAAGCCTAATGAGGACAGACACGATAGAAAAGTGAATGGACACTTCGAGGCCATATAGGGAGAACAATATTCAAGTTTGCCGTCTTGTGCCCAGTGAAAACGGATACCTATGCTAGTTCATCAACAGAGGACCCCCCCCCCCCCCCCACCCCTCTGAACAGATTGTGAGGCTTAACCGAGTGTTCACCCATTCCTGTCATATGAAGAAAAAAAAAAGGATTGAGACAAGCAGACCCATGTGGGTGGGTGTGTGTGTGTGTGTGTGTGTGTGTGAGTGTGTGTGAGTGAGGGCCACTACACCATCCTACACACTGCTCCTTTCATCAAAGTGCTTGTGCGCTATCTAAATATTTGGAGCTGCGTGGAGCGGCAACAACAGATGAAAATGTGTTACATCTTTAGAACTCTGTCCCTATTTACACAATTCTACAGCCCGCTCCTCTTATGCCACCATCTTTTTTTTCCACCATCAAAAGCTAATTACCTTTGCTGATTTGCATGAAAAACAACAATCGCGACCATCACAGTCATTTCTTACAATTCTGCATTTCCTGCCATAACATCGGACGAGCACAAAGAAACGCTCCGGGCTTTCGACACCATCATAACATCATTACCAGTGAAACTTTGGTCCAACAACATCAGTCAAATCTGATTTTTTCTGTTCAACGGCGAGCATAAAAGATTTTTTGTACACGTTTGAAATGCGTACACACAACAGAATTGCCTGGAAAGAAAATAAGAGATTGTTGCATATCAACATCATGACAGAAAGATGCTTCACGTATGGACATTCAATGACAAAGTAGCATTGGAAGATTAAAAGACACAAGTTGCAAGCAAACAAATAGGAATTCTCACTTAAAAAAATAATGCCCGAGTATATACTGTACTATAATTGCACTACTTTATAAACTGGACACTTATTTGCCCAAAGATTTAGGTGAATTTGTCTAATATTGTGGGTAGAGACGGAGCGGAAAAATGTCAAGGAGTAATCATGGAAAATCAGCAAGTGTGATATCCCTGAATTTAAAGGGAGGGTGCAGCCTCCATGTAATATTTGAGAGAAGCTTTTCATTATGTTGCCACCAGGATATTTTTCTACACAATGTTGAGTATCCTGTGTTGAAACTGAATAGTGCAGCGCTGCCCCCGACGCTGAACCTTCCCAGGGGCGCTGCGGGTCACTGACGGGAGTTGGGATCTGACTATTTTCCATTAAGCGAAAGTGTCTCAACAAGCAAAATGCTTCCCATTTGTAAGAAGAATCTGAAAAAAGATTTCAGTGATTTCTGAGGACCACAAAACTCTGCTGAAAATGTGCCTCCTCAGAAAAATATCCTCCAAGCAGGCCCTTTATCCCCCCCCCCCCCTCCACACACACACACACAACCCCAAGCCTGTTTTTGCGACACACTAGTACTGTGCATTAGGTGTCATCCAGCTGCAGACTGATAAACTCCTGCATACACTTCCTGTACTGCATCTCAGTGGGGCTGTTGGCGTTATATTGACCTGTCTGGCTGTAGGGGCCCTCCGCCTCGCGCATCTCCTCGTTCATCTTGGCCAATCGCAGCCTGTGGAGCAAGAAGAGAGGAACGGAAATGTCATTAGAAAGATTCCTATCAGTGATCAATAATCCCCTTTTCAGACAGCGCAGCTTTACGTATGAGAGCTGATTTTGACTGGCCAGCTGAAATATTGTGTCTATGTAAGCACAAATAGTGAAGGAGATAAATGTGATCATATAGTGACATCTTGTGGTAGATTCATGCCGACAAGGACATTGGGAGGAGAAAATGTATGAGTGCAATAGATTGGCTTGAGGGATGATGGTTGAGACTCATCCAGATATCCTTTTTCTACTTTACTTGACCTCATTAGGGTTGCAGGTGAGCTGGAGCCTCTGCCCCCTGACTTTGGGCAAGAGGCGGCTTACATTGGTCCGCTGGCCAATCATAGGGCACGGACATTTAACAGCCATGCGCGCTCGTATTCACACCGAAGGACAACGCAGAGTTTTAAAGGAGCCAACGGCACCGTGGTGGAGAGTTAGTCATCAGAGCAGATCACCTGTACTACCTGTAAACCCCATGATATAATCTCTCACTGTCAGAGTTTATTTAGTGACAACGACCAGCTCACAGTGAGACACATCTCATTGCAATGATGGAGAGAGAATCCAGCAAAAATGTGTGGTGACCATCAGGGTTAAACAAAAAGGATGAGATTTTTACTAAGATAAAGACTGCGGTGAAAGGACAAAACTCACAATGTAACAATGTCTGCATTAGCTGCTTCCACCGCGATGGCCAGCGGAGTTTTTTCCTCAATGTCTGCAGCGTTTTGATTGGCTCCTCTCTTCAAGAATAAACACACTTGCCTGAAAGTGAGACAAGGTATATGGATGCTGTGCCAAAGTTTCGTTGACGAGACAAAGTGCCGATCACCGACCCTGTGCGTCCCAGCATGGTGGCGTGGTGCAGAGGTCCTCGACCTTGAGCATCCTGCTGATTTACATTGGCCGCGTTTTGGAGCAAAAACTCGCAGGTCACCAATGAGCCCTGGAATGAAACATCAGTCAAACTGAATTTGTTAAGAAAAAATAGATGCATATGTTATGCATAGCGATATCTATTTATGTACAGACACGCACACACAGTTTATTTATTTACTCATTCAGACTGAAAATGTAGTTCAATGAGGTGGTGAAGCCTGCTTACCCCCCGCACTGCCATGATGAGCGGTGTTTTCTTGTCGTCTTCGGTGTTGACCCAGTTGACTTGGGCTCCGTGGGCCAGTGCCTCAGCCATGTCAGGTAGACTGCGGGCACACGAAGCCCAGTAGAGCTGAAGACCTGAACTGTACTCCTTGGGCTCGTAGAACACGGTCTCCTTACAAGGTGATGGCGGCGGCAGTGTGGCTGGCATGGGCATGGGCGGAGGCTCAGCAACATCTTCATAATAAAGGCAATAGATCGACATTCACACTTTTCAAACTGAATGAATGATAGCATCATATGGCAGACAATTCTGTTTTCTAGCACAAGTGTATTTAAAAAAAAAAAACGTAAAGACAGAATGGGGTTTTAAAGCAAATCTCTCTGCATATGAAAACATGCCAGCCCCTAAAACACACTTTGGCCAATCAAAAGCCAAATTTCAGATGACACAGGTTTTAATAACAACGACTACAGACAACACCAACAATTGCATATTTGTGAAAGTAGAAGCCAATGTTTTTGCTTTCTTAAATACCCATGTTCGTGTTAATATGGTTTTAGTTTCAGTTAGAATCGATAGTTCAGTTTATGCGAGAACTGCATTTTATTGTTTTTACCTGTATCGGCCAAACTACTATTAGAGGGGGTGGTGGCCAGCATTTCCCTGCTGCCATCAGCACTATGCTGGATTCCACTGTCGGCGCTTTTGACTGCATAGAAAGAAAAAGACCATCAATAAGGAACACGGAAGTAAAACAACCTGAAAAATTATATTTGATGAATTTTTAAGTTCGGAACTTAAATATTTAGAATACCCATCATATTTTGTTTTCTCTGTTTTTAAGACAGATTCGAGTACTGTATTGCCGCAATAAAAAATTGTTTGTTGAATAGTATTGTGATTATGAATACTATTTTGACATTTGCAAGTTTATGTGCTAAATTATCACCGACATCTTGTGTAACGATTGCTGCCTACGAATAAAACTGTGTACATTATTCTTCACATTATAATTATTAACATGTAGTGTCAAGATGAGATGTGTGAGGACAGAGTCCAACAATCAGGTTTCTAGATCACATCAACATAAAGACACCGTTAATATATTAATCGGCGAACCACAACCATGTGTGAGCATAATTCCCTCCCCCGGGAAAAAGACTACATGGAATCATTCTCTTCCCGCAAAGAAATCCTATATTAGTAGAGTTCGGGTGAAGGAGGAGAAGGCGAGAGGATGATGGGTTGTTAGGATCACGGCCTCCAATTTAGCGAGAGTCAAATGGACAGATGGGATGGAGAAGCAGGCCAGACATTAACAACACTAAATACTTACTGCTCCTGAGCTTGGAGGAGTTGTCAAAGTAGGAGAAGAGTGAATGAAGCTCGTCAGGACAGAAGAGAGAGTCCCGCCGGGCCTCCGAGCCACCGGCAACAGCTACGCAAGGGATGATGGAATTTGGGGAATGGGATATTGGGTAGCACAGGTTGTAGGGGGGCAGGTGGGGGTGGGAATGGCGATTCGAGGAAGCCGGGTGGAGCAGGTATTAGTCCAGCAGCAAAGGACAGCCGGGGGAGGGGGCGGGGAGACAAAATGTGACAACGAACGAGAGAGAGAGGAGAATGAGAGAAAGAGCGAAGGCAGACATAGTTAGAGTAGCTGCTCGGCTGACACTGGAGGAGACAGACTCGAAAGAGGCAATGGGAGGCAAACAGAGCTGAGACATATGCTGTTCACGGAGAACATACACTATGCCAAAAGGCTCGTTCACAGCAGTGCAGAAAAAGCACACTGAGCGCAGGGGAATGGGACAGGCTGCGATGAGGGAAGGAAGAGTGACTCTAAAGATGTGGTGCTCGTGTCATCATTTCTCTCACCCGCAAACACTAAAATCGCCAAGTTTGACAAAAGGCTTCAGACACACGTGCTAATACGCGCCCTCCAAGTATCAGTTGGCGCTTTCAACTGATGGTTCCACTGACCTGACTGTCCAGATGCGTTGGAACCGGGTCGCAGTTTGGGGGTGGGCGGCGGCGGTCTAGGGGGCAGGTGCTCGGAGCTGCTGCTCAGTCTCTTCTCCTGTTTGCTGAGGGACACCACCTTGCTCCGAAGCTCCTCATCAGATGGCCTGCGCACGAACCTGCGATCCACATACTTGGCTTTGATGTAGGCCTCCACTTCATGTCTGGGAAAATGAAAAGGAGAATAGCAAATGAGTCACTTTTGAATTTCTCAAAAGTTGTATTCAAAACTAGAGGTGTGTGCTGTATGGCCAGTTAATAGTGACCCAAAAATATTATCCAAATGTGCCCCCTAAGGAACTTTGATCAGCATAATCTTTATATCTTAAAGGATTAGTTCAATCAAAGTGTTGAAACTAAATGAGCATGGGATTATCTTTTATCTTGTTTAAAAAATATGAAAGCAAAAATCTGTCCCAAGTCAAGGTATACCTTGGGTCTCCTGGCTGTGGTTTTCTCGCTCCCAGTTCCTCTCGCCGAGCCTCATATATTTGGTTAATAACTCCGTTTCCAAGTTCACACATTAGCTGCAAAAGATGGGTTAAAAGAGAAAGAAGGAGAACACACTTTGGAGTTGAACGGATCCTGCAAGCACTCGTTAAACATCATGAAATGATAAAGAAAGAAAACTTGATTGATAATAAATGCAAAGTAGTTGATGCAAAGTAGGAACAATTTATGTTGGAAGGGTATTGTGCATTTGTTTGTGAACATTAACTCGAAAATACCTTAAGCAGTTCTGGCTCCCATGAATCCAAAGTCAGCGACCGGACCTTTGAGAAATGAACTCCCAGACTCCTGCACATGAAGAAAAATTGACACCAAGTGGATTACCTCTGGTCATTCGTTGAAAGTTCATTGCTGTGAGGTCTAACACTGCTAAAAAATACTGTAACATGATGCTTTAAAACTGCTCATTTTGTTCCCATTAATAACAGTTGTAATCACGTCAATAGGCCCTCTGCAAACGACATCTTTTGGTATGACTAAGTTTTATTTTTGGGGTCATTCACTCCAGAAAAACTTTTAACATTTGTGTATCGTGATATTTTTACCTGTGAATTCCAGAGCATTGGATGCAAAGGGTGATGCCGAGATTGATGCTGGCCCAGCGTGGATCTGGCTGGCCGCAGTCACAGCAACAAACGTTGCCCGGGATGGCGATGACTTTCTGCAGGGCGCTCTCCCCTTTTAGCGATTTCTCCTTGGGTTCCCCACCCGAGTCTAAGCTCCCCGTTGATGTGGAAGATTTCCTGTCCAGCTTCTGTGGCGGTCACACAGCAAAGAAACAGCTTTTTTTTAGTTTGTATTTGTTGAAACGGTCCTCGCCGAATCATGACACTTCAAAATTGTTAGTACACAAATGAACACACAATTAGGCAAATATCACACGCTAATATGACAATATTATTAAATTTGAGAAATGCAGAGGAGTCAATAAAATGTGTTGTTGATATTATTCCAACATATTTTCCATTACACCCAACGTCAGCCGTATGCATTTTTTTTTTAAATTAATCTTCCATCCAAACAGTTCGCCTTGTGTGTGTGTGTGTGTGTGTGTGTGTGTGTGTGTGTGTGTGTGTGTGTGTGTGTGTGTGTGTGTGTGTGTGTGTGTGCTACCTCAGCGTCATCTCCCTTGTCGCGGAAGGCAGTGGCGATGCTGTTCTGGACAGCTTTGATCCACGCCTGTCGCAACTTCTCAGAGTCTGCTTGCATCATGCAGCTCCTGTTGGGAAAACAAGAGACGCACAACTACTCCCTGCTTCGTGTGTGTGGCTCTTGTCTTGTGGTAGGGTGTTGGTACATTACTACTTTTCTATATTCCTGTGCTTGTTATCATTGACAAACTAACTACCAGTTGTTGTGCCTCACCACTTAATGTGGCAGTGCTGTCTTTGTGTGCAGTGCATTTTGTTGTGTGCACTTACTTTGTGGGTGACACCACCTCGAAACAAAAGCGGCGCTCCAAATCTTCACAGTGTTTGACCGTACAAAGCCTCAGGTCTTCCACGACCACCGTCGGGTTGTCCTGGGGTGACATCAAAAGCGGTGGGTATTTCAAAATTTTCACTTTCAGTTTATAAAGTGTGCCTGGTTGAACCCATAAAAGTCACATGCAGCCATTTGACCATTTGTCAAACTATGACCCTGATGCTATCATTCAAAAAGATCAGCGTTATTCCCCTTCACAAGAAACCTACAGTATAAGGTGAAAAATTTGACCGGTCACGCAAATAAATGGTCAGTTTGGAATGGCAGGTAACATCAACTTAGTGCTGAAACATTCCGTTATTCTCTAAAAATGAGCAACAGACATGCAAGTCTACTCAATGAGGTTGGCCCAAATGGAGTCACTTGACATACCTTGAATTTCTTCTGATAAACCAGCTGATTGTTTTGGATGGAGAACCACCGTCTGAAATGTGATCACAAGACTATTAGCATGGCAAAATCCATACTTCTCTTTGGGTTGCTCCGTTTTTAAAAACAATGGCAAATTAATTTCAATATTGTTCGCGTTACTTTGGTCCTCAAATGATCCATAATCAATGTTCACTCCCCCCCAAAAAATCAAGCCTGGTCTCACATCCCTGACTCCCAACTTGTTTATATATCCATATTCGTGTGATTTGAATTGGTCCCGTCATACCGATTCCATGTCTTGAAGGCATTGCTGGCCCTCTTAAAAAGATAACCCTCCATGGCGATGCCGTTCTCTGCATCCACGTTGTATTCCAACTTGGTGTCGTCATTAGAGAAGTCCTACACAAGACAGGGGGAATGATGAATAAAATGCAATGCAAATTAAGAAAATAAAACACAACAATAGGACATAATCAGGGGAAACACTCTGGTAGAACTGATTGCTTTTCAGGTGATGAGTGAGTCTGCACTACCAAAGACACCCAAAAGGTGTATTGAGTTGAAAGTGACCCCTTTTTGTTCGCCGACCCCAACACACAAACATCTTGTTTTGAAGTTGAAGTCGAAAATGTCATGTCTCAATTTGATCCCTTTTATTTGCCTTCATATGCACTCTTTTTCTCTCTGAGGTGTGAAACAAATATACCTTAGCCCCACATTTTTGGGGCCCAATTACACATCTGAAGACGGCATACAAGTGACCAAATTCACACGTTTCAGTCGTTGTTATTGCTTTGCAACTCATGACACAGTCAGCTGCAGTCAAACAAAAACAATTGGCTGTGTTGGCAAGGGTTCGTATGACTTCAACTACCTCAGTGCTCTATTGTTACACATTGATAAAAACCCCCGCTTCATGCGCTTCAAATGACACTGAACACTGGCATGCATGCACTGTCGGTGACTATGTGTATCCTTGAGGACTCGGTTTACATCAAGGGTAAGCGACCTGTCAACCCATCACGGCTAGGGTAAGCTACACAATTCATGGACAGAAGTAAACCTGGCCATGACATCTCCCTGAGGTTAACCACTTGGTGTGTGTATGTGTGTGTGTGTGTGTGGAGTGGGGGTGGGGGGGGTATGGAGTTGGTTTCCCATCTGCAGCGTACATACCACCTTGGAAGATTTTCTTCCTGTTGTTGCAGCAAGTACCCATAATCAGGGATTTCTGACAAAATGTGTGGTTTGAAGTGTGAGTAGTCTATATCATCGACTCTCTCAATTTATAGAGTCCACACGGTGAGTGGTGAAGTTGCTGGAACCTAGTTCCATGAAAGTAACCCATAACACGCGCAGGAGTGAATATCATGGTCCGCATGACACACAAGAGGACAACTGAGGTTTATTATTGGGTGCACAACAAAGGGCCTGAAAAGGAAGGCAAAGGGAAAAGACCTACATACATTCAATCTGTCAGCTCTTGCTTAAGATGAGAGACAAACTCTGCAGGTGGACCATCACTGAAAGGTAAAGTTGGGCTGAATGAGGAGGCTACTCAAAAAGTAACTCAAGTTTGAGCCATGTACACACAAACTAAGATGCGCACAGCACTAATTATTGAGACGAACAAAATAAAGGCATGAAGCGCAACACTGTTGCTGACTTCAATCCAATGACATGGCTTCACAACAGCATGGCAAAAACCAATGAAGCATCACAACAAAAACATGTCGCCAAATGAAGACAAGATCAGGTGGAGCGCTCGTAAATGAAAGGGCAGTCGTGGGTGCAATCGTGTACACAAACACCGCAATGCAGTCTGGGTTGGTTAGTACGGCCAAGGTGAGAAGATGAAGATGAGCGAAATGTTACATTAGAAAATGTCAATCAGGAATCAATGCGGTGATACTACGTACAGAGGATGACCTCCAAGCACAAAAGTTTGGGTGGTCTGAGTCCAACTCCGTCATCTCCTAAATGTCACACAGCAAAAAGAAAAGAAACATGTACTTCTCGGCCCAATTAAAGATTTGTAGATAGAAGAGAAAATCCAAGCTGAATGTAAGACAAAACCAAATATATCAACAGTCATGGATGCATGCAGGCTCACAATCAAATATGCACAAGGATGTACACGAATGCATACCGCAGCCCGACTCACCAAATACCAAACATAGTGGAAACGACTGAAAATCTTCATTTTTAACAATCCTGTCAAGTTTGGACAATCTTTTGCAAAACCCTCATGGGCTCAAGAAGTCTTCGGCATCGAAAGCCTTTTTTGCAGTGGAGCATCTCTATGCAGCATAGCCATTCCTGAAACAAATATAACTCCTCCTTTGGCTCTGTGTGTGTGTGTGTGTGTGTGTGTGTATCAAAAGCCTGTGCCAACCACTGCAACTGATCCTCCTCTTGCGGCCTTATGCTGTGAAGGTCACCTGTGTGCCTGTTTGTGGGTTTCTGTGTGTGTGTGTTGGAGATCCGATATTAAGGGGGACAGTGCTAAACAGCTCAGTCATCAAACATTTATATGCTAATGAGGTTAGCGGCCACACGCTCAGCCTTTCATTCAAGCTGTGGAAAGCCCTCATGAAAGCAGCCATGCTTTCTCCCCTGTGGCCATCGCGTCATGGTTGAGTAATGCACACAGTGCGAATGAATCAGAAAATAGTGGTAGCCCCTTTTAAGAACTTTTGATTATTGAAGTCTGTGGAAATGAAACAAAATCACGTGGCTAGCGATAAATATAATATATTGCAGCAGGTATGCACGAACTATTTAAAGTGGAAGTCAACTCAAAAATGTTCTTTATATTGACATGTTCTATGCGCCCCCACAAGTCGAAACACGGTATTCAGATTAATAGTGTTTTTGTGGAATATGAAGTCGGCAGCAAAACCTGTCCACCCGCTTTTGTCCATCTCAGTGGTTGGCCATTTTGCTACTTGCTGCTCACTGAAAATGGTATCATAGATGCTCATGGCTCAGATAACGAATCACGGCTCACCTGTTTTCTGAGTTTGGACACTCCAAGCTAAGCTGTGATTGGTTGTTAGTTACCTAAGCCCTGAGCAACTCTAATGTCATTTTCAGTCGACGGCTAGTGACAAAGTGGTTGCCTCCTGAGATGGATAAAAACATATTGTGTAGAACATGTTGTAAAGAAAATTTTACATTTGTAGAAGAAAATGTCCTAACGTAACACAGAAATCAATTTTGGTGATAAAATTATAAAATTATGAATTACAGAAATGTTCTGTTGATGCTTGTGGTCTACTAAGAAACAAATAGTCATTTTAGTCTATGGAAAGGGAGCCAATGTGAGGAAAAAGTTGACCAAACATTGCTTACCTGCAGAGCAGCCTGAAGCAAGAAGAAGAAGAAATTGGGAAAAAAGAGGATCGGGCATTTGGTTAGGAGGGTAGAGTCAGTGAGTGTTGGCAGACGGACAGCATTTAAAACAGGAGGACGAGGAGGAATGAGGTGTTAGGGTACCAACATGACCTTGCAGAAGCAGAAAGAGGGGACATGCAAACAACACGTCATTCCTAACTGGGCACATTTCATTGATGGCGCAATTATTTGACTGCTGTTTCGGTTACTAAAGTCTATAGTTGAATGAAATCACAGTGCCTCGTTTGACACAAATCTGTACCTTTTGCTGGATGGTGGAGTGTTTTTGCTCCATGTCCCGCTTCTCTTTGGCAGCATCCACAACCAACTGGTCCAACTGCAAAGGACAACAAACAGATTAGTCAGGCATGCTAAACCACCTGGTCACACTCTAAAAACAAACAATGCAAGATCTCACAAATATGTAAAAGATATTTTTCACAGCTAATTTCCTAATGCTCAATACAAAACAGCTGAAAATAATTGCAATGGAAAACAGACGCTTCATATCCCATTGAGATTCTTCAGATTTGAATATGAACTAGATAGGAGAATCCCTCTTCGACAAACAAAACCGACCCTTCAGCAATGGAGTCATCTTGTGTGAAATCAGGTGGGAAATGAATGATTCTCGTCAACCCTGCCTGTCGACATCATTTCACAGAAAGAAACAAATGTCTGCTTTCATAGAGAATGCCACAAATGTGCCAGTTTGCCTCAAGGCGTTGATGTTCAAGTCTATTCATAATTTGTTGCCACAATGCGACCTAAATCAGAAGGCAAGACAAAAAAAAAAAAATCCTTCTCTATTGACCGGTCAATAAGGGGGCAAAATTAACAAGAGGTGAAAAGGTGAAATGTGAGACATACGTATTGTTTGACAGCGGTCACCAATATCTTGTTTCTTTCACATAAATGCTGACACAAAAATATTTTCTTTCATTTACAATGTTTTTTGTTTATCGTTCAGAGGTTTTAGATGAACATAAAAATAACTTTTTGGCAAACAGTCCACTTTACAAACATAGGAGATAGGACAACCATTTCCCTCAGGAAGGTCATCCGAAAGTTAGACACTTAAAAGGGAAAGTCAAAATTGGGCTTTACAATAATATGTTCTATGCTTGCCCGCTAGTCTAAACACAGAATTCTGATTATTAGGTTTGTGGAATATGAACTGGCAGCAAAATCAACCCATTTTTATTTGGGTACAACTCAGGAAACAGGTGAGCCGTGCCTGGCCGTTTCAGAGTCATTTACAGTCGACAGCGAGTGGCAAAATGTGACCGCCCCTGCGATGGAAACAAACAGATGGATTATACAGTTTAAATTCTTTTTCCACAAATGCATCAGAATACCATTTGTAGACTGGTTGGGGGAGCATAGAATATATTTTTGTGAAGAGCATTTTTTGAGTTGACCTGACCCCTTTTAATATGACAAAGCCATGATATAATGACATACAGTGTTGTTCATTTGGTGGAAGATATTAAATACTAGGAGCTTTAAAAAAAATGAAAAGAAAAAAAGATGCTTTGTTTTTGGGGGAGATTAGCCTTTTGCTTTGTTTGGGTAGGAAATGGGTGGATGGCAGAGCAGCAGTATGATAGCATCAGATGGGAAATATTTTCCTACTGTCACAACCATAACAACAAGTCCAGTCCAGTCTAGATTGTCTATCTACATACATTTCATTCAAATGTGTTTGAGGCTCCTTCCATAGTTTGAGAGAGTGACTTGCCGAAAAAGTCCAATATTTTATGGTTGCAAACGAACCATTCTCATAATGACAACGCTGAATTCAACCACTATGCCACCATCTGTACATACAAGTATTACTGCTTTGGCCATAGTAAGACGCCAGATAGATGCAATCATGCCGTATCTTCCCCCATCCACAATAACATAAATAAAATTAACCGTACCACTTTTTTGGTTTGTACTGTAATTTTCCTGCTCTTAGTCATCATACATAGACAACAGACCTGTTGACAGCTCCTCCACACCTCCCTGCACAGCCGCTCCACTTTTTTCAGCTTCATGATGGAAGAAGAGTTAATCGTCGTATCCTTGCTTCACTGTTTAGATGCTGATTCTCCCCCGCTTGTCACTTTTACGCAGATCGCAGCTTTCCAGATTCACTCAGCGGGGTTACACTCCATGGTCGAGTTGTTCCTCTCCCAATTTTCCTCTTCTGTCCTTTGACTGTCGAAGCCACGTGTTTCCATATGTGCCTCTTCCTTCTGTGTCCATCACTGTGGAAGATTATACTCCGCCTCTCATCCTGTCCTAAATATGTCTCAACAAAAGCTTCTATTTGCCTGATACAGTTCTCTCTTGTGAAGGATGGTTCCAATTTCAGCACATGAGAGCTAAAAAAACACACTTGTCTCACCGCTCCAGTTCAGAGGAATACTGTTTGAACTCTTCAGAATTCCCTCACAAGTAAGCCTTCGCTCTCATTCCCACAAAAACACTCTTTTGTCCGTGCTTCTGTTAACAAATGCACTGCTTCATTCTTCTCCAACTCCCCTACTTAAAAAAAAGACATTTCATTTAGATTTTTCTTTTCCTGATGCAGCCTCAGAACCATCCGCTAACAATCCATAAAACTTCAATAGGATCCTTGGGTTTCTACGCCGCATTCTCTCAGCTGTGTCAAAACTCTAATGGGACTGACGGTGGGAAAATACATCTCAAGCCTTCTAGCTGCCTCCTTCCTCATTCTACTGATATCACCATCTCAAAGTCACAAATGGGCTAAGAGGGAGGGCTGTTTATCATAGGATGTGCACAGATTCACTTCACAGAGAACAATGTATTCAAATAATGCCACTACAAACAAGGACTGCATGTTTTCAAGAACCCAAATACAGTCTCCGTCTCAGAGACAAATCCAAATGAGTCTATGAACAGAAATGGCATTATAATCATACTACGCTTCCCCCTCCCCCAAAAAACATCAGAATGAATGTTGATCCACCGCAGGGAAATGGAATGTAAACATTTTTTACAGTGAGTCTGCTGCTTCACTCATGATAACTCCAAGTTTGCATGTGATCTGTTGTACACACTGCTGATGTACCGGTACCCGTTTTAAGTATAAGAATAAGAATATAACATTAAACTTGCAAGTCTACTTCCGCACCTCTGTGGACAACAATATAAGCCATGTTGCTATTTCCATCCATTGCTATCCCCAGTAATTAATATACAGCTGAGGCGGCAGAACAATTTGTGGCACGGTAGGGGTGCACAGTGCTCAGGGGTGAACATCCAAAAAAGAGGGCAACCAAGCTCAAAAATGAAATTCATCTCACTTTAATGTAACTATGCTACTGATAAGCAACCAATGCTGAGATAGGCATTATCGCACCATAAGGGTTGTGAAAACATACGTGATGAAAGGAGCAAAATATGGTTTGGCAGTGTCTTCCCTTGCCTCTGGAGCTAAGTATATTTGTACGTAAGGCGCACGAGTATTGTATGTACCACATGTACCGGTACATATGCCTGTGAATTTGTGTGTGAATTTCTTGCATGCTGTACCTGTCCTCCAAGCTGTTTCATTAGAGGCTGTAACTCACTGAAGAGGTCATAGCCTTGGTGGAAAAAAGTCAGGTGGGCATACATGAAGGACAGCATCTGTGGTGGGGGCAGTCATTATCCATTGAGCAAAACAAGCGGAGTCTCTCTGGATCGTGAAACGGTTGAGGGTCCTGTACTCACAGATTTGAGGATTTCCGATCTTCTCTTGGACTGTAGCACGTTAATCTGCAAAAATAAAATAAAACCATAAAGATTGAGCCGATATTGAGTGGTGATGGAGGCCACAATAAGGTTAACACAAATGTTTTTTATACTGACACCAGGGGGAGCTCTGTATGACGGCAGATGATACTGACGGCACAAGCTGCTGCCAATTTTTGCCTCAAGCCTTGTCTAGGCTTCACTGCCTATCTGCTTTCCTAAGATGTATGTATCGTTAAATGGCCGTGCCAAGCCACATAAGCATAATGGTACCGAGTAGATAATTGAAGTGCGATTATTGCTTCATTACTTGATATTGTTTGTAAGTCTTCTCCAAACTCAGTCTGATATCCAAATAACAGCTGCAAGTGGACTGCAACTTGAAAAGATATGAACATCCTTCACTAATTTATTGGTGCGGCAAGCTTCCTGTGCGCTGCACACTCTCTCTACTGCATGTTTACGGCATCAAAGGAATTAAAGTACTTCTTCCTATTGTATGACACTCACTTCAGCTTGAGTGGCGTCTCCAAATGTTTACCAAGGTTTTTGGTTAAAAAAAAAAGTCTCATAAGTCAAGCAATACATGGAGCTCAAAGCATCATCGTGGGCGTTTGGAAATCTTGTTAGCTCAGTGAGAAGCTAAGGGTTAAATGTACGGTACTCTCCATTTGGCCTCTTTGTGTGTGTGATGAAAACTATAGAACAAGAAATGAAACTTATCCATGACATTGGACATTAATGAATGTGGTTTGGAAATTTTCAAATTAGTCATTAGTATCGCATGCTTCATTTCAGGGTTATGAAGTTTCGATACCTGCAAATTAGTAGAGATTGGTATTCCGGACCAATTTGCACAACAGAAAAATGTCAAACGCAGCAGGCTCACAGCACCTCTCTTCCTCCATCTTGGATGTCACTTTTCAATGTGCAAACATATTAACACTCAATGCCACAAAAAGAGCATAAAAGCAACATTTCAAGTCTTAACTGTTTCCTACAAGATCCAGAAGCGGAATTTTTCTTTCTGCTGCGACAGCAGCTTGCCAGATAAATTTCCAACATTCAGACACAATGGCAAGAAAACCAGTCAGAGCTAAACTTCATCTTCGAAGCTAAATCGTGGAATGAACCAAAGGAGCTCATTACAGGAATGTATTTTCCACATCTGATTTATTTATTTTATTTTTTAGGTTTGGATTCTTGCCTCCGAGGCTTTTTGGGTAAGTGTGACATATGCAATAATTTTACTTGGAATGTGGCTGTGAGGCTTTCCGGGTGTTGTACTCATTCTATTGCTCCCTTCCTCTTTTACCTATTCTTCACTATTTTTACGCAAGTATAGGAATAATTGGATGCATGTATGCATCCCCATGCCATATTTTAAGCATTATTTCTCACTAGTAATAGTCCAAACTACAACATCAGCGAAATGAATCCCCATCATGCGGTAGAGTGCATTATTTCGTTTTTAGTGGGATCAAACACATCTGAGGCTCATTCTTCCGTGTCCTAAAATCAGCATGTTAAACCCTGACTCAGCACATTAAGCTTTCAGCTCAAATTTATGACTGCTTGTACTGCATTTTTGTAACGTCTGGTTAAGGAGATATGCATTCCTCGATTTAATTGTGTCCTTTTGAAAAAAAATCTCCTCAGAGACCTTAAAAAATATATATTATTATTAAATTAACTGAAATTGTGTAATATGATTATTTAATTAACTGGAAGAAAAACTTAAAAACAACGGACAAATAGCCAGTACATTTTAAAACTATATGCTGGCATATTGCTTTCAACACAACCAGTGAAATACGATTGAAACGACACTATTCCATTTCAGAGAAAACGATGTTAACAAATAATTTCGATTGTAGATGAATTAACATGCCACTGTACCTGCAAAACATAGTCGAGAACGATGTGTCGGAAGCACTTGCGCGTGGCGGTAAGGATGTTGGTAGCCTCTTCCACTTCGTGCTGCTTGTTGCGGGGAGCCTGGGCATTTTTGATCAGCGCTGCATCCTTTTCTTCACTCACCTTGTCAAACTGCTTCTTGGCTTCTTTAAATTTACGTAGGTCACTGGCAATTGGATCGGGTGGAAAGACGGGTAGAGTTTTAGGTGGTTTTGCCAACGTGTCGAAAAACAATGGCAAGTGAAAGTAAAACTTGAAAAGAAGCCAAGTTGTCATTGATTTTAACCTGACGGTTAAACAGATTTAAAATTCACAAAGAGACCATGCAGTCTTTCATGAGGCTAATGAAGCTGCATGTCTAAGAATGTCTGCAGTGCACACACTTTAAACATTCTCATGTCTCACCTTTGCTTTCTCATGTCTTTGGGTTTAGAGAGATTAAGTCATATTTGAATCCTGTAAGGCAGTGGGTAATTATGGAGAAACGCACTTCCCTGCTCTATCGGAGTAGGCATGTGACTACTGATGTGGGTGTTAAGTCCTGGTGAGCCAGGGGCAAAAAAAAGGCTAATTCCTAAAAATCTAATTAATCTGGGTTAAAATCTCCTGCTTCTTAAAAGTACAAACCCATCTGGAGTGCTATATTTGGAAATAAGTCTCAGTAGAAAAACACTTAAGGTAAATAATTTTGTACCCATCACCCACTCTAAAAGTATACTTTCTGACCTCTCATATTATTTCCGACTTGGCTGCAGAATGCAAAATAATTGATCGACATTTCTGACATAAATGATCATTCTTTTAATACTCACTCTTTTACAAATGTTTGAAGCTGGGTCTTGATTGATCTCTGGGCCTGATCGAATAGTATCTACACAGTAAAAGATCATTTCATTGACATGAACAACGGTTGCATTAAACAGTTCTCTAAGTGAGTCCCGAAGAGCAAAGTATGCATTTATTTGGCAGGTGACAAGATGCTTGGCAAGTCATGGTGCTCCGATCATAAAACCCTGATCGGAACACTGCTATTGGCAAGTCATTTGCACTTCTGTATGACTTATAAAACATTTTTGTGCATTGTGACACACAAGCACGTCACTGTTATTATGGATTCTATGCAATTTGGAAAGTAGAGAGGACAATACGAGCAGTGTGGCTAGTAGATGCTACCACTGTCAAACAGAGCACTGTTTGAGATCATGTGCTTTAAAAAGATCGCTGAGTGGCAACAAACACTCATGAGAATCAGCTGACGTGACCGGCGTTTCCCCAACAGACTCACACTCATCCTCAACTGTTAATCAATTTAGAAGAACAGACTTAAAGAACCGGGACAGTTCTGGGACTATTTGAAAATATACTGTGTTGAATAATAGTGGTGGCACAGTGGACAACTGGCTAGCATGTCGGCCTCGCAGAGCAGAGGTGCAGGATTCGATTCCGGCTCCGGCCTTCCTGTGTGGAGTTTGCATGCTCGTCTGCGTGGGTTTTCTCCGTGTACTCCGGTTTCCTCCCACATTCCAAAAACATGCATGGCAGGTTAATGGAACACTCTAAATTGTCCCTAGGTGTGATTGTGAGAGCGGGTGATTGTTCGTCCAAGTGTGCTCGGTGATTGGCTGGCAGTTCAGGGTGTACCCTCGTGAGGAAAAGCAGATGGATGAATGGATCATGGCTGATTATCCATTTCTAGAATGTGCTGAAGTCTTGACATGCCCATGAAAATCTGATGCAGTTTCAAACTGTGAGACCAGATGCGTTTTGTCTTCAGCCAGCTGTCAACAGGGAATTCTAACACATCCCGTTTCACATGGATTAACCTACCGTATGATAGTTGATCATCTCTTGAAGGCTTTCTGCAAACTTGGAAAGACTGGACTGTGGAGAGAAAAGAGAGACAAACGTCAGTATAAAATAAGTCAGTAAAAGATGACATAAAAAGCAGGAATACATTGGCAATTCTGAAACATCGCTATGGCTCAATCAAATGCAAACTTCATCATATTACATGACTCACAGAGTCTGTGTATGTATGTATATATATACAGTATATATATATATATATATATATATATATATATATATATATATGTGTGTGTGTGTGTGTGTATTTTTATATATATACACACACATACAAACACCTACACATCCCTTTCCAAATGCAAGGTTTTTGTGATGTAAAAAAATGATACCAAAATAAAACATTAAATTTTTTTCTAGCATTAATGTGACCTACAATTGAATTGAAGAAAAATATCAAGGGGAAGTAAAATAACTGAAATGTGGTTGTACGCCCTCTTATAACTTGTCTGTGTTTAAAATTTACAAATCACAATCAACGTCATGTTAAATGAAAGTAAGCACACACCTGCCAACATTCAAAGTGGCTCCAATTATTAACGTGAAATAATTGTACTATGAGGTGTTGCCGACTTCGCTTTTGCTTCTAGCAGAAGCCTACAGGTTTCGTGCTAAGGCATGCAGCTATTTTGAACGGTTCATAATTCCTTCCACAGCCCCAAAGCACGACAGTGGCACCCCCAGGCATCACTGCAGGTAAAGTGTTCTTTTGGTGATGAGCAGTACTCTCTGTGCCAAACTTACCTTACCTTTTGGAATCATAGCCTCGTAGCTCAACCTTGATTTAATTTCTAACACGTGACTGAAACGTGACTGGGTAATTCCGAAGTTAGAACACAAAAGAGGCATGAGTCAGATTTGTATTCACCTCGATGACTTCATCTTTGGTAGATTGCAGGGCAAGCTCCCGGATCCCGTTGACAAACTGTTTGTTGGCAGCATTGTAAGCTTTCCCAGCATCTATCATCCCGATACACAACTTCACCAGCTAAAGAAAGATAACATCGACAAAGCATGAACATTTTTGAACAATAATAATGTGGTGTCAAGTATGAGTCCAAAACATTGTTAGCGTCTTCTTAATAAAAAGGAACTTGTTTTGTTTCCCTTCTGAGTCACTTGGGGGGGAACAGAGATAATTTCAGGTTATGTAAACGTAAACACAGCTTGGTTATACATCATTCTCTCCCACAGAGATATCTGAGCCAAAATGAAGCAAACAAAAATAAGCCACTTCAACTGTCAAGATCTGAAAGAAACAATCATTCATCCATTTTATGTGCCAATTAACAGCTTGCTTTGTTCTTATATTAACATAAGATGCATGAAATTGCTATATAATGTTATGACTTTTGTCTTTCTCTTTGTTGGGTTCATCCATCCATTTTTAACTGTTTAAGGGTCAAGGAGAGCTGCAGCCTGTCCAAGGTGACTGTGAGTGAGAGGCGGAGTACACTGCCCGATATTTGAATGTAGTCCTGCAAAGTTTTGCAAACTCTCCTCCTCGCTCAACTCCTTCTGCCAACTACAAGCTATTGTATTTCAAAGAACAGACTCAGATCTGACTGACTGTGTAGGGAGTTGTACATTTTCCGCAAGCCCTTAGTTACAACTTCTTGTGTACTAGTCCATGGAACACGATTGTAGAGTCCCTTAGTCAAAGCAAGTTGATAAGAACTGTTAAAATAATGGGAGGAGCTCTGCAAGCATTCAATACATTGTCATTAATAGGACGCATACACAATGAAAGCAACTGCGTGAACACATAAGAGAAGGGGTTAAAAATAAACAGAATAGTTAACAGGGAGAAAATGTAAGTGCCTTGGGGGAATTTACGAACAATTATGGGAATGTAATCCTTTTTTATTGTCTTGTTTTATTACGACATGTGTATGTGTAGCTGTTTCAAATCTCCGCCCTTCAACTTACACACACACACACACACACACACAAGCGAGTACTAACAGACACTCCCACTCTCCAGTCAATCCTTCCTCTTTATAGCAAGAAGGGAAGTGAAGGCTGCACTGAGTCACAGAGGTGGAGTTTTGAGGAGGGGAGGAAGAGGAGGGTGAGGACACGATTAAGTCCAGGAACAATGAACATGAATAGTTTAGGCCCAAGGTCTTTCCCTCACTGAGTAAACATAGGCTCTGCTCTGCTTGGAGAACAGATTAAGTTGCTAAAAACCGTATGGGGATGACACAAAACCACTCAATATGGAGAATTAGAGCCAAACTGAAAAGGTTAAAAAAAATAATAAAAAAAAAAGTAAAATGACAAGTGTGGTTATTACAATGGCGTTGATTAAAACAAAAGAAGTCATTTTTGGGGGGAAAATTGCTCTTCAAAAACTGTTTTTCCTTTGTTCTCATGTGTTATGTGCTCCCCTATTTTCTGGATTTCAAGCTAAAAGACTGAAGGAATGTGCAGTTGCACAGTCATTTGATAGTTTGGGATTTCTTATGTTCAGGCACGTATTTTTTGTATACAAAATACTTTTTACATTCAAAGAATTGATGAAAATATTCAAGAACCCTTGGTGATACTCACTTTGTCGAGTTTCGATTCCAACTCACACACATCCCCCTCCACGTCCTCTATGGTCGCTCTGCAGAGGGGAAATACAAGATTTGAAAAGAAATGTTGGTTTGGCTCACCACTTACTGATCAGCTGTGATAGATTGGGACTTAATAGAAATGTTAAACATTGCAATGTGAAAAACATTACGTGAGAGACTGTAATATACTACTTTTGTTTTAGTTCACTTTTCTATCATCGGGTTATGTTGACGTGCATTATTTGTACTCCTCGGTGTACTGCATTGCTTTTAAGAATTGCATGAAGTCAGTGATGGTCCTCTCAATGACAAAAGCAGTATTTGGGTGCTTGAGTGAAATTGGGCAGATTAAGAGCAACAAACTACCAGTACTGTAACAGCAGTGGAACATTTGCCAAACTCCCTGCAGCGGTTGTTTGTCCCTTTGAGTCACAGCAAAAACCGCTAACATCATCTCTGGCATCGTGTCAGAGCACCCTAGGGAATCTCATCTTGTGATCTGCTTTTAATAAAGAAACCTTGGACATGCAGCTTTCAGAAAGAAAAAAAACAATACAGTTAAGTACACAAAGCATAGTGCCCAACTGCATTGAAAGTGTTGCATTTCCCAAGCGATCATTCAAATCAATTTAGTCAAAAAAATGACTTATTCAACAAGACTACCGGTACTCCTCTCTACAAAAATCCTTCTGCAGTTGACACATACTAAATGTCAGCACTTTGGGGCCAAAACATGCTGCGGCCATTGTTCGACCAAGGACAACATGACAATTACCTCAAAGCTTGTGAATGTACTGCGACCCAGGAATGTAGGCAAAACAGCTAGCACATGTATTTAATGTGGAAAAACATGCACCGGCAGCATGTGAAGCCGAGGTCTGCAGAGATTCCCAACCATACCTATTGCACCCGTCAAAACTTGCAAATAAATTCATTTGGCTGATTATGTTACATCATTACTTGCAAATATTAAGAAGCACTGTAGCTCTAGCTATTATTAACCAATACATAGAACATTTTTATACTACATTAATCAAAAGAAAAGTAGACATCAAGGACAAAAACGTGTTTTAATAGGTAACATTCTTGACAAGATATGGGCATATGACTACATTTCCTTGACTTTAAGTAATTACAGGGTAAATTTAAAAATACAATACAATACATATTTATTTAGATATCAATGGAATGTTTTGTGCCATGGGATAAGAAAACTCCAGATGTGGTGAATGCCATTGATGAGCGAAATAACGCTGCTCAGAGCTGTTATGCCATCGTGGAGATTTGGGTGCAGGGCTCGAGATTAACTATTTTCACTGGTTGCACCCCCCCCCCCCCCCCCACACCCCTTTGGAGCATCAGCGCAAAAGTTAGTCGCAACCAAAATTTGGAGTTCATCACATTCAACACCATAGTTTCAATGTCAGTTTTGTTCTTAGCCATATCTGACTGCAGCGCACGCATCTCCAAATCCAGGCACTCGAATATCTGGACCACGGCCAACCAGGGTGACCACACCCTTCACTTTTTCCTGATTGGTTCAGACCACGCTGTGCTTTCAGAGTCACAAAGACTTTCTACCAAAACATCAAAAGGCTGCTCATGCCAGGTACAACTTCTTATTTGTTTTAGCGTTTGTTGTTTTTTTTTACTGTTGAGAAATTGGTCTCAATCTAGATCGAGCCATGGGGTCGATGTCGATCAACTCCCCATAGCTGACGTTATTTATTGTTATGCTTTAGGCTGCAAGTAGTAAGCAATTGAGACTGGATCAACAGTATCTCTGGTGTGTACTACTTGTTTCCTTTTCCTTCAGAAAAGGATAACTCAACAGCCACTTCCACATAATTCTAAGCGATCAGTTATGCCCACTTCCATTGGGGACTCTGAGTCGAACAGACCAGTAGTCATCCAGTCTATGCACTAAACTTACCACTGTGCAATGACTGTTACAGTCCCTTCTAAAAGTATTGAAATAGAGAGAAAAATCTGTTCTTTCAGAAGTGTCTATCAAACTGGTCACCCTTTGCATTAATTAGACAAGCTTTCAAAAAGGTTGGTGACATGGAGCCTAATTCTTCATGCCAGTGAATTCAACAAAGACCCACCCGTAGCAGAGAAAACGCAATATACTTAAGAGTCTTCTTAGATGCCAAGACTAAGACAAAAGGTGGTCAATCAACGTCTTTATTTGCACAGATTTAGGACCCGGCTTCAGAGCTGTGACCTTGAAACATGTTTAGGTAACCAAATGAGCAAAGGAAGAAAGAGACGCTACACACCGTGCGCGGCTCTAAGTTGACTATTTTTAAAAATCTGCTAAACGGATGCTCTTTAGAGAGGGACAGAGACAATTCATAAAGGTAATCATGTTTTCCTATGTCTGTCCATGTAGTTGTGTGTTATGTAATAGAGGCATGAACGGTGTCATCCAACATCATAATCTCCCTTTCGGGCTCATGGTTCTTTGCAAATCCAATTTTATTTTCATTTTCAGTGTTATTTGGGTCCTCTAAGGACGGTGAAACCTCTTTAACGCAGAGATCATGTAGAAGCATCAGAAGGTACACATTTACATTTTAAATACAACCCATCAAAGGTGAGAAATGTCATATTCAAATTTCATACAGCAACACGATATCTCAATAATCAGTCAACGCCCGATGTCATAAATGAAATACTTTGTTGGACACCACTAATTGCGTTCAACACAACTGGGAAAAGAAATACACTAAGGGTTGGTTTTTACAGGCAGTGTAAAATGACCTTTAGTGAACTTGGTAATAGTGAGATACACTGGGAGGGATTGCAGAGGACACACTCGACTCAAGACAAAATATAACACCACTCAAGTCAGATGTAATTAATATATTTTATAGCTTTTGACCATATAACATCATGTCATCAAATATATATTAAATATTTATCAACATTGAAGAGGGGCCGGTAGGGATATGTATATATTTTTTTACATTTATTCACAAACATCTGCTTATCACAGCTTTATAAAGTGGCATCAATATGCTTGCATCTGTAGAGAGCCCACATGCAGCTGTGAAGAAGGGCGAGTGATGCAGGTATTTTGCTTTAAGTGCAAAACACTTTTGGCAAAACATCTGACGTCTGGCTCCAAAACAGCCCCCCAAAAAAGTTTAATGAGAGCTGCCGCAAGGCACACAATTGCATGCGACTTTGTTCTAATTTCATCACAATGAACTGAATTCAGTTTTGTGATATGATATGTGAGGTTACGTTTCCATTTTGGGAATATCATAGGTGAACCTGACACAAAAAGCCAGCCGCAGGTTAGTGTACGCACACTACACAGAACACAGTCTTCTGTCTATGACACTTGAACTTTTCTAAAGTCCAAGACAAAACAAATGTGAAAACCAAGACATCGTGGTGAAAAAGCTGGCTAGTGAGGTTGACGCTAGCTCTAGATAAAGACTGAGATGTGGTTTGATGTAGTCTACAGCCCATCGAAAGGAAAAAAGCCAGCTTTGCAAACCACATGAGCAAGGAAAAGGCCAATTCAGCATTCAGGGAACGTTGAGGTCCCTATTCTTACTGACGAGGTATTTCCTCACAAGGATGGTCCATCTTAAAACTGAGATATTTACACAATTGAGAAAAAAAAGCTATGACATTATTTTAAAAAATGTGTGAGTCTCATTCTGACTGTTACTTTCAATGAAGCATGATTTTGCAGTTTCCAACAATACTATTTAAAATGGAAACCAGACCACCCCAAAGGCAGGTAGAATGAGACAAAAACAAAAATGTTTATTTCAATATAAAAGGGACGGACTGCAAAAGAGAAAGCAATATACTCCGTGTTGCTTGTTTATGGATGATGTTGGAATTTTGTCTTGATAAGTGTCAATTGTATCACTTTTGTTTAATTCATTGGCGACTTCCATGCTACAAATGCATATCCACATTTTAGATTTTTATGGGATGTATGGGCTTTTATAAGTGTCCTGCCTAGTTAATTTTGTCCTATTCAATCTAGAACAAAAACAAGATACAAAAATGAATTATTTATATTTGCTAGGTGGAGAATAAAAATGAGCCCTGTACTTAGCTTTCTGCTGCCATGTTTTGAGCACCAAAGTTTGTCGGGCAGCCAGTAAAATCGAGTAAGCCTCTTGGGTTACGGCTAACTCAAGAGGCTGCCCTGCGATGCCCAATCAGTATCAAGTAAAGTAACAGGCATGAGTCTTGGAACACAACAAGGCCAAAGCCCATCTTCCAAGACCGTAGCTCCCCTGAAAAGAGAGACCTACTGATTCTTCTCCCCTCATTGAAAGTGCTTCTGCTATAAGAGGCTGTCAGGAGGTCAGGCTGTCATATGCACTCTGCTTGCAAAATGAGCTAGAAAAACAGGTTGTGTCAATACATACATACAATACAATTACCACAGTCACCAAAGTTGGCTCTTTAAGCGACCAAGTCAAAACATGAAGAGTCCTTTCGGGTTGTGGACTCGAAGTCAGGTGACCTGCATCCAGGCAAGGGAAAACATTTATTTGTGTATTTTCACTACTTGCAGCAGGGCTCGTCTCCCCGCCTGAGAATAGGGGAGGTTCGTAATATACCGTCAATGCTGATTGGTGAAAGGAACTCCAGAGTATTACAGTGACAGAGCCTGTTGAAAAAAATAAACAACTCAGTAAAAATAACCTCAACACTATAACTTGGTTATCATGGACAGATATGTGGGGAATGGGGTGAGCGCATTGCTATGACGAGGATCCTGTAATTGTTTGAAAGTGGAGCAGCGATTCTTTGGAGAGGCGTCCTGCTGCTGTCGAACACACCAATGGAGGCTCGAGCAACATCAACAAAATAAAATTATGATTTAACAAGGCGGATCAACTCATGTTGATGTAGTATTATATTTGCTTTTAAAGGAGGATGAGCATTTCAAGCAGTCTGATGACACTGTAGGCGATACTGTCGGCACGTGTTTCCTTAAAGGTGTGTCGGTCACGACAGTTAATCACCATTACAAGTGCCAATTAAAAGGCAAATGGGCCGCAGAGTAATTCAATCACACAATAACAGGGCCAGCATGTAAACAAGCACACAGCTCGCTTCCCAAAAGACGTCCAGCGATGGCAATGTGAGCAATGCTCGCCAGGTGCAGGTTAGAGTGCCTGTGATCTGCTGACTCGACAGATATCAGTGTCTCAGTGCAAAGCAGGAAGGTTTGACCAATTCCTTCACACAACAGAACCCATCCTCATTCCAAATAGGCACCACAGATATGCAACGAGCAATCAAGAACAAAGTGAATGAAGGAAGTGGCTGCTAATTAGTTTCCACTTAAACTTCAGTTTCCTTTCTGTAGTCGTCATGCTTATATTGTGCTCTAATTGTTGGAAAAACACTTGTTCAGGTGTGAGCTAAATGTCAAATCGGATTAGGAAACACATTAAACTATTAACTACACACAAGACATTACGAATTGTGTGATATTTAAATTCTCCACTGGAAGCACACTCTCACAGGACACTACATTAGGTACAGTTGGTCAACTGACACGGTTACACTTCTTATAAGTATAAGAAATATTCAAAGAGCTCTTTGCTTACTAAGTAGAATCGGTAAGTAGTACTACTGGGGTAGGAGCGGTGTATGCCAGGGCCACAGTATTCCTCAATTAATAAATTAGTTAATATTAAAACTTAATAACACTTTTTAAACAGTAACATTTAATGACAAATGAGAAGAGCATAATTAAAATTGGAAAGCTCATCCAATGTTGTAATATTAACGATCACACTACTGATTTCACAATATTTTGATCACCCTCCCCCACCCCCTCCAATGAAAAGAAAAATCTAATGAAAATGCCATATTTGGAAACGTGGAAAAAGTGGCTGTTTCAACACAACACTTAATACATTTTAATAAAACATTTTAAATGTTTGACAATTTACCATTGATAAATTAATACGCTAATCCACATGTAAATATCAAACAGTAATTCTGCGGAAGAAGGTTTGATCCTCATTATCGTCAGGAGAGTCAAGCATGGATAGTATTGCCTGCTATGTGCATGTCATAAATTTGTCAACTTAGGATGGCAAAAATAAAAATAAAGCATGGTTTATGAACATAGACAGCTCCAGGGTCAAATGAGGATGAGTCCAAAAATACAAAAAAAAAAATAATTAGTATTGTGCCAAAACTACCACTTGAAAACAAGCCTTTCTCTTTGGGGGCTCCATATTCTCTGGCGCAAAGTCATAAGCAAACACTAAAATGGAAACAGATTTTGAGCGAATGAAAGCTGCTCCACTTTACTGGTATATGGATGATGTTTTCATCCATTCTCTTCTGCTTTGTCCTCCTCTATGGCCAAAAACAAGCTGTTGTGTGGGGAGGGGTGGAAAAAAAATGGGTGAAACATGGTATGAATGGAAAACTGTCCGTAAATAATCTGTGCCTCATCCGAATACGTGATAAAACAGCGGTAGCGAGATGAAAACCAAGTGATGACTTTACTAATCGGGCTAAAGGTCACCAAAGTCATGGATGAATGTGGCCATGACTGCACAGCATTCTGTGAAAAACATTACGATGACATTGAAGTTACAGGCTGGATAGTGTTCTCAACTTCACATCAGCGTCAACAATGGCATTAGCATTAATGAGAACCAAAAGACATTTACCGTATTTTCCGCACTAAATGGCGCACCTAAAATCCTCCCATTTTCTTAACTCATTCACTCCCAAAGACGTTTTTAAATGTCTTTTCAGACTTGGTCAAGAATTGGCTGGTACTGAATGAGTTAAAAGCCCACAGTGCGCCTTAAAATCCGGTCTGCCTTGTGTATAGTCATTACGTTAATATTTCGACCCCAAAATGGCTCCTTACTCGAGGCATGCTGACAACGCATAGTTCAAACTTAAGGCGATCGGTTACGCAGTTGAACATGGAAAAAGAGCAGCGGCAAGAGAGTTCAACGTTAACGAGTCAATGTTATAACTTGCTGTTGGTTAAGTGAACTGTGTCGCTGCTTTAAGTTTTACTGAGATCTGATCGTTCTGTTTGCATTTCCTTTAGCGTAGCTTCATCTAGTGGATGCATTGCAGATTGCATCTTATAATGTGGTGCGCCCAATGTAGGAAGAAAAAAAATACAAAATAGGCCATTCATTGAAGGTGCGCCTCATAATCCAGTGCGCCTTTTCGCGTGGAAAATACGGTACATGAAATGATGAGAGCGATCGAAAATACTATTGTTGTGAACGCATTTTATTGAACCAAAAGAATAATTTGTAGCTAAAAAATTCCTCTATTTTGCTCCCAGGCAATAACGTTAGTCACCCAACGCTTTCCACTTCCTCCTGGCCGAGTGAGTGACAAATGAGTGTTGTTGACTGTTGGCAGCTCAAGTTAGGCATTCTCCGTTTAGAGCCCTTGGGGATCAGTTGTTGCCATTGCATCTTGTGTTGCGATAAGTTTATTATGCATTTATATTAGCTTGGTTCAATCAAGCAACTAAAGGTGTACTGGCCATTGTGTCTATTCTTGACCAGTTGTAGAAGCATTACAATATGTTCTAACTAGTGGTGTTACCCTATTTTAAGTAAGCTGATTTACATTACCTTGTGTCAACAATTGTAGATATGCTGTTGCGTAAGCCAGCTGTACTTTGCACTAGAAACAGTGCACGTTGTCTTCTTCCTTTCTTCGTGTGACATGTTTCGAGACTTTGAACATTGGCAATTTTTTTACAGAGTCACAGCAAACTCCTGGCCTGGAACCATCGCACCAAAGTATTTCTGCAGAGGGGTGCGTGAGCCTGCATGTAGAAAAATTATGACTGCAATACCCTGAAGCTCCATTTTTTTTAAGCAAATTGAATTGTTCATCTATCGTTTGCAGCCCTTAAATTACCAGTCGTTTAATTTTTTTCTTTTTATTTTGAAAGAGAAATTTATTATGGCCACCTTTTGAATCCAGAACAGATTAAAACCGTCCTGTTTCGATGTTAGGAACACAACACAATGAAATTGGTTTTCTGGGCAGCGTAGGAGGATGTGGTTACGTGGCCCGAGCAGAGGTGCTCAGTTAGCGCCATACTTAGTGTTTTCATTGGATTGTTTTCGATGACTGCTCTCCCATTCATCCCACCAACACCATCATCAATTTGCTGGCGACACCTCCTTTGCAAGACTGACAATAATGCGTGAACCCACAGGGCGTGAACCCACAGGGAGGTGGTCAGGCATCTCAGGCAATGGTGTGAAATGAATCATCAGGACCCCAATAGCAGCAAAGATGAAGAAGGTGATGATTGACTTCAGGAAATCCAACCGCCCTCTATATCGATGGCAAGAAGGTGGAGAAGGTGGAGAGCCTCCAGTTCGTAGAGTCAACATCTCAGCAGACATCACCTGGTACACCATCTATGTCAAGCATTGCCCGCCCAACACCTGCTAATATACTTCCACCATGGAGAGCCTCCTGACCTACTGTTGCACAAGTTGCTGCGCAACAGATATATTGTGATGGACAGGAGGGAGCAGGTGGTGAAAGCAGCAGCATGGGTGACTGGATGTTAACTAACCAGCCTCAGAGACACCTCTGTTGGCAGAAAACAGCTTATACCTGCAGTTTTTATTGTTATTATGACTTTGTCGCCACCGGTTTTCAAAAATTTTAATGTGTGTCCAAATTCAGGTTAGGTCGTATCAATAGGAAGTTACGGAACTCCGTCGTAAACCAAGGACCTTTGAATGTCAATTCCTATTAAATCCACACAAAAGAGAGTATGATTAATCCACATCCTGGAAAGGATTGTTCGTACTCAACTTTACATTCAAATGTATTTACAACTGCACTTTCATACACGAACAATCGAGATGTATCAAAGGTGTCAGTGGTTTCAGTGGTAAACAATTACGGGAATGACTTCATCACTGGTTATTCATGTCAGTCTTTGGTAAACAATAAAACCCAAGTCTTTGTTACAGCTGCAGCTGTTGTGAAAGCGCTATTTAAATAAAGATGTATTGTATAAGCTGACATGGCTGCTCACCGAGTAGGTTTGAGAGATCAAATCAAACTTCACTAATGAGAGGATCAAATGGACTGCAATGATTCCGCATTTTACGTTCTTAGTGTCAAAAAAAATATTCATTAAAAGTAAATTAAATAACTGTTTTATGACAAACTTGAATCACAACAGTTCTTGACACTCCCCTAATATATACACAGTATATATATATAATTATATATACACACACACACACCCCTCGGACACCACCCAAGGGGTGAGATGAGGATTTTTTTTTTAAATTCCTCGTCCCCCCCCCCCCCCCCCTCGGGTGGTGTCCGTCCCTCATTCAGCTCGGGTCCTCTACCAGAGGCCAGGAAGCTTGAGGGTTCTGCGCAGTATCCTTGCTGTTCCCAGCACTGCACATTTCTGGACTGAGATGTCCGATGTTGTTCCCGGGATCTGTTGCAACCACTCATCTAGTTTGGGGGTCACTGCCCAGAGTGCGCCGACCACCACAGGCACGACTGTCACCTTTACCTTCCAGGCTCTCTCCAGCTCCTCTCTGAGCCCTTGGTACTTCTCGAGTTTCTCGTGTTCCTTCTTTCTGATGTTTCCATCATTTGGGACTGCTACATCCACTACAACGGCTTTCCTCTGCCCTTTATCTATGATCATGATCTGGTTGGTTCGCCATTACCATCTTGTCAGTCTGGATCTGGAAGTCCCACAGGATCTTCGCTCTGTCATTCTCCACCACCTTCGGAGGTGTTTCCCTTTTTGACCTTGGGGTTTCCAGTCCATACTCAGATGTTTTGGTAGATTATGCCAGCCACCTGGTTATGGCGTTCTATGTAGGCTTTCCCTGCCAGCATCTTACACCCTGCAGTTATGTGTTGGATCGTCTAAGGTGCCTCTTTGCACAACCTACACCTTGGGTCTTGTCTGGTGTGGTATATCTGGGCCTCAATGGCTCTGGTGCTCGGGGCCTGCTCCTGAGCAGCCAGGATGAGTGCCTCTGTGCTGTCCTTCAGGCCAGCCTTCTCTAGCCACTGATAGGACTTCTTGAGATCGGCCACTTCAGTTATGGTCCGGTGGTACATTCCGTGTAGGGGCTTGTCCTCCCTTGATGATCTCTCTTCCAGCGCCTCATCTTCTGTTCCCCATTATCTGAGCCCTTCTATGAGTACGTCATCCGTTGGAGCCTTCTCCTTGATGTATTCATGGAGCTTGGATGTTTCATCCTGGACAGTGGCCCTCACACTCGCTAGTCCCCGGCCTCCTTCCTTTCGGATTGCGTACAGTCTCAGGGTGCTGGATTTGGGATGGATCCGTCCATGCATGGTTCGGCGCTTTCGGGTCTTAACGTCCGTGGTCTGAATCTCTTCGTTTGGCCGCCTTATTATTCCTGCAGGGTATATGATCACTGGCAGGGCATAGCTGTTTATTGCCCGGGTCTTATTCTTGCCATTGAGCTGGCTTCTTAGGACTTGCCTCACTTGTAGGAGGTATTTGGCCATAGCCGCTTTCCTCGTTGCCAGTTCGAGGTTGCCATTAGCTTGTGGGATACCGAGGTACTTGTAGCTGTTCTCAATGTCTGCTATTGTTCCTTCAGGGAGTGAGACCCCTTTAGTGTGGACTACCTTTCCTCTCTTAGGTATGGTGATCTGGATGTACCTCTCGGGTATCGGCCTTTTCATCACACCTCTCTGGGCCTCGGTCAATTGACTCACATCTTTCCGAGCCGCCTTGATCTTAGCCTCCAACCATCTTTTCCATGGTGGGTCACGTATCTCATGGCTTCCATGGTTGCTCTTATAGCCAAGCATCTCAAGGATCACTGACGCTGAAGCGTATATCAGCTCATTGGTTTCCGTGATCGTTACGGTAGGGATTGCCCTCAGTGCTGCATTCACACTTTCCATGAGACTTTCAGGTGGTACTTCACATAGCCGTTGTAATCGGTTTCTAGGTTGCCCAGCTTTGATTCTCGCCATGATCTTGGCTTTCAGGTCAGTTGCTGCCTCGCTCAGCATTTCATTCATTGGGGCTGGATTCCCAATCTCATCATCTGCATTCATTGGGGCTTGCCTCCCAATCTCTGGTATGACCTCCTCCCTCTGGTCTGGCAGCCTGGGGCCCTTCACCATGGAACCTGCGTTGTACCGTATCAATTTCAAGTTGTGACAGCAGTTGCCGTTTGTGGATGTTGGAACACTGAGTTACTAGTTGTTTCGTGGTCAACCGTGACTGTGGGTTTCGAAGTAACCATTTAGCCCACATTCTCTGCATGTAACCCCTCTGACTAGGGTTGCTTGAGTAGTAGCATTCCAACAGAGCCATGTTATCGCATCTCGCCCATCTCCGGTTTGTTCCTATAGCCCATTTTTCATCAAGGTGCTCTGGTTCCACAACACCTGACGCAGACCTTGTTTGGCCGGGCGACGTCTGAGCCGGCATGTCATTCATTTTATTGTCTCTGATCATTGTATGTATTAAATCTTTCTTTATTTATTTATTATTTTATCTGTTTTTACTATTGGTCTTGGCTGTACAGTGTCCTTGAGTGTTGTGAAAGGCGCTTATAAATGTGATGTATTATTATTATTATTATTATTATTATTATTATTATTATTATTTTGAGGTAGGCATTAGCGTGAAGGACAAGGACCCACACTGGATGGTGTTATGTGCTCATTTTTTGCCCCAAGCGGGATTCGAACCGCCGTCTCCCATATGCCAAACCGATGCCTTACCAACTGAGCTATCCAGTCGCTATCGCTATATATATATATATATCACACACACGCACGCACACACACACACACACACATATAATCTCCCCCCCCCCCCCCATTGCTAAAATGCTCAACAAACATTAACATCTGTTCCTCATTTGGATGAGGAAAGCGGAAGTTGCAGTATCACAAAATGAGGAGGCCGGTTTCTCAGAAATCTGGGAAACGTAAGATGAGAGCAAATAAGCAAGTTTAGATCCAAAATCCCTGTTTGAAACACACTTCACAGGTTTTACACACTGAAAGAAACTTTGGCTGTAGCCAAAGAACATAACCCCGCTTTCACAATCCAGATAGATAGATAGATAGACAGACAGACAGAGTAACTCTTTGGTGCTGTGAAATGCAAAGATCACTCCCTGATCAAATAGGGTGACATCATACAGGATGGGTGAAATAATGAGATGAATGACACATTGTGAGATCCAAAGGTGGCATTAATATGCAACAGTGTGATTACTGTTAATGTTTTAGTTGACTGGATAATTTAATGGGAGATATTTTTCCATTCAGTGGAGTCTAACTTCCTTTGAGCAAAAGCAGCCACAGTAAAAGGCGCTGGTGTCCATTCTGGTATTATATGAGAACATCAGAAAGTCACACTGAATGATTAAGATGTGTGTTAACACGGGGCTACTTACTCAGTTATTACTATACAATCTGCTTGGTCCTCTTTACATAATTGATCAACATTAAAGAGACTCACTTGCTCCTATGGCGATTGCAACATATTGCCCTGTGAGTTTGTTTTCCCTGCCTACTTGGCTGGCTTCAGCTTTCTTGAGAGACCGAAAATAGCAAGGTGGCAGTCGTCAAGGACCATTCTTTTTAAAAGTGCTGAGCACAAAAATTGTACAATATTGTCAAACGCACATTGGGGGGGGGGGGGGGGGGTAATGGGCTCACATTACGCACGCACCCAAATACACAATCGGTTGTCATCGCTCACCTGAACCGTGGGGAGTCCTTCAAACATTCCTCGAAATCCACAGTTATCTTCATTTTGCCTCGTACTCGTGAACCTTAAACTCTCGATCGCCGTTTGATTGCGGACAGTAATCCACGGTGAGCCTTTGAGGCTAATTAGCTTGTTTTGCTAACGTTGGTGTGGCTCTATACTGCGCTGTCCGACCAGCTGGATCCTGCCTCCTCCGTCCGTCAAGGCTCTGCTAGCCAGCTAGCCTCAAAAGACCAGCAGCTACGGTCTACAAGAGGTACAAATGTAACCATAAACGAGCGCTAGTGGAGAGCGACAAGGAGGAAACCGAACGTGACTATTTCAGACACGGCAGTCGGTCACGGGAGCGGAAAGTGTCGCTCTTAAAGCTTGCTCATGGAAGCCAGTGGGAGAGAGAGGCTTTTCTTCGACGCACATACTATAGACTAGTACGGAGATCGTCTATACACGTAAAGCGAGATGCGACGCAAACGACAGCCTCAGCTCGACAGTGCCTATGTTTTAATCCACAATACAAATAATCGAGACGCCATTCAACAAAATATCTTTTGAAAAATAACAGATGAACAACATGCCAGGTTGAGTCACAAACAAAGATTCATTTGGTGTTTTTTTTAAATTGGTGAACGGGGGAAAATAATTGGCAAAAACTAGGAAAATGACAAAAACCAAGTTCACAGCCATGTAATAGTAATAAAATCTTGCTGAAATGCCCCCCCCCTAATTATATATACGTCTCTGTGTGTGTACAGTATCATATACATGTGAGCGCGCACATTCCGAGTGAGTTGTTACTCTCCTTATTTGTCATCTCTACACCCAGTGACAGCCTTCCTGATCCGTTAGAATTACTCTTGGTGATTCCCGGGACAAGTTAGCGCCTCCATTGCGGTACGAATTGAATACGATTGAATCCATTAAAGGGATTGTCTCTATTAAATATATATTTTATATAAAATCAAGCATTGAATGAAATCTGATTATTTGCATGGCATGGAAATGAGTTTGCGGATTGCAGTTTCTAGAGCGAACGTTCATAATCCAAGCATGAACTCGGTCGTGACTTTCATCCTATTAGTTGCTCCGAGTACAGAGGAACAAATCCAATATGATGTTGAGCAGTGCCACCAACTGTCAGGTAGATATATTACATGAGTCGGTGTTGGTTAATTCTATCAGTCATTGTACCGAGCCGTCAGATACTTACCAATGTCACAACGATTTCCATGTCAAGTTCCATGCTTATTGCCACTTTGCACTCTCTGGTACCATTTCTTCAGGTAATGATGAAAGACACAAAGGCCAAAGAAAAAGCTAAATTGGATTTACTACTTTGTCTTTTCTATCATTCTGTGTAACATTAGACATGCTATTATATGTCTAAATTAATTGTACAACTTTTGCAGCGTTGGACTTGAGTGATGAATAACATGGAAAGTGAAAACTAAATAATTAGCGTCCATAGTTTTGGGACCTATTCATGATACTGTAATAGGTTGGACCCGCATTGCAAAAATAAGTCAAGTATATACAAGCAAATCAGTGGACAAAATTAGACAAAAAAATTAACATGATAGACTACATTTGATTCAACTAAAAAGTGAGCATGTCTACAAATAGAAATTTCGGGCACCTTTTTTTTTCTGAGCCCAGTTTGTGCAAATGGTCGACGGATTAATCCATTGTGGCACAACAATGGAAAATGCTAAATTCAGAATGACAAGAACAAAGTACAAGGGTTAGTCTGCAGAAGTCAAGATGTTCAGTACTGTATTTCCATAACACAATGTTCAGAATATCACCAGTCACAACAAGAATTTAATGGGTCAATGATAAAAATGGATGCAACAAGACACTGTCAAGGCTCCGACATACTGTACTTAACTGTCAACCTTTCCCTCAATATTTGAAATGATAACTTTATATTCGGAACCCATAAGAAAGCCAACTTTTATTAATTTATTCATCAGTAGCATTGTTTTTTTTCCCTCCTGCTTGAACATTATTAGCAAAGCACAAAATGAACTAGGCCATTCATTGCATGGTCCTCATTAGAATTTACAGTTAATTTAATAATAATTTGTAAACTGAAGCTTAGACGTTGTGGAAAGTCAAAATTATCAACGCGCAGTGAACACAGAATTCATTCAAGGTGACAAGAGAGCCTCGTGAAAGAAACACACAGCATTCCTCCAACATCTGACTTCCTATGCACATGCATTAGTTCACTGTTTGAGTGAGTGACTTAATACTGTTCCGTCCTTGAATATTAGATAACGTTTTTACTCCACCCAAGAACAACAGGGAGCTGGAGCCTGAGTCAGTCCCGTCTTTTACGTTCATCAGTTTGAAGTGCAGGGGAAGAAAAAAAAAAACAATCCATGAAAAAGTGCTTCTTTAAAGAAAACCACGATTGTAAATCTTTCATTTTTGAGTTAAACGGTCACTCGAGAGAAGAGAGATATTCTTAAAATTATAATTGAGGTTTGGTGCTTTGTAAAGAGCCAAAACTCAAGAGGAAAAAAAATCAGGGTTGGTTAATTTGCTTTTATAAAAGTCTGTTTTCAACCGGTTGTCTGACACTGCAACGTCCACAGTGTCTAGCAGTTATGGGCATCAAATTAAAACTGTCAACTGTGAAATGACAAACCAGAGCAGTGAGTCACAGATTTGAAGTCCATCTGAACTGCAGCTGGTACAAGCACAGTCATTAGAGGGGATTTTGCCGTGCCTGAGGGAAGTCCCATTCATTTTCCTCAAAGGCCTTCAAATCCTTTTACACTCATTCAATATACTGTATTCAGTGCACGCCAGTGCAGCGGAGAGGGCGATGGGGACCTCCATGGGGCAAGGGAAGGACATTTCCACGAGGTTTGAGGTTCTATTGCACTTTTTGGAACAGTGGAGACTTCAAGGTTACTGGCTGTTCAGGGGAGTTCAATGGGTGAAGCGGGGTCTGGAGTTTGGCCTGACATTGAAAACACGCGGCGCAGCGACGTCGTCTGTCAGCGTGGTGAGCCGACACACGTAGTGGAGCGAGGAGAGACACCTCATCTACGAGTCCAGAGATTCGGCTAGAGAGAACAAAGAAACATATACTGAGAGAAACTGCATCCAACAAGACACTAAAGGCAAACAACGTATTTACATGACATACCAACAGGGAGCTGTTGGCGATGGTAAGAAGACTAACTGTATACAAGAGGAGATTTATAGAAGGGGAAACTGTGGAGTAATGTCAGATTAACTGGTACAATGCAGATCCAAGTACCCAATTACGATTCAATGCCTGTATACATCACACATCTATTTATGTGTACTTTTCAACTTGGTGTCACATATGAATATGGCTGTGTTTCCACTGACTGAATGCATGAAACAACCTTTATAAGATGGGATAAGAAAACCTGTACTAGTCTCACAATGCACAAATTCTCAAATTGTAAACAAAGGGCATGACGAGAACACAGTTTCTTTACATGAGAAGCTCAACCGAAACTTTCACCCAACCCAAATATTTGATTACCTTCCTGGGGTGGGTCAACACTGATTTCCTCAGCCTCCTCCGTTTCATCCCTCATCTCCTCGTCTTCGTCCTCGTCGAGCTCGCTGGCGATGAGCTGCCGCGCCAACTTGATGTTGAGGCCCTCATTGTAGTGCTTCTTCCTCATCATTTGAAAATGTTTCTTTTTAGCTGGAGAGGAATAAGGGGAAACATCAATGTAAAAAGAAAAACCAATCGACATGTTCATCTGGCCATAATGAGCTATGATGACACGGAACAATAAGGTTACATTTTCCCAGAAAGGACCCCCCTCCCCCTGAGGAACTTATTTATCCCCATGGAGTGTCGAAGACGACAACGACTATGGAAAATGACAGCGTTTTTAATATTACATTTTCCTACATTATCATCATCAGCAAAAATCCCATTTGATTCGAAAAATAAAAGTCAAGGTTGAATTGAGAAGACCTTCTCTTGGAGGATACTCTTTTTCCACAAAAATATTTGCCTGGCACTGGTTAAATGGGTCAAAGACTCAAAGTTATATATTCATATATCCTAATTATGAAGTTGATTCCCTTTAAAATGATATAAAATGAATGAAAGTACCTCAATAATTAAAGTTAATTGTTGTTGATTAATTAAGTGAATTGAATATTGCCAAGTTGAAATGCCAAATTTTATGAAAAAACGCATTGAACGTTTTGGTTACATAGTGTACATCTTTCATAGCTATATAGTAACCAGTATATTACCAAAAAGATAGACCCCAAATTTTCAGGAACTGTTGAAAGACCAGGAGAAAGTAAATTCCAATGGCAGGTAACGGCATTCTGAGATTTTAATCCGTAAAAAATGATTAAGTTAAATCGCCCAAAACTGTTGATTCAGCCTCAACCAAAAGCAACTTTGAAAATCCCATTGAGCTGACAATTCATCTCCTCGGGCACGATCTGCCAAGTTTGGTAATTTTATTGTTGCTACTTAGGCCCCTGCGCCCCCCCCCCCCTTTTTTTTTAATGTCAAATGTATTCAATGTTTACTGATATTTTATCAACACAGCAACACAGTCCAGGGTGAAACCTCCCTCTCGCCCAGTGTCAGAAACACATGTCAGGACAAGCCGATATTAAAAAAAATAATGGATGGATTATTAGAGAATCCATTTTAGCCTAAAGTATGGCAGAGAGCATTCACAAAAATGTCAATGAATTACTGAATTCTGCCTGAACATTTGACCATCCCAATGACGACAATTATATCCAATAACGAGGTTGAGGTCGAGCAGATGACCTCGATCACCTTGTTCCTCGGGGGATAACTCCTCTTCTTCACCACTTTCCTCTTCCTCCTCCTCCTCTTCTTCCTCTTTCATAAATCGAGGTTCTGAGCTTTCTGCTGCTTTCAGCCTTGACAAAAAGAGGAGAAGGTTCTTCGGTTTATTACCTTTAGACATTCCATCACACCTCAACTGCAAATATCTGGTCAACTTTCAAACAGGCCATATTCAGAGTGAGAGCAGATGGGGAGAAAGAGGAGGATGAGATTAGGGGGAGGAGAGCGCGGGCACAGGGAGAGAGAAGAAGCAGCAAGCGTGTGAGCGTGTACTCGAGCATGAAGCAAAAATAAGAGATTTACTATCTCTAACACACAGCAGCAGCCCAGGACAAAATGAATCACAGTTTATGGCTGAGCGGATGGTTGACAATGGCTGTGGGGGGAAGAGCCCATTTACTGTCCAACTACTCTCCAACCAGACTGGCCTGATTCCACCTCTCAGTTGAAAATCTGATCTTTACGCAAGATGTGGACAAAGACAAGTCGATAAAAATGTACTTTGAGATAAGGCGCATCAATTAAAAAAAAAAAATAAATAAGGGTAACATTTGTTGGATGAGTTAGTGGACATGGTAACCAGTAACTGCAGGAGGAAAAGGGCAGCTGATATGGAGAGGCTTCAACAGGAAACGGCAAAAGGAGGCTAATTGAGTTGCTGGCCGGGAGCTAACCACCGTCCTTACTGAAGCTTGCCTTATTCCGACATCAATGCACTTCCATTAGATGGCAGAAAACAAACATCTCCCTCCCAACACACACGCGACCAAAGCTCACAAAGTATGGATTTCTCATGCTACCAACATACAGTACTTGCAGAGATCAGTGAGCGTCCAAAATATTTTTGTACCAACTTTTTGCATTTGGCAAACGATAAAATCTGAATTTCAGGCTAAGAAGATGAATGCAGCATGCTGTCAATCTGTATTGCATTTATGTTAGGAAGCCACACAAGTTCAACAAGCATTCAGTTTCTGTCAACCAAACATTGTCACCTACAAAAACTCAAATCTTACTTTGACGTCAGGTCATCCACTGGGAGTGCACTGCGACCTTCTGCGTCACTCAAGGCTCCCTCATCCTCGTCATCTCCAACCATCCTAAAAAGTACAAAATCCAAAAACTTGATAGACATGGCAGGTGAAAGGGTGAAAGTCATGTGACCTTTGCCTCATCATTCTGAGGCACTCCATTATGAACCCCATTTCTAAACCTTTATATACTGGAATTGATGAGGGTTGTGAACATGTGACAAGTATCCAGTCCACTTTTTTCAGTGAAAATATTTTTGTGATAAAAAGGCGGACCTGTTAAAAGGTGTGCTGGGCTCATCTATCTTCATCAGGCCGTAATCTTTGTCTGGTGGATGGTATGTGGCCAGGATATTCATCTCATCCCACTTCTGGGTTTTCTTTCTGTATATAAAAAAAAGGCCAGCGCAGAAACAATGTGAGGTAAATCAAAGATGAGTGGCATTGTGACCACGACACACCGCAACCAACCGACATCCTCAGTCCCAAAAGATCTGTCCAGGAAAGAACGTGAACACATTTTAACTGGGGCTCAGCATGTCCCAGTTTTCACTTTTGACTGCATCCTTTTGGGAACACTTGAGAACAAATGCGTGAAAAATATCATGAGCATCCATTTCTCAATCAGTACAAGAAATACACAAACATTACAAATGCGATTATTGGGAACTAATGGAGGTCGATAACTGATGTTTGGAGATGACATTAGTTTGCAGTAAAAGGGAAAACATCACTGTCAACATGACAAAAATTAAAATAAAAATACTTCAGCCCTTAACTTCGTTTAAATTCCTTTAAAAAGTGTATTAAACAGCTTTTGAGGTGTGAAACTTGTTTAAAAAAACTTGAATTGACAGACTTTTTTTAAAATTCAAACAACAATAGCAGCATGTTTTATACACATAAAGCAATCTCTATACTTTGACAATAAACAAAGTCTTCCAAAATTTCAGTCCAACTGTAACACTCTGATGCAGCATCAAAATAACCGATTTTTGAATCACTCTCTCAGTACGCTAAAAAGTGCTGATGCCGATATGCTTCAAAATGCCAAATATCAGTGCTCATAATCAGCCTTGCCAATAATTGGTCTCTCTCTCCTTAAAGTGTTTTGTGACAGTATTTCAGCAGCGAAGCAAGTCAGTCATATATAACATGCCTAACCAATAGAGGAAAGACCACTGACCGCAGCTACAAATAAATAGAGGATCATATGCTGATAACTTTACCGAGCCGGAGCTGGTCTACAGTTGGCAACATTTTGCTTGGAGATTACTCATTAAATAGAGTGAGTCATGAGAGAGAGCTGAGCAGCGAGATCAGGTGACAGAATCATAGGGCAGTGAGTAAAGGTGCTCCCCTACCGACTTCTGTGAAGCGAACCCATCAGCAACAGCAGTGGGCATTAGTCTACTCCGAAGATCGCAGCTGGTTCAAACATACTGCACAGGAAAGCTCACAACAATCAAGTGGCAGATATGGTTTTCACTAGGGGTGGTCATAAAACTGATTTCTTGATTCATTGTAACATCCGACGACTAAGCACATTTTTTTCATGTGGACAGAGCAATGTCGGACACATGTGTGTCTGTTTCAGGACTGGTTCAAAGTCATCAGAGTCATTTGTTCGTTTTTTTCGGGTCGTTTGCCATGTGGTGTGTGCAGTAGAATATGAGAAATGATTGGCAGAGCGGTGATATTTGCAAGCCATCCATTTATTGCACTCTTTGGGTGGGACAACTTGGGGATTTGCTTCCTTGTTTAAACTGTACACAGGAAGGCCGTTTTGTTTGAATGGGGACAGCTGACGGGATGATGGGTGGCTTACACAGGATATCCTTTGGTTGTAGAATGAGAAGAGTAAATGGGTTTGCTCCACGAAAGACACATGAGCAGGGAGAAGTGTTTAAGCTGTTGAAAAACTCAATGAGCATATAAGGCGGTCATTGTTGAGGCAGCCCTGGGAAAGTTCATATTGGATATTGTGTGCTTCATAAGAGCTCAGGCTCAGTTCAGATTGTGGTTCAAGAACATTTACTGTATTCCGAGTGTATGTTTCGTTCATTTATATGGGAAAACCGTCTCTGAAAATATTTGGTTCAAACCATGGTGCTCTCAGTGTTTGGTGCTGGGCTCCACTCCAGGAGCCTCTTCGAGATGTTTTCCCTTTACCTCTTCACTCCCTTACAGAGGCTATTTTGGGATCAGAACAGAAAAAGCTTGATTCACTGCCGGGAATGGAATTCACTAATAGCTGTCATCTCTGGCCTAATTTTACAGAGTGCTGCTCTGACATTACAAGCTCACGTCTCAAGCTGCTGTCTCGGTTAGCAAAGGGACAATGGTGGATAGTCATTAATCACAAAATGACTGATGGAACGATAAGACCAGTGTGGCTATTGTGCAAGCCTCCTACACGATTTGGTAAATAAGTGCCCCACAAAGCACACAAATAGGATTTGAAAATTCTGTGATGGCGATTCAGTTTACTTGCTCCAATGCGAGAGCTACACGAAATTAATCTACCCCTAAAACTGTGCTGTTTTGAGAATTTTACAACAGGCCTCTCCATCTGTCCATCCATCAACAAAGTTTTTTTAAAATAACCAATAGTCACATAATTTAATATTCAAAGCAGAGTAGACGTCGTTGTTCCTAGTTTGTATTTTAGGCAGAGGAATGATCGAAGTCTAAATAAGAAAAAAGATGGAAATAAGAAACGTTACGCATCGTTTTCGTTCATACTGACGGCTTCCAAGAGGTCTCAAATAGAGCTGGTATTGACCAACTTTTTGTGACTTCCCCATCAAATACAATGCACAGACAGAAGTCATAACACAATCATTTCCGAACCAAAACGGGGACGTTAAATTATTTATTCTGTGTCCATTAGTAACTCTGTTACCAAGAAAAGTGAGATGGGTGTAACGTGACACAGTATTTCAAACAGTAGGTCAAGTCAACAAGACAATATGGGGAATCAAAATATATCAAATTGTGGGCCGTAAATGTGACATCTGACACGTTTGGTCTCAATATGAACTTCGATTGATAGCCCATTGATTGTGTGCATTTTTCATTTATTTAACAGGTGGAATGTGGAAGATATGTCTTGCATGTCGTAGAATCATCAGAAATAAAGGCTCGCGAAGAATAAATATAACACACGTAGAACACTAACATAGGATAACTGAGCATTTGGAAACGAGCGCATCCATTTCAAACAAACCATGGGAACACGAAATTACTCAATGTTGCGACTTTCACTGTCGTAAAGTTACGCTAGTCTGCGCTAACAAGCGTGCTGTTGTTAAGCTAGCTGTCATTAATGTAACGCATTCATACACACATCCGACAGGAGGCGGCAGGGAACACTCACTGCTGGTCTTCATCGGAAAGTCCGGGAGTTTGTTCGGGTTTGTCTCCCAGAAAGTCGCCAGGCGCGGGTTTAACGCTGGCGGCGTTATTCTTGTTTTTTAGGATGCCTTTTATCGGCCGTGGAGCTGCCATTCCTTCTCCCACGCTAGCTGCCAAAGCAAGCTGCTCGCGCAGGTGTTGATCCCCGACTGCTTTTCCCAACTCGATTTCTTCCTTTCAATATTCAAAGAGAGAATCAAACATCCTCACTTTGATACCTCAACGGTCTTCGGGTACTTTCAGGGGAAACATGGATAGGAGCCACAGCGTGACAGCACATTATTGCTCTGTCGATTCAAGACTGACGCGGTCAGTGTTGGGAGCGGGTGTACGCCAGATATCCTCTCGCGATAGTTTGAAAAACGAGATTAACGCGTGACATTTGCTGCCCTCGGACAAAACTGTGTTACACTTTATCTATACAGTATACGGTGTTGTTTTTCATTTGTGAAAGCAAACACTAGCCACGTGTTTTTAAAATAAATCATTAGACATTATCTGAAATGCTTATCCTCACAAAAGTCGCTAGTGTGCTGGGGTCTAACCCAGGTGTCTTCAGGCAGCAGGTGGGGTACACCCTTAACTAGTTGCCAGGTAATCTCAGAATTAAAAAAAAAAATCACACGTCTTACTCTTCGAACATGACAAACCGGAAAATAAATATGTTTGTTTTCTATCTGCTCTGGGAATTTTCAATTGAGAATTTTGTGAATAAAATTTAAGGAAGAACTACATAAATACATACATACCTAAATAAACATACAATTTTTTAAATCAATAAGATCGGTAGTCAATGTATCTGTAATATGATTTTCATATAGCCATTGGGTAAGAGAGAGGAGTCAGAACAGCAAATTTATGTACAGTGTAATACCATTTTTATTTATTATTAGTATTTACATGTATTTAGTTTGACAAGGAAATACTGAATTACAAATATGAATCTGTTGTTTCAACCATTCATTCAGATTCATACATTACAGATATCTGGGAAATAATTATTTTCATAATGACTCACGCCTTTCTGTATATCTCAGAAAGCTAAGTTCAAGGGAAAGGCTTACTGTGGCAAAGTCTGAGGTAATTCTCATTTTCCACTCCGAAACATTTCTTAATCGTGTGGTTCAGGCAAGTGGGGAAGCAGATAGATTATTCACTGTACCTAGGATATAGCTGATTGACAGTAGAATTAATGTGTGCTCTGATTGTGCTTCCTGGCGAGTGTTCGAGCAATGCTTAGCTGCTTCGACCAAGGATTCTCTGTGAAGGCACTATTTGCATTTCAATTATTTATTACTCCATCACTCGGCAAGCCATTTTTGGGGGGTCTTTAATGTAGCACTATGATTGTCATCAGACGTCTCACCTCAAGCTTATTTTGTTCTTTTATCTCAAAATATTCTTGAATTTATTTAATGGAATCAAAATTAGATGTTCGGTAATTTCGGAGTCTAAAATTTTAAATGAAGTTAGCATGCTCTCCCCATGTCCACACAAACATGAGTTTTGATTTCGTGGATTCCTCCCATATCCCATTGAAGCATTGTCTAAAACAGTGCCTCAAACGGCTTTAAGAAGATTGTGGAGATGCAATATCGTAGCTAACCATTCGGGAATTATGTTATATATACTTTCAGTGTGGCAGAAAGGTGGTCTACAGGTTAGCACACCCGCCTCGTAGTGCAGAGGTGTCAGGTTCGATTCTGGCTCCGGTCTTTCTGTGTAGAATTTGCATCTTCTCCCAATGCCTGTGTGGATTTTCTCTGGGTACTCCGGTTTTCTCCCACATTGCAAAAACATGCATGGCAGGTTAATGGAACACTCTAAATTGTCCCTAGGTGTGACTGTGGCCTGCGATTGGCTGGCAACTGATTCAGGGTGTCCCCCACCTATTGCCCGAAGACAGATGGAATAGCATGCTCGTGACACTCGTGAGGATAAATGGATGGAAAAATAGATGGATAGATATTTTCAGTGTGCAGCATAAAGCACTGAATGAGAAAAATGACTACATTTTTGCAGAACAATGGCGAGATGGTTGACCAAACTGCGACATAAGCAGTTTCCTAATTGGCAGTGATTAGAGAATGTGGTTGCGACAATCTTAATTTCTTTTTTGTCATACTTGGTGTATTGAACTGACCCACTGACAGAATATTTCGGACACACCTGATTGAGATCATAGGTACAAATGGTGATTCCCAACCAGTCCGAAAGATTACAGGTGCACCACTGGAAATTATCCAATTGTCCAATTTCACTTTAATGGTCCAAAAATGATTTCTTTACCACAGATCTTATCACAGATCTGTGAGTAACGTTTAGTGGCAGGCAGACAGAACAATCAAAATGTTTCTTTTCCACAAGATGGATGAAGGTACATTGTATCCACTTTTTGGTGGCAATTAATTAATTAATTAATTAACTATAATAATAAATCAGAATTAAGTTGATAAATTGAGAAAGGTACTGCAATATCCATTATGAATACAAGAGAAAATTGACACAAGAGTGCCAGGGTGTGTATGTATAAAATCCCGATACAAACCAAAAGTTGTAAAAATATCACGGTTAAGGGTAAAGCATGAGCCTTAATGGAGACTTCTTTCTTCTTACTTTCTTTCTTTTCTGATTGAAATAAAAATGATCTATTTATATATAAACACTTAACATGGTGTAGGACTAGATACGTTTACTTCCTCCTACTCCCTTGAACATAGTAATTGTGTTGAATGATGACTGATTCTCTTTCCTTTTTACTTTTTTACTTACCGGTACCTTACTTTCTGTCAAATTATTACTGTATGTTTTATGTTCAATAAACAAACGAAACGAAACAATTTCATTTGGTGGCATGCCTTGAGATTTTATATTATAGTTATAATACATGTAAAATATGTACCTTGCATTTATTAAGGTTGGGAAACACCGCTAAGATTTACAATAGTTGAAAGAAACCTGGCCACTGTCAAGCCTTATATACTATTGTATTTTCTCTGCCATTTCAGCCTCTGAGATGCAAAGGCGTGTTGAAGAAGCGGTGGGAGGTTGGTGAGGTGGCGTGTTGAAGAAGCGGTGGGAGGTTGGTGAGGTGATGTGCCAGCGAATGCTTGCTATGGAATGTGTTTTCTGCTAAGAGGTGGGAGTGAGCAGTGGCTGCCGCACAGACGACTGGGTCCTTCAGTGGTGTCACTCATCATACAATATTTGCCCATAATCTGACTGTATTTTGGCTTTATATTTTTTACATTAAAAGAGGAGTGAGTTTGCATGCTTTTCCCCTTGCCTGCGTGGGTTTTCTCCGGGTACTGCGGTTTACTTCCACATTCCAAAAACATGCATGGCAGGCTCATGGAACATTCTAAAATTGTCTTTTGGTGTGATGGACGTGTGAATGGTTGTTCATCTATGTGTGTCCCGTGATTGGCTGGCAACCAGTTCAGAGTGTATCCCGCCTACTGTCCGAAGACAGCTGGGGTTAGGCCCTGCCATGCCCGCGACCCTCGTGAGGGTAAGCGGATTAGAAATAAATGGATGAATGGATAGAGAAGTGTGTACAATTTTCTCCCAAATCATTTTTTGTCAGATTTGTTAAAACTGTCAGTCTCACGTGATATAGTACATTGGTGAAATGATCTGTTGTGGAAAAAAAAATCAGCCTTCTATGGCTCCATATTGTACATCTTGATTTTAAAGAAATCACTTTGCCTGTGGAAAAAACTAACAAACAGAAAGAGAAAGTCTGACTGATTAGGTGTCATTCATTTGCAGAACGCTGGCGGCCACACTCATGGTGAGCACATCACTGTGGCCTGAAGCTGATCTTTTAACTTGGGCTTCCAGAACTTCCAGAAAGAGTAATGATTGATTTGGTAGCGATTTATGTAACTTCTTTGAAAGAACACATGTCACCAAAATTTTTAAAAAAATGTAATTGAATTTTACATTTTATTTCAAGTGTGAAATTATAAAGCCATGTAAATCTTGTATAGCTATATAGCTGCTGCTACACGAAGGAATCTAGCAGCCGGAGTAGACAGAAGCACTATGTCAAATTGAAAAGATAATTAGAGTTGTATTGTTTGCATAGAGTGGCTAATGGTAACCAATACAACCAACATAACAAGTCTCTAATCAGTCTCTCTTAGATTATACCTCCTTGGCGTTTATGCAGTTATGTCGGTTAGCAACCTCTACTGGTAAAAAATTGATGTAACAGTTTATAGAAAATAACTTCCACAGTGTTCTGACCTACTTGAACACAATTATAAACTATAATTTTTTCGGCTAGAGGTGGAATTTTGATAACATCGTGTGAGTGATAGTGATGCCAGCCTTGAACAATAAAATATGGTGTTTCAAGATGAGTGGTTTCTCACCTGAAACAACATAAATTGCAGATTACTGTGTGTGCATGCGTGTGTGTGCGTGCGTGTGTGGCAAGGTTACCAGTGATAAAAACTACATTAATATAAGCTACCATAAAAATAAAAAAACAACAACAAAAAAACCTCTTTGGTGTAAACATGTAAAATCACTACAGTGACTTTTTATGTCACAAATACTGTAGATTGAGGGCGCAAAAGGAACCTCTAATTCCTTTCTGTGTCATTGACTGAAAGTGGAACGATTGCCCGTTAGTTTACTGCACACCCACATCAGAGTTGCCTCACTTCTGCTTAAGTCTGAATACCTTTTCGAGGCCTTTTATGGTGCTGCCGTTCCTCATGCCCATGTCACACAGAGCCCAACAATCTTTGGAGTGCTGCACCACCACAGCTCAGTTCCAGGTATTGGTACTTGTCTTTGGAAAAGACTCCTAACAGAAGTGATCATAAAAATTATTTCTCACCATAAAATAAATCATATACTGTACGGTGCTTTTGGAATTGCATCACAGCTTTAGCAATAAAAACATGAATACACACACACACACACAAAACTGATGGTGGTTTACTGAGAGATTTTTCTCATGCAAAATATGTCTTGGCCCAATAAAGGTTGAAAAATTCTGAGTGCAATTTCAATCCAAAAGATGCACAAATGTAATTTTGTAATGCAGTGGCAGGCTATGCCATTGGGATCACAGTCTTCAGTGGGGACTTACCCTAACCCGCAACGAGCATATTTTTATTCTAGAAACCATCCATTCTATGTAAAATAATTTTACATAGAATTGATGATCGGTAAAAAAATAAAAAATAAATTATTTACCGAGTGGCTTTCAATGTTATTTAAAATAACATAACTTTCAATGTTATTTAAAATAAATAAAGGATATCTTATTATTAAAATAACATTGAAAGTCACGGAATGGAAATAATATGATGCAAAGAATACAGAGAATAATTTTGTTTACATATTTATGGAAATAAAATAACATAAATTAAGTTTGTTAGTCTCTGAATGTTTAGGCCAGCAGAGAAGGCCTTGCTGGCCCTGAGGGTCCGCCACTCGTAAAATGCGGTATAACAGCATACAATCGTTCTATGTACATCATCTGGAGCAGTTCAGAATGACTATTTTAAGTCATAAGATTACAAAACATACAACGTTTGAAGATGTAATACAGTATATGTAATGTATAATCATAAATAAAAATTATTTTTGATAGTTGAACTTGGTTGGAACAAGTTTACTATGACCAACCATTCATAGGACGGGAGTTGCTTGTTATTTTGAGCCAGCAGGCTGGCCCTATGAAGCGAATTTGAAATAATTTCATTCAAGAAACAGTCCCATTGTTAATATAGTTTAATACGTGGGACAGGACAACTGATTCTGAAGGCCAAGAAGATTAGATTGACATGATAGTACAAAAACACTGAAATTTTGTTATTTTTATTTTCTAAAGTCTTATTCTTAACATTTATATTGGAAGCCGTGTCGAGAAATGTTAAGAAATAAAGATAAAAGACTATTTGGGATGCGTTAATAATTCATTTCATGGAATAAACCTGTAAATCAGCGTGCAAATGTTGCTCAATGTTTCTGTGATATTGTTGAGGACAAGAAAGAAAGGCTTGGCAGCCCTCGAGGACGTACACGCGGCTCAACGAGTTGTTTTGGAGCCGTCACGTGTGAAGTGTTTACGTCTGCAATCATTTCCGGAAAGAAACACGACTGACAGTTACTTTACCCAATCAGGGGCCAGACGTCTGAGTACGCGAGTGGCGGAAGTTTGTACGCTCACATGAATCACCAACATAGCGGACCGGAGCGGATTAGCCTTGTCCCAAGCGTTCGAACGGCATGACGAGCATCCACGATCGATGTCGTTGCACTCACTCCTTCACATGACTTAAATGTCCCTGCGTGGAGCTTCAATTAGATAAGAAAAAGCACCGCGGAGAAATCGAGGTAAATGCCTGCTAACGCGCATTAGCACGTTCCTAGCTCCTGGTATTATCTGGTTTACACTGCTTGTCATTCCTCATTTACAGATGTGTAATCGTTTTGCTCGTGGGCCTCAGATTTGTTTGTCATCTTCACCTCATAATATTTAAGGTTGTGATTTGGTCTGTTTGTACGTCTTGTCATCTTCAACAAATCACAGTTTGATTATTTCAAGTCACTTGATTTTTAGTCATCTGCTCGCAGCAATCATGTGCACCGTATCTTTCGCTTCCCTTTCATTTTACTTTGAAATAGGTGTGCAGTGTCTCACTAACATTCATTCTTTAATGACAGTGAGGATGGTGCCTATACATTGCTTTCTGCATTACCTGTTTGCAATAATATAGTCTGTTTGGTAGTTTAGATATCGTGTCCTACTATAATCGATTTGAGATAGTTGGGCATCGTTGTGATGATGGATTATCAGAGAGCTGCGCCACAAGGCCTCAGAATAAAATGTCAGTTAGTTCCCCGCCTCCATATGAATTTAGTTTTCAATTTTTATGTTTTTCTTAGATTAAGAAAATGATAATGACATTCTTTAAAACAAGTAAGAATGACATTCTTTAAAACAAGTTCTGTTAATGAGAAGCATGCATTGAAAATCCAATGATCAAACAATTCAAATATTTGTTGTTCCTTTACAGTTATGACATTTTTTGTCACATGCATGTAACCATGTATGCATCCCAAACACACTAAAATTTGAACTAATTCATTCCTAATTTCCCATTTGCATGGCTTGTCAGATTCATGTGCCTGTTGTGGAAGAATGATGCTGCACCCCATTCAGCTCACTCATGCTTTTTTTCTCATAGAATTCAGGTGTGGCCAAAGTGGCCTCAACAAAATATATTATTAAAGTGGCAGGTGAGCATTACAGCAGGAATATTTAATGGAAACAAGTTTTTATTTCTGTCATTTGTGATTTTCTTTTTATGCGGTATGGATTTTATTTCCCCAAAAACATCTGATGAAAGTTTTTCCAAGTTATTATTCGCATAAATATTATAATTAATTAAACAGAATGGGGGCATTTATAGGATAAGGATGGAATGTTTTTATGAACATTAGGTAACAAAGCCTCACTTTCCTTGAATGTGGTATACAGTTGAACTTCAGTGCTTGGTCAGTAGCCACAGAGCGCACTGGGTGGAGTTGCTGTGGTTTATTAACATGATCTAAAATTAACCATGTGCCGTGCCTGTGGAGTGTGACACACTCGGCCAAGGGCATTGCTTGCTCTTGGTACTGTATACTTACAGGCATGTGTAATTGTAGAAACTTTAAAAGCGCTATGACAAGGAAGCACATCCTCATATTAGGAAAGAGCGGCAGGTGGATTCTTGCACAACCATGAATTTAACTGGTTTATAACATATTCAGTACAGTGATCATGCCACTGTCACAAATCATGAATCACCCTATGACCCCTGCTAACAAAAGAAATCGCTTATGTCGAATGTATATAAGCCACTGCTCACCTCAGCCACTTCTAATACGGCATGTTGAACGCAAGCATGGCTTTGCTATGCGTTACTGTGGTGTCCAGGGTGTTGAGAGGAGGCAGGCGGCTTCTTGTGCACAAGTGGAATCGGCAGCCCAGAGTGAAAAATGTGAGCACCAGTAGGCAAGGTACACCCTGAACTGATTGCCAGCCAATCGCAGGGCACATAAACAACCATTCACACTCACAATCACACTAAGGGAACATTTGGAACATTCAGTCAACCCACCATGCATGCTTTTGGAATGTGGGACTCAACCGGAGTACCTGGAGAAAATCCACGCAGGCATGGGAAGAACATGCAAATTCCACACAGGAAGACTCAATCTAACAACCTCTGCACTGTGAGACAGATGTGCTAACCAGTCTCTCTATTATTATTATTAGAAGTAATAGTCGGCGTAGTATTATTATTATTGTTATCTTTGTTACTATTGTCTGCTGAATATATATATATATATATATACACACACACACACACACACACACACACACACACACACACACACACTGGTGCCAGCAGAATCTCCTCCAGATCAACCCTAGGAAAACTAAGGAGTTGGTTGTGGATTTCTGCAGGAAAAAGTCCTCACCAGCACCGATGAACATCCAGGGTATGGACATAGAGAGGGTGACCTCCTACAAGTACCTTGGTGTTCTTCTGAACGACAAACTGGACTGGTCTACAAACACGGACACCCTGATTAGGAAAGGACAGAGCCGACTCTTCCTACTCAGGAAACAGGTCTTTTGGGGTTCAGGGGTCACTCCTTAAGGCGTTCTATAACTCGGTGGTGGCCTCGGCCATCCATTATGGCATTGTCTGCTGATCAGGCAGCATCTCAGCCCGGGACAGAAAGAGACTGGAGCGACTGGTCAGGAAGGCCAGTTCTGTCCTGGGTTGCTCCCTTGACACTCTGGAGGAGGTGGGCAACAGAAGGATGCTAACTAAGCTAAAAGCTATGATGGCCAGTCCCTCCCATGCCGTCCAGCCCGCCCTGACAGCACTTGGTAGCTCCTTCAGCCAGAGACTGTTACACCCGCGCTGCAAGAAGGAGAGATACCAACGCTCGTTCCTACCGACTGCTGTCAGGCTGATGAATAAAAAATAACAATCATAGTAATAATAATAATTAAATGATGTGAAGGAAAAATGTAAATAGTACTGCGATTGATCCATTTTGTGTTCATATTGCATTTAATTGAAAGATGTTTGTTGTTTTTTTCTCTTTCTTCTTTCTACATACATTCTTGCTGCTGGAGGCTGTAAATTTCCCCAGTGTGGGACGAATAAAGGATATCTTATCTTATCTTATATATATGAATACATGAATGAGTTGTTTAACTGTACTTTCTGTCATTCAGTGTAATAAGATTTAATTGTCCTTTCACTATGTCACATGGTGTAGATGAGCAAAAATGCATGATTTGTAGTAAATAGCTTTTTTAAAAGTAAAATTTGATCATTTCCCGCAGAATATTACCTACCACACATGAGTTGAGATGATAGTCTTTGCCCTCATTTTCTTGTATGCACAATTGATGATTAACCAATTCTCTCACACCTGAAAAAAAATTACGCGACTGATTGCCAGTTATCCTGCCCCTGTGTAGTCCTTACTTTTATTTTAAAAAGGTTTGCTTTTTTTCCTAGTGGCAAGATCAACACGCTGTCTCACAGTGCGTTGTTTGAGTGAGCGGTGCGGCAGCAGCTGAGCATTGCAACGGGATGCGAAGATGCTGCTGTCCCTGGGAATGCTGATGCTGTCGGCCACGCAGATCTACACCATCTTCACCGTCCAGCTCTTTGCTTTTCTCCACCTGCTGCCTGTGGAAGCCGACATCACAGCTGTGAGTAACTCAATGCGAAAGCCTCCCGTAAGACTGCAGTTAGTGAGATTTGTCCACAGCCTTTTTGTAATAATACCATATGTATCTCAAGTCAGTGTCCTAAGTAAGACATTTTTAACCTTCTTTCAGTACTCATTTGAGAACAAAACTAAGACCTTTGATGACCTCTCGTCAAGGTTTGGATACCGACTACCTAGCGATGGATTGAAGGTGAGTCTCAAAGGTCTATTCTTACGCATCCAACTATATATACTGTATATATATAATAAGATTCTCGAACAAAATAATTGATGCATTAAAAAAAATCTACCCCATGGCCAACATTATACCATCATAAGATCTTTTTTTTTTACTTCTATAGCATCCGTCAGAAGTCAAAAAGGTTAACCCCTTTATAGGCTGTGAAATACATGCCAAAGCAACAACTGGTTTTATATTCCTTCAAAGAAAAAAAACATTTTTTTGCACCATTTTTACTTTTTTTGAAATAGAAACATGCCTGCAGCGATTCCATTCGCATCATAAGACTGAGGATTCCCCTCAGGGCAACAGGCGGCCAAACAAAGCCTTCTCTGTTTTCACTTGCACAACTGCTGCTGTGTATACTTGCCACACGTTTCCAAAACGGCAACACGAGTTTCAAGCCACGGAACGCAATGCTCTGCTTTGTGGCATCTGATTATTTTTTAAACTTAGTGCTGGGGATCAAATAATGAAAAACGAGTTGCAACACTAACTTTGTCTTCCAAAAATTAGTGATAGAGGTTTTGCCGTGGACAGCAATTATAAGCAGAAAGCTTGTGAATCACTGTGTTCCATTGAATTATTATTTTTTAATTCTCGAGTCAGAGGTTGTCATTCCGAATCTCCCTGTGCTGCATGTCTTTATCCCTTGAACTGTTTTTCTCCCACATAACAAATAACATAATGGTAGGATATTTGAAGACTTTAACCCATTTAATCCCTCTGGTCACATTTGTGAAGGACAACAATGATTTAATTTACAGGGCTCTAAAATATTTTAGGGCTACCAATGACACCTGATTTTGACTTTTGAATGTCTGGGAAAAGTTTGGGATTAAATGGGTTAAACTGGCCATCGGTGTGACAGTGAGTGGTTCTTTATTTGTATGTACCCGGTGATTGACAGAATAACACTACCTGAACCGGTAAGGTCAGTTGGGATATGCTCCAGCTCATCTATGACCTTGAACATGTGTGCGCACTTGGGCTCAGGCGCTTTTTATGTTGTTGTTTTTTAAATGGCGAAATGGGTCAGATCATTTATAGATTACGTAAATTTAAAAAAAAAGTTTTTTTCAGCTGCCGCCAGGGCTTTCCATGGTAACAATAACAAATGCATATTGCTGACTCAGCTGTGGCCTAATTATACATCAAAACCACCGGGAAAAGTCCCCATGCTTGTTCCTGTTCAGTCGTTTAGCAACCAGCACCCAAGATGGGTACGTTTGTGCTGGGCCACCATGCCTGTCCCGTCCTGCAGCCCACCGCGGGGTTGGGCACTTTGAAAAGAAAGTGCAACGTCTAAGCGACTTAACATGAGTGTGTAGTACGTCCACATGAGCGCTTTGTTTCACGCTTCAGCCTCTTTTATACAGAGACCTCACATCAGAGCCGCATCAGAGCTGCAGCAGAACACCCTTCTCTAAGAGGGACTACACGTTTTATACACAACCCTGCAAAAGAGCAGTATTACTGTTGATTGTGTGATTTTTACACACCAAGCCGGCATCGCTGGCGCGATTACAGTTTCTATAGCGTCAGTTTCTAGCGTGAAGTGTCACAAATACAACAATGGCGGGAGAAGTGAGTGTCAAGGTACTTGTCCGAGCAGTTGTTGTTGTTGTTGTTTTCATTGTTGTTTTCAACTTTTCAAACTCCACTTCAACTGCTGTACTTCAAATTCCTCATTTTATAGGTCGTTACAATGTCTACCCGTTGCTGGCTTCACTCTATAGTTTTTTTCCCCCTTTTTACACATGCAAAACTGGGCTTCCTTATAGACAATAAAAATCATTTCATTTATGCAGGTGGCTCTTCGTACATTTCACTATTAAGGTGGCTCATGCTGATGTCGAACCCATGCATTTGATGTTTTTTTTAAAAATCGTTTTTTAGAAAAAAAACTATAGACCATTAGACAATATTCAACAAAAATACTGTAAATCTGCACTTGCTTCACAGAACAATGACGAATAGACATCATTCCTGAACAACAGCTCGTTTATATTTTAAATTACTTTGTAGATATTCTGCACAACATTGCACAGTGATATTCTACAGTAATATTTAACAGTGAAAAACTTCAAATTAGGATGTTTTCATTGATTTTTGTGACAATTTCTGACTCCTGAACTAACTCCAGTTTCTCCTTTAGGAGAGATATTAGCAAAGTTTGATGTATAGCATGCAAAGGCCTACCATTTGTCGCGACTACGGCAGTCAGATTCTGAATGAAAAAAACTATTTAAGAAATGCTGATTTATCACTTTAACGTTTCTGTTCTCAGATGTACCCAAAATGTCTCATGGTTTGTGTGAAAGTGGTGTACTTACGCAAAAAAAAAAAAGCCACATGCGAGTTCACCCCCCACAGTGTCTCGCTTTTTTTTCCCCATAATGCACCAAGGCTCCACTCTCACTCTGTCATATCCTTGCAACATCCTGTGTTTCCTTATTTGGCCAACAGAAAACCCTTCAGCACGATCCCTTTTCCACCTCCTATAGAGCCTTATTTGGCCTACAGAGGGCGGTCTTGCCACGGTTTCCACAGTCAGTAGGGCAATAAGGCAGGAGCACAGTGACGTCATGAAGCGCAAGCCAAGGAGAAAGGGGTGATGGTAAAAAAAAAAACGGAATGGGTGGCCAGGGTGTTTGGTAATTACACACATCCTGTGCTTGATTTTTAAGATGAAAAACTAACTTGCTTTTGGTAAATTGTTGTGTAGATCGTGTGTGAGTGTGCGTGCGCACGTGAGTGTCTGCTCATGCCTGTCTGTGTGTGCGTGCGCCCGTGTGTGTGTGTGGGTGAGAGAGAGAGAGAGATTGTTTTTTAGCGTCATCTTGAAGGGTGCTTGACTTCTCCACACTTCCTGTTGAAACAGCAATTGACACTTACACACTTATGCACACACTCCTGTTCCTTATACAGTGCGTGCACACACACACACATATACATATGTATATGTATATGTATATGTAATGTGTGTGTGTGTGTGTGTGTGTTTTAAAATCACTACTGATTTAAAGTAGTGATTTTAAAAAACAGTTTTTAAAAATCATATATATATATGTGTGTGTGAGTGTTTTTAAATCACTACTGATTTAAACACACACACACACCACATATATGCGTGTGTGTGTGTGCGTGGGTGTGTGTGTGTGTGTGTGTGTGTGTGTGTGTGTGTGTGTGTGTGTGTGTGTGTGTAAAATCACCCCCATAATTGTTTCTTTGGTCTGTTTTCGCTCCGCTTCCATTTTCACCTCATCACTCTGTTAGCTTCTGTCTTTCTCTGTCTCTGTGTGGTTGTGTCTCTGTTTCTCTCTCTCTCTGTCTCTCTCGCTCTCTGGCCATCACTTACGAGACACTTCACGGTCTGTTGGAAAAAAAACTTGGACGTGGAGTCCTAGAGCTTTACCAGAGAGGCCACCAGTCAATCATAGGGAACCTGCAGACAAGCAACCTTTCACTCTCGATGCACACTGATGGAAAATTTGGAGTCTTCAGTGAATCTAACGCAGTGGTCACCAACATGGTGCCCGCGGGCACCAGGTAGCCCGTGAAGACCACTTGAGTAGCCCGCCAGTGCCTGGACATTGTGATTTGCTAGTAGAAATTATGATTTAAAAATGCAAACATTGGCAGTACTGTGAGACATTTCAAAACACGATCAAAGTCTGACAATTTAAATCATCAAGTATTAAAAATAACACATCCTCATATTATTGAAGGTATTTTGGACAAATATGTTATTTCAGACGTGTATCAATTTGGTAGGCCTTCACACAATCGGTACACATGAAGTTGCTCTCACCCTCAAAAATGTTGGTGACACCTGATCTAACGTGTGTTTTTCTAATGGGGGAGGAAGCCGTAGTTCCACAAGCCAGCCCACACAAGCAGATTTGAACTCAGAATCTCTCACCTGCATGACAGAAACGCTAACCATCTAACCCACCGTACCAGCCACCCTGACCTACACCCAGATTAAAACCATTTGCAATGAAGTAAAACATACTTATCAGGGTCCTTGTGACTAGCTGTCTGTTGCAATATATTCATGATAATGTATAACCCATTTTTGATGTGATGATGTCACAAATATTAATTATGTCATTCCCACAGGGCTTCCTGATTGATGCCCGACCAGCAAATGCATGCCAGCCCATCGGCCCCCCGCCCAGGGACAACTTGACGGGTGCCTTCGTTGTCCTTATCAAACGCTTTGACTGCAACTTTGATATTAAGGTTTGCCCTTTGTCACTGCTTGGACAGGATATGCCTGTGTGAAATACAGTGGTACCTTGACTTATAAGTAGCTGCTGGATAATATGGAGAGTGTGGAAGGGGTGTTCTGCATAATAAATGTTCTTAAAATGACATTACATAGATTTTACCTTTTTTTTCTTATCAAACCCACATTCAGATATACAGAGTTTAAACTTACAGTAAATATATTATATTTGTGTTTAGAATTGCCCCACTGAAAATATTTCTAGACAAGAAAAATAGTTTGTCGGTATGTACAATGTGAACTAAACAAATAAAAACGTATTTTTATTATTTGATTTAAAAAAAAACTTATTTCAGGTTCCTGGAATTAAACAGGAAAAAAAATACAGCTGAAAATGAAAACTTTGCTCCTCAAATGAAATCATTGGCTCGCAAAACTACAAAAAAAATCACAAAATAGAGCTTTGCACTTCGCAACAGACCTTGGAGATACACTTCCAACAGACGAATAAAACACACTCATCGCACTTCATAAAACCATTTTATTTATCTTTTATTCTAATTGTGTACATTATACTGTAGTGCTATATTTTGCATTATTGGGGGAAAGCTGATTAAACGTGAGTGAAATGAGTTTGGAGCTGAGAGCAATTTAAACCCGTAAGTCAAGATACCACAACCCAATACATATGTTTCTATATATTTAACCAGTTTATTTTCTTACTGAAAAACAAAGGCGTACTGTATGTGGTTAAAAAAAGTTATTTCAGCAGCCGTGATGTTCCTCTTGTCAGTATTTAGTGTTTGAGGTTTAGCTTGTCTGAAACGATAGCACGGAAACAGGAAGTGGGCCCTTCTCTCAAACCGACATACTCCATATGCGCCTCTGCCATTCGTTACTTTGCTCATGACTGTCTTGACTTTTGCAATAGCTGGCAACTGAACAACTTCAAATTCTTTTTATTTGTATTAATTCAGAAAATGACAAGGAATAGAATGAATTTGATCAAATAAATACATTTTGAAAATGTTAACCTTTTAAAACAATTGAACGCAAAATATTTCTCACTTTTCAACACTACTGATAGTTTGTTGTTTCTGATAAAAACTTTGTTGTTTTCGCAAAGTTATCATGATAACACATTATAATGTAATATACCGGTATATCTAATATAATGTATAACATAGGAAGCTACTACGTTCGTCCGCCAAGGCTAAACCAATTTAAAAAAGTGAAAACAAGTCATTGAGGTGTGTATTTGGGTTTTTATCCATCAACGTGTTAGTTTGCAGCCTATTTCCTGGAGGACGGGGAACAGACAATTCTGTGGGATGGACGGTGCTATCGATGCCACGGTGACTCGTAGTCCAGGAATAAATGATGACGATCTGCACCCTAATTCATATACACAGAAAAAATACTTATGTGGCCCACCCAAGCCCCTTTTGACACAGAGTTGAGGTTATCTAGGTAAGTTAGTGTCATTTTTACATGACAGTCGTCAATTTTCCAAAATACATGATGTCTCCTTGGTTGCAGTCTTTTCCTTGTTTTGTCTTCATCATGCTCTGTTAAAAGTGATCAACGAGGTACATGTGATGTAAAAGGAGTGGGAGAAAGGAAAAGCACTGGAAGAGGATGTGTGAATAAGTGTTGCGAGATGAGCAAAGCATGCTGGATCTTGGCAGCCTCTCCTCCTCGCCTATTTGAGCTTCACCAATCCTCTCATTCATTCATTCATTCATTCAGATTGTTCTTAGTTTTTTGTTGTTGTTTATTTTTAACACTTGGTTGCTCGGTACATTGGTTAAAGTCGAGCCTGTTTTCCCGTTTTACTCTTTTCGTCTTTTGTGACTGAACCAGCCATACCGCCGTATAAGGTCTTACTGCAGTACGTACGCACACACACAGACAACATTTATTGTTGTAAACCATTTATTCAAGGCCGGGCCACCCCCACCCTCACCACAATAGTTATGCACACACAACACACACACACGCAGGAATTTGAGAGTCGGGTTTTTGTCAAAATGGCCTCGCATTCCTAAAATCTTTAGATGACTGAGACACAGACACACTGGTTGGAGTGTAAACCAGATTCCATCTCACAAATCGGATTTGCGTTGACACACACACACGCCTTGATGGTTGCCGTTTACACTCCTCGCCCTTTTAGTCAGATTAGTGCTTTTGGCTCTATTTATTGTCTGTTCTTGGATGAAGCAAAGCACTACATGGATCACGGACTTCTCTCCAGTAGATTTTTTTCCTGTAGTTGGTATTTTATGCTGTCCTATTCAGTATACTTAAAATGAGTTGTGTCTTGTTGGCCTTGTACACACAGATTAATCATATGCCATTTGGGTGTGATCCAGATGTGCTTCTCCTGTTGCATGCACGAATGGCCTTAAGGGGGCAGTGTGGTGTACATATGCAAATACAGATTTGCAGAAAAGAACAAGAGAAGACAGTAGTGTTAGAGTTTCAATACTGCAGATTTTTTCACTGAGAGGAAAGACATTGTGTCTCTAAATACAGTTATATTTCATCTTTCTGTATACAGTATGTTGCCGCGCTGTTTGCGGTCGAATATTTGTTTTTCAGAGGTTTGCACTGCGACAGCAATGCTATTTGTTAGCCCGCTTGTGGCGTTCTTGTGTGTGAGCACCTTGCAGAGACAAAGCTGTTTTTTTGTAAGATGAAGTATGTATTTGGATTAATCTACGTGTGTATTTCTCTATTCTTGTATGTTTAGTTTTACAGTAAACTTTAATTGGAATGCCTGCCAATAAACCATTTGAAGCAAGCACACATGGACTCTTTTTGAAAAACTGCTTGCTATGTGGCAAACGACACACTGCAGGCTCTCGAGGACGACAGTACAGCATAGTACTTATAAGAGGAACTTGTACTGGGTGTGGTAGTATCGAAGTGTTTTTTGGGGGGGGTGGGGGGTGAGCAAGAGCAGCTATCATTGACCTTGGTGTGCCTGCACTGTACGAGCTAACAGTGCAATCCATGTACATCACGATATCTATTTTGTCCCACTTCTATTGCGCTTATGTTTGTATGCATGTGTCAGCATTCAATATTGCCACCCCCATGTTATTTCCACAGAACCTCTGCCCGAATACATTAGCTGTTAGCATCCAATGACTCTACATTATAATGGATCTGTTGCTGTAATGGACAACAAAAGAGACTTGTGTCCTCTTAACCTTTGAAGTGTGAGCACTTCCACGGCGCGCGCGCGCGCGTGTGTGTGTGTGTGTGTGTGTGTGTGTGCGTGTGTGTGTGTGTGTGTGTGTGTGTGTGTGTGTGTGTGCGTGTGTGTGTGTGAGAGAGAGGGAAAGAGATGGCATTCCTCCTGATTCTTTTTAGAAAAACAAATCCCCAGAGGAAAGGGGGTTGCACTTCCTCTAGCCAGATTTTTTTAAATGTATTTTGGGGAGTTGGGGCGGCACATGACATCAGTGACCTCTATGCAGGAGAGGGGAGGTTGAACAGGAAACTGGAAACCCCAACGCCTGCCCCCTTCTCATCGCGTCCTTTCTCGCTTCTTTCATTGTCAGAGTTGACTGTTCCCCTTGCATGCTCTTTCAAGTCTATACACATTGAGACATAATGTTCTAGTTATGCAACATGCACAGCCGAGGCCAAATATTTTGACACACAAATTTGCTGGCATTGGACTGACAAACAAGCCAGATTTGAACATTTTTCTTGCCTCACAATCAAAGTCAGCAAATGTCAGATATCTCTTTCACCTTAAGAAAAATGTTGAAAGCCTGCAATCGTAAATGTTAAAACTGGTCAGTCTTGGTACTGGTACTGACATTTTTATGGGCATGGTGTGCTGTGTTGTCTTAAATCCACACTGTGTCGGAGCTGTCAGAATTCACGTTTTCTTTTTCTTTCATTGGCAAAATCAGTATGTGTACTCCACTTTCACCTCTAATAGTATCTGGCCCGCAGACCTGAGGCATTGGGCAGGTGTGTAGAGGCGGAGGAGCTGAGAGAGGTAAAGTGGGGTCAGGTCATTTAAAGATTTGAAAACAAATAATAGGATCTTTAAAAAAAATCTAAACTGTACAGGGAGAAAGTGAGGGAATGCCAGAGTAGTAGTTATGTGCTCCCTCTTACGAGTACCAGTGAAGAGGTGAGCAGCAGCATTTTGGACCAACTGGAAATGCTTCATGGAGGATTGGCCTGCTCCAAAGTAAAGTGCATCATAGTAATCCAGCCGGGATGTGACGAAGGCATGCATTACTCTTTCAAAGTGCTCTTGAGAAAGGAGAGGCTTTACTCTAGCCAGCTGCCTAAAATGAAAGAACCTGGATTTAATGTCGGCTGTTCTAATTTAAAACCACTGTCCAGTTCAAGACCCAAGTTTGAGACTGTCGGCTTAAAATAAGGAGCCTGGGGGTCAAGTACACAACATGGGATGTACAAATGCCATCACTTATGTCTTCTTTTGATTGAAATTCAAGAAATGTTGTGCCATCCAGGTCTTGATTTCCTCCAGACAGAATAAAAGTGGCCTCAATGATTAACAATCGATCAATGGTTAACATAGGAAGTAAAATGAATGATTTCAAGTACTGCCAAACTTCCAAGGTGTTTATAACTCAGTGATCAGAACAGTGTGATCTCCAGGCATAGAATCATTTTTAATGATACAATGTTCAATGAGTGTAAAAATGAGTTGAACTGTTGTAATGTTAATAGTTAATACAATGAAAGACACTCTTATGGTGGAGCTCTCTCTCCTTGACTGTCGTCTTTGCTTCCCCTTAAAGGGGCCGCACCCAGCGAAATAATGATCTTACAAATCATACAGATCACAGCATTGCTCTTTATTCAGGAAAACAGATTTTTTAATTAAATGAAATGATATAGTGATCTCGAGCTCCAGCAAGTTTTAACACGTCAGTCCGTCCATTGAAAGGATGTCTGCAGGGCAACAAAAAAAATGCTTCCGCATATCTTTGCTTTGGGAGTGGCAGTGTTACTTCCTCTTCGGTTCTTTATCGTCAGATCAAACATTTGAGACGCTTTGGCTGACTAAGGTGTGGCTTGGCTACAGGGCCAATTTGTGAGTTTGTGAGTAGAAACCATTCGAATCTGCTTTTAGCAACCAAAGTTAACCGTTTGTCATCTCGCCCTTGTTTATTTATTTATTGTTGTTTTGTTTTTTTGCAACAGTAAACCTCATCTTAGTGTGTGCACTGGTAGGAAGGCAAATTCTGTTTGTGCTACACTGACATGCACAGCCCTGGAGCTATGCACAATAACAAACACACACATACAGACCTCGCTTTTATGAACGCGATGATCTGGCTTCCTGCACGCGCTCACTCAGTCTCATAACTTGACTAAGTATGACTACGGCTGACTGGATGAGTGACTCGTGGATGTTTGTGGGTGCTGATTCTCCAAGTTGTGGCAATAAACAGCACCGTCTGCCCCCATGGGTTTGCGGGTGCGCGTGCACACACGCACATACATATGTATTGCCAAACACACATGGCCTTATTTGAGTACTTACTGTATATGAGAACACATACAAGTCGTATGTATATTTTTTCCCGAAATATCAATTTTCACAGAATGTGTTCTCTTAGATTATGACATGCAGTCAAATCATGTCCTTTGGTATAACAGCATACGCTGCTGAACCGATAAAAATGATTCTGCATTTTTCGTCAATGTCACCCCGAGGCGTAAGATTGACATTTCTGTGCATTCTTGAAGCAGCAAGACCTCCTTAAATGTGGTTAAGATATATATAGGGCATGGATTCTAAGTTGGAGCCAAGCATGCCAAATGTTTTGCACATGCGTGTTGGAGAATCCAACGACGGCGCTGACAATGATGTGTCGTGCCAAATCTGATAAGCGAAATGATCTCTTTCAACACCCAATACGATAATGGATATGATCGATTTTCTCCATTAACACGGTGGTGCCAGCCACATTAAAATGTGTTGCAGATCTCTGCGGTTCCACGGCAATCAAAATAATCAGGTCCCACGGAGTAAAATAACTTTGCAGCTGTACAGCATTATCATTGAACTGGACTCCTCCCTGCAGTTTACAGGTTTATTGAACCCTTTATCTAATCAGTCGCCTGGACCTTGAAGCTACAAACCTGAGCAAATTCCTCTGAAACTCAAAAGAAAAGGCGGAGAATGGGGGTTGGGTACTTAGGAAGAAGACAAGGGAGGCAAAGAATAAAGGTAGGAGGGTTGTAACATCCGAATAGTGGCTGGGCACACCTAAGGAGATCATAAGAAAAGGTAATAGAATGTAATAAATGCATACAAACATTTTGGGGGGGGCGGGGCGGGGTAATGTGCAGAAGCCAATTTTGTCAAAACGGTCTGAACACACTGAGCTGCAAAATTATTATAAAAATGTTTTACCGGGAACACAACGAAACATGAAAGCATGTAGCTTGTCATCAATGAGGGTCAAATATCAAGATATCAGGATCAAAATATTTGAGTGGCAAAATGTCAAAATGTCGCTGATGGTGTAGCGATACACACGCCTGACTTGTGAGTGGGCAGCATGGGATCAGTTCCCATTCTGTGACGGTGTGGATGTTGTGGTTGTGAGTGGTTGTTTGTCTCGATATGTGCCCTGCGACTGACTGGCGACTAGTTCAGGTTGTAGTCTGCCTTCCGCCTCAAGTCAGCTGGGAAAGGCTCCAGCAAACCCTCCGCAACCCTGTTCAGGATAAGCAATGTTAAAAATGGATGGACTGATGATGACAAGTCACAAAGTCATCATTGCTTTTAAGCAGGAACAGATACATACTTGAGTTAATCCGACTTGATAGACTGTAATTGAAGTATGCATTCACACGGTACACCAGGGGTGTCAAACTCATTTCACATTGTGGGCCACATACGGACTCGGTAGATGTCAAGTGGGCCGAACCATCAACATGATACCATACTGTGCTATGAATCACCAAAAGCTCATCTCTTTCCTTTGTTTTGGTCTCAAGAAGCATTGATTGGCGCTTTCATATCATTTGTTTTGGTCTCAAGAAGCATTGATTGGCGCTTTCATTGCGTTTCCTGTGTTGGGTCTATCTCGGTGACAGACTGAGACTGCTGTTTTCTTCCCCGATCAAAACAATGTCTTCTACTGTGACAAAACAGTGTGCCCCCTAGCGGATAATTCAGGAATTGCATTTGATCTAAAATACTCATTCTGTGTCTTTAATGCATTTTTTTTACCACTTTTAAATTATCCCGCGGGCCAGATCGAACTTCCTTGGGGGCCGGTTCTGGCCCGCGGGCCGTATGTTTGACACCACTGTTGTACGCTGTAATCACTAGTTTGTAATCAAACTGTCGTCATCGTTACGATGCTTGTGATGACTTCAAACCAGATCATTTGGTCAGCAATTCCAAAAGTCAAAGTGGCGGGGGTCATTTTCATTTTTCGCGCTACATCTGATCCAAATGACAGGAAAAAAAAGAACCAATTTGCGTCGACCTTAATCAGAAAAATGGCAGCGTAACTCACTACTAAAAGAGAACAGATGTGACCAACTTGCCAACCTCATCTTCAACTTACTAAAAGCTCGCATGTCCCTATATGACCGGTGTCAGAATTTGGTGCACGTTGCCGGCAATAAGTCAAATTTATTTACAGTGAGGGTTGTATAAGACAGTACAATTGTAGGAAAGGAACCATAGGTTTATGCCGATTTGTACGAGTAGAGCAGCTGGAGCATCGTGGTGTAAATATAATACACAAGGGCGAAGCACAGAAAATGAGCTGAGAGAATGTGAGCGGAATGAGGATATGGGAGGGATTTTGATCCTATGGCAGAACAAAATAGGGCATGAAGCAACGTGCTCTAGCTGCTGTGCTGCATCAGGGAGGAGATCATGTTGAGAGGAGGAATCTGCCGTTATCATTGACACACACAGACACACAGGCATGCGTACTGAGCTGATGTGACAATGATCGCTGATGCCATCGGTGGTCTATTTCTACACAGGTGTTGCTTTAGAAGAGTGGAAAAGGCAGTTACTCTGCAAGATGCTGTATTTTCTTGCGCATTTTACCGTCAGCTTTTTTTTTGGTCTTTATGGTATCCATATGGTAAATCCACCATGGGTCCATGTTGTCCAGTTGTGTTTGTACACAACCGCATGGTACAAAAGGAAATATTCTCACAATAAATGAGTTGGATTTTCTTGAAAAAGTTATCACTAAAGCTACTTAAATCATCAATCAAAAAATACACTTTAAAAAATGAATTCAATAAAGTGCATGACTGAATATTTCAGAAACTGGCAAAATAGATTTTAAGTGCTCCAAACCTTTGTGCCGCCGTACCCCCACCCCAAAAAAGTTGGGAACACCAGTGAAAAAAATGGTTAGAACCCTGGACCAAAAAAAAGTAAATGATTTAAAATATAACTCTTTGGATGTGGCCAAAGAAAAAAAAATAAGAACATGAATCATTTTGGACACGTTAGATGTTTCAATGTCCTCTTCCACTTTATACTTTTATTGTGTTGAACTAAGATGTGGATCTCATTCTTGGTAAAACATTTCCACACATTTATATATAGGCCGTCGTGTGCCAGGTGTTACTCAGTGTATTTCATACATTAATAACAGCTGCCGCTGTTGTGAAAGCGCTATATAAATCAGCATGTATTGTATTGTATTGTATTGTATTGTACTGTATTAATGGTGACTGTAGACACCTAATTTTAACCCTTTGATGCACAATTTATGATAACCTACAGTACATGTGGATTTTTAGAGATTTAGGGCGGGGATTCACCCATGTGGGAGTAACTTTTGAATATCTGTTCACTGAGGTGACCGCCATAGCAGAAAGTGTTAACCCAGCCTGCTGCAATCAGACTGAGTTCAGTGAAAATTTATCTTTTTTTTTTTGTCAATTGGCTTTCTCCATGCAATGTTTTGGTTCATTGAAAACAAAAACATGGCAATTCGCTTTCGTCTTACATACAATGTCACTCTCAGTTTGTCTGTAATGCAAAGGAGATGGACGAAGAATGGCATAAGGCCTGAATGTAGCAATGAATAACTGCTTGGGAAACTGGCCATTCTGTCAAACCCTACAAGCTACGTCTTAAGTGTATTTGACAATGTTTAGAAATGTAGAAGAATTTCATGTCTTCCCAGCTCGAGGGTTCCTGCAAACAAATTGTGTGGTAGCTTGATAAAAAAACAATATGCAGCTCCTATACGATAGTCTGCAAATCGAAGAGCAGCAATGCAGAAATGCGACACAGCGTTGACAGTCCCACAGGCGCATTTTTTTCCCTCTTTGTGAACTTCCTCTTCTCTTTTACTTATCCTCTCACTACTGTTCTCCTTTTTTGAGCCCTCCCCCCTTTCAGTCTCAGGCATGTATCATATGTCCATACCTCTGCAGAGGCCGAATTCCTCTTTGCACAGAGTGCACAAATGGGGTTGTTGTAATCCAGTGACCGATACAAGACAGTATGTTGTGCAAATGAACATTCTCTGTCACTGTTTTGGTCGAAGCGAATCGAATCTTGACACGGTCTATCAATTGACATACTGCTGAGGGCGCTGGCGTCAGCTCTCCTTATCAAAACGCTCAGACGCACACACACACACTCACATCCAGTATTGTGCACGTGTCCCTCGTCCAGACAGCGTGCACAGTGGCCATTGATGCATTCAAACAATACGCACACATATGCAGTCACACTCACCCGACTGCTGTACACACCGCTTCACATATGCGCGCACGCTCAGAGAATTGCGATGACATGGCTCAGACAAAAGACAGGACTGTTCTGCCTAAGCGTCCAACCGTGTCTTTGTGCACGCACACACACAGTTGGCGCGTCACAGGTCTAAATGCATTGTCTTGCATCACAGCAGAGGATTTTTACATCGAGACTACAGTTGACTTGTTACTGTTCTTTTTTTTAAAGCTATTTTTTGGTGCTGATTTTCAGTACAAAGTGAATGAGTGAATTGTGGGAAATGATAATACAATACAGTACAAGAATCAAAGGACAGTTCTTCGGCCAATGAAGATACTTGTTTAAGAATATCCATCCATTTTTTCAGATCCGCTTTAGTTCAATCAGCCTGCCATGCATGTTTTTGGAATGTGGGAAGAAACCGGAGTACCCGGAGAAAACCCACACAGGCCCGGGGAGCACATGCAAACTCCACACAGGAAGGGCGGAGCCAGGATCGAACCCATGATCACTGTGTGGTCGACACGCTAACCACTGGAGGACCGGGCCGCCCGTGTTTGAGAATATTCATTCATTCATTCATCTTCCAAGCCGCTTGTTCCTCATTAGGGTCGCGGGGGGTGCTGGAGCCTATCCCAGCTGTCTTCGGGCAGTAGGCGGGGGACACCCTGAATCAGTTGCCAGCCAATCGCAGGGCACACAGAAACAAACAACCATTCGCACTCACACTCACACCTAGGGACAATTTAGAGTGTTCAATCAGCCTGCCACGCATGTTTTTGGAATGTGAGAGGAAACCGGAGCACCCGGAGAAAACCCACGCAGGCCCGGGGAGAACATGCAAACTCCACACAGGGAGGCCGGAGCTGGAATCGAACCCGGTACCTTTGCACTGTGAAGCCGACGTGCTAACCAGTGGACTACCGTTTACAGTCCTGAAGAAAACAGCCTCCCTCACTTAGTCAATGCAGGACCACAAATAATTCCAAGAATAGTTTGTGACATCCTATTTCCTTCTCAACATCTGCCGTCAGCGGCCCGCTACCACAATAGCTGAACAGGATGCCGTCGCTTCTGTTCCGAATCGGAGCCTCACAGATGGAAACGATCGTCATGACAGTGTGATTCATACAGCTTCCTGCACGTTCATGACACAGCAAACGTCGCCACCACTGGGAGGACCACCAAGCAACCTTTTTAAAATACAGTACACATTTTTAACCACACGACCCACTGCGGGCATTCTGTCAACAACTTTATACAGCCATTGTGTATAGAAAGTATTGGGACACGCGGGAGAACGTTATTGTTCAGCAGTTTTGTCAATTATTCCGGAAGACTCTAATAAGAGGAAATACTCATATACTACTGTCTAAAATACTTGGAATGTAATATGCAGTTTCCCCAAAGTATTTCTTTTCTGTGCGATCAAAGCCAATGGAATTGTTTTAAGCTTTACTGCACATGTTGAAGCCATCAACTATGGGTTTTCTTTAGTGAATATCTCCTGGGGGTTTCAGAGGGACAAGTATGGGCAAGTTGAGTGTTCATTTCATCGGAGGGAATGCTCTGGGCTTTGCGTGTGTATGAACCAAGCATGTTGTTTCTTGAACAGACTCTTGAGTAATGGGCTGCCTGCACCACGATAGTCTTGCATAAGTGCCAAATGGCGTTCTACATATTGATCAGGCAACATGCTTTACGTTAACAGGCAAATGTTTTCTTCTCCCAGGTCCTCAATGCACAGAAAGCTGGGTACAAGGCGGCCATTGTTCACAATGTGGACTCCAATGACTTGATCAGCATGGGCTCCAATGATCGTAAGTTTACTCGCGCCGTCTCCTGCATATCCATCCGCCATAGCTGTCTGCTCACCAAGCTCGACGACACTCGAGTTGAGGAATCTCTGTCAAGTCCCAGGATGTTTCTTGGAATGTTGTGATGCCCCGCAGTGGCTGAGCACAGCCTACTTTCGTCACTGTGATAGTATCTGTCCCCTGTCCTCACTTGAAAGGGCGCACCACAGTCATGAAGGTGCTTTTTTTTGCCCTGTTGCAGACCTGCCAAGCATGTTTCTTCTTGTTTCTGTGTTGAGACCTGCCACATTTAATCATGCCCTCCTTTCACTCCCGCCTGACAGCTGACAGGTATTTTATGATTGTGAAGCTCCTGTGATTGCTGCAAAATCATGCGCAGTCGCTTGGTCAGATGTGCAGAGGCCACAAATGACATGGTTAACTACAGATCATCCCTTGCCGTACACCAGGGGTGTCAATCTTATTTTTGTCGTCTGCCACATTTGCGTGACTGTTTCTCCTTGCAGGGCCGTTATGACTGAAACCAAATTAAAAAAGTCAATAATAACGGTTCATTCAACTATTGTTTAAGTTACTGTAATGTAATGTTTGGTTACAAGAAAATGCTTACAATATGTCTCGTATCTATTACATAGGAAATTTTTCAATGTTGGTTTTAGCAAGCATCATGCAAGTTGACATGCTTGATTTTCTTCCGCGTGGCACATAAAATGATGTGGCGGGCCGGATCTGGCCCCCGGGCATTGAGTTTGACACCAGTGCCTTACACACTGTCGCCTTTGCTTGCGCCCACCGCTGCAGACAAGTCAGCTTTGTTTGAATCATGTTCAACATTTTGAGAAGTCACCGTGGTGCTATAAATGGCAATTGGATCTTCAATTTTTATTTTATGTCCGAGAGATTGAACACCAGTCATTCGAAAGTATGTTTCACACTTGGGATTGAGATTTTCACTTAACAATAATACCGGACAGCCAAACTGAGCCATCCGTGAGAGAAATCCTGTGGCCTTTGCCATAAAAAGGCTCTCATGACTGGTGACACCCTGGTGTCAGTTCAATGTGTGGAGGAAGCCATGCACCACTTGCTACTCCAATAATGACTGTATTAACACAAGGCTTCAGTATAACTACCGGTAGTCTGATAAAGTTAAATGGGCTTCAAGTCATTTTTTTTAATTTCCTTGTCTTGTTTGTAGTGGACATAATGAAGCAGATTGATATTCCCTCCGTGTTCGTGAGTGAAGAGACGGCCAACTCTTTGAAAGAAGACTACCTATTTGACAAAGGGTAAGTTGATGTTGATGAAGTGTACGATACAGAAAAAGGCATTTTTTGCAGTTTTTGCGGATCGCTCTTAGTCGTTCATTTTGTTTTAGGGGGCGTGTGATTCTCATGCCAGATTTCAGCCTTCCGTTGGAATACTACTTGATCCCCTTCCTCATCATCGTTGGAATCTGCCTCATCCTCATTGTTGTCTTCATGGTAGGTTCTCTTGTCCACATTCCAAGTTGGAACAAAGATTCTCCAATTGATCAGACTGTTGGAAGTCATGCATCTGCGGTTGATTGGTCCACCTTGCACTGACATAGACCTCAGAGATCAATCTACTCTAACCAGGCTGCACTACTAGAGCGCTAGGCTATAATGATAAAGTAACAGAAACCTTTTCTGGTTTCTTTGTCACTAGATCACAAAGTTTGTCCAAGATCGACACAGGGCTCGGAGGAGCCGCCTCCGCAAAGATCAGTTGAAGAAGCTTCCGATCCACAAGTACAAAAAAGGTCAGTGTCCGTCCTGTTTTTTTTTTCCCCCCCGCAGGTATGGTAAAGACTGATCTTCGTATCGAACGTGCTTTCTCACCATTTGACCCAGATGAGCGTGATGGCAATGCAGTCCGACATATCATTCTTCCATTTGGGCGCTAATCGGATTATTCTAGTCTCAAAGGGTTTTTTTTTCTTTTGAAGCTCTCCCTGGGTGATCGGAGGTATTCCGAGTGGAGAGTGGACACATGACTGATGGTTAAGAATGTGTTGACGGGCCAAACTGGGAGGAAAGTAGTTTCTCACTGTTGAGTGGATTGAACAGTTGAGGTTTTTTTTGGTGACACGCAAGCCACACTTTTCCTTTTTCCCTAATTGGGACTGTTCGGTTGATCACAATTCAGCTCAGGTGAAGACTGTTTAGTCAGCTATGAAAACATAGCAACCATACCAGCGAGAGTGTGTGTAATTTGCCCATCCGTCAAGTAAGACAATAAGCGGCCGTGTGTGAGAGTGGTCTGTTCACAATACTCCTAAACAAGAAAGATGACATTCTCTCTTCCGAGCATTCTTTTGTCGTAATGCGATTTTTTTTCCCAGTGCTGCTCGGTATTTTCTTCCCACTCAATCAATTTTAAAGAAAGACGATATGTCTCTTTCAATCTGGGACGCTAGCGAAAGCGGACCGAAAAATAAGATGTGATGATATTTCTCTAATTAGAGTTTAGACTTGGTCAAGCAGAATGTGGCTTGCTGTCCAAGGTTATTTTTACGCTCTCTCTTCCAAGGGACTGACTATTGTATAGTATGTTAAAGTCAGTCCGGAGGGATAATTAGTAAGTCGTTACCCTACTAACATCATTGCCGAAGCCATTTTTAGCTTCAATAATTAAAAAAAACACACACACACACACACAAAAATACCAATGTGCTTGCTGAAAATTGTTTCTCTTGTTATTTAAAAAATGTTGAGATATGACTTTGGTAACTAAGTGTGATGAAAAAGTTCGCACATTTGCTTGACACGCGAACCTTAACTCTAGCATTAAAAGATATCTAAGAAAATTTGTACCAAACCGGAACCCTTGGTGCAAAAGAAAGACAATCTGAACTCCACACAAGAAAATGAAGCAACAGATGAGACACTCCTGTAATCAGGATATTGATTTGCATTGCAAACGCACATTTTATTTGGGGTTTTATTTGACTGTGACTCTTAGAAAAGACAACGGTGCAGCTACTTTGGTCCCTGCAGGGGGTCTTTTAAAAGCTATTCGCATTACTCCCTTGTAAATCTGCATATTGAGGAGGCCATGCTGCTGTTTCCCATGTGAGCCAAATGCAGCGTGAGTGTTCAGTGGCTTTCTGTATCGGTCTGATGAGACGGTTGCGTGGTGGGGGGTTATTTTTTTGGGGGGGCGGGGGGGCTGCAGTCCTGCCAGCTGAATCAGAGTATTTGGTGACAGGGAGGAGACACCAAATGTAAATTCTAATCACATTTAAAGCAGGCTTGCTTGGAAGCAAACCTAATGATGACTTAAGAGTACGTAGGGGACCCACGAGTGAGCAATGTGATGGGATTCATTAGTTGGTGCTTATTTGATGAAGACCGTTAGCGGAGCCGGCTAGTCGAAAACATACTAAGCAAAGCAGGAATTAGCCATTGGAGGTTACTTGGATCCAGGTACTGACAGTTTGGGGCCAGACAATGTCATTAAGTCATTAAATCAATTATTTAAATTACATTTTAATGAGCTAGCTGTGATGTATACTGACATGCATTATAAAGACAAATGTCTAATATTTAGGCTCGCACATTGTGCTGAAGAACAAATGATTTGAGAGAGCCCTTGCGATAATTAACAGACTAAATTTGTGTGCTGCAAACCGGTACTAATTTGTAATTGATTGTACGATCCAGAAAAATTAACCTTCAAAAACAATGATATTTAGTGTTAAAACATTACGAAACAGTCATGCTATCAAGTAGGACTGAACAGTTAAGTGAAATAAAATCAACATCGCATTGTAGTGGAATGCAATCTCAAAGGAGGTTTGCAATTTTGAAGAAAACTTATGGCCTCATTTTTTTCAACTATATATATATATACAGTATATATATATATATATATACATACACAGCGAAACTCCTCTACAACGAAACATACATGGGTGAAAATACCCACTAGTGTGAAAAAAAAACTTCTTGCATGAAAGCCATTCCCACTTTTCTGCTCCCCCTACAACGAAAAGTCGCCCTGTTGCGTAATGCGAAATCTTTTTCTCTGCCCTTGCCGGGCAACAAGATACACAACAACGAAAACAAGCCTTCCGCAAAAGTCGATTCCAACCTCGGCCTGCCACAGCCACCCGTCCTGCTTCGCTCTGAAACAGCAATAGCAACCACCACACTGGTTTCCACGTGCTCGGTAGTACAGGAAGTGTTTGTTATTGTTAGTTTCAGACGCAGCACAAATGTTGCATTACTAAAATAGCCACAAAACGGACCTTTGCAGACCAAGGAGTTAAGAAAAGAAAAGCTTTAATGCTTGAAGACAGGATAAAAGTAATAAAAATGAAAGATGGAGGAAGCAAAGTAAAAGACATGATGCAAGAAATTGATGCCAGTGAAAGAGAATGCTGATCGGTAAACGTAATTTCTTTTCTTTTCTTTTGTGTGTGTGTGTGTGTGTGTGTGTGTGTGTGTGTGTGTGTGTGTGTGTGTGTGTGTGTGTGTGTGTGTGTGTGTGTGTGTGTGTGTGTGTGTGTGTGTGTGTGTGTGTGTGTGTGTGTGTGTGTGTGCGTGCGTGCGTGCGTGCGTGCGTGTGCGTGTGTGTGTGTGTGTGTGTGTGTTTACATCCATCCATCCATTTTCCGAACCGCTTAATCCTCACTAGGGTTGCGGGGGGAGCCGGAGTCTATGCTAGCCGTCTTAGGGCAGTAGGCGGAGGACACCCTGAACTGGTTGCCAGCCAATCACAGGGCACACACAGACGAACAACCATTTGCACTCACAGTCACACCTAGGCACAATTTAGAGAGTTGCATTAACCTGCCAAGCATGTTTTTGGAATGTGGGAGGAAACCGGACTTCCCAGAGAAAACCCACACAGACACGGAGAGAACATGCAAAACTCCACACAAGAAGGCCGGAGCCGGAATCAAACCCTGCAGTCTGCACTGTGTGGCAAACGTGCTAACCAGTCACACATATAAATAAATATATACAGTGAAACTTCTCGAGGGCGTATACATTGCAAGCTGTTTGAATTTGGATGGTCCATTGAAAAACACTTTTCAACAAAAGAATGAGAAAGAATTTAATTTACACAATGCGCATCCAAAATATTGGCAAAATGGACCATGTCACATTTCCATAAATGGTGTACAGTCCGAAGGTGGTGTACAGTGGAAGTCTATAGTGCCCGTGTAATCAGTGCACAATAGCAGCGTGAGACATAGGATCTGTGTCACTGCATTGGATTATGTAACGACAGCTGCCGCGCCTGTCAGCGTCGCGCTGCCATTTTAATATCTTTGGTTGCAGTGTGATTGCAGAGCCTTGCTTCATCCTCGCTCAGCTTCAGTGTCAGCCCACTCGGTAGACAGAATCACCAACTTCTGTTTATAGCAAGAGGTCATGGCACATATTTGAAGGTCCCTCCTTCCCAACACTGACCTCTATCTTGATGATTGCGTGTGCGCACACACACACACACACACACACACACACACACACACTCACAGTTAACAGAGCAGCTGCAGTGTTTCACGACACGGGCACAGAGCAGCAGTCTGATTCAGCGACACATTACACACTTCTTCCACTGAGTCTCCTTGCTCGCACGCTTCACGCTGCTGATATGAAGTTCAGTGGGACAGCGTGGCTCCTTCGAGAGACGAGAACGCTGCCGCAGGACTAGTGAAGAGTGAAAAAATAGTCAAAAGGAGGGGACATGAATTGCGATGACTCCGATGTTGTTTTTATTAGTTCATTTTCAGGAATGCCGGGAATTTTACATTCAAAATGCCTTTTGAGAATGTCCAGGGAGGAAAGAAAAACTTTTGGGGCAATTCAAAGCACACTAATATGTAGGGCAAAATGTTCTGATGAGCTCCAATGGAATACCTTGCTATTGGGGAAAGATACAGTATCGTGTTTGCATGTACAAGTGTTTGAGCACACAGTTTATAATTCCTTTCCCGTCTAAAAAAAAAAGGCACCAGACCAGTTTGTCAAGTCTTAAGAAAGACTGCGCAGGTTTCATGAATATCAACTTCCTGTTTTGGTCTTTGGGTGGTTACCGGTAGGTTTGCAGATGGGGAAATGGAAATGCAATGCTTGCACATGACGTGCATCGATAATTGAATCCCCAATTTACACACGGAAACGATTAACTATGAACAATTCTATTGTAGTTGTCACTAATATAGATACAATACAATACAATACATGCTGATTTATATAGCGCTTTCACAACAGCGGCAGCTGTAACAAAGCGCTTTACAAAACACTTAACATAAAGTAAAATAATAAACACAACACATAACATAAAACACGGACAGTCGTGCAGTCCTAACCACTTTTCCGTCACACGCTTTGTTGTTTGAAGCGGTTTGAGATAGAAAAATAGTTAAATAAGTGAATATGTGTATTGGGTTATTATTGTGGTTGTAGTTGTGGTTTGCAGTGGTGTGGAACGTTATTCTATCAAGACATGTTGTCAGTGTATTGTTCAATAAATAATTCTCCATCAGCGTCAACATTATTACTTTTGTAGGGTAAAAATAATTGATATAATAAAGGCCTTGTAACGGATTTCTTGGGATTACTAATGTCTTCCCATACATCAGAATGATTGTGATTTATGGGTGTTAATTACCGGTACACAACTACAGAGAGGTCGGGCATTTGGTGGGGAAAGGTCTTTATACAAATACATCGTTATAGTCCACAAATTAATAACAATGCTTTATTCAAGTCAATGGTCAGCATGCAACTGTGCCTCGTGTGTCGTCTGAATTCAGTTTTCTCTCTGTGTCTTAATAACATGACGAAAAATTATTTAAAAAAAATATCAAATAAGAATTTAAAAAATCATACATACGGCGATAGCTGCATTTTGTGAGTACAACTTGCGCTGACCAACACATCAGAGAATGTATAAACTCGGACGTTATGGTGGACAAGCGAGATGGCCCTGAGCGTTGAATTTGAAATCTGTTTGGGCAAGATAGTTGCCAGTTACTTCAGCCACCATTACTGATTCTGAAGGCGACAGCAACACATAGGGACTGAAATATGGACAAAAACATCTGACATCCACATACGGGTGCAGCCAAGAGAAATGTTACAAAATGATAGACTGTTGGGAATGAATCCATTCTACTTCTTAGAACAAAGATTAGAATTTAGCTTGTGATTTGTAAAATGATATGGAAAGTTGCACAGGCAAGTCAGAGTGAAAAACTGTAAGACTGCACTTCTGACAGACTGTATCGGTGCTGCTCTTCTGGTTCGCAACATGGTTCAAATGGGCGCCGCATTTGACTCTTGAGTGGTCTTGTGGTGAATCATAGTGCCACCTGTTTTTATCCTTTGGGGATAAATGCACCTATTTTGAGTGTATTACACAACCGGGGATTTAAAGGAGACCTGGTGTTAGTAGGAGTGGAGGCCACTGATTTTGGGAATGTGCTCCTGTATTTACTTTTACCTCCACACACAAATAAGCACCTCAAATCAAGTAGACGCTTCCACGGAAGGGAATGGATCTTTCAATTGATTGACTTCATGGATCCTAATTTTCAAACAGGAACATTAAGGAGTTGAGCTCATGGGGAAAGGCGTTGCTAACCAAAAGAGCAACACCTGCCAAAGCTATTCAAAGAGCAACACCTGCCAAAGCTATTCAACAACCCATTTGTTAAACGAAACTGTGTTGTATTATCCACTATTAGGATGTTCGTACAATTAAGTGTCTGATAACTTCTGGAAATAACTGAACACTTACTACATGATGAATTTGGGTTTTGTTCTTGAGCCTCTGGTTCACAAAGGAAGTCAATGTGATCTGGTAGTTGCGGGGGCAGGGGGGTGGGTTGAGTAAGTTAACTCATCCGGTAACTTACGGCCAAGAGCAAGTTTAGTGGATTGTCTTATTTGTCTTGCTTCCCAAACTTGGGCCTGAAAGTTTGACAAGAACAGATGAAGTGAAAATGTTGCCTTTAAGTTTCAGTTGCTGACAGAGGAAGAAAAAAGGAGGAAGGAGGAGGAGGGTGGTGGTGGTTGTAACTGGGCCTCCATATAAGGTCACATGCGGCCCTGGCGTAGACAGCAGAGGAATACATGCTCACTTTGAGCTTACGTAAACAGAGCAGAGCACAAGAGTCCAGCCTCCTTCAAGCACCCACTGGAAGAAAGGCGGGGGGCAACTGTGGAATTTGAAAGCGGAACATGTTGGTAAATTCCTCAACTCACATCTTTGATGGGCTTGGATGTAAGGACATTTTTGGAAGAGTCATACCAAGATTGTGAGGAGAGCGATAAACACTGTTTGGAGTCAGTGGTGGAATCGGTTTTGGTTCAAAGCTGTTTTTCAGTATTGTCAAACGTGTCCATAAACACAAATACACTAAAAACATATTTGATGTTTGGACATTTCATTCAATTCCATTCCTCTGTATTCTGTAGCGCTTTTCCTGGCGATTCAATGAGCGAGAGGCAGAATGCACCGTGGACCAGTTGCATAAAGTTTCTAATATTTTTTGTTGTCAGAAGTCGCGTGAGAGTGAAAACATTGCTATGAAAGACCTAAAACGTCTTTCCGGGTGTGTTGGTCGAGGCCACGAAGGCAATGGAAAAATGTGCTTTGTTTCTCAGGAGACAACTATGATGTGTGCGCCATCTGCCTGGACGAGTATGAGGAAGGAGACAAACTGCGGGTCCTGCCATGTTCTCATGGTGAGTCCAGCCTGTGTGGACACTCAAGCTGAATGAGTTCAACACTATCTGCACTTGAGCAACCAAGTACGGGATGGTCGGTGAGGAGAAAAAAATCCACATTAGAACTGGTTCCCAATTGAAATGCATTGGGGGAGGAAAAATGTTAATCCTGAAAAGTCTTAACAAAAAAAAAAAGTACTAGTAATAAATAATCAGTCTCTGTTTCCTACAAAAAAATGGGGGGCATGTTTATTTTACTGCCCGAAGTCCATTCCCGTGAATATAAAATGACAAGAAATTTGCATCATACCCTCTCTGAGCCCTCCCATATTCAATCGAATCATAATCCCACTGAATTGAACCATATTGAATCATTCCTTCAGTCCTTGAATCTTATTGCACCCCATGTATCGAGATACATATCAAATCGTCTTTTATCGGAGAGCTGCACACCACTGGTTAAAAATGTTCAACAGGCCACAAGGCATTTTCCACAATGCAGGCTTTTATGACTAACACAAGACAAGCTTCCCAGTCTGGGACAACATTTTTGTGACGCATCCTGTCAAAAGCCAGGCTTTCAGAATAAAAGCTTTGGCCTCGTGGTGGCTATATGTAGTAGTTGCACTCAACTATTTGCTTTGTTGGCTAAATAAGCTACGACGTGAGCCCCGAAAGTGCTGGGAAGTTGTTTTATTATACAGTATGCTCTTATTTTGAAAATCGGATTTTGGATAGAATGTTACGCTGTCGCCCCAACATGCCGAGACGTTGTGATGAACCCTTTTTACATAACTTGGAAAATGCTTCAGATGTACACCCTTCAATTCAGGGAAACAAACGGTGGAGTGGTTAGGTTTTAAAAATGCGCCAAGGAAACCAAGGTTCCACTGTACCCTACTTTTTGTGAGTACAGCTCAGTATGGTCTGCAGTCATTCCTGTTCCCATTGGGAACAAGGTGAGGCTGTTCCCTTGGCTGTTGGCACGGCTCCAATTACGAACCACGTGTAATAAGCGATTGTCCCCACAGCCTACCACAGCAAATGTGTGGACCCCTGGCTGACTAAAACCAAGAAGACGTGTCCGGTGTGCAAGCAGAAGGTAGTCCCCTCGCAGGACGACTCCGACTCTGACGAGAGCGGCGGTGAAGAGAATGACGAGGCGTCCGAAAGCACTCCGCTGCTGCGCTCGCTAGCCTCCACCAGCGCACACTCTTTCGGCACCATGTCGGCGGCGTCCCGCTCCGACCACGACCAAGGGGAGTCCTCAGAATATGAGGACAATGATCTGGGTGAAAGCAGCGAAGGCGAGGAGGAGGTCACCGTGGTAGTCCAGATGCAGCGATCAAGCCCGGAAGACCACGATCTTGACCTGCTTCGAGCTTGACCCTTTCTTGGGGACAACTCACTTTTGACCTTGATATACTCTCCTTACATATTCATAGGTACTGTATATTTGATTTCAAGATGGCGAATGAAGCGTTGAAGGAAGTCTGCTGCGCACCTGTGATAGGACTACACACGCAATGACTGTTTAAGAGTCACAAATACGAGATACACTCCTACGGGCCAAGGCTATATCCACATGAGCACTGCGTAAATACACATGACTATATATATATAGATGTATATACACATATATATATATATATATACACATATATAGAGAGAGAGAGAGATCTTCAGTAACGTCACATACGTACATACACGACAACAATACAGTACATGTATATGCTCGTCAAGCAGCATTTAATTTCAGGAGCATTTAAAACCATCAAGTATGCATTCAATTAAGAGCAGGAAACCAAATTTATAGATTGTCAAAAATAAAAAGATGATTTAAAAATACTAAATAAAATGCCACCCAAATTACGCTGTGTGATCTTAAGTTTGTCCAATAAATTGCACAATGTCAAAGTTTCATATAAGACACCAACCAAACAATAACAAAACTATTCTTTGAAAATCAAGTTAACGGATCATTTGCATTTTGAGAATTGGCTACACAACAGCAAATAACCGACGATGTTGAGCAGCTGAGATTGAACAAACTTTCGTGCATGAAGGTGACTACAATGCGGCATTATAAATTGCAGGTGAGCGGATTGATACATTTTTGTATCTTTATCATTTTATTTCGTTACCATTAATACTAATGAAATAAAATGACAAGAAGAAATGTAAACATTCATTTACTCACCAATGTAGTCCCTGTTCACTGAGCTGCACATCTACGCGAGTGTCCCCGTTTTTTAAACGCACCGTAGTTTGTAAGTGCCCAGCCGTGCTGTGATGTTTCCTTGCTGCCTTGGTAAAACAACTTAAATGGGTAAATCCAGTGTGGCTCCAAACACCAAACCGGTCCGTTGCAAGCATTAGGCATTCCCAGCAGTACAATTTGCAGCGTTTCTCAGAGGCTGTGAGTCACGGGTACCGTTCATAATTGCTCATCTGAAAATGACGGACAAACCCTTTACCTTGCTGGGACAGACTAGCTAGCGCAGGAGTTGGGCGACATCTTCGCACAATATCCAGCTTTTCGTGGAAGGTCCGTCTTGAAAATTTTGTGGAAAGTAGTTCCGCAACCAGATCAATGTCGGCCGTTTTGGGTTAAAATGCAGTGATAGCTCCCTCTAGCAGGCGCTAATCCAATCACCGAACGCGCACGTCCAGTCTCGACGCAAGGCATTCTAGCTGGCCCCGGTGCGCAGACTCGTGATCTGATAGGCTATTGCAAGCTGACTGTGCCCGTTCATTTTCAGCGCACAGGGGCCTGCTCCGTTTAATCTGAAGGCCCCTGGCAAGTTTAATTTACCTGGCAACACAAGCTAGCTGAAATAGTCATAATAAATGTTATTTATCGAGTGGCTTTCAATGTTATTTAAAATAACATTAAAAGCCACTCGACTAAGTGGAAATAATATGACGTAAAGAATACAGAGAATAATTTTGTTTACATATTTATGAAAATAAAATAACATGAATTAAATTTGTTATTGTATGAATGTTTAGGCCAGCAGAGAAGGCCAGCAAGACCTTCTCTGCTGGCCAGAGACACACACAAATATATAAAACTGTTGTTCTCCACCGTAGTTTTTTTTATTGTACATACACAGATGCAATGGCTCTGTAGCTTCTTTTTTGAAGCAGCATGTGTTAAAAAAACTGCATATTTTGAAGTTTCACCTCTCTGGAAAGTCATGTTGAGAAATAAGTCAGTATTACAATAAAGTTTTAAGTACACAAAAAAGTGTCATTTCATCGATGTAATGTTATGAGGGGAAAATGTTATACTGTATTTGAAATATTTTCAACAAGAAAATGATCAATTCAATTTGTACCCATAACCTCTTACCTTCACCGTCGCTTGATGTAACTGCAATCAATCATCAAAATTTATGCAACCACACCCTAATTCAAAATAGTTGCCAGTAATCGGTGAAATGAGACCGTTCGTCCCACCTGTGTTGTTGCAGTCAAAAATCTCACTGGACCCATTTTTTAAATGGTGGCTATCAAACGTATCTGACCCTTAATTCTGCACTGCAGCAAGTGGAACCGCAACGAGGACAAGCACCATAAATTGTGGGTTAGTCATAAGATATATACTGTAAGTCGTAATATTAAGAGTACTTTGCTAAACCACACTATAGTCATATTTTCAAGAGGTTGAAAAAGGACAAAGCCATGACAGCGTCAAGGTTGCGTCGTCTTCATTCTCGTAAAATTACAACAGAACAATTCCTAACCATTGCTGAACTTTTCAGCGCAAAACAGCGAATCCATGCTAAAAAGGAATTTAACATGCAGATAAACCACTGCACGCACGTGTGCTTTACTAATGGGCCTTCACTTACACAGAAATTAGTGCTTTGTTAAATTGCTTTTGCCTTTTCATTTTCTTTTGCCAGATTTTTATTGCAAATGCCGTTCTAATAACATTGAAAAAAAATCAGGGAACACCTAATTTTTCTAAATCCATACGCTTAAAAGATGAATGACATTGCTAACAAACTTGAGAGCACTGCTGAATTTGAACAAACGCAAGAGCAGAACAGGAAATACTTCTCTGGTTGGAACAAATTTATTTTTGATCTGTCTGAACAAGATAAATCAATATGGCATTCTTGGTTGTATGCATGTGAAATTCAATGCATTGACAGACTATCCCAGACGTAAGAAAACTAAAGTGAGAACAGAAATCAGCAACGGGGACTTTGAAACAGATCTGATGCTTACACAAGGCTTTAACAGTGGAGCTGAAGCTGCGGGGAGAGGTTGGGGGGGGGGGGGGGGGGGGGGACAAGTTATGGGAGGGAAAATTAATCTGAGAAGAGCAACAGACCTCTCTACATTATGGCACAGGATACACAGGTTCGGATCAAGAACATGTTGGTTCCATCCAACCCACCGCCCAAAGACATTACAATTGTCGGTCCTGCTCAGTGGACGATGAAAGAAAGGCAATTAATTCCACAGTTTCAGTTGTCAACATAGCGTAATGAGGATTTCTTCCAAATACAGTGCAGCTTCAGAAAAGGGGCGGAGACAAGGGACGCCCCCCCCCCCCCCCCCCCCCAATTTTTAAAACTAGCTCCGCGCTCACCTTCCCTGCCACTTAACCAGTTTGGTGTTTTGTTTCAACTTCCAAGCTTTCACTACATTTGGTCCTATCCGGAGGAAGGGAGGGGGCGGGGCCATGCTTCAGGTGGTTAGAAAGCGAGAGAGACCTGTCCCACAAAATGGTAGCCTTTCAGAAAACAAATTACAGGAACTGGCAAAAAAAAAAAAAAAAAAATTAAAAAAGGAATCAAGTGCCTGAGTAGGTAACTGGAATGTCCATTGATTTTTGCCGTCGTGTACAGGTACAGTAAAACTCTGCTGGATGATGGTTACCTGAAACAAAACTACACCTTGACAAGGATGTGCGTGTCTGAAGTGTTTCATTATTTGTGGGGAGGGTGGGAGGGGCAGATGAACATGACTGTCCAACGTAGTAGTTGGTGGGAGAGGAGGAAGTGATGAGCAACTGCTTCAGCGCTCCCATTTATATTAAAAAAATAGGCAGTGGCCACTAAGAGAGCGCATACGGGACTTGTATCAATGGGCACCAAAGAAACATGAGGTGTTTGGCTTTCATTCTGCTGGTCTGTTGTCAAGTGACGAGATTTGTCATCTTGGCTATGGATTAATTACAAGGGCTGAGACTTTTTTTTGAGGGGGGGGGCGGTCAGAAGAAAAGTAAGGAGCAACGAGGACAGGAAGTGTGAAATGCAACAGGGCGGTAGGTCGACAGGTAGCTGGTGGGTTGGGTGGCCTGGCACGGGATGCTTCAGTAGCCACACTTCCTCAGGTGTTCGGCTATTCCGTATGCCAAAGGGTTCAGCTGCCCTCCGTGGACACCTTCTTTGCCCTTGACCAGAATCATTACTAGAACATAAAAAGGACAAAGAAAACAAAATGAAATGGTGGGGTGTGGGAGGAATAGATTAAAAAAAATCTCATACATCTTTTGGGGATGAGACATTTATTTGGTTCAGTTTGCCTGTAACCAAACAATTTCCAAATGACAGACACTGTTTCCTTTGTTGTACCGTATTTTCCGCACTATAGGGCGCACCAAAAAAATCTTCCATTTTCTTAACTCATTCAGTACCAGTCAATTCTGGACCAAGTCTGAAAAGACATTTAAAAACGTCTTTGGGAGTGAATGAGTTAAAAGCTCACCGAGGGCCTTAAAATCCGGTGCGTCTTGTGTATGGCCATTACTGTAATACATCGACTCCAAGATAGCTCCTTCCTGGAGACATGCTTCCAAAGTGATAACTTGCTGTTGGTTCAGTGAACTGTGTCGCTGCTTTATTAAATAAGTTTGTGTTGCAGCTCCGAAAAAAGGAGAGCTGTGGTGTTCATTTTATTAAACTGTCTCAACAAATACAGGAACGACTGTCTCCGTGCCTTCTTCCGTTCGACGAGAGAGGCGTTCAAGACCGCCTCAGAAAAACGTAAACTAACGATTACTTACATGAAACTACAAAAATTGAAAATAATATCAAAACTGAAAAGCAAGCGAGGATATCATAAAATAAATTCTATAGCCACCCCTACAGAATTTATATTGTGATTTTATCATTTGTGAATACACAACAAAGGAATAACTATGACTGACATCTGATCGTACTGTTGGAGCTACGATCAAGGAAATACAAATGCGTTTTTCGGAGGTGGTCATGAACGCCTCTCGAGTTGACTGGAAGAAGGCATGAAGACGGACCTGTATTTGTTGAAAAAAGGAGACCGTGGTTGTGATTTTATTTATTTATCATTATTTAAGTACAGTAAGTTAATTTACGTTTTTCAGAGGCAGTCATGGACACCTCTCGAGTTGAATGGAAGGAGCGTGGTGCCATCTAGTGGTGGCATTGTAGATTGCACCTTATAATGCGATGCGTCCAATGTATGAAAAAAAATTACAAAGTAGCCATTCATTGAAGGTGCGCCTCATAATCCAGCGCGTCTTTTAGTGCGGAAAACACAATACTCATTTCAGACTCACCAGCATCTTTACATTATCTACAGAGTCAACACTACCATCTCGGTAAGAGGCAAACAAAAACTCAAATAGCAAAATGTGTGGTCAATAAGAGCGATTTGCCCCTTTCCATATTGTGGATGAATAAAAATAGATTGAATCAAGTTTCATGACATCGCCCAGCATGATGGCCAAATGCATTGCAATGATGGAGCTAAACCAAGAAGCACCAAGCGTATGCGTTTGCTGCGGACATGGCAACAGGTAAAAGTTAATGACTCGTGCTAAAACGGCTACAGTTGACGAAAGGAGGGCTTGACCTCACCCAAGACACTTGACATCGCCAGTCGCCGCCAGCACCAAGAAATCCCCACTACCACCACTCAAAGGATTTTAGGAAGTGCAAGGCTTCACCACCGCTATGTGTCTGGTTTTGTGGTGGACAAAGCTCGCTTGCTTCCAAACCCGGAAATTTTTGGTGTTTGCGAAATCCTGCCGAGTGGGTGACGCCATTACGTTGTATACATGCACTGCTGCGTTGTTGTTACTACCTTGGAGTAGTGACCCAAATTAATCTGTAACACCCCCCCCCCAAAAAAAGTAACGTCTTTGGTACACACCCCTAGCCACTTTTGTTCTGCCAAAACACGCGTGGGCATCAGTCACCTGATGTCCAGAGGCCTTTAATGAAATATTAGCAACAACGCAGCACATAATTCTAGGCGGAGACCTCATTTTATGACATGTCTGTCGTAGCTTTTACTCATTTAATTTTATTATACAGTAGTTATTAAGGTTGGGCATCGAGAATCAAGTAAAACCAGGAGTAACATTTGGGTTTTCTTGAAGTGTTCAGATTTTAAAATTGCAGTGCCGAGTTCACCACACGGAAGCTGATGAACACCAGCGAAGAAGGACCAATAATAAACGTGTACATGTGTGACGCAACAATACACTCGTCGCCGAATAACAACTACGTGTGTGTGCGAGCGTCAAATTTAGAGTTGTGGTAATTGACACTACTCGGCAGAGATATTAAGTGAATTCCAAATATATGTGGAATACAATTGATAGACTGTCCCATATTCGACTCATCAGCGGTGACCTTCAGCTCCGACTTTCGACCTTGTCGCACACCAAAATCAGGTAATTAAACCAGGAAAATAAGTCTTTGCTGATACAACTTTATGGTAAAAGCTATTACATATGTTCCTTGTGTCTACTCAAATCCAGCTTGTTTGTCACATTTTCCTTCTCGGTGCTCAGTAGCATGCTTGAAGTATGCGCAGCATGATATTGTATTTTTGAGGTTCTAAAAAGCTCTTGAGAAAATTTTAAGTTTGATATAAATATACCGTTTATAAATAGGCAGTTGAGAAGTTCACAGCTCAATTCATTAACAGTAAAACATTCAAGAAATTAAAAAACTAATTCAAATAATTTCATGCCCCCCCCATCCCCGTCCCAATAAGCTCCCCTCACAGAAACTATGCAAACTTCGAAAGAAAAAAAAAAAAAAAAAAAAGAATCTATTGGGAATTATCTGGAACCAGAATCATCCAAGCTCAAAATGTGACCAATGCTGGAAAGTTGCTTTGGTTTTGTTTTTCAAACTTGTTTGACAGACAGAACCTGTTCCGATCCTTCTCCACAGTCATGTGTTAGTTTCATGACGACCATGTGTGAATCAAACAATTTCTCTGTTTATGGGAAATTCCGTTTTGAAATTCGAAGATGGAAAATAAGCCTAGTATGGAACTGAGGGTGACAGTTCACTCGGGGGCATGAGGGCAAGGGACTCTATGATGGCAGTCATATACCTCACAGCACTTACCAGTGGCAGCTTTGCTCAGAGCAACGTTGTACGTGGGCCCTCCACTTGCACATTTTGTTCGCATGTCCATTGACCATGCCGAATCTACATCCAAGCTGTCTCTGAGCACAGAGCATTTTTCATTTCCTATGGTCAGGCCATTGGTGAAGAATGAGTTACGATCCTTTGATACCAATACATCAATTTCGGCAGGCTGCAAAAACAAAAAACAAAAAGGTCAGTTACAACAGTATTCATCTGGTGGGTCAGACCACAAGTGTGGGTCACAGACTGGTAGCTTAAAAAAACTCCCCAGTTTACAATGACAATAATACAAACATTTTCTGGTTACGAACAGCATGCAGAACACACATTCTCAGAGCAAGAATGTCACCATGTGGCATGAGATGGTTCACACAGTTGCCACCCCCCAAATCCTCCCCACTCTGAACATGCATCTCAAGCGTTATTACTTGGGACATATAATACACCTTCGTACCACACCGAGTCCACCATAAAGTAAAATTTGGTTTGAGATGTTTTGTGCAATTGTGACACAATTAAAAAATACAAAAGTGTGCGCATGAATGGGGGTGAGGGTCGATTGATGTACTGTAATGCCGTGGGTTGTGCGCAAGAGGAGTCACAGCCGCTGATGCACAATCAGCCAATACACCGCGGAATAAAATGCAATTAGGAACAAAAATAAAATGCTGTTCAGATTTTTCTGCTGATTAAAATTGGCATGCTGATTCCAAATTTGCAGTCAGGTTTTTTTTCCCAGCACGGTATGTTCTTGTTTTGTTTGCTTTTTTCCTTCACAGCTTAACAGCCAAGTATAAACTCCACTCAATAACCGTGGTAAGTCTCGTCATCTTATTATATGATTGGAATCATCTATAGAGTCATGGCAACATGCAGTTACAATTGATGTGATAAGAGGTGTGTGCGGCTCCCAATCATTCAGTACTATATATATGTGCAAATAGAAAGCTAGCATCCTCGGAATTAACTCATCACTCCCAAAGATGTTTTTAAACGTCTTTTCAGACTTGGTTCAGAATTGGCTGGTACTGAATGAGTTAAGATGGCTTTTTTCTTAACCTCGTAACCGTGGACATACCGTTCTAAGCTTTTATTTTTCAAAGCTTGTCACTTACATGTTTTATTTACATAAACACGTTTAGAACAAGAATCCTACAGCTCTAAAACTTAATGGGACAGAAAAACTAAGATCAGGTTTGTATTCCGCACCCAGAAATGTGTAAAAAATATATATATAATCTAAGAAAGTAACCGTCAGACCAAACGCAACAAAAAATGGGTCTCCAGCATCAAATGGGACAAACAAAATGACCATACTCACGAGAACTAACATAGGCAATAACTCATGCAAACCAATTCCAGCACCAGACCCAACTACCTGGGCCACACCCCTTTAAGGCACACATCCAAAAGCATACAACTGCATGTTTCATAATTACCAGCGTAGTCTTGATCTAATCACGTGATTGGAAACGTTCAAGTTACATCTTATCACGGCCGACGATTGGCTTCTTTTTTTAACTGTACTGCGTGCACACTTTTAAACATGTACCGTATTTTCACGACTATAAGGCGCCATTAAAAGTCTTAAATTTTCTCCAAAATGGACAGGCAGCGTCTTTTGTATGCGCCGAGTTCCAAAACTTGACTGACAGCCGACACGTTGTTTATATAGAGAAAAGGCGGAAGTGAGTGTGGACAGGCATGCGGCAAAGAAGTCGGCCAATCAGTGAAGCGTGGGCGTGTATATACAGTATACATATATGGAGAGAGAGAGAAACGGCGGACGTGAGTGAGGACAGGCATGCAGCGAAGAAGTCCGCCAACAAGTGAAGGGTGGACGTGTTAGTGGACGCTAAAGGGACTCCCCTAGCAGGTACCAACACCTGTATAAAGTGTGGCTATGCATTATTGCAAAACAACTTCGGGTTTGGTTTCTAAGAACCCCCGAAAATAAATTCTACAAAGAGACACGCCTACGAAGCGCAGTTCAAACTTCAAGCCATCGGTTATGCTTTTGGCATGCGTGCCCATCTCACAGCAGCGGTGAAAAACCAAGTCAGGCAAATGAACTCTGAGCTTGCTGTCATTCCCGGAGGTTTGACCTAAAGAACTCCAACCGCTGGACATCGACATCAACTGGGCGTTCAAAGTAAAGTTGCGAGCGGCATGGGAACAATGGATCGATGGCAAACAACTTTACAGAGAGTGAGAGGCAGCGCCGGGCGAGTTACGCCACAATTTGTGAATGGATTGTGGCTGCTTGGACGAACGTGTCTGCTTGCACTGTTGTTCGAGCTTTTGGAGAAGCCGGCATCATTTCTGTGGAGCCACATGGCAATAACAGTGACTCTGACAACGAGAGGGAACACGGGGTTTTTGATGGATTACCGGTACTTGCACAATTGTTCAATTATGATACAGAAGATGAGGATTTTGATGGATTTCTGGGTGATTGATCGAAAAACATGAGTACATTGTACGATGGTTCAATAAAATACAACAGAACTTAGTTTTGCTTCCGTTGCCTTTTTAAAAACGTGTTTTTAGCATGTATCCGTATGTCTTGGCATGCTACCGTATGCTTCAAGCTAACGTGTTAGCGTGCGCGCATGTATGCCATATGTTTGCGGTGGTGTATGTTTCACCACTGTAAAACTGCGCCCAATAATACAGTGCGTTTTGTATCTGTGTCAAATACAGAAATAGCACCCGATAATGAGATTGCGCCCAACAATACGGTGCGCCGAATGGTCGTGAAAATACGGTACATGAAGATGCAACTGACAAGTCGGGTGAGTACTGCGTGTACGCTCCTGTATATTTTATGATAACACTTCCCGGGGTACACTGACAGTAAAAGGAGTAAGTAAAAGGAACACTGCAAATCTGTAACAGCTACAAAAACCAAAAAGGAAAATTCACAACACATTACATGCCGCCTTTGTCTAGAAAGCTTGTGTTCTTGAATAGAGCCTCTGAAAACACACACCACCCTGCCTGAAATCGTGAAGCTCGGCGATGAATTGACACCCCTATGAAGAGGTTTATCAAATGTGTGTAGATGACTCACGATGGCAGCAACGCACTACTTTTCTGTTAGCGAATGTGATGGCCTGTCTGAACTCACTTCAGTTTCACGACAAGGATCCCACAAAATGGCCCCAAAACGATACTTATTACAGTGGCTTCAGTTCAAGCAGTGACGAGGTGAGTTTTTCAGGGAACAAGGGATCTGTTCCCCAAACCCCTCCCTGGTTTATTGGTCTACTGTACTAAAAATGCCATGTGGCGCTGTCAAGTATTTCCATATCATATAATGGCATTTAAAGTGTGTGTGCTTTTTAACTGCATACGCTCGCATTTACTGTAACAATAGAAATAACAGCCACTCTCATAACAACTAGCTTCGTTGCATTCCGATCATGGCGGATGCAAGCCTCTGTTCGCCGCAAATATTTTCAAATTGGACAGGGGTTGCTGTCTGTGCCTATAGCGGTTTGATCCTTATATTACCAGCAATCAGTCTTGAATTTATTTACAGCTTTGCAGTCAGCTAATAACTTAAAAATATCCATTCAAAAGTCTTCTTTGGGGCTTTCTTCTTCTGTCAGTCATGTATGTCAATACATGGGTGCATTCAGTGGTCGTAGATATAAATAAACTAGATATCATAGACTACAAGGTGTCCCTATATTTCACCGATGTGATTAAATGAACCTTATATTTTATTATAAATTAATTCCTTGGAATTTGAATCATGACATTAATTTTTTTGTTACAAATCATTTTTTTGTAACAGCATGCTTGTTCAATCATTGACATTGCATCAAGATTGAAAGTTGGCGAGTCACTGATTCATAGAAGATTTAAAGAGATAATGACCAAATTCTGACACAAGATATCCGCCCAACGCAAGCATCATACAGGGCCACAATTTGGGATCTGGTGGCCCTGCCTGGCCAGCAATCAAAATAGCTTAAGGTTGAACTTTGTTATTTTTACTATTACTGATTAATGGGCAGAAGTGTAGGGCAAGATAGTCAGCGACAAAAAAAAAAAAAAGTTCTTGAATATGTAAATTTCTCGCTTCCACGTGCATCTCAACGTTCCTGTACAGCAGGGGTCCCCAAACTTTCCTGTGAGGGCCACATAACTTTTCCCTTCTCTGATGGGAGGCCAGTGTCAGTTTGTAACATCAATGATCGTAGGGGGGCTTTAAAAAATTATTGTTTCCCAGAAAGCCACACATAACCAAAAAACCCTTTCCACGTTCTTTACAGAAAAAAAAAGTCAGGAAACAAATAATAACACTATTAATGAAATAAATAACCAAATAAACCGCAGTTCTTCACAGAAAAAACAGGAAATGAATAACTAAACTCTCTCTCTTTATAGCCCCTTAAAAACCACAAAATGTTTATGTCTGCTACCGTCTTGTTCACGTGTTCTACCAATTGATCCGAGACACAACTAAAACACTGAAACATTCTATGGTGTGTAAATAACTTTGTGACCTTGATTTCAATGCTATTTGCATCATTTTGCCCCGAAGACCACCTTTGTACTTTTTTCTTACAGCTTACATGGAAATGTGAATAAAAACAACATTTCATTTTTTCTGCAGTTGGGGACAATCTAGGAAAAGTCATAAAATTTCAAGTTAAAAATTTATCATTTAGGGGGTTTGTGGGGCCTTTTAAACAATGATGGGTCATTTTGACCCGAGGACAACAGGAGGGTTAGAGGGCCGGGTAAAATGTGCCCGCGGGCCGTAGTTTGGGGACCCCTGTTGTACAGCATGGTGTAAAACAATGTGTGCAAACATGGAGGATCTTGCCATCTGAACTTTCACATGTCAAGAAGCTTCTTCAGACTGGTTCGCACATCCAGCATAGCACTGTTCTGAGAACATGGGTTCAAATTCAGGCTTCGGCCTTTCTGTGTTGAGTTTGCAACTTTGCATGTTCTCCCTGTGCCTCTGAGTCGCACTGCATTGTTCTCCCACATTCCAACAGCATGCCTGGTAGGTTAATTGAACAATAAATCATCCTTGGGTGTCAATTTGAGTGAATGGCTGGTGACCAGTTCAGGGTGTAACCTACTTCCCGTACAAAGTCAGCTGGGGCAGTCTCCATCATACCAGTGGCACCATTGAGGATAAACCGTCAAGAGACTGGATGGCGAGCTAAAACTCATCGCACGGGTCAAGTCTAACAGCAGAAGTGCAGAGTCATTGGGTAGCACCGCCCCAGCACAGCACATGCTTTGTGCATTCAGGAAGCGGAAATGCAATAGTGCGATAGCCTCTCGAGATGCTTCGAAGCGGGGCCCTGTACATTCGACAAACGACAGGGCGCTTCACAGCTGCCAGTCCAAACTCTGCCCGTACAATCTTAATAGCGAGACGAGGGAAAACCCGTTCAAAGAAAATGCAGTAACGCACAGTGTGGCACACGCCCTGGCATTAATGTAAAACGGGGCAAAACTACACAAAGCTGGTACATGACGTTTTAACAATTGCGTAGAATCGGAAAACCAATCTAGTTAGCGTCTCTTTTCACAGCGCACACAATTAACAAAAATGATTGTTATGGAGAAGCCAAGGTAACTTTAGAAGTGATACTAACGCCAAAAAAATTAGATCATACGAGTAGAATTTTGCCACGCTAATGTTTCCAGGCATACACGAAAATAATCTTTCGGCCGTGGAAACATTTTCGCAATTCCCCTCCACGTCAACTGAATAAAAGACCGGAAGACCGCCCTCCGGACGGCAAATGGACAATTACTCAATAATGTTTAGAAGTTACCTGGTTTCACAACAAACTACTTCACCAAAAAATTAAATTATACTTTTGATGCCAACAAAAGACTGGTTAAAAGCCGGCACAATTAGACGTTCGGGAAACCAGTCACGCCTTTCGGCTTCCGGCTCAAATGCGCGGTTCCGAACGCCAATTGGCTGACGCCTCTGCTAGCGAGCTAGCCTCCCCGTGGCCGCACGGAAGCTCGCGTTAGTCACATTTAGTCTTACCCCTTGATACTTAATCTCATTTATAAAAGCGATTCACATCAGACGTTCCAATAAAAGTAAGTTTTGAAGCCGGAAACCCAAATACTGAGACGCCATGTGTGCTACAGCGCCCGACGAGGCCTTCTCAAACACACGCGCGGATATGCACGTTTTCTTATTAGGCTAAAAGTAACTGTAAAAATGTGAGAAGGGCCATACGAACCGTGATCTGGGCAAATACGCCGCCGGGATGTGCCGCCCAGACGTATTTGTTGTCACGGATCCCAACAACGGCCGCGTCCTTGCAAATGCCACTTCCCATCAAAGTGTCCACGTAGCCTTTCCAGTCGGACATGGTTTCTGACGATAGGTCGAATATAAAAGGAACCTGGGTCTAGAAAGTTTTACCACCGCGACTCCGCCGACAAAGGAAGAGAGACTACCGTTGAAGGCGTCAGTTTCAGGCTCCCAGCTTTCTTCTACTCTCGGCACCCAAGAAAAGCCACAGCGGCGAGACAAGGGCTTGGGTGTAGTCCCGATTAGATCACTCCGCGAGGGTGGTGATTGGACCGTTGCTTCATTGCGTAATATAACACATGGCGGATGAATACAATCGTATACGGCCTACTTTACTGTGCGATTCTCATCATACAGTCCACTCACATTTAAGTGATTTTTCTGGAACACAAATGACTGTGTACGCAATTGTCAAGTTTCAACACGTGTGAACAGACACCCCGACTCCACGTAAAGTACAAGTGAAACCACATTGAACAGAACTGTACAAATGCACGAGAATAGAAATTCTATCAGTGTTCGTCGCGTCGATAATGGCCAACGTGGCAAAGCGAAACTTGTTCGAGCGCTGCGTGGTTGATGGAGGTTAAAGGCCAAAGTGTGGTTACGTCGGCACCAATGTCCGGACATATCATGATTTCAACGTGTGCTCTCAGTACATTAATCCCTCGCTATAACACGATTCAGCTTTCACGGCATCGCCGTTTCATCTATTTTTACAGTGCATTGTGTTCTGCATCCTGATTGGCCAAGGGACTGTCGACGAATATCAATAGTCGTTGCCTCATCGCTGTACATGTTTTCATTGTCAATTTTTTGTTGACATTTTTTTAATATATTTGTTTGTTTTTTAATACCTCGGAGTTCAAAAAGGTTTAATACTTGGTTTCATTCAATACTGTGTTGTATTGTATTGTATATGTAATAAATGTAAAAAAATAAATAAATAAAGATGACGACTTGACATATTTCACTTATCACAGGTTCTTTTGGGGACATTCTTTGAAGTCAATATGGCGCACGAGTAGGCAGCCGTCGGCAAGTGCTCTCATGACCCTTGTTTTTTTTTGTGGTTTGTTTTGTCACTTTGTGTTTGTTGTTACGTCGTGTGGACCTGATGTGTACTTTTTCAGCATTTTTTGGCCATGACATTCATCATCGGTTGCGCCTTCTCGGCAGCATGGGTATACCGGCACTGTTTTTGCCTGGGAGGAATGTCGGCGCCATTTGACTGTCGTTGCTGGACAGTCCCGGGGCCTTGTGTCTTGCGCCTGTAATGGGCAGCATTTTTCACAGCCCCGCTTTGTTCAGCGGAGAGATCGGTGCTGTTGAATGGTCTGCGGCTCGATGGATGTAAGGCTTGAGGAGCTGACGATGAGAAGAATGGAGCGTTAGCGCGGAGTGCCGATGCGGATGTGGAACTGGGAGAGGTTTGGAATTGGAAGTGGATTTACACGGGACAGGAGATGTGAGCCAATCTCTTTTTCGTCAATGGATGCTACAGCTTCATGTTTGATTTCAAAACTTAGCTTGTAGCAGACGCATGCAAATTTTCAGCATGACATCTCTGATCCACTGGTGAAAGAACACTTTGATCCTCTCCTCTTTCATCTAAAACTGCTTCAGACAACAAAGTGTATGCAGAAAAGTGGTGAAGAGTGCACGACTGTCTGTGTCCTATGTGTTGTGTTGTGTTATTTTTGTTATTTTGACCTCAAAATGGCGCCGCGTGATCTCAAAATGGCTACCTTTCCAGCAACTCCTATATTTTGTTGTTCTGCTTCTTCCTTTCATAACTTTACTGCTGTGAATTGGGAATTTCTCCATTGTGAGACTAATAAAGGTTTTCTTAATAAATGAGGGATTACTGTATAGCAGGCATGTCCAAAGTCCGGCCCGCGGGCCAAATCCGGCCCGCGGTCGAATTTCATCCTGCCCTCGGCCCCTGTCATAAAATCAGTGCCGTCTGGCCCGCAGGTTGGGCGCAATGGAACACGCGTTGCATTGACTGAGGTCTCGTAGACTGGTGAGTGATGTTTCATAGAGTACTGCTTCCCTCTAGTGGCTAAATGAGTAATAGCATTCACTAAATGAGTAATAGCATTTAGACACTAGAGGGCATCACTCACGAGTTAACAAGACATCACTCCGTGTTTATATTGACTGATATGTCATATTTCAAATGATCCTTGCAGTTGTGGATATGTGTATTGCTTGTTCATTTCCCTGTTGTTCGAGTCAAAGGTTTTGTGACTATTGAAAAGTCATGGTGATACATTTTGTGTTTCAAATCAATCAATTTGCACTCAGGAGACTTCTGTTTAAGAAAAAGTCAAGTGAATAAGCAGTTGCATGTGATATACCTGTTTCAAATGAACCAAAAGAAATTCTTAAGATTGTTGAAATTAAAATAAAAATGGAAATGTGAAACAGACTGCTTACTAAAATTTGCTGAACAATATTGTTGTTCAATGTAAAGAATGTCAGCCAAGGCCGGCCCCCCGACATTTTACCACATAAAATCTGGCCCCCTTGGCAAAAAGTTTGGACACCCCTGCTGTATAGTCTTTCATGTCTCTGATGTTAACTGGAACATCTCTGCTGTGTTTCTTTTCGTTGACAGCCAGGGGTGTCAAACCTATTTTTGCAGTTTCCTTCATTTCAATCTTAACTTTTGTTTTTGTTTTTTAACGGAGGAAATGTGCTGAAGCAGTTGGCTACGCCTCCTCTTAATTTTTAAAGGATATCTTATCTTATCTTATCACGTGTACTATATGTGTACATTTACTACATACACAGTAAAGTCTAGTCATTTAAAGTATTTTTCACTGTTGTTCCAGATTCTAAAAGAAGTTAGCATTCAAGCATGCATCCCGTACTTGCATTTTATCCCCCCCCCCTTATCTACATGCTCCTTTATCAAGGGGACATAGCCGTGAACGTGTTGTTTCAGCATCCCCAAAATACCATTGTTGATTGTTATAATTATAACATGTTTTATTCTTATTTAGAAGCAGAAGTGTGTCACAAAAGATTTCCACGATGCTGACTGATCATGTGAAATGTCTGTGAATGTAATTTTGGAGTTTGGAAATGCAGCCTTCACAATGTCCGGGGGAAAAAAACAAGTAGCAGTAACCAGATTATATTCATCATTGTGCAGCAAAAAAACAATAAAAAAAAGTTTTGAATCGACAAGTATACCTTTTGTAATTATGAGAGGAACTTCACGCTTTCTCTTAAGTGTCCTTCAGGATGGGACACGCCTGAGCACCTTGGATGAGCTTGTCCAATTCTAAATGGAATGTAGCATTTGGCTCTGTGCCCTCAGTATCATTTCAAGGTGTACAAAACAGGTTTGGAAAACAAGAAGTATTTGTTGCTCATTATTATCGCATGGACCTCTAGCTTACTGTACATTGCATTACATGTGAAAGTTAACATTTGAAGCTATAATTTATTCAGTTTGATACATTACTGTTAACTCCCTCTTCTTTATTCTTTGGTATTCCTGAAGCAGAAGTTTGACCTGTGGACAGGGCAAAGTGATGGTTTTTAAATCAGATGCGGAAAATCAGCATTTCAAGCCTGAACAGCCTGTGACAAGTTGAAAACAAGGCCACACATACTTCACATCCCGAAATGGGTGGTAAATAGTTCAGCTGACAAATCCTTACACCGTGTGCAGGCTCGTTCGGGGAACAAAAAGAAATTCTTGAGGGACAACAAATTCAAACTTCTGGCACTAATGGTGAAATGCTACGAAGCTAATGATTTAAAACTGGTATGTAAAGACAGTAATAAAAACAAAACACATTATTTTTTTAACTAAAATATTTGTGTTTTTATTTTTGTACGCCTTTTTCACCTGTATAGGCCTTATTTATTTACTTAGCATTAGGGCTAATGCGGGCGGCCCGGTAGTCTAGTGGTTAGCACGTGGGCTTCACAGTGCAGAGGTACCAGGTTCGATTCCAGCTCCGGCCTCCCTGTGTGGAGTTTGCATGTTCTCCCCGGGTCTGCGTGGGTTTTCTCCGGGTGCTCCGGTTTCCTCCCACATTCCAAAAACATGCGTGGCAGGCTGATTGAACACTCTAAATTGTCCCTAGGTGTGAGTGTGGGCGTGGATGGTTGTTCGTCTCTGTGTGCCCTGCGATTGGCTGGCAACCGATTCAGGGTGTCCCCCGCCTACTGCCCGGAGACAGCTGGGATGGGCTCCAGCACCCCCCGCGACCCTAATGAGGATCAAGCGGTTAGGAAGATGAATGAATGAATGAATAGGGCTAATGCTTGAATAATTTTAGAATCAATTATTATATTGGTTATTCCATCACTTCATTGAATAATTGAATTTTTATTTTGATTCTTAAAATAGTCGATAATTGGATAATATATGAATTTTCAATTAGTTCATGTATTTTGATACCTGTCTTTGCCCATTGACTCTTATTAAAAGTTTGATATATGCAGTAGTTCTTCAATACAATAGATAGCACATTGGACCATGGTGGGGTGCAACATTTCAGGTCTCAGAACTGGCCAACATCACATTCCGACTGGGCACTATGCCCTCAGCACTTTGGTGAGTTGAATAATATCATTATTACAGAATAAATTAAATGATTTTAAAACAAACAACAACATTTTCTTAAATCAAAGTTTTTATGAATGTGCATTGTTTACAATTATTCTTCAGTAATGTTTCAACAGATTTCATAGTTTGGGAAGAACTGCAAATAGTGATTTGTCGTACATGCAGCATTAGGCAAGGCTAGGCAGCTTTCTGCATAGAGCATATTTCATACACGAGGCAGCTCAGTGCTTCACACAAGAATAGACACAGCACCTAAAAGCATTTACAAATACAACAGCTCACCACCTTCTGAAGCAAAGCAGAGAAAACAAAAGCAGCTTACCAGAATTACTAAAAGAAGCAGCACACAGTGACAACATTTAAACACATTGACACAAGACCTGAAAAACATCTATCTATCCATTTATAACACATTTATCCCGTACAGGGTCGCAAGGTTTGCTGAAGCCTGTCCCAGCTGGCTACGAGCAAAAGGCAGACTACAACCGGAACTGGTCACCCGCCAGTCGCAAGCTATAGAGATGAACGACCCTTCACAACCACATCCACACTGTCACCACGCATGTTTTTGGAATGTGCGTACAAACCGGAGTACTCAGAGAAAACCCACGCAGGCACAGGGAGAACATGCAAACTCCACACAGGAATGCTAGGGCTGGAATCGAACCCAGCACCTCTGCACTGTGAGGCCTACTTGCTAACCACTTGACGCCGGGCCGCTGCATCACTTTTATGATGATGATTAGTATTTTTTAACAGAAGAAGTTGTCACACCTTCCTGGTGCAATTCAGGCTAAGCGCATTAAATATTGAGTAGCAAAAAGAGAAGTGGAATCATGTTGTTCCTCCTTGTTCTGAGCAAATGTCTCCTCTTGACTCTCAAGGCTGTGGCTTGGACACACACAAAGAAAATCTTTCATGGAGCAAAGATTTTTACGCATTTTGTGTCCAGTGGGCAGAGGCGGAGAGGGTGACATTGTGTCATCTGCTCTTTCTGTACAAGACGTGTGTCGAGTAATTTCAGTGTATGTCACACATACACTGAAATTATATGAAAATAGCACGTTATTCCTTTTCAACTGACAGTCAACACATAAGCAAGGCGAGTTTGTCTTCTTGTGTGAACAAGCCCTGTTACAGATTGGGGAAATGGTGATGGTGACACAATGTGTATTCACAGGCATCTTTCTGCTTCCTGTTCCTTCTCGAGTTGAGTGACAAACAGGAAATGCAACGGTATCATGCATTTCATTTTCGTGAGTGACATCTACATTTGGCAGCGAAGCCTGTTGCTGTTGTCCTACTTCACATCGAGCTCGCCTCACACTGACAGCTTTGTATGATAATGTTGAGTCTGGAGTGAAAGGCTGCAGTGTTCCTGGCCGATGAATAGTCATAATGCACAGAGTAGGATGAAGTGAGTTCTTTCAATGGAGATTCTTATGGTACTTCTCTCATCATACATGCTTTCACAGCTTCATTGAAATGAGTGGGTCATTTCTCATTTATCTTCCTTTTCAGATTTCCTGCCAAAGCGCTGCTCACACAATTAAAAAAAAAAAGGGCCGACACCTGCCACCTTTCTGCTTGGTTTCTTTAACGGATGTGGTAGAAGAGAACATATCCGGTGCAATTTTTCATTTTTCCATTCATCTCTTTCTGAATTGAATGTATGGATGGCAGTTGTAGTACTTTTGCGAGAAACAACCGCAGTACAAGAATATTTATTTGCAAAGTTGGGCAGTGGGGTGTGACAAGTAGATAGCACCACTGGCTCACAATCCTGAGCCTTGGGTTTCGAAACTTGGTGACAGTGTCACCCAAAACTAACTAACTAACTAACTAACTAACTAACTAACTAACTAACTAACTAACTGAAATACAGATTTGTCAGAATTGACGACCCCATGGGGCTAAGTTGTCCATATGGCATGATTGTTTTTGGTGCATTTTACAGTGTAAGAGAAGAACAATATTGTGCGCAGTTGATTTTCAGTCTGTTCACAAATTGTCACTGCTGTATTCTGAGCTCAGAGGGGATCCTCGTGTGCTGCTGCTTGCCTTGCCTGCATGTAAGTCGAGCTCTTCACTATCTTTCTAACGCCTGTATCTGATGTCAATGTTTTTGTTTAAAACAAAAAAAGGAGAAATAAGAAAACAAAAATGATGTCAGAATAGAGCTACTTAGATCCCCAAATTTGTTTATTCATCGATACTTAATTCAGATGATTCACAATGGCCATCTTGGCACCTGGTGAGTCATTCAGTTGTTTTTGTCTTGTGGGTTGGAGATGGCCCTGTGTCCAAAGGTCAAGTTAGCACCTGGTTGTACTTTGGAGCACCACACCCACACTTATGAAGTCACACAAGACATACAGTCAAGTCCATAAATAATGGGACTCGTAATTTCGTCTCTAAACACCCAAATGGATTTGAAATAAAACGAAATAGGTATACTTTAAGTCCAGACTGTCAGTTTTAATTTGAGGTTATTTACATCCAAATCAGGTTCACGGTTTACAAAATTTCATATTGTCACGTTCTGTCCGAAGCGATAACTATCGCTTCGTGCAGAACAATGAAAATAAAGAGTTGGATCCCCGGAAAACAGACACGAAAGAACCTTGTCAAAACAAAGAGTGTCTTTAATGACAAAAACAGAAAGAGCCCGGCAGGGAAAAAACGGTAACACAAAACGCTGGTCAAATAAGGACCAGGGGAGAAATAAGGAAACAACCGAAAACGCTCGCCGAAAAAAAACGAAGTGCGAGGAACTACTGAATAGGCAATATAAGAGAATACAATTTAGTGACTAATCGCGAATGGCAAGAGTAAAGGCCGCAAGGCAAGAAGGCAACGAGTAATCGAGGAATTAGCACGAGAGAGCAATGGCACGGCGTGGAATTCTCCGGCAGCGAGATGACTGTCGGAGTCTCTTAATAAAAGAGGGTAATCAGCCCGAAATTACGGACAGGTGCGCGGATGGCGGGGGAGAAAACCCGCCACCTGCTGGCGGACACGCGACGTGACAGTACCCCCCCCTCAATGGACGCCTCCCGGCGGACTACCCGGCTTGGATGGATGTGCAGCGTGGAAGTCGCGCAAAAGGGACGGATCAAGGATCCAGGAGCGAGGCACCCACTGCCGCTCCTCAGGCCCGTAGCCCTCCCAGTCGACCAGATACTGGAACCCCTTTCCCCTGCGCCGAGAGTCCAGGATGGCACGAACCGTGTACACCGGGTCACCGTCGACGACCCGCGGAGGTGGCGGCGGCGTGGGAGGAGGAGCCAAGTCACTGGAAGACACGGGTTTGAGAAGGGAGACGTGGAAGACGGGGTGAACCTTCATGGTGGGCGGCAGCCGGAGCCTGACTGCAGCTGGACTGATGACGGCCTCGACCTCGAATGGTCCAGTAAATCGGGGTCCCAGTTTCGCAGACGTGCCGGCCAGCCGAAGATCCCTCGTCGCCAACCACACCTTCTGTCCTACCACGTATGAAGGAGCCGGGCGCCGGCGACGATCCGCGATCCGCCGGCGCCCGACTCCCGCCGTGCGGGACAACGCAGCCCGGGCCTCCTTCCACACGCGATGGGCCCGCTTGAGGTGGTGCTGCACAGAGGGGACCTCCACCTGCCCCTCCTGGGACGGGAACAGCGGAGGCTGGTACCCGTAGGCGGCCATGAAGGGGGACCTACCGGTGGCAGAAGAGACGAGGGTGTTGTGCGCGTACTCCACCCAGGGTAAGTGGTCGACCCAGGACGAGGGACGGTGAAGGCACACACAGCGGAGGGCCGCCCCCAGATCCTGGTTGGCACGCTCGGCTTGTCCATTGGACTGGGGGTGGTACCCCGAGGTCAGACTGGCCGTGGCCCCGAGGGACCGGCAGAACTGCTTCCAGACGCGGGATACGAACTGGGGCCCCCGGTCCGAGACAGTGTCCAGTGGAATGCCGTGGAGACGGAAGACGTGTTCGACAAGGAGGTCGGCGGTCTCCAGCGCCGACGGCAACCTGGACAAAGGAACAAAATGAGCCGCCTTGGAGAAGCGGTCCACGATCGTGAGTACGACAGTTCGACCCCGGGAAGGCGGGAGACCCGTGACGAAGTCCAGGGCGATGTGGGACCACGGGCGAGGAGGAATGGGCAACGGCTGGAGCAGTCCCGCCGGCGGCTGATGGGACGACTTGCCGCAGGCGCAGGAGGTGCAGGCTTTGGTGAACTCCGTCACGTCGTTGCGGAGCTCCGGCCACCAGAAACGCTGGGCGACGAGTTGCACAGTCCGGTTCACCCCGGGATGACACGCCACCTTGGACCCATGTCCCCACTGCAGAACTTCAGTTCGTAAGGAGGGAGGTACGAATAGCCTCCCTGCTGGGCACTCCGTCGGCACCTGAACCCCCTCCAGGGCCGCCTGGATCCGCTGCTCAACCTCCCACTGGACGGCCCCCACGACGCACCGGGTCGGGAGGATGGTCTCCGGGGATCGATCCCTCCCCGCAGGCTCGTGGAGACGGGAGAGGGCGTCGGGCTTGGTGTTCTTAGACCCGGGAGAGTAGGTGAGGGTGAAGTCGAACCTAGTGAGGAAGAGGGCCCACCGGGCCTGACGGGCGTTCAGTCTTTTGGCGGAGCGAAGGTAGGCGAGGTTCTTATGATCTGTGTAGACCGTGAAGGGTTCCTTTGCCCCCTCGAGCCAGTGCCGCCACTCCTGCAAGGCGGTCACAACTGCCAACAGTTCACGGTTGCCCACGTCGTAATTGGACTCGGCGGCACTGAGTCGACGGGAGAAGAAGGCGCAGGGGTGCAACTTCTGGTCGACCGGAGAGCGCTGGGACAGCACAGCCCCCACCCCCGAATCCGAGGCGTCCACCTCCACGATAAAGGGGAGATCAGGATCAGGGTGCTGTAGTACGGGGGGACTGGTGAACGCCGCCTTCAGGTTTGCGAACGCCGCATCCGCGGTCGGATCCCACTTAAATGGGGTTTTAATGGACGTAAGGCGGGTTAAGGGGAGCGCCTTCTGACTATAACCGCGGATGAAGCGTCGGTAGAAGTTGGCGAACCCCAGAAAGCGCTGCAGTTCCTTGCGATTGGTTGGAACCGGCCAGTTAGTGACGGCACGCGTCTTAATGGGGTCCGCCCTTAACCTGCCCTGTTCAATAATGAACCCTAGGAAGGAGATGACGGGGACATGGAATTCACACTTTTCTGCCTTGACGAAGAGCCGGTTCTCCAGTAGACGTTGTAGCACCAGCCTAACGTGTTGCTGGTGCTCGTGTAATGACCGGGAAAAAATTAAAATATCGTCAAGGTAAACGAAACAAAAGATGTTAATCATGTCCCTTAGCACATCATTGATTAGGTTTTGGAAAACGGCAGGGGCGTTGGTGAGCCCAAAAGGCATAACCAAGTATTCAAAATGACCCAGAGGGGTCTTAAAAGCCGTCTTCCACTCGTCACCCTCCCGGATGCGAACCAAGTGGTAAGCGCTGCGCAAGTCTAATTTGGAGAAAATGGTGGCTGACTGTAATGGGGCGAAGGCGGAGTCCAGCAAGGGTAGCGGGTATCTATTCTTAATAGTTATCTCGTTTAATCCCCGATAATCTACGCAGGGTCGCAGGGTCTTGTCTTTTTTCCCTACGAAGAAAAAACCCGCCCCTAACGGTGAACGCGATGGTCTAATAAGACCTGCGGCGAGCGAGCTGTTGATGTACTCCGTCAATGCCTCGCGCTCGGGTTGGGACACCTGATACAGCCGCGAGGTCGGCAACGGAGCGCCCGCCTGCAGGTCTATAGCACAATCGTAGGGGCGGTGTGGAGGCAAAGAGTGGGCACGATCCTCGCTGAACACCTCCTTTAGATCCCGATAGCAATCCGGCACTCCGTCAAGGCAGATCTCCTCGGGGGGTGTGACACGTTCATGCCTCCCGACGGCCGATTGCAGACAGTGCTGGTAACAGTACTGGCTCCAGCTGTCTATCGCTGGGCGCGCCCAGGAAATCACGGGATTGTGTGTCTTGAGCCAGGGTAACCCGAGAACGATCGGGGCGTTGCGAGACCGCATTAAGTAAAAACGACGATGTTCGACATGGTTGCCGGACAGTAGAAGTTTCAACGGCTCCGTCCTATGCGTAACTACCGCCAGGAGACGCCCATCAAGATCACAAACCCGCTTCCTATCTATCAGCTTCTCCACGGAACAACCCAGCTCGGAAGCGAGATCGGTGTCCATTATGCAGTCATCTGCCCCCGAGTCTACCAGAGCCCGAACCCGCCACGACCGGGACCCCCCTAATATCTCCCCCTCGAGTTCGAGTCTGTTGGGGTGACCAGGCCGCGAGTCGACTCGCCTAGACTCGAAGGGAGGCGCGCGCGGTCGTGACTCACAGTACTCCTGGTGGGCAGGGGGTGACGGCCCCGGATGGCTGGTTGCGGCGTGAGGAGATGGTGGAACGCCGTCAGTCGTCGCTCGATCGCTGAAACGACGCTTTCTTTCCTCCGCACCAGCGTCCCTGCCTCCCAGCTGCACCTGTTCCTCCGTGGGTGTTCGTCGGAACTGGGGCCGCTCACCCCCACGCTCCCGGCTTCGCTCCCTCAGGCGATTGTCCATGAGGAGGGAGAGGTCGATTAATTCCTCCAGGTTGGTGCTGTGGTCGCGGGTCGCCAGCTCGTCCTTGAGTTGAGGGTTTAGTCCACGGCGAAATAGGCCACACAGCGCCCGATCACCGTATCCACTCTGGGCGGCCAGGATCCGGAACTCGATGGAGTAGTCCGCTACAGATCGCTCTCCCTGGTGGATGGCGAGTAACCGGCCCTCTGCCTCTCTGCCCCGCACGGGATGATGGAACACCCGGCGGAACGCAGCCACGAAGTCGGGGAACGAAGTACGGAGATTCGGCTTGGCGTCACTTGTCGCAATCGCCCACGATGCTGCCGGACCTGTTAACAGACTCATGACATAAGCCACCTTGGCGGCGTCATTAGCATAGGCGGACGGCTGTTGATCAAAAATGAGAGAGCACTGGTGGAGGAAGTGTCCACACTGCCCGTGCTCGCCCCCGTAGCGAGGGGGGTGTGGAAGCGATGGCTCCCTCGTCATAATGGGATATGAGGGGGGTGCTTCGGGAATGATAGAACGAACCCCGGGGGGAGATGGTCCCCGCTCTTCCACCCGGACCAACCGAGGTTCTAAATCATCGGACCGATGAGCCAGCATGGAGACCGCGCCACGGAGTTCCCTAATGGCTTGGCCCTGCTGACTCATCTGTTGCTCTTGTCGGGAAAGAGCGGACAAAATTTTTTCGATGTCTGCGGGATCCATGGTGGCCGGAGAATTCTGTCACGTTCTGTCCGAAGCGATAACTATCGCTTCGTGCAGAACAATGAAAATAAAGAGTTGGATCCCCGGAAAACAGACACGAAAGAACCTTGTCAAAACAAAGAGTGTCTTTAATGACAAAAACAGAAAGAGCCCGGCAGGGAAAAAACGGTAACACAAAACGCTGGTCAAATAAGGACCAGGGGAGAAATAAGGAAACAACCGAAAACGCTCGCCGAAAAAAAACGAAGTGCGAGGAACTACTGAATAGGCAATATAAGAGAATACAATTTAGTGACTAATCGCGAATGGCAAGAGTAAAGGCCGCAAGGCAAGAAGGCAACGAGTAATCGAGGAATTAGCACGAGAGAGCAATGGCACGGCGTGGAATTCTCCGGCAGCGAGATGACTGTCGGAGTCTCTTAATAAAAGAGGGTAATCAGCCCGAAATTACGGACAGGTGCGCGGATGGCGGGGGAGAAAACCCGCCACCTGCTGGCGGACACGCGACGTGACACATATATGTGCCTCCCACTTTTAAAGGCACAAAAAGCAATGGGACAATTGGCTGCTGGGCTGTTTCATGGCCAGGTGGACATGTTGTTTCTAACAGTTTCTCTGCATGGGTTTCAGTCTAACATCCACCCTGGTTCAACGTTATAGCAAAACTAAATTCACAAAATTATAAAACATATTATCACACATCTCTGACAGTGTCAATGACAACTAGACATTATTATGATCACCGTAGAGGAAAATTACTGACAGATATTTTTAGATTGTGTATAAACACTAAAATTGACTTCCCAACGTCTTTATCGCATTTTCTTTACTGCATGCAGGGCTGTTGTACTGTCGAACGTATGGTGACATCTTGCGGGCGGAATTGTCAACAGCAAGAGATCCCACAATTTTTCAGCATGCGAACTGTACTTATAAAATGATCAAGTCCAAATAGTCCACCAATAGTTGTTTAAAGAAAATACTCAGCAATATTTCATTCAACAGTAGTCTCCACACCACACTGCCAGAGGCGCAGCAGGTTTTTCACAATGAGCCATTTTCAATGCATCCGCGCAATAAGGACGGGAAGTGAGGCAGAGCTTCACATGCACCATCTTCTGGACGCTCTCTTCGTGTGAAGAATTAAAAAGAAAAAAAGAAAAACTTAAAATGATTATAGGCTATTAATTCGGGTACATTATATGATCCGTGCTTTCCATTTATTTTCTTTTTTAATCCACAACTATCAATTACTTCCCCATTAAAATAACTCGATATGCGTATTTGCTGTGGAAGATGAGCCAGCAGTGAGCCCCAGCTTACCATTGCCGACTCAGAGGCAGAGAGAGTGTGGACTTTGCTGCTTTTTCACCAACGACACATACCTGACTGTATACTACACATGCTGATGTTCAGTCTCTCTGTCTCTCTCTCTCTCCCTCTCTCTCTCCCTCTCTCTCCCTCTCTCTCTCTCCCCCCCCTCTCCCCCCCCCTCTCTCTCTCTCTCTCTCTCTCTCTCTCTCTCTCTCTCTCTCTCTCTCTCTCTCTCTATATATATATATATATATATATATATATATATATATTCATCGATATTCACATGGCCATCTTGGCACCCGGTGAGTCATTCAGTTGTTTTTGTCTTGTGGCTTGGAGATGGCCCCGTGTCCAAAGGTCAAATTAGCACCCGGTTGTACTTTTGGATATATATATATATATATATATATATATATATATATATATATATATATATCCAAAAGTATATATATATATATATATATATATATATATATATATATATATATATATATATATATATATATATATATATATATATATATATATATATATATATATAATATTCTCCAGCTCCGGCCTCCCTGTGTGGAGTTTTCATGTTCTCCTTGGGCCTGCGTTGGTTTTCTCTGGGTACTCCAGTTTCCTCCTACATTCCAAAAACATGCATGACAGGCTGATTGAACACTCCAAAATTATCCCTAGGTGTGAGTGTGAGCGTGAAAGCTTGTTTGTCTTTGTGTGCTTTGCAATTGGCTGGCAACCAATTCAGGGTGTCCCCCGCCTACTGCCCAAAGACAGCTGGGATAGGCTCCAGCACCCCCTGCAACCCTTGAAAGGATAAAGCGGTTCAGAAAATGGATGGATGGATGGATATATGTATATTGTCCGCATGGACGCATGGAAAACGGAATCCTACGAAATAATCCCTGTTTTTAATAAATGTACCTGTAATTTGATTAAATCACATGTGTTAAAGTCAAGGCCCGGGGGCCAGATCCCATCCGCCACAGCATTTTATGTGGCCCACGAAAGCAAATCATCTGTGTCAACTTCCATGATCCTTCCTTAAATCTGTACTGAAAACTCAATTTATCATACGTAATAAATAATGGTGACATTTTGCAATAATTCTGTTACCTCACTCTGTTTACACTCACTTGAGCAATAATTGAACAAATATTTGACTGATTTAAAAACTAGTGAGCCGTATTTTTTTGTGTACAAGTAATAATGCGATCTGATGATTAAACATTTATTCGGTTTCACTGTCTTAATGCCCTCGGAGGAAAGACGTAACTCTCAAGTGGCCCGCGCCGAAAATGAGTTTGCCACCCATGGATTAAGTGTTTTTTTTCTTTCTTTCTGTAATGTAGCAGAATCCAATAAAAAAAATTGTATTCTGAATACGTAACTCAATTACATGTATTCCGTTACTTCAGATGCCTGTATGTACTGTATATTATAACATATCAATATTAACTGCAAATAAATAAAAACACAGACAGTATTAAATAAGGTTGTAAATGACTTGTTGTTGTTTGTTTGTTTAAGGAGCTATCATTGAGATGTCTCCAAAGGACCATTAAAATGCGGTTCAAATGCCACAACTAGTTAGCTAATCCAAATTTATGGTGCTAAAAGACCAATTGATCAGGAGAGGGATCAAGAGTGGATCCTCATTAAGTCATGTTCCACATCGCAATCAACACAGTCTGAAGCAAGGAAACAAGGAATACCTCACGACATTATCGCTGTCAAAACAGTTAGAACAAAAGGATTCTGTTAAACAAAAATCTTGCAACACATTTTTCCACTCCCTATTCCTACGAAAACTTGTTTTGACTCTGATCTGCGGAATTACATCACAGAGAAGCTTAAAATCAAAGCAATCCAAAGAGAAAACAGCTCAAACCATTTTTCTAGATTTAGTCTCGTATTGTTGCACCACGACTTTGAACATTCCTGTGAAAATGTAACATTGTGGGTGTGTTGCCATTCACTAGTCCGATTGTTTCTATGCCTAAATACACAAATCACACACACACACACACACACTCACACACACGCACACACGCACACGCACACACACACACACGCACACACACACACACACACACACACACACACACACACACACACACACACACACACACACACACAATGAAAATGTAGCAGAATAAATAAAACTCTGACGTCTTATGTGTAAACATGTAACACAGTAAGTGTAAAAAATGTGTTTGCTTCATTTCACATTTTGGCGATTGGTAACCATTGTGGGGTGTCCCCCGCCGACTGCCAGAAGACATCTGTGATAGGCTCCAGCACACCCGCGACCATTGTGAGGGTAAGCGGATTAGAAAATGGATGGATAGATCGATTATCATTGTTATGATAATAATAATTACAATAATAATTGGATTTTTTTTTAATTAATTGTAGGTTTCAAATAAATACCATAAAACAATACTCCTCCTCCTCCTCCTACTAATACTACTACAACTACTACGACTACTACTACTACTACTACTACTACTAATAATAATAATAATAATGCACAATTAGCAAGGCTATGATTCCCTAAAAATGATTAAAATGAGTAGAAACACTTCTCATGTTGCACCTGTTGAACATGTTGATGTTTGCCAGGATTGACTACTGCAAGGCAACTGCATCTGTTATCAGACCCATTTCAATGTGTTTTGTTTCTCTTGAGGTAAAACCTTTTAAAATTAATCATTCATGCTTTAAGATGTTAACTAGTTGTTGCCATCACACAGTTTTCTATTGTTGTAAAAAGTGAAAGAATTCATGAGGCTGTCAAGAACGATCCAAAGGAACACGTCAATGTTGAACATAAAATACACGCGATGATCTCCCAAAATACACCAGACTTTAACTAAGCCCCGTTTTGGGAACCATGTGTATTCAGAGCTTATCCGAACAGAGACACACCTTGACGCATATATGCGATGGTGAATTTCAATTTTCCCGACTTGGTTAGTGGTCAGACAGTGGGAAATGAATCATCCAGGTCAAGATAAACATGTCACTGGAAAACATGCCCCAAACACCAAAGTCTGTACAATGTTCACGTACATGTTTTCCATTATTTTAGTGTTTTGTCGGTCAAACACTGAAGTCAAGTGCATGTACATGTTCCTCCAAGAACTTTTAGCGAGTGTTGAGTGATGTTTGGTCACTCAGTTTATTGATCCCGGACCAACAGCTTTGTCAAAAGCCATAGGTATCTCAAGTTAGGGCTGCTGAAAGTAACCACTGGCTCGGCTTGGGCCCCAAAATACCGACAGCACAACGTTTGTCTTGTTTTTGCGGTGGTGTGCTTTTCAGTTTGTAAAGCGTTGCAGCACAGCCTGGTAGTCTTCAACCTCGAAGTAGGGTAAATAAACACATCCAGCTACACAAACACTTGGTCTGGAGCCTTAAAAGGTAAAGGTAAGCAGGGAGCCTAAAATTCCAGGTACAATATGTATGGACTAACTGACTGATATGTTGCAATATTACCTTTTCCAGCATTATACATTGTCATTTACAAGCTATTTTACACATAATCTATATATACTGTATACATATACTATATATATATCCATTCATTTTCATTCATTCATCTTCCAAACCGCTTGATCCTCACTAGGGTCGCGGGGGGTGCTGGAGCCTATCCCAGCTGTCTTCGGGCAGTAGGCGGGGGACACCCTGAATCGGTTGCCAGCCAATCGCAGGGCACACAGAAACGAACAACCACTCGCACTCACACTCACACCTAGGGACAATTTAGAGTGTTCAATCAGCCTGCCACGCATGTTTTAGGAATGTGGGAGGAAACCGGAGCACCCGGAGAAAACCCACGCAGGCCCGGGGAGAACATGCAAACTCCACACAGGGAGGCCGGAGCTGGAATCGAACCCGGTACCTCTGCACTGTGAAGCCGACATGCTAACCACTGGACTACCGGGCCGCCCACTATATATATATATATATATATATATATATGCTAACCACTGGACTACCGGGCCGCCCACTATATATATATATATATATATATATATATATATATATATATATATATATATATATATATATATAAAACTTAAATCCTCATCTCACCCCTCGTGTCCGTCCCTCATTCAGCTCGGGTCCTCTACCAGAGGCCAGGAAGCTTGAGGGTTCTGCGCAGTATCCTTGCTGTTCCCAGCACTGCACATTTCTGGACTGAGATGTCCGATGTTGTTCCCGGGATCTGTTGCAACCACTCATCTAGTTTGGGGGTCACTGCCCCGAGTGCTCCGACCACCACAGGCACGACTGTCACCTTTACCTTCCAGGCTCTCTCCAGCTCCTCTCTGAGCCCTTGGTATTTCTCGAGTTTCTCATGTTCCTTCTTCCTGATGTTTCCATCACTTGGGACCGCTACATCCACTACAACGGCTTTCCTCTGCCCTTTATCTATGATCACGATATCTGGTTGGTTCGCCATTACCATCTTGTCAGTCTGGATCTGGAAGTCCCACAGGATCTTCGCTCTGTCATTCTCCACCACCTTCGGAGGTGTTTCCCATTTTGACCTTGGGGTTTCCAGTCCATACTCCGCACAGATGTTTCGGTAGACTATGCCAGCCACCTGGTTATGGCGTTCCATGTAGGCTTTCCCTGCCAGCATCTTACACCCTGCAGTTATGTGTTGGATCGTCTCAGGTGCCTCTTTGCACAACCTACACCTTGGGTCTTGTCTGGTGTGGTATATCTGGGCCTCGATGGCTCTGGTGCTCAAGGCCTGCTCCTGAGCAGCCAGGATGAGTGCCTCTGTGCTGTCCTTCAGGCCAGCCCTCTCTAGCCACTGATAGGACTTCTTGAGATCAGCCACTTCAGTTATGGTCCGGTGGTACATCCCGTGTAGGGGCTTGTCCTCCCATGATGGTCCCTCTTCCAGCACCTCATCTTCTGTTCCCCATTGTCTGAGACATTCTCTGAGTACGTCATCCGTTGGAGCCTTCTCCTTGATGTATTCATGGAGCTTGGATGTTTCATCCTGGACAGTGGCTCTCACACTCACTAGTCCCCGGCCTCCATCCTTTCGGCTTGCGTACAGTCTCAGGGTGCTGGATTTGGGATGGAACCCTCCATGCATGGTTAGGAGCTTTCGAGTCTTAACATCCGTGGTCTGAATCTCTTCCTTTGGCCACCTTATTATTCCTGCAGGGTATCTGATCACTGGCAGGGCATAGCTGTTTATTGCCCGGGTCTTATTCTTGCCATTGAGCTGGCTTCTTAGGGCTTGCCTCACTCGCTGGAGGTATTTGGCCGTAGCCGCTTTCCTTGTTGCCAGTTCGAGGTTGCCATTGGCTTGTGGTATACCAAGGTACTTGTAGCTGTCCTCAATGTCTGCTATTGTTCCTTCAGGGAGTGAGACCCCTTCAGTGCGGACTACC